>NC_136433.1:157788190-158408190 GCF_052849685.1 Lactuca virosa
CCAAATCCTCCTTTATATAGTGTGGTGGATTAGGGTTACATCCATGTAAACCCTAATACCCATGTCTTTTCATTTCCATGAGATCCATGGGTTAAAGCTCCATGGAGTATCCATGGACTTTCCATGCAAGCCTAGCCCATTCCAAATAAGCATTAGCCCACACTATATAAATACAAGAGCCCATATTTAATTAGTCATACTTTTGATCTCTAAATTAATTCTAGATTAATTATAGATCAATACTAATTAAATAATATGATTTTATATTAATATATTAGGACTTATAATATATTAATAAATCATAACTTATACTATTCTCAAACGATTATCCATAAATTGTTCGGGTGAAGTGCAACCCAAATGGACCATGCCGGGTCGGCTCAAGTACATACCAAATATAGTTATGGACTTAGACACTATATCCAACAAACTCATCATAAAGCAAGGTGGATAGAGTTCTCTGGACCACTATGGGTCCAGATCTGAAGTCTAAACATGATAAGGGACCATATTCCTAACAAATCAACCCAATAAAGGGTATAGAAAACCCTAGATCCATGGATTCTTTAACAAAACAAAAAAAGGATCGATATGCTACCTCAAGGATGATGTCCTTTGCTTGAAATCCACAGATATGCAACCTCCTTGGCCTCCTCTAAGCTGGAACCACCTTCTTCTTGCAAAACCAACCCACAAAGATCAAATAATGGCTTCTTCCCTCTCACAAACGCTCAAGCACTCTTAGGGTTTCTCTCAAGGGTCTGGTAGCCGCAAATAGTGGCTATAAAGGTCCTTAAATAGGGCTCAGGCCCCAAGAATTAGGGTTTCATTAAACAGCGTGGACTCGCCGAGTCCACGTATGGACTCGCCGAGTCCTTCATTAAATCAGACCAAAGTGCGCGATCCCACTCGGCGAGTCTGAGCACCTACTCGCCAAGTCCCTCTCTAAAATTCAACATAAATACTTAAAATAAGATACCTGAGAATCCGGATGTTACAATTCTCCCCCACTAGAATCAGACTTCGCCCTCGAAGTCCTGCTCGGCAAGCAACTCTGGATGCTGTCCCCGCATCTCCAACTCCGGCTCCCAGGTCAGCTCGGACCCTTTCCGATGTTGCCACTGGACCTGCACCAGGGACACTTCCTTGTTCCTCAGAACCTTGATCTTCCGATCCCGGATCGCGATTGGTGTCTCAGCATAGTTCAGGCTCGCATCCACCTGAATATCCTCCAGCGGTACCACCCCCGACTCGTCGGCTATACACTTCCTCAACTGAGACACGTGGAAGGTATCATGAATCTGGCTCCCCTCCGCAGGTAGCTCCAACCGATATGCTACCTTGCCCACCCTAGCGGTCACCCTGAACGAACCGATATACCGGGGCCCCAGCTTGCCCCTCTTCCTGAACCGAATCACTCCTTTCCAAGGAGACACTTTCAGGAGTACGAAGTCCCCCACCTGGAACTCCAGCTCGGATCGTCACCGATTCGCATAACTCTTCTGACGACTCTGAGCCGTCAGTAACCTCTGTCTAACCTGTTGTATCTGCTCTGTCGTCTGAAGCACTATCTCAGTGCTACCCATCACACGCTGCCCTACCTCTCCCCAGCAAATGGGAGTCTGACACCTCCTCCCATACAACAACTCGAAAGGAGGCATACCAATACTAGAATGGTGGCTGTTGTTGTAGGAAAACTCATCCAATGGCAGATACGTGTCCCAACTTCCTCCGATGTCCAACACACATGCTCGAAGCATGTCCTCGAGCGTCAGAATCATCCGCTCACTCTGCCCGTCCGTCTGTGGGTGGTAGGCGGTACTGAAATGCAATCTCGTACCCAACTCCTCGTGGAACTTCTTCCAGAACCTGAAAGTGAAACGTACATCTCGATCTGACACAATCGATATCGGTACCCCATGACGCGATACCACCTCTCTCACATATAATTCTGCCAACCTCTCAGCAGAAGAGCTCTCACTGATAGCAAGAAAATGCACGCTCTTCGTCAGCCGGTCGACGATCACCCAAATTGCATCGACACCCCTCGCGGTCCTCGGCAATTTGGTGATGAAATCCATGGAAATCTGTTCCCACTTCCACTGGGGAACCTCGAGCGGCTGTAACTTGCCATGCGGACGCTGGTGCTCGGCCTTAACCTTGCGGCAGGTCAAGCAACTCTCGCCAAACCACGCAACATCCCTCTTCATACAGGGCCAGCAATAATCTTTCTTCAGGTCTAAATACATCTTCGTGGCCCCGGGATGGATCGAGAACCTCGATCTATGCGCCTCCTCCATCAGAATGGTACATGCCCCGCCTGCATACGGCACCCAAATCCGACCTTGAAAGGTCATCAGCCCTCGACTATCGGTAACGAACCCAGGTACCTGTCCAATCACCCGCTCCCTCTTGCGGTTCTCCGGTCTCACGGCCTCTGCCTGGGCCTCCCGAATGGTGTCCAACACCGGAGTCATCACTGTCAATCTCATACAAGTGCCTCGAATCGGGGCACTCTCCGCCCTACGACTCAGCGCATCAGCTACAACATTAGCTTTGCCCGGGTGGTATAGGATCTCACAATCGTAATCCTTTACCACGTCCAACCATCTCCTCTGACGCATATTCAGATTGGGCTGATCCATCAAATACTTCAAGCTCTTGTGGTCCGTGTATATGGTACACCGAACCCCATACAAATAGTGACGCCAGATCTTGAGGGCGAACACCACTGCCCCCAACTCCAAATCGTGGGTGGGATATCTCGTCTCATGAGGCTTCAGCTGCCTCGATGCATATGTTATCACATGCCCCCTCTGCATAAGTACTGCACCCAACCCCGATATCGATGCGTCACAATACACCACGAAATCCTCCATCCCTTCCGGGAGGGCTAACACAGGAGCTTCGCATAATCTCTGGCGAAGTGTCTCAAACGAGGTCTGCTGCTCCGGACCCCATGAAAAAGCAACACCCTTCCGGGTCAACCTGGTGAGAGGCATGGCGATCTTGGAGAAATCTCTGATAAATCTCCGATAGTAGCCGGCCAATCCTAGAAAACTCCTGATCTCGGTGGGAGATCTCGGAACCTCCCAACTCATAACCGCCTCAATCTTGGCCGGATCGACCAAAATCCCATCCTGGTTGACGAGATGCCCCAAGAACTCGACCTCCCGTAAACAGAACTCGCACTTGGAGAATTTGGCATAAAGCCTCTCCGTCCTCAATACCCCGAGAATCTCTCTCAGATGCTCCTTGTGCTGCTCTCTAGATCTCGAATACACCAGTATATCGTCGATGAACACGATCACCGAACGATCCAACATCGGTCTACACACCCTGTTCATGAGATCCATGAACGCTGCTGGTGCATTGGTGAGCCCGAAAGGCATCACCACGAACTCGTAATGCCCATAACGAGTCCTAAACGCCGTCTTCTGGATATCCTCATCACGCACTCTCATCTGATGATATCCAGACCTCATATCAATCTTGGAGAACCAAGACGCTCCCTGCAACTGATCGAACAAATCATCGATCCTCGGTAATGGATAACGGTTCTTGACCGTCAACTTGTTCAACTCCCGGTAATCAATACACATCCGGTGTGAACCATCCTTTTTCTTGACAAAAAGGATCGGTTCTCCCCCGGGGGAGCTGCTCGGTCTAATAAACCCCTTCCCCAGCAGCTCCTAAAGCTGCGATAGGCGCAAGGCGATACGGCGATAGGCGCTGCCCCCGGAACCAAATCAATGCGGAACTCTACCTGCCTCTCGGGAGGCACACCCGGCAACTCCTCGGGAAAAACATCTGGGAACTCGCGCACTATCGGAACGTCATCCATCGAACTTGGCCCCTTAGCGGCCCCTCGTGTGTCCATCACATAGGCTACAACCCCACTGCAGCCATGCTGTAAACTTTGTCTCGCTCTGGTAGCCGAACAAAACGTTGTCCCAGAACGAGTACCCTCGCCGTACACCGTAAGTACTCCCCCACTGGGGTCTCGTATCGTCACCAACTGTCACTCGCAGTCTATAACAGCCCCAAAACGGCTCAACCAATCCATGCCCACTATGACACACACGTCCCCCATCGCTATCGGGACCAGATCTATCGGGAACTCAACACCGAAGATCTCGAGTACACATCCTCGTATCACCTCCGTAGCATACACCGCTCGCTCGTCAGCTATGGAAACTCGCAGAGGTCGACTCAACGCCTCTCGTCTGCTACTGATGTGCCGACTAAACGGTATCGACACAAACGATCGACTCGCTCCCGAGTCAAATAACACTAAGGCAGGTACAGAACTCATAAGAAAAGTACCTACGTATATCATCATATAAGCACAATATCTCAACTCAACATAAATAAATAAAGAATACATACCAGCCACAACATCGGGCGTTGAGCGGACCTACTCCGCTGTCAACTGGAAAGCTCACACGCGAGCCTTCGGTGCCTCGGCCTTTGCTGGCCGAACGTCGGTAACCCTAGCAGCAGGTGCTGATCCCTGATGTAACTGCGGGCACTCGGCCTTCCGATGGCCAGTCTGGTTGCAATGAAAGCAAACCATAAATCCCTTGGGGTAATCCTTGGCGATATGCCCCTCCTTGCCACATTTGTAGCAAGCACCCGATCGACAGACCCCATCATGTCCCTTGTCGCACTTCCCATAAGTGCGGCCCTTCTGGCCTCCAGATCTCGTATCAGCGGGCTTGGCCCGCTTGGCTGCCGGCTGAGACTGTGCCGGCCGCCGATCCATCCTCTGAGACTCGGCCTCCTCCCTGGCCTGAGTCTCCAACTCAATCTCCCTCTTCCGGGCATTTTCCTGGAGCTCAGCAAATGACCGGTAAGTCGAGTTCGACACGAACTCCCGAATGTCCCTCCTCAAAACGCCCAAATACCGGCTCACGCGTGCCTGCTCAGTAGACACCTGCTTAGGGCAGAACATCGCCCTCTCATGAAACTTCCTGGTAACCACCGTAACAAAATAAGTACCCTGCTTGAGGGTCAAGAACTCCTGAACCAACCGTTCCCTCTCCACCGGGGGAACATACTCGTCTATGAACATGGTAGTGAACCTCTCCCAGGTCACCGCTGAAATCTCTGCAAGAGTGAAGCTCGCCGTCACGAACTTCCACCAATCCTTTGCTCCCAAGCGGAGCTGGTTCAACGCGAACCGTACCATCAGATGCTCCGGACATGAACACGTATAGAAGCATCCCTCGATATCAGAAATCCATCTCATCGCAGTGATCGGATCCTGCGTCCCATCAAACTCTGGTGGCTTCGTGTTGCTGAACTCTCGAAGCAACAACGAGTCACCTCCCTGAGGTCTGGCAGCAGCCACAGCTGCAGTAGCTGCAGCAGCCGCAGCCTCAGTCACCGCTGCGTACCGCTCATCAAACGTCTCAATCAATGTGGTCTTGATAGACCCAAACATCTCCGGAATCTCGGCTCGAATTGCCGCTGCCACCTCATCGTGGATCATCTGACGAAGCTCCTCGTCACTCACACCGCTCGCCTCAGGTCTGTGGCGTGTTCCAACCATGATGTCTCTGAAATACAACATAATAATATCAAAGACTCGCTCGAGCATACTCGCACTCGATAACTCAACCCTACTTGTTCCTTAGTACCCAAAGGATTCTTACTTAGGGTGTGCACTGCTCCGGTGTCTTCAGTAGTACGGGCCCTATGCTACTGTCCACACCGCATCAGCATTCACTCTAAGTCCTCCTCCTTGGATCCCAGATCACAAGCACTCTATATCTCACTGGCATAGGCTACCCTTCGGTAGACCCCTCATCAGCTCCTCACTGCTACCTACTCGCTCTCAAGCATCACATAGCAGCAAAATCCTTCATAGGCTAAGGCATCACAAAATCAGGCCACTCTAGTCCTAATATGAATACCTAGCCAACTCTAGCATGCATATCATATCATAACATATCTCATAACACATAATATAAGGGTATTTTGGGAAATCACCGTTCAGGCGCTGGCTGATCGTACACACTACTTCCTTCTGCCTTTCTCAAAATCTTTTACTCTTTTAGAAAAATTGTTTATTTTATGAAAAACTTTCTCAAATCCTTAGTTTGAGTTCAGATTCATCCGAAGATGCACCCGAATCCCTCAAACCAAGGCTCTGATACCAACTTGTAACAACGTAAATTTTCAAAACAATTTTTCATTTTTAAATCATACTTTCATTCACATGATAATCACAAAACATAATGTGTCACTGTGTCATAACAAAAACATGTCCCAGAATCTCAATAACATAAACTCCATAAGTGTGTACGGATCATGTCGGCGCCTTCCCACGGTCCTCGCTAGTACCTGAAACACATAGCATAACAACTGTAAGCATAAATGCTTAGTGAGTTCCCCAAAATACCACATGCCACACATACGCCTTTCCAGGCCACAACTCTATAGGATCTCCCGATCCATGTGTCTCAGGGGACTTCCGTCCCAAATCCCGGTAGACCTTCCGGTCCTACCCGTATCGACCTTCCGGTCCGTAACCTCTTGACCTTCCGGTCCATATCATCTTGACCTTCCGGTCGGTAACATACATAGCACATACATATATCCTCTTGACATTTCGGTCCTTATCATACATAATCATACATAGCACATACATATCATATAACCGCATATAGTACATACATCATAGCATACAAGACCTTTCGGTCACACATAAGTACCCTTCCAGGTACAGTATAGTGAGAAGACTCACCTCAATGAAGTCAGATAAACTCTCGTGCTCAACGTCCCGACTTAGCCTCCTCCTATTATTCAAATAACATCCTGATCAATATTCTCTCATGATCTCATCTCTACAAACTGGGTAGAAGGCCATTATACCCTTCCCTAAACTATCCTGAATCAGTCTTGACCAGAACCCTAAAGTCAACGAAAGTCAACGGTCAAACTTTGACCCGACTCGTCGAGTGCACATGGGCGACTCGGCGAGTCCATGCGGGTCCTCTGAATCCTTTCAGCCTCTCTTGGCTTGTCGAGTCATCCTTCCACTCGACGAGTTACACCTGTCACGAATCACGGGGCAACCCCGACTCGACTCGTCGAGTCCACTTATGGACTCGACGAGTTGCCGCCATGCTCATACTCAAATGACCTTCTGAGGTCAGATCTGTTCCTCTAATCCATAAATCTGACCTTCCCAAGCTCAATAAACACGTAAAGGTTCGATCTTGATACTCATGCAATGTCCAAATAACCCTACTTGATGAATTAGCCCCAAATACAACACCCTAAGTCCATTTCTTCCATAACTCATCATAAAGCAAGGTGGATAGAGTTCTTTGGACCATTATGGGTCCAGATCTGAAGTCTAAACATGATAAGGGACCATATTCCCAACAAATCAACCCAATAAAGGGTATAGAAAACCCTAGATCCATGGATTCTTTAACAAAACAGAAAAAGGATCGATATGCTACCTCAAGGATGATGTCCTTTGCTTGAAATCCACAGATATGCAACCTCCTTGGCCTCCTCTAAGCTGGAACCAACTTCTTCTTGCAAAACCAACCCACAAAGATCAAATAATGGCTTCTTCCCTCTCACAAACGCTCAAGCACTCTTAGGGTTTCTCTCAAGGGTCTGGTAGCCGCAAATGGTGGCTATAAAGGTCCTTAAATAGGGCTCAGGCCCCAAGAATTAGGGTTTCATTAAACAGCGTGGATTCGCCGAGTCCACGTATGGACTCGCCAAGTCCTTCATTAAATCAGACCAAAGTGCGCGATCCCACTCGGCGAGTCTGAGCGCCTACTCGCCGAGTCCCTCTCTAAAATTCAACATAAATACTTAAAATAAGATACCTGGGAATCCGGATGTTACATCTTTGGTCATCTAGTTTGGGCCAAGGTTGAGAGAGGTAAAAAGGTCTTTTACCCTAATTTGGACTCATAGCGTGAGTCAAGGGCTAGATGTTGATGGGTTTTCATTGTGGTATTTGCTAACGCTTGGATTTTAGCAGATCTGCAGTTAGAGATTATTTGTGGGATCAGCTGTTGATGGGGTGTTGTTGTTGATCAGCAGCCAGGGATCGTGTATATGATTCGGCAGTGCGAGGTGAGTTTTCCTCACTATACTCTCGGGTCGAAGGCACCAAAGCCGACGTATTGTTTGATAACCTGATATTGTTGATATGCTGAGTATGAAATAGATCTGCATGATTATGCTAGTTGCCGATATGTTAGTATGGTAGATCTGTAGGACTGCCTATGTTTCTGTCTGCATGATTATCTGTATATGATGGTTATCTGTTGGCATATTGTGTTGGGTTGAGGTTGTACTGCTTTGTGTTGTAGCCAACAAACCCTGGAGCATTCCATATATGAGCTGAGGGCCGGGTAGGGCATGCCAGACTCATACTGAGGGCTTGAGGGTATTGGTATGCCAGACTCGTACTGAGGGCTTGAGGGTATTGGAGCAATACATATATGAGCTAAGGGCCGGGTAGGGCATGCCAGGCTCATACTAAAGGCTCAGTAGAATTTCATATATGAGCTGAGGACCGGTTGGTATGTCAGACTTGTACTGAGGGCTGAACATTGGTATTCTAGTCCGATGTCTGGTTGAATTAAGAGCAAGCCATACATAAGCTGTGGGCCCCGGGGGCAAGCCAGACTTATGTTGTGGGCTCAAGAGCAGGCCAGATATGATCTGTGGGCCTGATAGGAAAGCCAGACTCATACTGTGGGTCAGGAGTAATCCAGTCTTTAGTTGTGAACCCAATACATGTTGTTGTTACTTATGTGCTATTTGTTTGTGTGTTGCTACTTTGGGGGAACTCACTAAGCTTCGTGCTTACAATTTGTTTATGGTTTCAGGTTCTTCAGATGATTCGTGGCAAGGCGAAGGCGTGACCGTACACATCCTTGGTTTTTCAACAGATTGGATCTTGGGAGACTCTGATTTTTAAATCATGTTTTGGAGACAATGTTTTTTGTAAACACTTTTGTTAATAAATGGGTTGTTTTGAAAAAGTTTAAATTTGTTGAAATTTTTGGGATGTTACACCTTGATTCTAGGGTTTGGATGTGAACCATCAGAGACACGACATTTGTGGTGCTAGCTTCAAGTAATTTTCAAGAAGGATTTTACTTTGATTACCTATTAGCATAATCAAAAGGTATGTTTTCTTTATCCTTATAATAATTTCGAAAATCATAGGCTTCTCCTAGGGTTCTTGATATTCAAGTTGATTATTGCATTCAATAGTGAAAACCTAGATCCTTAGGGTGTATGCAAACTTAGGGTTTTATTTTTCCGGCAAAATATGATTTTTTTTATATGTAAAACCCATCAATAGTGTGGTTTGGGTTGAGGTTGCACTGCTTTATGTTGTAGGCCAACAAACCCAGTGGCAATCCAATCGGGAGATTGTTGGCCAGAGTGGCAATCCAATCAGGAGATTGTGGGCCAGAATGGCAATCCAAGCGGGATATTATGGGCCAGTGCCAATCCAATCGAGAGATTATGGGCCAGAGTGGCAAACCAACAGGAAGGTTGTGGACCAGGTTAATCCAATCGGGAGATTGTGGACCCAACATGCATTATGTATATTGTTTTGATTGTGTGTGGTACTTTGGGGGAACTCACTAAACTTTGTCTTACAGTTTAAGTTTTATGTTTCAGGTACTTCAGATGATCGGGGTAAGACAAAGGCTTGATTGTGCACATCCTTCAAATTTTATGCGATTTGATCTTGGGATACTCTGATTTGTGATTTTGACACTTTGGAAACTTTGTTTTGTAAACATTCATGGTTTTTGGTTGGTTTTGAAAAATGAAAATTTTATTTTGATTTTGGGATGTTACAACCTTCATCGGTAATATGAAAGAAAACACTAGGGTTTTATGGTGGTGTCCGACGGTCGAGGTGGTTGGTTTCTAGATAAAAGAGTGATGGTTAGGGCAATTAAGTGGTTGGGTTTTCCTGGTGAGAATGGAAGATGATATAATTTTTTCTTTCTTTTTTTGGTTAGACGTCGAGATGGAGATAATATATATATATATATATATATATATATATATATATATATATATATATATATATATATATAGAGAGAGAGAGAGAGAGAGAGAATATGTATTACTTTTTTTAATATGAAAAGTATATGATAAAAAGACTGAAAATGGTAAATATGTATTTTTATATGGCAAAAAACCATACACATAATTTTAGAAACTATGGGGACTTACCACGTAAGAAATAAAACCATATGGACAAGGCATATAATGATTTTGACAATTATATTGACTCACAATATTCTATAAACTATTGAGAACACCCTCATAATTCTATCAATATTTTATTAATCTAAATTAAACAAAATTCTATGTTGTTAGTTATTGTTTCAAAAGTATTATAGAATAATAGTTAATACAATATATTATTTTTAATAAGAATATGGATATTTATAAATATGTTTATTTATTAATGTTTGTAGATTCTTATGGCTATTAATTAAAAACTAAAATGAAAAGCTACAAAAATACATTAAATAAGTTACATGAATAAAATCAAAATGTATTTATATAATAAATATATATTTTTAATAACATCTTGAATGAAGGTAATAAAAGATTTTATATTATTTGAAAACTTTTGTAAACCTTTGAGTGGGTATATTATACATGAAAATATTTAACTGATAATAAAAGAAGGTTGAGAATGCAAAAATTAATTAAGGAGACGTGTCGGTATGGATGTCAAAAAGTCTTGTGTGACCCTGATCCTATGAGGCCCCCGTCCCGTATGGGGGTGTTTGCTGAAAAATATCGGGGACGGGAGCGGAAGCGAGGCTAGGCGGAGGTTGGCACTCCCGTCCCGAAACCCCCATGGGGGCCCGTTAATAAACTATATATATTTACATATATTAATTACATAAATATAATAAACAATAGAATGATTTTTACGTACCAAAATTCAACAAAAAAACATGTTTTTAAGGTGTTTGTAACACGTAAAATTATGCTACAAATAATTATTTGTTACCAAAAAATAGTTTATTTTAGCTCAAACAAGAACTTTTAGCCCATATAAGGTAGCCCAAAATCAATCGGGGGCGGGGGAACGGGGCAGACGCGGGGGTAAGAAGGGGAATTTGAGGGTGGGGGCGGGGGAACAGGGGAATTTTGGGGGCGAGGGAGGGGGATGCAATCCTTGTGCCGTTTTCCCCTGTTGACATCCCTACGTGTCGGGGGCATGGAAAGAGGCACGGAGCGCCCAAATAAGGACAAATTAGTTGCGACTTCAGAAGAAGGTTGCGTGTCTTGTACATGGGAAGGGGCACATCGCGCCTAGTTCCCGATCAACCAATTCTGAAGCACTTAATCCGTTAAGACAAACAACAAAGCTTTTAGATCTAGGTTTAAGCAATGCATTAATGGATAAAGTTTTCAACTTTATCCATACACTTTCCAAAGGCAAGCTAAAACCCAAACCCTAGATATTATACGTGTCCAAAATGCCCTTTTCTTCTTGCATGGAGCAAAGAGAGCTAATGCATGCATACTTTACTCCACCAAAAGTTCATATCCGAACCCAAATCCAAGTCTCAAAAGTCCAGAAGTGTCGAGAAGGATGGCTTCTACAAGTCTCTTTCCTCGTTACATCTTATTTCTTGAATCATTTACCAAAATACACCAAAAATGCATCAAAGAGGGAAGATAAACTCAAAAACACCAAAATTATACTTTTAATCATTATATATATATATATATATATATATATATATATATATATATATATATATATATATATATATATATATTTTATAAAATGATATTCTTTACCCTTATATTTTTTAAAATGTCACTTTGACCCCTTCATTTTTTCTAACTTTCCAAAGTGACACTTTCCACCATATATTTCTTAAAATGTTTTGTAAAATGATATTTTCACCCTTATACTCTTTAAAATGTCACTTTTGACTCTTATGTTTTTCCCAACTTTCATAAATGACACTTTCCACCCTATGTATATCTTAAAATACCTTTTAAAATAATATTTTTTATCCCTATACTTTTTAAAATGTCACTTTGACCCCTCTATATTTCACAACTTTCCAAAATTACACTTTCCACCAATATAGCTCTTAAAATACTTTATAAATTTATATTTTTACCCTTATACTTTTTAAAATATCACATTTACCTCCTCTACTTTGAACTTTGTAAAGTGTCATTTTCACCCCTCTATTTTCTAAACTTTTGTGTTTATCACCCGTAGTATGCATGTATCGCCACAAATTCAAAGGGGTTAGCGTCTAAACGTAATTTTTTTCTTCATATTTTCGTTCTTATTTTTATGTATGCTTCCTATGTATGAGTTGGGCCACATACTATAATTTTTATTATTTGAACTTCCGTTCATTAGCTTAAAAAATAATCTTATTTGCTTATTTTTTGTATGTATCGATATAAATTCGAGTTTTTTTACATTTAGACGTAAATTTTGTGTATGTTTTCAAGATTATTTTTATATACGTTTTCTATGTATGAGTTCGGTTAAATATAATGTGTTTTCATTTGACAATATAAATTGAAGTTGGTCATTGGTACTACAAAATAGATTACTGCCGCAAGCAGATGCGATTTACTAGTTTTATATAAAAAATGAATAATATCATTAAAATAATGCTCTAACTTCTAAGCTTTATCATCCCAAATATTTTCTAAATTTTATCTAATATTAACCATTTTCAAGAGTTAATGTATCTTAAAATGAAAATCTCTTTACTGATTATATTAATAAAATTCTTTTTTTTTTAATATAAATAATTAGAAGAAATCTGGACCGTGAAATTAAAAAGTTTAAAAATAAAAGTAAATTCGACATCGCTTGAAATTATTGCACGTAAAGGACTACGTTTCTCCTTGGTCAACACGTAGTCTCTGGCTGCGAGTATATAAAACCCTACACCACCCTCACCTCCATTAACTTTCATTCACTTTTAGATCTTTCTAGATCCAGAGAGAAAAGGGGTTCAACAATGGCGTCTGGAACTGCCGGAGACGCTATATTCGGAAACGTATTCGGAGGATGTATTTCCAGTGACGAATTTGGTATTGAGAGGAGGCCATACCACCGTAACTGCAGCTGCGCTCTCCATAAATCCGGCGAAAACAATTGCCCTCATGCTTCTCATCACAAACAGAAGGTCTCCTACCCTGTCAGACGATCATGGAGCGAAGGTTGTCTTGTGGCTATGATGACATCAGCAGGCTCTGCTTCTTCTGGTTCTTCCCCTTGTTGTCCTTCTTCACCGGCACCGACACCTCCTGTTACGGCGAGACTGCCGCCGCATGTGCGGAGCCATCAAGTGAATCATTAGGTTTCGTGGTGTGTGTCTACTGTTTGAATATCTGTTAGGGTTTCTTCATGTTTTTGGGGTTGGATTGATCGGATCTGTCGAGGGAAATCAAATCATAAGCAGAATCATGTACATCTTTAACTATATATTTATTATAGGAGAATTTCGTATATACCCTCATTACACATAAAAATATCATATTTGCCCAATTTAATTTCTAAATATCATATTTATCCTTTATAAACTTTAAAATATTATATTTACCCTAACCCATATTTTTAATATTCTTAAACATTATTTTAATAATTTTAAATTTTTATTTATATCAAAATGACTATTCTACCCTATTATAAACCAAGTTTAATATATCAATACTAACCACCTCCTCCAATTCCCTTCGCTAGAGAAAGAAATCAAATTAATTCCATTATTTAGGGTTTTTTAATCAAAAGTTGTAATATAGGCATAATCAACATTAGTTAGATAAGGATTCTTGCTTGCAGACACAACTCTCAAGAACCATAATTCGATTGGTATGGAATGGAGGCTTCAAGTTCTTTATCATTTACTCTTTAATTTATATTATATATTTTCTCTTTTTACAGTTTTTTTGGAAGCGAGATACTCACTTTAGGCATATATTTTTTCTTTTTACAGTTAAATTAAAACTCACTTATTACTTCGAATTTGGTAAATGGGTTTTCAAGTATTTGAAGCTTTTATGATTTGGTTTTACAGAAATTTCTTATCCGTAGGTCATTCGACCAACTATTTATTGCGGCACTTATTACTTTGGATCTGGTTCAAAGTTCATAATCGATGCCCAGGAAGATATGATCTGAAATTCTACTTTTTGTTTATATTAAGTTTTTGAAGATTAATGATATTTTGAATTTAAAATTATAACAAGGGTATAATAGTCAATTAATTAAAAAATAATTTAAAATATTTAAAAAAAATATTAAAATTAAGTATTTGAGTAAATATGATATTTTGAAAGTTTTTAAAAGGTAAATATGATATTTGGAAATTAGAGTGGACAAATATGATATTTTGATGTTTAATAAGGGTATATACGAAATTCTATTGATTTATCTTAATGAGTTATAGCATTAGTCGATTTTCTTGGATGAATTTTGATGGTTTATAGTTTTGAGGATGAATGTTAATTTTTAACTTAACTAAAAGAGAGGTTAAAATCTTTGTTTTATTTATGAATTAAAACTATTTTTTGGGCTAATAGACATTATTGTTTTCAATAAGAAAAAAATAGTCAAATGAATTACGATTTTTAATTAAATTTGAAGATTGATATATTTTTATGGGATGTTTTCATATGTCTATTGGATTTGGTAAGACTCTGATCTGATATGATCATATTAAAATGGTTTGATATTATATTTAAAAGCTTCTATTTGATATTTGATGCATTTTATTGATATGTTTCTTATCTGGTTAAACATTTAAAAGCTTCAAATTCCGTTTCGCCTTTTTTGATATCTCTTTTATTCGGTTAGTCGGTTAGGTTTAGAGTTATGTCTAATATTAATATAAATAGATATTATTCGATCAACAACTATCAAACATATATAACTTTTTTTATACAAAACTTTTTTATTTTTATTTTTAAATATAAAAAGACAAAATTAATTTTTTTTGCTTTGTCTTTTTAAACATAAAAAGAAAGATTAAATATTATTATATAAAGAGAGAAAAGGTCAGCTAGTCCAGCCTAAATCACCACTGTCGAACAACCTTTTCAATAAATATTTGTGTGCAAAATTTAATATAGTTTGTTGAGCTTTGAAGTCAACTATATAAAAAATATGGTATGCGCTGTTAAATATTTATTGTTATGGTTCAAAAAAAAAAATCTTGGTCTTACGTGAAATTTGTTGAAAACTATAATTTGTTATCTTACTTTAGGCATGTTTACGTATTTGATTATATAGAAGATAAAATCTAAGTTACAAGTGTTGCATTATTAACAAAGTCAGAAGGCTGCAAAGTTAGCAATACTTCTTTGATGGGTTGATTAGTTGTTTGCATAAACTCTCTAATAAAATTTAACCAATCTTTACTAATACATTAATGTATTTATTAATAATAAATAAATAAATAAATTTGATTTTAAAGAAAGACTGATTTTTTGCTGTATTTATGTCCTGAACCAAACTTTTAAACAAGTGGGTAGCAGCTAACATGCCAAAAATAAATAAAAATAGCAAAGTTGAATGCACAATAATTTCCCAAAGAAAAAGACAATTCACATCGGCACCTAAATTGTACTTTTCTCAAATTCAGAAAATAAAAAACGAAAAACACAACAATAGGACAGTAACCATTTTCCCCCTATATATAGTATGTTAGGCGTCGCTGATTTGCGGTTAGATATCTTTGATTAATGGGAAATTGATTTATTAAAGTAATTAATTTTTTATTTTGTTTATATCAGGGTAACTGTATTTTTTTTTACACATTTAAGTAACAAATTTTTTGGAATGTGAAAATTTTTTGAAAGTGTTCACATATGATCATTATGACCGACTGTAGCAGGTTATATCCGGTAATAACCGGTCATAATGGTCATATGTGAACACTTCCAAAAAGTTTGTTATCTATATATGTACACACAAAAAAAATAGTTACCCAAATGTAAACAAATGGAAGCTATATTAAGAGTAAATTACACGAATGGCCCCTGTGGTTTGGGTAATTTGTGTGTTTGGTCCCTAACTTATTTTTTAACTCGGATGATCCTACTGTTTATTTTTGTTATTCGTTTGGTCTCTGTTTTACTTCAAAAGACTATTGTGCTCTTTTTAATTTATTTTTTAAATTAATTTTCTTATTTATGTATTTATTTTTTATATATTTAAAAAAATTAATAGACCCTACATATCTATATCTCCTCACCCACAACCCACTGTCTCTTCATTGAATTTTCCACCGGTATAACTCAATAGAAAAGTTGTAGAGTTGGTTCGTCGGAGTTAAAGGACCGAAAAAAAAGGGATGGTGAAGACGTCGATGTAACTAAAGATGGAAAGGAAATAGAAGTTGATAAGGATGAGAGATGGGATGGTGACTTGTAGGACCCAACTTAAATTTCTTAAATGTGGTTTTAGATTTAGGATGAGAAGATATAGATATGTGGGGTCTATTAATTTTTTAAAATATATAAAAATAAATACATAAATAATAAAATTAATTAAAAAATAAATTAAAGAGAGCACAATAATCTTTTGAGGTTAGACAGTGACCAAACGCACAACAAAAATAAACAGTAGAGATCACCCGGGTTAAAAAATTAGTTAGTGACCAAAGACACAAATTACCCAAACCACAGGGACCATTCGTGTAATTTACTCTTACATTTTCAGTTTGTTCACATCTGGGTAACTATTTTTTTTTGTACACATCTAGGTAACGAACTTTTTGGAAGTGTTCACATATGGCCATAATGAGTGGTTATGATCGGATGTAACCTGCTACAGTAGGTCACAATAGTCATATGTGAACACTTCCAAAAAGTTCGTTACCTAGATGTGTACAAAAAAAAAGATAGTTACAGAGATGTAAACAAACTAAAAAATTAATTACATTAATAAGTCTATTTCCCTTGATTAATCCGCGTGAAGCTATATTCTTTTTCAACATGTTGCAATCCATTAAAGGAAATCGCATGCAAGAATATGAATTTGTGATTTCTTTAACAAAATTGGTGTTTGCTTAATTTTTAACTATTTCTCGAAATATATATATATATATATATATATATATATATATATATATATATATATATATATATATATATATTAAACAATCCAATAATTAGTATTATGAACTAATCACGAATTATTTAGAATAGACAAATAAACGAATGGAAAGATAATATTTATGATTAAATATCCAAACGTTTTCACAAACAACCAACGATTAATATAGATGATTAAACGTTGATATGTTGCAAGATAATAAATCTAATTATATTATTATTGTTACCAAGTTTTGTCCAAAAATCAGAATGTTATTGGACGAATTTAAATGCAAAACAATAATGTAAAACCGACATGTTGATGGATGATTTTGATTGTAGAAAACTGAACGAATCAGACACTTGTCCTTAATCGTTTTACATTGATTCTAGGGTTGTAAGCAACAGAGTAAAACCTCAGGATTTAATATAGGTTTATCGTTTTTCCAACAACAATGGAAAGCAATAAACGAAAAGTGAATACTCAGAAACGGAAGAAATTTACGACTGCTTGAGAGAGAGAGAGAGAGAGAGAGAGAGAGATACAAATTTCGGTGGTTTAAATGGGACCTGGGAGGTCCTATTTAGAGTGGACGAAAAACCGTAGAGGTTCCCCAAAGATCGGACCTGATGACTAAGTCGGCCTTCTCACAGGCTAACACATGTCATTTTAAATGTAACACCCGTTCCTCGAGGTATTATTTAAATTATATAAGTTAATTATTTTTTTGGACTAGCACTTGGATATTGGACCCATTTGAGTGGATTTAGAAAATGGGCCGAGTTGATGGGCTGCCCATAAGCCGTACGTCGGGCGTAACCTGGTGTACGCGGGGCTTAGTGGCCATTGGATTCGAGGGACGCGGGTTCGTACGCGCAGCGTACCAAGAGGTACGCCCAACGTACGCGGGCATATGACAAACCCTAATTTTTTGGGTTTAGAACCTATAAATACATCATTATAGCCTCCCCTTTTTGGCCTCCTCACCTGTCCATAACCCTCAGAGAAACCCTAACTCGTTCATACTCTTCCTTGTGTGTGTGTTTGACATTTTGAGCTTATTTTAGGAAAGAAAGGCTTGGAAGAAGAAAGGAAAGGTTGGAGAAGAAGCCCTTGAGCTCAAGGATCTAGAACAAGCTCACCATTTGGCACCAAGAGGAGGTATAAAGCTCCTATCTTTCCTCTTAGAAGTATGAATCTAGGGTTTTGAAGGTTTGGACCTTTTTAGGTCCAAAGAATGGATCTTGTTCATGCAACTTCGTTTTTGAGCTTAGGGTTGCCACCCTTGAAGCTCAAAGTGTCCCTTAAGCAGTAAAGGTGCAAGCTTTGGAGCTTTTATGTAGCCATGTATGAGATCTAGCCATTTCCATGGAAGCTTATTGCTATTTTTAGAGTTGGGTTCATTTGGTGGGTTGCAAGCCATCAAGTGATCGACTTTATGGGTTAGGATGAAGTATAGTTTGGACGTAGTGTCTTAAGGGATTAAGCAGTTTTGGAAAAGATGGCTTAACAGGAGAGTACGCTGGGCGTACACGCCAGTACACACAGCGTACAAGCCATTCAAGCAGTACGCGCAGCGTACAGAAGGGTACGCTCAGCGTACACTCAGACAAGTGGGCTTTATGTAATTGGGCCTCGGTTTGGGCCAGGCATTAGATATAGCAGTAATTGGGCGGAGATGGGCCTTCAGTAGTTAGTCAAGGGACCAAGGACTTGTTGGGCTTGTGAGGAAAAGCCCATTTGAGAAGTTGGGCCCAATTTAGAAAATTGAGCCATTAGTGGGTCTTAGTGGGCCATGAGCGGATTTATAAGGACTAGTTGGAATTGGTTCTTGGATATGGCCTAAAGTTAGAGCAGGGGTAAAATGGTCATTTTACCCTTAGTGGGATTCTTAGTTTTTGACAAAGTGTTTATTTGGTCATAATAGCCAGAGAGTAGTTGGAGCAGCATACAGAGTTACCTTGCACGAGTTTTCAACAGCCAGATTGAGAGGTGAGTTTCTCTCCAGTAGGAACGGGGTCTAAGACCACAATGCTGGCCCGTTTAGATGTTAGTAGTTCCGGACTTTGGTCTGATGTCGGGGCGGTCCCGAGAAGAGTATATGTATGCTTGATGTCTTTGTGATTCATGCATGTTATGTGTTATGTGTTCCGGGGCAGCCCGGTGTATGTTAGTTTATCTGTTATGTTATGTGTTCCGGGTTTCAGCCCAATGTCGGGGTAAGCCCGATGCAGTTTATATGATATGTTAAATGTTATGATATATGTTATGATGTGTATGATGTCGGGGTGAGCCCGATGGCAGACGTAGTTTGATCCGGGGTGAGCCCGATGTCGGGCAGGAGTCCGATGTCGGGTTCGTCCCGATGCAGTTGGGAGTAGTCCCAGAGTTATGTTATTTGTTATATGTTATGTATATGGTATGTGGTAGTTCGAGGGAGCTCACTAAGCTTCGTGCTTACAGTTTTCAGTTTTGGTTTCAGGTACTTCCACTAGCAAAGGGAAGGGCTCAGGATGATCGCATGACACATACCACAGTCACAGCCTGGGAGTTTACTCTGATGTTTGTTATGAGATTTTGATTTGAGACAGATACTATGATGTTTTATGCTACATGATTTATGATTTTACTTATGACTTTGGATGGTTTATGATTTTAATACTGATTTGAAAACGAAATTTTTGGGTCTTATTTTTGGGATGTTTCATTAAATTTGAATCAATTATCAATATCTGCACTTACCCAAATTTAAAGCTGAAAGTCTATCCGATCTTTCCATAAAATTCAAGAAGGTTCTATCACCTCATCCAAGAAGTCAACGATGATCAACTCTTTGTCTGGGTCGGTCAAACCGACTTGACCCGAACTCATTAAAAATAAAAGCTCCTCAGCTCTCAACGACCGATGCGTCGTGGGAAGTGCCAAGTGCACCTAAATCGTGCCATTTCGCGCATTTGCGACATCGGCTAGGCTAGGCTAGGTGCACATGTGTTCTTGGCCCATCCCTATGATCCACTAAAGCCTTTGAAGGTCTATCAAGATAAAAAGTTTATAAGCTCACAAAAAGTTTATTCCCCCACCAATGTGGGATAGAGAAATCTTGGCAACTTGCAATATCTCCCCTATAATTTCCAATAATCCTCCACCAAGTTAGAAAGTTTCCTTTCACTCAGACAAATGATGTCACTTGGGTGTCACGAAGATTAGACCCTAGTTTAATGATGAAAAACAAGAAGAGACCAATTTAATGATATCCTTATAGGTTTAAACCATAAACCTTATGACCTCTCTGATTTACCCCTACACATTACATGTCATTTTGCGTTCTCCCTAAGCGCTAATATGGCCATGCGCTATAAATCCTTTTCATGACCCTTTAGAATATCAACCACTAATCTTCATTTGAGGAGGCACCACCTCTAGATCATATAGACAATATTTTACAACATCTTCGTTGTTTAGATGTCTCCAAAACTTGGTTAAGAGTCGTAACTCAACCTTGTTCTCGGCACCGAGGTACTATCCTACTTCACATGGATCCATCATTAATGATAGTACCTTCTATCATTAATGACTTTGTTGTTACCCTTTAAACTTGAGAATCAGGAGCACTATCACTAAGCGATTCTATTGTGGTTTTATACCCGTGAGTCTCGTGGTAGATGTAACCAAATCTCTCGCCAGAGGTTTAGTAAGTGGTTCTGCCAAGTTTTTACTTGTCTTAACACATACAACTTTGATGGTACCACTCTCAATAAGTTATCTCACAAAATTATGTCTCAGACCTACATGTCTCAGCTTCCTATTATATACATCATTATATACTTTAGACATTGTGGCCTCAATGTCATAATACATGGGTATAGAAGGCATTGGAATATCCCACAGACGGATATCCATGAGTAGATCTCAAATCCATTATGCCCTTTACCCGCTGTTGCTAAGGAAATTAGCTCTGCTTCCATTACTGAATGAGTTATGCACGTCTGTTTCTTGCTCGCCCAAGAAATTGCACCACCATCTAGAGTATAAATCCAACCGCTTGTGGATTTTGAATAACTGGTGTGATCTATCCAAATAGCATCAGAATAACCTTCTAGTGTTCTGTTAGATGACAAATATGTCAACTCAAAAGTTCTTGTCCATTTCAAGTATCCTAATACTCTACCCACTGCCTTCCAGTGCTTCGTCCTTGGATTGACAATATAATGACTCAGTTTACTTAGATTTCAGGTCAAGTGCAATGTGTCGCATACATCATGCTCCCAATTGCAATTGCATATTCTAGTTGAGCCATTGCTCGGCCAGAATTTACATTTAGTTTCATAATTGAATCAAAAGGAGTGTTGAATTCCTTAATATTTAAATGTTGAAAATTAGCCAAAATTTTCCCTAAATAATGAGATTGAGTTAGAGACATCTGATTGCATGTCCTTTTCACCTTGATACCAAAGAATTGTATCAACTTCTCCAAGATCTTTCATCTTAAAGTTCGAGGATAGGTATTTCTCATGGTTTTCTTAGATTATAATTACAATTATCAATGAGGAAAACACTTAACAATTAAGATTGGGCACATGCAACCTAATAGGATCTATGTATTCAATTAAAGGAAACATATTTTGAATTAACAAAACTAATATGCATCCTAGTAATTTCAAAAATCATAAACTAGAGATACATACCTTAAACTTGTTGTAGAAAAAATAGTTGATTGAACCCTTCCTTGTAGACTTGAGAAGCTAGCACCGAAAACTTACTGCCTCTAATGGTTTGTACCCAAAGCCTAGCAGCAAAAACACAAAAGGAGAGAGGAAAGCATTTATACTATCCTTTTAGTAAAGAGCATCCACAAACTTAAGTGCCCTAAGGGTCCTATTTATAATTTAGGTAACTTCGGGACAAAGCAATATTTGAATGATTAGATAATAGATTTAATCACAATTCAATTTTTTTTCTTATGTACTACCAGGAAGCTTTTGGAAAACCTAAAAGAGCTCAAAAAACCATCCATATTAGGTAGGTTCTAGAATTTCCTTTCATTGCTCAACTATGAACAATTCACCCCTTGCACCTTTAATTAATTCCAATTAATCCATAATTAATTCTGACTAATAATTAATTAATTCTAATTGATTTCACATTAATTTATTAACCATATAAATTAACAAATCAATTATTTAACAACTAATCTCATATTAATTTATTAATCATATAATAAATTAACAAACCAACTATCTATTTCCAATTAATATATTAATTATACAATATATTAACAAGTTATTTGTAAGGTTACACCTTATGATCTGATGAGTCAAACACTTTGTATGCTGATCACCAGCGTCAACACTACGCTGATCACCGGCGCCTTAAGGCCTTATCAGTGTCAGCATCTTGTTAATGATCTTGTGTAATCTTTGTATATTAGGAAATTATACTGATATGGATAAAATAGATAGTAGATCTGATATCTTGGTGATAAGGATCATTTCTTATTATAGATTAGATACAATCCCTTGATTGAAGGGATATACTAGTATAGTTTAGTATATAATCAATGTTAGGGTGAAACCCTAATGTAATGTCTTGGTGACCGTATTTGTGACATTCGATCTCTTTGTGAGAACAACCCCTTTATTGGTAAAAGAAATCTTTGTGATTAATTCGTGTTCTTTACTTTTTCTGTTTTTTATTTGGTTTAGTTAGTTTGTTCTTGAGTAAATTACATGAATGATCCCTATGGGTTGGGGTAATTTGCACGTTTGGTTCCTAACTTTTGTTTTTAACTCGGACTATCCCTAAGGTATGTTTTTGTTACGTCTTTGGTTCCCGCCTCATATGAAAAGACTATTTTGTCATTTACCATTTTGTTTTTAATAAATTAATTTTTATTTAGAATTTTAAATATTAAAAGAATAAAATCCATGGGGCCCTTTCCCTACCCCACCAAAACATACGTCTCTCTCTCCCTCTCTCTCTCCCTCTCTCTCTCTCTCTCTCTCTCTCTCTAAACACCATCTGAAATCATTATTTTACTCTCTTGAAAGTGGTTTTCCTGTGACATTCTTTTCTTCCCCTACCAAATCATTAACTTTAAGCTTCACAAGCAAAAAAAAAACCCAGTAAGTGCATCTTCTCCAATCGACCTTCGTTCTTTCTCATCTCTCCATTGTAATAAGCTACAAGACAAAATCAAAGGATGTAAAGATAGTTTATGTGGTTAGGGCTCTGAAATACTTGCTTGAAATTAATCAAACACCTCCAATGAACATTAAGTGATGAGTGTTTAATATGGCTTTTGGCAAGAAACAAATTGCAAATGTGTCTCGAATCTTATTTCCAAGGAGAAAAAAAAATACAAATGAGTCTCGAATTAGAAAATGACCCTTTGAAGCACAAACCGATTTCACATAATTTCTTATTTTCTCAAGGTTTAATTCAAGAACACAAAGAAACGATCTTTGAATCTGGGTTAAATTTGATTTCGTTTGGATTAATCTTGAATCTGACAAGCTCTAAAAACACAAAAGATGACCATCATCCCTAAAAAACAACCAACAAAATCGATCCTTCCTATTGTTTTCTTATAACCGATCATACCTAAAAACAACCAAAACAAATCGACGGTTTTAAATTCGTTGGAGTGTATATATATATATATATATATATATATATATATATATATATATATATATATATATACACACACACACACACACACACACACACACAGAGGAAGATGGAGCAGAATAAAGAGGAAGTTTTAGAAATCGATGGTTTTAGTGTTGATCTCCTCCTCCAAATAGATATCAAGAAAACACAGGTACATACCCTCGATATAAGGTTTCCGGCGAGAGGGACGTGGTGGCAGATGGGTTTTCATCATGTCATTATTTCAGACAGAGAAGGTGAACACAAGAAATCATTCTTCCCAGCTAGAAAGAGGAAAATGATAATGGAAATAAATAAAAGGGATTTGATATAAGGTGGGCCATTTTAATTACAACAGTATTAACATAAATAATAAAATTAACTAAAAAAGAAATTATTAAGGGAATAATAGTCTTTTTAGGTAAGTCAGGGACCAAGCGGGCAACAAAAACAAAGGGTGGGGACATTCCGAGTTAAAAAAATAAGTTAGGTACCGAACACACAATTTACCCTAAACCACATGGACTATTCGTGTAATTTACTCTTTGTTCTTTGTTAATTATAGTTGATGTGTATCCGATCCATACAAACCTTCAATTAGTATCAGAGCAGGTTTTTGATACACTCAAGTTATCATGTCGACCTCCTATAATCCCAAATCTTTTGGTCTCAACAAGATTCCTCTTTTTGATGAGCACAACTTCACCATGTGGAAAACTAAGGCTATGGTTGTTCTTGAAACTATGGACTATGAGATGCTTAAGATTTTTGAGAAGGGTCCTCACGTTTATATGTATCAACTTATGGTTAACAACACCCCCATCGGTCCCTTGAAGCAAAAGCCAGAGACTAGTTATGACGATGATGACAAGAAACTGATTATTCTTTATGTGAAAGCTAGAGTAGCCATAGAAAACTCTCTTCCCTATCACATGTATCATCTAGTACATAATAGTTAGTCAGATCAAGAGATGATGGAAACGCTGACTATGGCTTATGAAGGCACTTAAAAGTTCAAGCCACAACCATCAACAACCTCAGTCGGAGATACAAGCATTTCTTTGCTCAACAAGGTGAGTCTCTAACCCCAATACGTTAATAGGTTTAACTATTTGGTAAATGATATATGCAGGTTGGGAATTGTCAAGAATTCTTCTCAGTTGGTTATGAAGTTCCTGGATTCTCTTGGGAAAAGTTAGGATCATGAAGTTGATGTTCTTAAGAATAGTGAAAAGATTAATTCCATGGATCTTAACTCCTTGTTTGGAAATCTATGAAATTACGAAGAGAGAAAATCTCTTCGTAAAGGCATCACGAAGGACTCAAGCAAACAAAAGTATGTAGTTATGGTTTCACGAAAGGAAGCAACGAATCTCATCAACGACTCAGATGACTCTGATCAGGGTGAAGCGAGTAGTGAAGAAATTTTTGATGAACTTATTGTCAGCGCTGCACTTATCGTCAAACGTTACAAAGAAAGCATATCAAATGGAGTCTGAAGATCTCACTTTAAGGGAGACGGTCTAGCGAGGAGATTTACTTTATAGAAAAGAAACTCATGTAACTTTTTTAACTGTGGATGCCCTGACCATTTTTACAGGGACAAAAAAGAAAAGAAAGAAGCTCAAAGCCTAGAGAGTTATGAAGTCTTATACAAGAAGATGTTGGAACATATGAAGAAGGAGATTAGCTCTCTACTGAAAGCCTTCATTACAAAACAAGAGGATCATGAAGAATGGGTGGAAGAAGAGGAAACTTATGAAGATGAGGTGGTAAATGTTAAGGGTCTTATGGCTCTTATCAATGATTCCCCTGATGGTGATCACAACATGTGTGATGCTGATACCTCTCAAGTTGTCCAAGAGTCAAGTCAGAATCTAGAATATACTAGGGTCCTTCACAGTGGGTGCTCTAGACACGTGACTGGTCTCAAGTCCCTCTTAACAGATTTTGTGGAGAAATATGGTCCGATTGTGGTATTTGATGACAATAGTGAAGGGTTGTCATGGGCATTGGAACATTTGAGTGCAGAGCGTTCAAGCTGAAGAATGTGTTTAATGTCAAGGGCCTGAAAAGCAATCTTAACTCCATCAGTCAGCTTTGTGACGCTGGTTACAAAGTTCTATTTGATTGCAGTGAAGGGAAGGTTATTGACTCAAAGAATAATATTGTGCTCACTTCACTCAAGGACATCATTTGTATGCTTTGATTTTACTTGTGTTATAGAATGCTATTTTATGACTTTAACATTATGCTTCGCTACCTTAAATTTCTGAAGATAAGCTGTTAAGATTTTAGTTTATTTTTGCTTCAATTTCATTTTTCCAAAGAAGTATACATTGTACATTTTGCTACTAACATTACCAATGCGTGGTCTTCTCTCTCACCTTTTATACCTCATGATCTTCTATCTTTATCTCAACATTATCTTAACTGATTTGTTTCTTTAGAAAATATCAGCGTATCAATCCTTCAGTGCAACATCTTCTGAGTAGAGCTAGTTAAAGTTGGCTCTGCATCTTTTCTTCAATGCCAATGGATCTCTCTGTGATGCTTATGCTCACGTTGATTGACATGAATCATCATGTTGTTGAGACCAGATAGGAGAGAACTGTGCCAAAATGTGTTCTTCTGGGCACATATCTCTTCCTTCTTGAACAACCTATCTATGTTTCAATGGGACGAGGTGAAGTTAGGTAACATATCATGTCTAAGTTCCATAGACGTTGTCACTACTACACCGGTTCCCATCTGAAATCCAAAGACCTCTTCAACACGACAGTGCTCCTCATCGCTTCTATCATGGATCACAATGTATGGAACCTTTGAGTTTTGTCTTGATGACTCTCATAACTCGCAGGTTACAAAGATTGGATCCTTTTAACTAGTTGGTTAAAAATATTGGTTCATGCTTTTCTTTTGTTCTTGGTGAACATGAAGCTTGGAATCAATCTGCAATACTTAAACGATTAAAGGAATTTTCCCTCTTTGGTTACTATGAATTGTGTTTTAGTTTGATATATTTGATCTTGTTTGCTCATTCTTTTATAGACAGTGTTGAGGGACAGATTTCTCGGAAAAAGGAAGTTCATTTATGGCCATTCAATTCAAGAGATTTGATGAATCGAGTCTTTATATTGTTTCTGAAAAAGCTGCACAAATATCGCTTTTAGAATATTTCCTTGTCTGACTAACTTTTTGTTTTTTACTCTTATACTATTTATTAGTTTGTCTTGTACCATTTTAAATGAATTAAAGGTGAGCGTCACAGTTCTAGATTGCAACTCAGCTCTATGATACGGAAGTTGAAGCACTTCTTGTTGATGAGCTGACACCATTTATGATTTACGCTGATTCCAGCTCAGCATGACTGAAACACTCCGTTCTCTCCTTAATTTCTTCTCAATAAAACTTTACGATTCATTGTGATATACCACACACTAATAAATTTTGAAACGCTGTGCCGATGGTTTGTTTATGTACCGTAGAATATGACACGCACCTACCCATTCTTTCCCTTACATTCTTATTTAAAGCTTTATGATTCAACATAATGTACCATACGCTGATGAGAGCTTGAAAATTCGGTGCCGATGGTTAAGCTAAAAACACCACAGCTTATCACACGCACCAATATATTCTCAACATATATTACTCTTTAGAATTTTTCTGATTCAGCGTATGAAACCATACACAGATGAGAATTTGAAAAATCTATGCGAATGGGTATATCATTGTCTGTGATGTATTACATGCACCTACCCATTCTTTCCTAAAATTATTCTATTTAAGAAGTTAATGATTAATGGTATTAGTCATACACTGATAAAACTTTGACACTCTTTTACGATGGGTACATTTCATACCGGAATGTATCACATGCATAATTCCACTCTTGCCCTTTTCTTCTAATGAAAGTGGTTATAGAGTCTGCGTATGAAACCATATGCTGATGCAATCTCGAAATACTATGTTAGTGAAGGGTAGTTTATACCCATACTATCAGGAGACATCACAAACTTACTTGATTACCAGCTGCAGCTCTGATACGCTGATTGCTTCCGCTGATGGCTATTGTCACTGATGTTATGTCTCACTTATATAACTTCCTTATCTCAACGGTAACTTTTGGATAATGATTAAAAGGATTATCAATATCTTGGGATACAAGATTTGTACGGTGCCGATCTCTTCAATCATTGGTTACGTAAAAGGGAAGAAAATTTATGGATAAATTGGGAAAATTCTCTCCTAGTACACTTTCAATATTCATTCACGAAGTTGATTTTCTCTCTCGAAAAAAGGCTCTTTCAACCATCAACTTCCTCAAGCTCTCATCACGTCGAAGGTTCTATACGAGTTTTCTCTTAACGCCAATGTCGTCAAAGGCCCTTATGCCCCTGATTCTACCATTTTCATTCAAGAAAACAATGTGGCATTCTTTGGTGTTATCCCAAAATAGTTCATGAACTTAGGAATCGAAGACTTCATCCACTATGTCAAAAGCTGCCCTCTTCGATATGCCTTCTGCGACTTTCTAGAGCCATTATACCTAAAAAAAGTATGTGAGTTCTATTATTCATGCTTTGTTTACTTTAGTGCTAAAACCATTACCGGAACCATTGGATATGATCAATCTAGGGGTACTATTGATGTGGAATCTTTTCGAACTGATCTTCATCCTGGTCGATCAGAAAACTATTCTGAAATTCCTTCTGAAGATAGATGCAAGTTCATTCATGAAACATTAGGTTATAACTTTTCTCTTCAGGGCACCCCTCATGATCCATCCAAGTACACTCTCCGTCATTGTTTTGGTTTAGGGTGGAAGTACCTATCAGGGGTAATTGGTAAATGCCTTGGACACAAAACTGGGAGCTTAGATCAATTGAATTTATTTGAGCAAAGAATTTTGTATTCCATGGTTGTGTAACAAAAAATTGGGTTTTGCACAGCTCTTTCTTGATTAGTTGATTGATTGTATCAATGGGAATAAGAAGCCAACATATGTTACCTATCCTTGTTGGCTTGGACTGATTTTGGCTCGTGATGAAGAAGGTTATAACATTAATCATGAGATCATCATTCCAATTCACGGCCTCTCCTCAAAGAACATCAACGCTGCTCCATCTGATGGTGATATGTATGTTACCCAGCGAATGGGAAATTGGATTGCAAATCCCTACACTATTGAATCCTATGACTCTGAAAAAGAGGATGATGAGGATGATGATGCAGATAAGGAAGAAGGCGTTGATGATGAAGAAGACGCTGGACTTGTCAGTGATAAGGGAGAAGCCTATGTTCAAGGAATGAATTCCCCTCCAAGATTGAACAAGAATATTCGATTCTCCTTTACTTTTTCATCAACTTCCTCTGCAAATGATATATATTGTACAATGTGGATCAACCCCATCTCACATGGAAACTACTGATCCACTGATCCAAGATGTGATTTCTCCAAGATTAGCGTCGCCTTCTCCTCAAGTTGAAACTATTCCTCCTATGCCAACACCTATTCAAACTGCTTCTTTTTATTAGGAGGAATCCATTTCCAACTTTCAAACTATTGTGCTCTCTCAACTCTCTCTATTGGTGCATATAACTCAATCTCTATGAGAAAGATTGACCAAAGTAGAAAAGGATGCGGCTGATATAAAACGCTTTATGACTTTGGGTGATGATGCTGATGATGTGATGATTGAAGACACATCCCCAAATTCTCCAGGTGATAATCCTCCACCTCAATCTCTACCTCCATCATCAAATCCTCCTCCACCTCCCCACCTCCTCCATCTCATCCTCCTCATCGCACTCCTTCTCCACCATCTGGCTCCCTCCCCAAACTAATGATGCCAAAAGGGGGAGAATAGTCAAGATAACAATGATTAGCAAATGGTGACTGCAAAAACAAATCCATCGTAGCCTGAAATTTCTGACTCAAGAAGGGATGATAATAAAAAAAAATCATTGTAGCTGAACAAGAGAGCAACTGCTGGTTTTTTTTTGCATAAAATAAATAGTTTTTCACAAAAACCGGCAAAGGATGCTTTAAACTTTCTTACAATTTTCGAGTGTGACAACAAAACAAACCATCAAGGATCCTTTTAAAGAGGTTAGAATGATATTACAACAACCATAGGGTGTTTAGAAATAACAACCTTTGTAGCCTTTGGACCCTCTTGGATTTGGGGTGTTGAAGTAGATGGCAAGAACAAGAAGCTTGATCTTCTCTACAAGTAATCCACCAACAAGAATAAGGTACCAACATTACTAGATTTCTTCTTGTACAACTTTGTTCTTTAAGCCTTAAGTGCTTAATCAATTAAGAACTATAAGGAAGACACAAAGTAAACACTAAAAGCAAGTAATGTCTTCAAAGGAGGAAAGAGCTTCAAGCTCTTAGATGCTCATGATTTTGAAAGAAAGGAAGAAAACATTTTTAGACCAAAAAACTAGCACATTCTCCATGTAAAAGACCCTCTATTTATAACCCCATCCAAGCATGGCCTCTTAAATATAATATTCAAAAGTATGGGCTATAAGGGAGAGGCATGGGGAACAAGATGATGGAAGTTGACAAGCAACCTCCATCCCTCTACATACTTTCGGCCATAGTGCCAAAAGAGGACAAAAAATGTTCACTAGCCTTTTAACCATGGTAGAGTAAGCCTTTGATTTAATCATGGCTAACCAAAGTGTCTAAAACTTTGTACACGACTTATTATACGATCCCTTATCATATAAAGACTATTTTTCTACTTCTTACAATATTGTTTTCATAGAACAATATTTTTTTTCTCTAATTAAATACAAGAGTTGAATTTATTTATTAATATAAAATATATAATAAATATTCAATAAGTACCAACTTGATTAAGGTGTGACCCTGTAGGATCATATGTTATTAGCAACATCACTCAATACTGATTCTTGAGCATATAGATCCAATAATCTCCCACTTGCATAAGATTCATTAAAGACTGACATAGACAGTAGCTCACGTCTAGCAATGGGCTACTGCCCCTAATAACACACGAAGGGGTGCCATCAATCAACATCCAATTCCATGAACTCACTAGCTACAATTAAAGTATAAGGTAAGTGTATCAATATTCTCTTTGTTACAGATATCATGTTGGATATGAGACATGGAACGTGATCATCCTTATTTGCCATCCAACTTATAAGAAAGGCGCCTTAGATGTCTAACTCTCAACACATAAGATGAAAAAAATCCCATCTTGACTACATACATACTCTCATATAGTTCATGCTCTACCCAACAAAGGCTTTTATAACTATACGGTTATGAACATCATTTAACAATGTCAAAGTATAACAATCCCCATACTTGAGTTCTCCAATATGCATCTCAGGTCGAAAGACATAAGGATATTTACCTGTGATCAAGATTCACTTATGATATCGATCCATGAAGTGACTCTTGATGCAGATAATTTCCAATAGTTGTTCTCAAACAAGTACATATGAATTTGGATGCAACACCTTGCTATTTCACCTCTTGAAATCAACCAAGCCGATTCATATTAGTCTTACTTCACAGTTGCTCCCGCAAGAATGTCTGACTATGGACAAATTTTGAATAATTACATTATTAAAGGATTGAATAACATGCTACTATAGAACACAATAATATTCAACACAAAAGTGATGTCTCATATTCAGAAGAGATTACATATCATTGCTACATAGTTCTGAATATCCAGATATTAGTCAAGTACAAATTTAAATCCAATCACTAGCTAATCGTAGACCGGTTCCTTTTGCATGACTCTCAAACTTGCTTTGAGGTAGAGCCTTTGTGAACGGATCTGCTAGATTATCATCTGTATAAATCTTTTCAATGCACACATTTCCCAATTCTAATTCATGACGAATGAAATTGAATTTTCGTTGAATGTGTCTAGTCTTGTTGGTAACCATCGGGTCTCTTGCGATAACGATGGCACCGGTGTTGTCACAAAGCATCTCAATAGCATTTTTGATGCTTGGAACAACATCCATATCACTGATGAATTTCTTCATCCAATCAACTTCTTGAGCCGCTTCACATGCAGCTATGTACTCTGATTCTGTTGTAGAAAGTGGAACCACTTCTTGCTTTGAACTCTTCCAGGAAATGGCTCCTCCATTAAGTGTGAACACATATCCAGACTATGATCGTGAGTTCTCTCGATTAGTGTTGAAACCAGCGTCAGTGTAACATATTACAGTAAGCTCTTCTTCAACTCCTCCATAGACCATAAACATATCTTTAGTTCTTCTTAAGTACTTAAGTATGTTCTTTACAGCCACCTAATGTTTTTCGCCAGGATTAGCTTGATACCTACTAGTTATACTAATAACATAAGCTACATCTGGCCTTGTACATGTCATAGCATACATAATTGAACCTACTGCTGAAGCATACGGTATGCGTTTAATTCTTTTGATCTCATCTTCAGTACTAGGGTTGTCAGCCTAAGAAAGAATGGTACTAGGCAGCATGGGAACAATTCCACGTTTCGAGTTATCCATTGAATAATGTTTTAAGATTTTATCAATGTATGTACTCTGACTCAAGCCAATGAGTCTTTGGGATGTATCTCTATAGATCCTAATACTAAGTATGTATGCAACATCCCCTAGATCTTTCATTTGAAAGGACTTACTAAGGTAGGCCTTAGTCTCCTTCAATGTCGGGATATCTTTCCCGATCAGTAATATGTCATCAACATATAGAATTATAAAAACAATATGGCTCCCACTTGCTTTGATGTATACACATGGTTCATCAGGACTTTCTGAAAAACCAAACTTTTTGATGTTTTCATCAAAATAATGATACCAGGCCCTAGATGCTTGTTTCAATCCACAAATGGGCTTCTTTAGTTTACACACCTTCTTTAGGTTATCCGGTTTGACAAAACCTTAAGGTTGTTCCATATAAACATCTTCCTCAAGATATATGTTAAGGAAAGCGGTTTTGACATCCATTTGCCATATATCATAGTCATAATATGCAGCTATGACCATGATAATCTCAATAGATTTAATCTTAGCAACTGGCGAGAAAGTGTCTTCGTAGTCAACACCTTGAATTTGAATATCTCCTTTCGCGACAAGTCGTGCTTTGAAAGTTTGTACATTTCCATCCATGTCGATCTTATTCTTGAAGATCCACTTGCTTCCAACAACCCTACTGTTAGGAGGTAAGTCAACCAAGTCCCATACTTGATTGTCATTCATGGATTGGATTTCAGTTCTCATGGCTTCAAGCCATTTTTCAGACTCTGGGTCTGCAGTAGCAGCCTTGTAATTTATGGTCTCACATTTATCCATGAAGAAGACTTCCTCTTTAGGAATGACAAATCCAAATCTGTCAGGTTCCTAACGAGTTCTACTGGAGCGTCGTACAGTTTGTGTGGTTTCCGGCATCTGAATGATAATTTCATGTTCAACAATGCTTGGTTGATTATCATTCTCAACTAAAGGTTGTGTCTCTCGAATTTCTTAGAGGTCAATGGGGCTCCAACTTACTTTATGCGAGATAAAGTCAGTTTCAAGAAACATTGCTTTACGGGCTATGAACACCTGGTTTTCATCTTTCCGGAAGAAGTAATATCCCACGGTTTCTTTTGGGTATCCCACAATGATACACTTTTGAGATCTAGGGTCAAGCTTGGCAAAAGTTTCTCTTTTAACATATGCTTCACAACCCCATATCTTTAAGTAAGACATTGATGGAACCTTTCCATGCCATAACTCGTAGGGAGTCTTACAAACCTTTTTAGTTGGGACAATGTTTACAATTCGAGCTTCGGTTTCAAGGGCATAACCCCAAAATGAATGAGGAAGGGAAGTATGACTCATCATCGATCGCACCATATCAAGTAGAGTACTATTTCTCCTTTTCGATACACCATTATGCTGAGGTGTTCTCGATGGAGTGAGTTGTGACACTATGCCATAATTCTTCAGATGTTCATCAAACTCAAAGATCATATATTCACCACCACAATTTGATCGTATGGTTTTAATCTTTTTACCAAGTTGATTCTGTACTTCATTTTGGAAAACCTTGAAGACGTCAAATGCTTCATATTTGTGTTTCATGAGATACACATATCCAAATCTACTGTAATCATCAGTAAATGTAATGAAGTATCTTTCACCGTTTCTGGTCATTGTTCTAAAAGCTAATGTAAGGACTCATACATCAGTATGTATGAGTCCTAGTAGATCCAAAGCTTTTTCAACAAAACCAGTAAAATGAGCTTTGGTCATCTTGCCACATAGACATGATTCACATATATCAAAAGACTCTTAGCATGTTGACTCTAAGATCCCATCCTTTTGGAGCTTAGCAATGCGAGTTTTACTTATGTGTCCAAGTCAACAATGCCATAAATAAGTTTTATTTGAGTCTAACTTTGTCTTCTTATTTAAGTTGAACATTGAATTATCCTATGTGTATGAACCATTTAAAACGATTTCATATATTCCATTTTTGGGACTAGTCTCAAAATAGAACACATTATCTTTACACACAGAAATGTTTTTAGAGTCAAAGTCAAACTTATAACGTACACCTTGTTCATACAAGTGAGAAGTAGAGATAATATTCCAAGTTATACTAGGTACATAACAACAATTGTTCAAAATAAGATTAAGGCCATTTGGAAGCAAAAGATGATATTGTCATATGGCTTTGACAACCACACGATTGGCATTGCCAACATGAAGTTCCAAATCGCCATCTCTTAGTTCTCTAAAATTCTTTAGTCCCTGTAAATCATTGAAGATGTTAGTAGCACTTCCAGTATTGAATACCCAGGAATTAGTACGAAATGCATGTAATTCAATCACATATATACCTGAGGTGCCAACCTCGTTGGCCTTGATCTTCTTAAGTTCCTCTAGGTATTTGGGATAGTTGCACTTCCAATGTCCCTTTTCATTGCAGTGAAAGCAATCAGAGTCAGCAGCAGACTTGGGTTTAGGAGTTAGGTTAGTAGAAGGAGGCTTCCCTTTACCCTTTCCCTTTCCCTTGCCTTTCTTGGCAGCTTTGCCTTTCCCCTTACCGGTATTATTACCGATTTTCTTCTTGGAGATTTGACCCTCACGGATCATCAACACTTGATTGTTTCCAGATTTCTTGATGTTTGCCTCAACATTTTTGAGCATGTTATGAAGCTCATTCATGCTCCTCTCCTAGTCATTCATGGTTAAGTTCATCACAAATTTGTTAAATGCCTTAGGCAATGAGGCTAGGATCACATCGGTCGCTAGCTCATCCCCAAATGGGAATCTGAGGCGGGCAAGTTGCTCAACATAAGCTTTCATTTTGAGTACATGTGCACTCAAAGAAGATCCCTCAGCCATCTTGAAACCAATGAAAGCATTCAAGGTCTCAAACCTCTCTTACTTAGCATGAACTTGAAACATGACTCTTAGTTGTTCAATCATTTCAAATGCTTCATGAAACTCAAAAGTTTTCTAAAGTTCTGGAGTCATAGTTGCAAGCATGATGCAAGCCACTTCGGTTGAATCATTAACATGTTTTGCCTGGGCATCTTTCGATGCTTTGGCAGCATTAGCTGGAACTCTTCTGGGATAGGTTCATTAAGGACATAGTCCTTTTTCTCAAGGTTTAGGACAATTCTCAATTGTCTGAACCAATCAAGAAATTTGGGTCCACTTAGTTTTTATTTTTCAAGGATGGATCAGATGGTGAGTGATGAGGTGGTCACAGTTGGGATAGTCATCTACAAAATAATAAGATTCATTTTAATATCTTCGATATAATTTTTTTTCAAAATAATTACCCTTAAAATTAAATTTTGAAAAGCTAAGATCCACATCACCCAAAATAACTTGAGGAGGTGACCCACTACTCAAGTGATTTTGTTGATCGGTAGGTTACGATAACCAATTACAACTCTTATGTAATTCTTAGATTTATGGTATCCAAAAACATAACGCTGGCTTTAAATGGCATGTTCATCCCATCTCTGCCTCAAAACTCTTATGCTTAGGTGACATTTATCACATAAGAAATTGATCAAATCATCCATTTAAAAAACATATGAGTTATATATCACAAATGGTTAGGTGACCTTTATCCCATAAGCAAATACTAAAACACCTTGACTATTTTTGACAACTCAAATGAATAAGGTGACCCTAAAATCCACATGAATTGCACAAAAATCCCAAGTGATTTTTAAATGGATTGCATAGATTTGAAGTTTTGTAAATAAGAGTTTTTTATCAGTGTTTTATTATTCTAGCATTTTAAAACATTTTGCATCATGAATATTTCATGCATAAAATATTTCATGGTACATTTAAAGTGTTCCAAAAAACATAAAGTTGAATTTATTTCATATAAAATTTACCGTTAAAATTTATATTCAATTTTAATTCGACGTTAAACGGATTGGAACCGGTTTCAAACTTTGTTAATAAAACAACCTTTTATTATTGAGTTATGGAGTTTAGATTAAGTTTTAAAAAAATATTTTAAACTTTTTATATCTTTAAAAGTTTGGCTACTTTAGAGTTTAAAAATTCAAAAACTCTTTTTAACAAAAAACTCAATTTTGACATCTTATGTTGAAACTTTTATATAAAACACTAAACCCCAAGTTTGATGTTATTTTTTTGTGAAAATGTTTTTAGCATGGCAAACAAATTTTCATACATACAACATTTTATAACAACAAAAATAATCATCACAAACATGCATTTAAAGTGTATAAACAAAACCATTTTCTAGTAATATTTATTGTGAGCCATCACAACAAATATTAAGTCATTTCCTAAAGGACTTATTAGGACACTTCAAGGTCTTCAAAATGGCTTCATGTCTTCATAAGGACTTCATGATCCATGTTGTTACATTTTTATAAAAATAAAATACAACTAGTCTAAAAACTAATCTATCACATATAAAAATGAACAAATGAAATAATACTTATTTATCTATTACATCATCATATGAATAAATAAATACCAACCACAAATGTCCTAATGACTTGTTTATACACAACAAACATATAAATATAAACAACACTTTGTTTTTTCTAAGGCAACTTTTATATAACCAAAATGCATGGAAAAATGGTTATATAAAAAATAGACACCTTTTACTACAAGTTGCCAAAGAAAACAAATACGGAAATTTCTTTAGCCAAAAAGAAATCCATGCTTGTTTTCCAAAAACCAAAGATTATCTAACATGAAAATAATTCTAACATTTAAAAAATGACTCTGATACCACTGATGAGTTTTGTTGCATAAAATAAATAGTTTTTCACAAAAACCGGCAACGGAAGCTTTAAAAATTCTTACAATTTTCGAGTGTGACAACAAATGAAACCATCAAGGATCCTTTTAAAGAGGTTAGAATGATATTACAAGAACCATAGGGTGTTTAGAAATAACAACCTTTGTAGCCTTTGGACCCTCTTTGATTTGGGGTGTTGAAGTAGATGGCAAGAACAAGAAGCTTGATCTTCTCTACAAGTAATCCACCAACAAGAATAAGGTACCAACATTGCTAGATTTCTTCTTGTACAAATTTGTTCTTTAAGCCTTAAGTGCTTAATCAATTAAGCACTATAAGGAAGACACAAAGTAAACACTAAAAGCAAGTAATGTCTTCAAAAGAGGAAAGAGCTTCAAGCTCTTAGATGCTCACGGTTTTGAGAGAAAGGAAGAAGAAGTTTTTAGACCAAAAAACTAGCACCTTCTCCATGTAAAAGACCCTCTATTTATAACCCCATCAAAGCATGGCCTCTTGAATATAATATTCAAAAGTATGGGCTATACGGGAGAGGCATGGGGAACAAGATGATGGAGGTTGACAAGCAACCTCCATCCCTCTACATACTTTCGGCCATAGTGCCAAAAGAGGACAAAAAATATTCACTAGCCTTTTAACCATGGTAGAGTAAACATTTGATTTAATCATGGTTAACCAAAGTGTCCAAAACTTTGTACATCACTTATTATATGATACCTTACCATATAAAGACTATTTTTCTACTTCTTACAATATTGTTTTCATAGAACAATAATTTTTTTCTCTAATTAAATACAATAGTTGAATTTATTCATTAATATCAAATATATAATAAATATTCAATAAGTACTAACTTGATTAAGGTGTGACCCTATAGGATCATATGTTATTAGCAACATCACTGAATAATGATTCTTGAGCATATAGATCCAACAACAACATCCCATACGCTGATGCAACAAACAATGAACAACCTATCCCAGACTAGGGGTGGCAATTTATGACATGATACGACAAAAATACACGACACAAAACGAAATTGGGACGAAACTTAAATTTGAATTCGTGTTCATGTCGTGTTCGTGTTAACTGTAAAAAACACGATGTCATGTCGTGTTCATGTTCAAAATTGACACGATTTAGCAGTTTTCATCGTGTTTTTCGTGTTATATTTGATAAAATATTCATTAAATAAACTAGTTTTTAGTATAAGATATATTTTTCGTGTCGTGTCGTGTTTGTCGTTTTTTAATTCGTTCGTTTCCGTGTTAGTTAAAAAAAACACGACATCGTGTCGTGTCGTGTTCGTGTTACATAAAACCTTGTCGTGTTGTGTCGTGTCAGACATAAACACAAAACTATGGGACGATTTGCCACCCCTATCCCAGATGATGGTGATCAGTCTAAGACTGATGAGCATGAAGGGTTTCTCGACTTAGGGTTTATGGTACAAGCCGCTATTCCTTTGAGTGTTGTTTACCCTGATTCATATTTTGAGGGGGAGATTCCTCAAGGAACCAACAACGACATAGAGTCTGATGATGAACTGCTCAACAGATCAATCCTTGAAAAAGGAAGGCTTCCTTCTCATGGGGAGCCAATGACGCTGAAGCTAGAAGCTTTTCCGTTGCTGGTGATTCTTCAACCCCTCCTCCTTCCAAGAAAAGCAAACTCACTGTTGATCTGAATGATTTAGCTAAATAATGGGATCTAACTGTTGAGGAAGTCAGATAAATTATGATGGAGCATAATGCCAATATTCGAGCTAGAAAAGATGAATGTCAGTCCATTAAAATTGTTCAGACTCTTTCTTTCACTGATGAAATTGTTGATGTTCAAAGCACTAATGTTCCAAGCAAGAATATTCATCCGTTCAACAATAATGTGCCCAAACAACACATGGTTTCTGAGCTGAATGACAGGATCGATAGAAAAAAGTTTGGAGATGTTCTGGCTCGTAGATCAAAACATGATCCCATCATCAGGGTAAGGTTCACTAGACCAAAGAAAGAGTCATTGAAGCTTCATTTGGTCAGGAAGAAGACTAAGTATGAATACACTGAGGTTGTGCTTGATCACGAGGTAGTTAAATTTGGCTACAACAAGTGGATACAAATTCAGGAAATTATTGACAAACATAAAGGTATTCATGCTCAGGAGGTGAAATTAGTGATTCAGCAGGTGCTTAACAAAGTCAAAAAGTTAAATCTTATGCCATATGTTGGTCCATCTAGACCATCCATTTCAAGAAGAACGGGCACCCCGATAATGTCGAGGTATACTAAGTCTCTTCTTCAACATGGAACTCGCTACATCAACAACAAGCTGCCTATGGGTGTTGAACTAGTTCAACACAAGCTCATTCAAGAACCAGAACATGGTATTTTCTATCTTGATAGTCAAAACCATATGTGTTTTCAACACAATGATGATCTTCCCGCTACACCCACTGGGCATTTAATTCATCTTCGTATGGAGGGAATTCATTATAAAGAACATGAAAGAGGATACTGTGTGCTGATTTCTCTTGAGCTTAGCAAAAGATTAGAGGATCTTCAAATTGATGAATTCAGATGGGTAAATCCTGAAATCTTTAAAGAACCTGATAAATTTTACAATGGTTCTTTTGATGACTCCTCAGAAGAAGATTAGTTTTGACATCAATATATAGGGGGAGATTGTAAGGTCACACCTTAAGATATGATGAGTCAAACACTTTGTATACTGACCACCAGCGCCAAAGACAACATCGGCATCAACGCCAACGCCTCAAGGCCTTATTAGCATCAACGTCTAGTTAATGATCGTATGTAATCTTTGTATATTAGGCAATTATATGGATATGTATAGAATATATAGCAGATCTGATATCTTGGTGATAAAGACCCGTTCTTATTATAGATTAGATACACTCCCTTGATTGAAGGGATATAGTAGTATAGTTTAGTATATATTCAACGTTAGGGTGAAACCCTAATGTATTGTCTTGGTGACCGTATTTGTGACCTTCATTCTCTTTGTGAGAAAAACCCCTTTTTTGGTAAAATACATCTTTGTGATTAATTCGTGTTCTTTAGTTTTTCTGTTTTTTATTTGGTTTAGTTAGTTTGTTCTTTGTCAATTATACTTGAAGTGTATCCGGTCGATATAAACCTTCATTATTTATTATAATTTATTAACCATATAATAAAGTAGTAAATTTATCACTCTCTCCAAATGTTATTCTACCCAGTTACTGGTTTTGAGGGCAACCCAAAAAGGATTTTGGTTCTAACTACAAGCTTATACCAATTTAGTTATGGGCTTAGACACCTTAATACAAAACTATCCCACTTGGATAAGTCTATAACTACAATTGCAAGTATAACCTTGAACTAAATAGCAAAATGTGCTTCCTAAGCCACTGCCGAACTCTGATTCAAATCAACCATTGGCCCTAAGATAAGTGATCAGCTATTCCTTTGTTCTACAAGATATCCTATGAACAAATTCATGGATTAAATGATCAACCTCATGTTCATTTGTTCTATTTCCCGATTTCCCGAATTGTGGTCAAATTCAGACTACAAAATCATACACATCAATTTAGTCCGGACTAGGCCTAGTTCTTATAGATCAACTCAAATCACCGAGGGGCCCACATATATCGCTTTTCCTGTTAAGGAAAAAGAAATGAATGAACTTCGACTATATAATCATACATTTTACTCACCAAATTATGCATGGAATTACTCTTTATAACATTAGTTACAAGATGCGTTGGAGTAAACCAATGCACAACTGATTTGAAAAATATGACTTATATAATTCGATTTGAAGAATAGAAGATATTGTCAGTAAATTACCTATGATTGAATCCTTGAAGTAATCTCTAAGTGTGGGTTTATCTAATACTTAAAATCTCTATTTCCAAGTACTCATGAACATTGTAGCAATTCGTATGCAATGTCCAATCCCTATGGTCAATCTTCAAATTAATTCATGAGAATATTAATTCACTAATTACTTCCAAAAGTATGAACGACTGTGGAATTTTGAATAATATTAAAATTACTTAGGGAAGTAAAAGATGCAAATTGAAACACAATAATGAATTAATTAACTATGATATGATACCTATTGAATATAAATAAATCTTTATTATTTAATAACCACAACAATTACAAATTTATTCATCGTATAATGTTTTGAGTAATCAACTAACTACTTGAATTAAATAACATCAGTCATCCATGTTATGAACATGCATACTATGCCTCTGTATGGTCCTTACTTTTTGAACAGAGCAACTGGACATTACTCCTCTAATGCTCATTTCACAATACCAAATTCTTATCACTATCTAAGATGTAGTGGCATTCCAACTTTGCATTCATTGAACTTCTGTGATGTTGAGGTTCTAAAGTCACAGTGACGGAGCCTTCGATATTCTAGAATGTTCCAGTGTAACTTGTTACTCAGAGCAATTCCATGGTTATGAAGTCTCAAATTCAAGGCACACTCCTTGAACTCTTCTCTTACATTAAAGTTTCCAACTCACATGTAGATTTTACATGAATGTCCCATTATGGAAACATTTCCATATTCCTGTATGACCATTAATTCTGACCAAAAATCATCTCAATCCAAAACGTGTCACTACGGTCATTTCCAAATAATGTCATACTTCTAACTGTCCACAAGCAACCAATCTTAGGTAAAACCTTAGAATGTTCTTGACAGTTGTTTGAGAACTTTAGTCACATGAAATATCCAATCCTTTTCACACAATGCTAAAAGAATTTAAAAAATTTGAATAACTTAATATATAGCATATGTGATCGATCCTATATCCGAAGCATATGAAAGTCGACTCATTATGTACTATACAAGGATTTAATATCTGTTCAATTCCATGCTATAATATTTCTATATATCAAATCTCCTATGTTGAAACATTTCAACATGATATTCATATATATATATATATATATATATATATATATATATATATATCTTTGACTAACTTCTATTAAACCACACGATCTAAACCTTTAGACTTGAAATAAAGTATGAATGCCCTCTCCCATAAGTCTGCTATAGCGAAACAATTCCCAAACTTTGAAATATGAAGAAACAGAGACATTGTTCCCTATGAACAATATTGTCAACATGCAATACCAGCATAACAATTACGCTCCCACTAGCTTTGGCATGTACTTAGAAATCAACTAGACTTCTAGAAATCAATACCCATTGAATTTCATAAGGAAGTGCAGATTTCTGTTATGCGATGCTTCGATAAGTCTCCAACTAGACTTCTTAAGTTTATATACCTTAGTTGGATAATGTGTGTGTGTGTGTGTGTTAAAACCCTTCAAAATGTATTAGGTTCAAACAATTCCTTTCCATTCCTCACAATTCGAAATATGAAGAAGGATGTCCTATTCATATTGTGAATTTGAGAATACAATTAACACAACTAATATCCATATAGATCAGATCTTCAAAATCTATTAGCAAAAGTATTTCCTCATAAACCATATTCATGAACTAGAGTGAACCTTTTGCTACCAAGATTTCAAGGTACATACGTTCCTATCCATGTGAATCTATCAATTCTAACCTACAGTCATAAGATAAGGCTTACGACAAACCAAAATCAAATTCAGTTTTCCTTCATGGACTGAACTTTGCTATTCTAAATTTATTTCTTTCTGGTAGCTCAAGGGCCTACCCTTGCTTCCATGTTGTTAGCAGCTCACCCATATTGATCAGTGTGCTTTCACTTACCAACCCGCTTTGCCTTTTACAGTTAAATGAAAAACATAGAAGTCATAAGCATTGCCAACTCAACTAGAATTGCATAGAAATAGCCATATGTCAGTTAAAGCACAACAAGTTATCAACCTCAAGTCGCATGCTAGTGATAACTAAAAGGATCATTTTCGGTTGACTTCTGCAAGATAAAGATCAACATGAGTCCAACTGACTTCTTGACATATGAGTTGAAACAACCCCAAAATCATAGAAATTTAATTTTTTCAAAAACAACCCATTTCATTCGTAAAGTGTTTACAAAATCATTGTTTCAAAATTATTATTCAAGATCAGAGTATCCCAAGATCCAATGTAATAAAAACAAGAAGATGAGCATGATCATGCCTTCGCTTTCCCACGATCCTCTGAAGGACCTGAAACAATAAACTGAAACCATAAGCTAAAGCTTAGTGAGTTCCCACAAAGTACCAACACACCACATGACAAACAAGCATACACATATGAGAAGCCAGCCTGACTGGACCACCTTGCAGGGCCTAAACCCTATCTGGTCCGCTTTACGAGCCTTCGGCATGACTGGACTACCTTGCAAGGCCTACAACCTATCCGGACCGCTCTACGGGCCGCCGGCCTGACTGGACCGCCTCGTAGGGCCTATAGCCTATCCGGACATCCCCGGATGTCTTGGCCTACAGTACAAAGCATGACCGCCTCAATCCAAACACAATATGTCGACATATGTAACAGATAAACGTAAACACAAAGCCAACAAATACGGATAATTGTGCGGATCTACTAAACACCCACAAACTAGCATAACACTATCCTAACCAGGATAAGTAATCTAGTGGGCTGGCATTAGTGCCTTTGACCCATGGGCACAGTGAGGAAAACTCGCCTTAAATGAAGAAACCAGAGAACACTACAATACACTTACTGCTACACTGCTTGCTCCCGCAGATCCACTAACACCATAAACATATAAAATCTTAATCTCCAGTCAAAACCCTCAAGTTTGACCTAAAGTCAAACTTGGTCAAAAAGTCAATGGTCAACGGAGTCAACAAAAGTCAAAGTCCAAGATTGGTTGAGTACGCCCTGGGTACTTAACTTACGCCCAGCATACATGGGATGGTTTAGTACGCCCAACGTATGAAAATTATGCCTAACGTACACGAGCTAGTTCCATCCTTTCCATGAAGCACTTAATCCCTTAAGGACTTTTCACCCAAACTCATATCTAGCCTCAAAATATTGTCTTAATTAATAAAGTTTCCTGTAACATCCCAAATTTCAAGCCCAAAAATTTCATTTTTAATTAAGTAATTCACAACATAGTTTACCAAAACATTTTCCATGCCATGTCATTTGTAAAAAGAAACTTAACAATGTGTCTGAAAATCATATCGTCAAAAGTAAAATAAATCAGAGTACATTCCCAGAAAACTCAATGCGGAAACCATGTGTGTGTGTGATGCGCTGCTACACCGCCGGCTCCTTCCCCTTAGATGAAGAGGTACCTGAAACCAAAACTAAAACTGTAAGCACAAAGCTTAGTGTGTTCCCCCATCATACCACATACCATACAATCACATAGCATACATACTACCGGGCAATTCTGGGGCGCCTGTCCTACCCATGTCAAGCCATTCTTGGGTGCTGACCTACCCATGTCAAGCCATTCTGGGGTGCTGACCTACCCATGTCAAGCTGTTATGGGGTGCTGACCTACCCATGTCAGGCTGTTCTGGGGTGCCGACCTACTCTCCGGTCTTTCAACCGAACACAGGGACTATTTCACCCTTACTGCTAACACATAATATCATATCTCAATCATGTTGTCAGACATATCTGGGGTGTCCGACCTACCCGGTGGTCCTAACGACCGATTCGGGGACTAGTCCCCTTCTACTGATACTATCGCACGTAACATAGCAAACTAGCATAGTCACATATCAAGAAAACTAGCATACTCTCATATCAAGAAATAGCAGACCAGACAATTATCACAAAGACAATCATCTCAGCTAAACAACTACTAGTGGGCCGACCTTGGTGCCTTAGACCCACTTCTACTGGAAGGTAACTCACCTCGATGTCGTGTAGTGTCGGAACTGTCCTCGGCGTGAAGGTCGGCTCTCCTCGACTCCTCAATCCCTACACGACAACCCTCAAGTCATCAAACAGAACATACAACCCTAACCAGGGTAAACTCAAGTCCAGTCAAAGTCAATATTGGACAAAGTCAACACCCAGTTGACTTGACTCGCCGAGTGGGTCTACCAACTCGTCGAGTCCATACTTCACTATCCCGATCCAACCCCGACTCTACTCGTCGAGTCTAGTAAGAACTCGAAGGGTTCTCCTTCATCCAAACCATCGGGACCATCTTCATCCGACTCGCCGAGTTCATCCTTGAACTCGTCGAGTTCATCTCCCTTATAAGAATTTGTCCAGTCTATGACTCGCCGAGTTGTATGAACAACTCGTCGAGTCCATCTTCAAAGATTGGGAGATTGCCTTCGACTTGCCGAGTCTGTTGTAGCACTCGTCGAGTCCCATGATTTCCAGGTCCCTTTTTATGACTAAACATCTACAAGACTTTTCCTTCCTAACAACTGTTCCATCCGCAGCAAGGATTTGGTGGTCATTACACCGCGACTCGATGAGTCCCAAGAGCGACTCGTCGAGCCCATCCATGACCATAACTATACAGTCGATTTAAATGGGTCTTAACTCATCAAAACCATAGATCTGGTCCCCTAATGTCCATTTTACACGTAAAGTTCCCAACTTGGTGCACATGCAAGGGGTCTTTGGCTCAAAAGGCCATTAAAAGTGATCCACAAGATGCATGCGGCTCTCATGGCCATAAAGTTGGCACCTTTATGCCATGAGACCCTTCCAATGACTCAGATCTGAAGTCAAGACCTCATATAACACTCCACAAATCCAAATATGGCTTGGAAAGCCCTAAATGTGCCCAAAACCCAAATCCAAGGATGAATAAACACATAGAAGACCAAGACAGGGGCATTTTACCTTGATTGAGCTGAAAATGGAACTAGATCCCTGAATCTCTAATCCCCAACTCGAACTCTCAAGCTTCTTTCTTCTTCTCCAAGCTACACAACCCACCAAATGAACCAAACTGGCCTTAGAACACACAAAAACGGCTAGGGTTTCGATATACAGCTCTCTGGGAGTGATAAGGACAATGGAGGCTGAGATAAAGTGTTTAAATAGGGTGCAAACCCTCAAATTTAGGATTTCACTCAAACAGCACCTACTCGTCAAGTCAGTCTCCGACTCATCGAGTAGGTCACTTAAACTTCCTGCGGATCCCGTCTCTACTCGACGAGTTGGGCCACCAACTCGTCGAGTCCTAGAGAAAATACATACGATTCTTGAATAAATTACATACCAGGAATCAGGTGTTACATTTCCACCTTTATTACTTTCCATGGCTAGGGAAGGTACAAAAGCTTAAATCCTAACTTAATAAACCATTAAGACATGACAACTCTTGCATGGAAGGGATAGAAGGACCAATATCACATTTTTATGGTTCCGAATAGCTTCACAATTGATAAATTTTCCAACTTTAACCATTAGAATGGTCCCAACAAACAAGATCTAGTCTTTAAGTGTCAAGGGACCAAAAGTGCATCTTTTTCAACTTTATCCATACGCCCAAGTCTCCAACCATCATATCTGAATCAGTATGATGTTTAGATGGATAGAGTTTCCAACTTTCTCCATAACAAGGTCACAAACTTTCAAGATCTAAACTTTATGCACTTAAAGTGACCAAAAGCTCATAACACCTAAAACTAGCTAGGTCTAACAATTTCATCATCAAGATTCAAACTTTATACCTCCAGAAGAAAGATCAAGGTGAACAAGGTCTGGATCTATAAGCTCCCATGAAACCATGCTTCTTCAATGAGTTCCATATTCTCCAAGGTACACCAAGAACACTCCAAAGCATTTAAAACACCTTTTTTTTGCTCACAAGGCTCAAACTAGGGTTAGGGTGTCAAGAGAGGGCGTTGGAGAGATGGAGGTTGAGAATGGAATGGGTTTGGGGAAGTTAAGGAGCTTAAATAGGGCTCAAACCACGAAAATAGGGTTTGGGCACTGATCGCGTACGCGCAACGTACTCCTGGTACCCCCAGCGTAATAGGGAAGCCTTAGTACGCCCAGCGTACACGACTAACCCAAAAATCGCCCTAACTTCAAACCGTCGTAACTTCTTCGTTTCAACTCCGTTTTCAACGTTCTTTATATCCATGGAAAGGTATTGAAGAGCTCTACGATATTATCTAAATATTTTGGACTAAAAACCTCCCAAAAAATCCATATTTCATGCAAGAAGTCTGAAACATCACTTTTCCCATTTTGCCCCTTTGACTCCAACACAAACCAAGGGCTTAGATCGCATAACCATTATTATCAACATCCAGTAGGGTATAAACCCTATTACCTTGAAGGCCAATGCATTTACTTGATCCATTTATTGTCCACAATCCCGAAATAGGAACCTTCTCAAAACAGGATGTTACAACTCCCCCCCACACACACTTAAACTGGATTTCGTCCTCGAAATCCGTCTCGGTTACCATTTCTAAAACAACACCAACATATTCCATAAACCCCCTTTAACCATTTCAAAATCAAGGAATCTTATAAATAATGCTCGAGAGACCACTCGAAAACCCCCAACTGCCAACAAGCAATCCAATAACTTGAAAATGCTCAATCACAACAATTTTCTCTCTCTCCCTAACTGTATGACCCAGCTTCGAGAGAAAACCATACAAATCGGGAGCTCTCAGAACTATAACCACAAACCAACTTCGTCACTATACTCCCCAAAACGGGAAACCCACCAGTTTATACCTCAAAAACCTTACCCTAAGACTAATGATCATCCATTCGTCGAACCTACGCCTAGTCGTTGACTAGGGACACCACGAAAACGTGCTGAAAGGACACTCAAGACATACCAATCGCGAATTCCGCCCAATCTCAAATCCGAAAATTATGCCCAAAACCTTACTCACTTGTCTTCCTGACAAGTCATCACTAACCCACTGCTCCCACGAGCATAATGATGGTACATCCAAGAACTTCACATTACATCCAATTCCCTTATCGGCTCAGGTGTACTTCCACCTTAAAAATCACTCGAGACATTCACAACGAACTTCATGACTCGAGATTCCATAACCGATATCCAAGCTTGGTAACCATACTTCTAATAAACAGCCCGCAAGCAATTGGGGGTTCATAATGTAAACACTTTGCAAGGGACTTCTGACACATAACTATTACTCCCAACAACCCTTAAAAGCCCACATGATCTAAATCAGTTGTTCAGTGATTCTCCCGACTTCCAACAATGCACTAACACCTAAAGTACCACATGCGGAAATAAATAAACAGTCATAATCACTGAGCCTATAGTTTATGTCTGGAATACCCCTACAAGGTCGTCAGCATAAGTCTGGATTACCACTATACACACTGATAAGGAAACTCATAATCAACCCTAGATTTACTGTGTTCCCTTTTTTTCTCACAACCTTACCCAAATGTGGAGTACTAGTAGATCTAATAAAATGATGACCCTCAATCATAAACATAAACATCCTCATGAATGACCGAAACAGATCCCATCAACACGTAACTAACTTGATAAGACTTTTAAAGTTAACCTGGAATATTGCTAAAACAATGGTCGGATCCATCTAGTTATCAACCCTGCTAGCATGACATGCCAAAATTAGATTCTATGCAGATCTAATGTTCCGCCTGGAAAGCTAAACAACACAGTCTCAAATTCTAGTCTCCCAATAACCAAGGACACCTTCCAAACTCGAGCCGAACTTGACGATAGGCTGATGAATCCATTAAACTTCAACTGATACAACTCAAAACTTCTGAAGAATCTCCACTTTGACAATGAATGAAATGACCAATTATTGAGAACACATTGACACCTAATCCAATGAACCAACACACTACTGAACCAAAACCCATGCAGAGCTGAACATACCTATCTCTGAAAGTGATTTACCGATCGACAACTGCCCAATATAGACTATAAGTAACACTCCATATAACGAGTTGACAAAGACCTCAACAATCAAGTCTCATCCTGAGCGACCCTAGTGCCTTCTGATCTATTCCTCAACATCTTGAAAGGGACCAATGGTTGCAACGATATCCTAGACCAACAACTTCCTACCGCGAGATGACTCGCGCATTTCCTAAGCATATACATTGATAACAAACGACTCCACACCCCAGACTTGACCAAATCTTGAAACAAGGTCACGCATAACTGAACCACAGGTCCCTATGTACCATTCATCTGACACCATGGTCTCGAATAGATCAATGATCCTATAAGAAGAATACCCAGTTCTCCCCCACTTAGGGTTCGAATTACCACCTACTGGTGTTGCAACTGAACCATATCTCAAACCTAATCAACCAGGTACAAACCATCCCTGACTCTTGGAAAGTATAACACACACAAGATGATATTCCAAATAAGGACCAAGCAACCCTTATAGATTTTGAATCTCAGATGAAGACCTCAGAAATTTCCAATCATAACCGCTTCTAACATTGAGAACCCGGTGTAGATGCACAACCAATAATCCTGACAGTCCATTCATAATAGCAACTCCCTGTCTAGAACAGGCTGACTACCACGCCCCTCTTTTGTGAACCCCCAACCGTCAGATCATCACGAGAATCATTCGCAGATACAAAATTCCTTATCCTCATAGTTGGGATACATTAGAGACAACAACGTTGTCGCTCCCGATTCGCCTGAATTCATCAGCTAGCACCTGACCTACCTATATCCCAAGAGGCAGACCCTTGGTCTCATCTTAATGCATCCATACCACAAAATCCTCTTGTGCATTCCCATACTTCCGTTTTGTTGCTCACTCAGCATCTAGTTGCAATCCTCGAGCCGATTAAAACAATCGCTTCTTTCTTGTATCCCTGCGACTCAACTAGCACTACCATCAAGCAAGGCCCTTGAGACCTCAAATCCAATAACTCACCTAGGTCTGCACCATTCAAACCCAAACTGACATGGCTACTAAAGCCCAAACAAACACCAGACCCATCTTCAGTATGAACAACCATAACCATCAAATCGGCATATACGGAAACACTTGCCCTGAATCATGGTATCAAGCCATGATATCTACCCCGACTAGCTCCTTAGAATCCTTGGAATTTCCTCGATTCGAGTACGGATCCTATGCTTCCCATAGTACGGGCCCAATACTACCTTCCACACCTGTCCGTACTTTCCTCAAGAATTATCCCGAGTCCTCTAAACAGTGCACCATAAATACTACAACCTTTCCTAGGCTATCCTAGAAAAAACCCATATTAATGTCAGTTAACAATTTCATGAATATAATTACATGCAACAAAACGTAAATAATATTTTGACTAAAAGAACTAACCCTACAATGGTTAGACTCAGACAAGAGCTGCATAATAGGGTCGAATCAATCATTCTAAAATCATTTAACCTTTGTAGCATGTAACTTTACATATTCATTTGTAGTTAACTCACATCAATATGAGCTCTACAAAGCACAAAGAAAGCAACATTCGAGCGGTTGTGAAACCGACTGGCACTAAGACACCAAAAAAAGAAATTGGGCAGATCCTTACACAAAATTATTGCTACTAGGCCCAAGCATCTACGATACACATACATATTGTATCTACTCTCTCAGGAGTGGATAATCACTCCTCAATTGTCCTGCTACACCCATACCCACTCATGAAACTTCCGCCAACCCTGCAGCCACTCGTGCATGCTAATCATACATAACGCTGGATCCTGTAGACAGTCGAATACTTGACTCTACCCTAAGACCTTAATCAGACAAGAATAAGAAATAAGGCTAAATCAAACATTCTCAGGCTATAAAATCTTCGTTATGTACAATTAAGATGTACACACTAAGAAACTTCAGTAATGATGTCAATTTCATCTAGCATACAAGAAATTCTCCTAGGCTATCAGGTATCATACATCAGAAAATTCTAGCATGCAATTCTTGAAGAAGCCTAGCCTACTACTAGCATGCAATCCCTGAAGAACCCTAGCCTACTACTAGCATGCAGTTCTATCATAATCATCATAAGCAAATAACAGTGTGGGTATCTTGAGGTAAACTTTCTTGCTCCGGATGATCGTACACATCTCATCCTACCTTGGTTACTTTTGAAATAATTTGAAAATAATTCAAAAACTTTCACAGATCCTTAGTTTGAGTATGGATTCACATGAATGTTCATCAAATTCTCTCAAACCAAGGCTCTGATACCAACTTGTAACAACCCAAAAATCATAAGAATATAAAATTTTCAAAAACAACCCATTTCATCTGTAAAGTGTTTACAAAACCATTGTTTCAAAAGTATTATTCAAGATCAGAGTATCCCAAGATCCAATGTCATAAAAACAGGAAGATGTGTATGATCATGCCTTCGCTTCCCCACGATCCTATAAAGTACCTGAAACAATAAACTGAAAGCGTAAGCCAAAGCTTAGTGAGTTCCCCCAAAGTACCAACACACCTTATGACAAACAAGCATACAAATATGAGCAGCCAACCTGACTGGACCGTCTTGCAGGGCCTACAACCTATATGGACCACTCTACGAGCATTCAGCATGGCTGGACCGCCTCGCAGGGCCTACACACTATCCGAACCGCTCTACGGACCGTCGGCATCACTGGACCGCCTCACAGGGCTTACAGCCTATCTGTAAGTCCCCGGGTGTCTTGACTTATAGCACATAGCAGGACCACCTCAACCCAAACACAATATGTCAACATATGTAATAGATAAACATCAACACAGAGCCAGCAAATACATATAATCGTATGGATCTACTAAATAAGTACAAACTAGCATAACACTATCCTAACCAGGATAAGTAATCTAGTGCGTCAGCATTGGTGCCTTCGACCCACTGGCATAGTGATGAAAACTTAGTTGAGATGAAGAAACCTGAGAACACTGCGATACACTTCCTACTACACTGCTTGTTCCCACGGATCCACTAACACCAGAACCATATAAAATCTTAATCTCCATTCAAAACCCTCAAGTTTGACCTAAAGTTAAACTTAGTCAAAAAGTCGATGGTCAACGGAGTCAACAAAAGTCAAATTCCAAGGTTGGTTGAGTATGACCTGCGTACTTAACTTACGCTCAGCGTACATAGGATGGTTTAGTACGCCCAACGTATGAAAATTATGCCCATCGTACACGAGCTGGTTCCATCCTTTCCATTAAGCAATTAATCCTTTAGGACTTTTCACCCAAACTCATATCTAGCCTCCAAACATTTTCTTAAGTAATAAAGTTTCCACCTTTATGACTTTCCATGGCTAGGGAAGGTCCAAAAGCTAACATCCTAACTTATTAATCCATTAAGACATCCCAACGCTTGCATGGAAGGGATAAAAGGACCAAGATCACATTTTTATGGTTCTTAATAGCTCCATAATGGATAAAGTTTCCAACTTTAACCATTACAATGGTCCTAACAAACAAGATCTAGTCTTTAAGTCTCAATGGGACCTAAAGTGCATCTTTTTCAACTTAATCCATTAAGTCCAAGTCTCTAACTATCAGATCTGAATCAATATGATGTTTAGTTAGATAAAGTTTCCAAATTTATCCATAACCAGGTCACAAACTTTCAAGATCTAAACTTTAAGCACTTTTAATGAAATACATTTCCTTGGAAATGCTTTTGATAAATCTTTATCATATTTTGTTTTGGGACAAATTCCGCAACACTTTTATTTAAAATGTTACTCTGATTTTTAAACAAAGCATAAACCAAATCGGTATTTTCTGGCCGTGGAAAATGGGGATGTCACACTAGCTTGGTCCAAAACCAGGGCCCAAACTCAAACTCTAGAGGCCCAAAAGCCAAATAATCAGTCAAGCCTAATTATGGCATAATTTTCCAAATTAGGCCCAAACCCCTTACACAGGCCTTACCCTAAAGCCCATTCAATTTTCCTAGTCCATACACTTGCTCTTAGATTGCCCAACAAGAACCCAAACACCTATGCCCAAAAGAAAGGCCCAAATCGAAGCCCAAAAACAATTAGGGTTTCACATAAAATGACGATTAGGGTTAAGTAATAACACTTAACCTATTAAGGCCTTAATCCATTAAGTATATCACTCTACTAGGTCAATCATACAACGTCGTCGGGCATAACTCATAATTCCAATCCAACAGTCCAAAATGCGAGTCCCGGCAGGTCCAAAGCAAAAGTCTCCACGATTAGGGTTTTCAACTCAAATACGTGCCAATTAGGTCCAAAAGGTTAAGTTTTAGGCTGATTAGGGTTTCACCAAGTCGGGCACCACCCACTTCCGCCTCGGGCGGTGGTGGTCGACGGCGGTTCATGGCGGTAGCCACCACCTCACGGTGGTGGTGGGGGATTTTCCATGATTTTCCTTGATTTTTCGGCGAAAGATTTTGCTCCAAGAGCTTCACGCCATAATATACACGCAATGTACACCAAAGCGCACACACACAACCACCTCCAATGGTGGTTGGTGGCGGCAAGAGATGACAGCAACCGACAGCCACCATGGTTGGCGGCCATGATGGTTTCTCTCGATTTCCGGCCAACGGAATACACATACACATCCCGATTAACAACAACATTACACATACCTTCACGAACCCACTAGAACACGCACCCAACACAGCCACCCTCGAGGCGGCAGGTGGCGGTCGGAGAACATCAACAAAACGAAACAACCACATGGCAGCGATGGCGACAGCAAGCCACAACGGCAGCAACAAAGAGGATGAACTGGGGGGAGGGGGAGTTGAACCATCGATGGTGAGGGACATGGCATCTACAGAACACGTTCAACCAGTCTCACATGGCCACAATGTCGGGTCGTTGCACTCGCATTCGCCGGCCATGAGAGCAGAGGCGGTGAAACTCGGCGGTCCTTGCGTGACTAGGGGGCGACGATGGCTGAAATATGGGGGGCATAAGGGTGGCGGCTAGACGACTGTGATTAGGGTTAGGGTTCGGCTCCATGCTCCTTCTAAATGGGAGGGAAGGGTAGTGACGGGTTTAACCCGTCTCCGTTACAAACTTCATTTCAATTTTTACAATATAGGTCCCTGACTTCACAAATTCTTTTCAACTTAACTCCAAAATTTACAAAACATCCATCGCCTTTTGAATTTCTTTGCAAAACCACCCCAAGAATTACATTTTAACCCCTAATATCCATAATTGACATTTAACTTCCCGAAGCCAACACCCTGCTTTATTTTGGCTACAATAATATAAAATAATAAAAAATATATATAATTTACATCTCGGGGTTTTAGAGTTTATTATTTATTTAATTTCAAATAGGATGTTACAAATAGTCACAAAGACAACAAGCACACACAAGCATATCAATAAGTGTCACAAAGAGCAATACTATCCTACAACATAATTCAGTGGGTCGGCATTGGTGCCTTCGATCCACAAGTATAGTAAGGAGACTCATCTCACAATCTGAAAGAGTAGTTGCACCGATCACTGCTCTAAAATCTATCTCTTCCGGTTACCTATACAATTAACAGGGACCCAAATCTCAAAATATTATTCAAATTACCCAAAATACCCTTGGGTCAAACTTGGTCAAAGTCAAAAAGTCAAAGGAGGTCAACACAGACTGACTACGCCCAACATACTCAGTTACTATGCTCAGCGTAGTAGATCCCTTCCTTATTATGGAACTCCAGCCTGGTACGCTCAGCATACCACCACGTACGTCTGATCTACTCGACCAATTCCATTTACCTTCATTAAGTGCTTATTTCATTAGATCTCACGTCCAATGCTCAAATCTAGTCCCAAATAACATTCTAATTCATAAAGTTTCCAACTTTATGACTTATCATGGCTAAAAGGAGTCTATACACCAAAGCATCATGAATCTTGCATGGAGGGAAGAAATGGGCCAAGATCACATTTTTATGACTCATAATAGCTCCATAATGGATAAAGTTTCCAACTTTATCCATTAGGATGGTTCAAACAACCAAGATCTAGTCTTTAAGTCTCAAAGGGACCAAAAATGCATCTTTCTCAACTGAATCTATTAAGTCCAAGTCTCCAACCTTCAGATCTGAATCAATATGATGTTTAGATGGATAAAGTTTCCAATTTTATCCATAACAAGGTCACAAAATTTCAAGATATAAACTTTATGCACTAAAGTAACCAAAAAGCTCATAAAACCCAAAACTATCTAGATCTAATAAATGCATAATCAAAATTCAAGCTTTATACCTTCTGGAATTAAGAAAATCAATGTAGGCTCTAGATCCACAAGCTTAGCTTCAACAATCAACAAGCTTGAACTTCTCTTTCATCTAAAATTCACTCAAAACACATAGAAAGGCTCAAGATTTGATCTAGGGGCTAGGGTTTTGAGTTGCAGGCTCAACAGCGTGGAAGCTGGTGTTAGGAAGGACACCTAGGGTTAGATTCCTTAAATAGGGCTCAAAACCACGAAAATAGGGTTTTTGCACTGCTGCGTTATGACCAGCGTACCTAAAGTTACGCCCAGTGTAACACCCTAAAAACACGACTTCCTCAGTCTGTACACCCAACATACTCCTGGTGTACGCCCAATGTACTGCCGGACTCTCTTTTTCTAGATTAACTTCAAACAAGCATAACTTCTTCGTTCCAACTCCATTTTTGACGATCTTTATATGTACGTAAAAGTATAGACGATCTCTACAACTTTATCTTGATACTTATGACTAAAAACATCTTGAACTAAAATCCTTAATTTATGCAAGAAGTTAGAAACATAACCTTTCCCATTTTACCCCTCAGCTTCCATCGAACAATCCAAGGTTTAAATCACTTGTCCAACATGATACACCTCCAATAGAGTCTAAACTTTATTCCATTGAAGCCTAATGCCTCCAGATTGATCCATTTATTGTCCATAATCTTGAAATAAGAACTTCTTGAAACATGATGCTACAATTCTCGCGGACTTAAACTAGATTTCGTCATCGAAATCATTCCTTACTACTTCCACTGTCATAATAGTCAAACCTATTCAATGCCTCTATCAAAGCCCACTCTTAGCAGAAATCGCACCTCTTGGGGAAGAAATGAACCTTATCACTCTGTCTTCAACAATCGATAGAAAACCCAACTGCTCTACCCGAAAACTAGGAACCCTAAACAATGTTTTTCTTCTCAACAAACAAAGTTATCACATCCTACATCCATAAAAACTCCAATTTACAATCCGAACCGAACAAAATTCTTCTGACCCTGAATTATTTTGCAAACTAATGGAAAGACAGAATCCCTATCTTGTCATCACGGCTGAAACATTTCGTTTGGAAACAAGGCGACTCCCAACGTAAGTTTCACCCATAGGTGCCAGACTAATACATAACACATATTTTGATAACCAAGGGTTTTCATATTTGATCTACCTGATATCTCTTGATTCCATGCTAATCTTCTACTAAACTGGGATGCAGAATCCCTAACCGACTACTGAGACTAACAACCTCATGCATGGTCGTGCATCGAGACTCTACCTGAGAGTCTAACTAACAAAAGTTACCTTATCCTGTTCACTAACATGGCTCCAAAAGTCCTCAAGGGACGACGCAACCGACCTACACATAAACAAAATCTATTCCACTACGTTCTTGGTGAATGCTACTGACTCGGTTATAGTCTTACATCACACTCGGCCCCAAATCGGCCTACAACCTTCCTCAATCCCATGAATGGCATGGCCTCCAACAATCTCACCACCCTTCCTTTAATGGTCAAACTAAGTCTAGAGACCTCTACGAGCTAAATCGTAGACTCGCAACACTCCAACAATTACCCATCTACTTAGTGAATGCTACGGGCCACCCCACAATCTTACAACACTTATAAAACTACCTACCAGCCTTGTGAATGCTACGAGCCACCCCATAGTCTTGCAACACTTCCACCGTGTCAAAGACTAACGATCTGAGACCAAAGAGTCTCAATCAAATGACTACCGGGTCCCGCCCATATGAATTATATGATGGGTTTTGAGCATAACAAACAGTCCTATGTGTGCATGTAACCCTAAATAATTAGATCTACGTTTTCTCTAATTGAACATACAACTTGAAAAACAAATAGAAAAACCCTAGAATGCTTCTATAATTTCAAAATTCACAAATAGGGTTAGAATAATCCTACATTGATCCGGATATAGTAATAGCGATTCAAATCCTTGTGTTGTTGACGCCTTGAGAGCAAGCGTCACATATGTTACGCCTCTAATGGTTCACACCCAACACTATCTATGGAAGATGATTGAGAAGGAGGACAGAGGATGGAATTTTCATCCATGTCTTCCAAAGAAAACAGTTGGCCCAAAATCATAGGGCTATGCCCTATTTATAGTTTAATCAGGAAACCCTAGATAAGCCCAAAATCCAAGATCATCTTAAACCGGGTAATTATCTACTTTCTTGATTATCCACCAGGGATTATTCTAGAAACCCTTAGGCTGCAAGAAATCATCCCACCTTATGGATGGTTCTAGATTGCCTCTTGCTCAACTATTGAACAATTACAATTTAGTCCATGCACTTTTAATTAATTCTTTAATCCCGAAATTAATTCCAATTAATTTATCATTAAATATTAATTAAATAGTACTATTTCTAATTAATATATTATTCTCATAATATATTAACAAATTATTTATTTCAAATTATTATCAAATAATAAATCAACCTCATTCTCCAAAATCGTCTGTGCAGTTGCTAGTTTTGAGGGCAACCCAAAAGGACTGTACTACTATCAATTTAAGTATATACCAATTATAGTTATGGGCTTAGACACCTAATTCAACAGTCTCCCACTTGGATAAGTCTAATAACCATAGTTGCTAGTATAACTTCTAAAATTGACTAGAAAATTGTAGCTCTCAAAATCCGTTGTTGAACTCTGACCCAGTCAGTTACGTGTCCTAAGATAAGTGATCAAATATTCCTTCGTTCTACAAGATATTGTATAGACATGAGATATGGATGATAATCAATCTCTCTGTCCAAGATTTGTTTCCCAATTTCTGATTTATGACGACTGAAATTAGACTACAAATTGAACACATCAATTCACTCCAGGCTTGGCCAAGCACTTGGAAGTCAACACCAAATCACCGAGGGGCCCAAAGATATCACTTTTCCCATTAGGGCAAAAGGAATGAATAAACTTTGACTTATATGCTTGCACTATTTACGCATCAAATCATGTACAACAATACGTTTTATAACATCAAGTTACTAATGCGTTTACGTATTATCAATGCACAACTGACTTGTAAACAACAACTCATATATCTCCGTTTCAAGAATATAAGATATTATCGTCTCAAAAATTACTCGTGATAAAATCAATGAAGTAATTCTCTGAGCATGGGTTTATCCAATACTCAAAATTCCCATTTTCTAAGTACTCATGAACATTGCATCAAAACTATTGTTATGTCTAAAACTCTTCAGACAATCTACAATGCAGTTCACGATAGTCTTAATTCGCTACTTACTTCCAAAAGTATGATCGACTGTGGAATTTTGAATAACCAAATTCTTCAAGAAGTAAAACATGCAAAGTGAAACACAATAATAACCTAATTAACTATGGTCTCAAAAATACTTAATATAAATAAAACCCTTATTATTTAATAAGCATATAAATTAGACTTTATTCATTGTATAATGTTTCGAGTAATCAACTAAACACTTGAATTAAACATCAGTCATTCCATGTTATAAACATGCATACTATGTCTCTCTATGGTCCTTTCTGTGCGAATAAATTGACTGGACACTATTCCAATGATGCTTATTTCACAATTCCAAATTCTTGTCACTACTAGAATGTGTTAGAGTTCAACCTTACATGCATTGTTATTTTGTGATGTCGTGGTGTCGAAGTTACTGAGACTTAGCGAACGATCTTACAAAAATGTTACATTGGAGATTTGTTACTAAAACAATTCCAAAATAATGAAGTTTCAAATTCAAGACACACTCCTTGAACACCTTTCTTGCATTAAAGTTTCTAACTCATATGTAGACTTTAATCATCAAATCCCTATATGGAAACATTTCCATATTCCTATATGACCATCAATTTTGACCAAGAATCATCTCAATCTAAGACATGTCAATGTGGTTATTCCAAATTGATATTATACTTCCAACTGTCCGCAAGTAACCAATCCTTTGGTAAACCTGAAAATGTTTATGACAGTTGTTTAACAACTTTAGCCACACCAAGTATTTGGAAATATCAAAACAATTGAGTATTATAGTGTATGTAATCGATCCTATATTCGAAGCATATGAGACTCGATTCATTAAAGACCTGATATATGATCAGTCTCTTGCTATGATATTTCCATATATCGAATTTCCTATGTTGAATCATTTCAATACGATATTCATATATGTCCAAGACTAAGTTCTATTAAATCCTTCAATCTAAACGTTTAGATTTGAAACAAAGTATGAATACCCTCTCCCTTAAATATTTCTATAGCGAAACAATTCCCAAACTTAGCAATTTGTAAATTTGAAATCTTTGTTTCTTACAATTATAATTGTCAGCTTGACACACTTAGCATAACAATTATGCTTCCACCAGCATAACAATTATGATCCGACTATATGACAACTCAAAAAATTTATTCTTATAAAAGTCAACGTTGGTCAACAAAAATCAAACTTATCCAATAAAGTCAAACTTCCCGTTTTGATCTATCTTATTTTATTTTGAGTAGATTTAAATTCTAGACTTGGTTTGGAAACTTTTATTTGAAGTATTTCTTAAAATAGAAGTGAAAAGTTCAAAACCGAGAAGTCTCGCAGCCGCAAACCCTCGCATGAGCAGCAAACCCTTCGCGGCAGTAAACAGTCTTCGGTTCTCGGCCATGACCTTACTTTGGATCGCAAACCTTCGGTTTGCGGCCGTGAACTCGGTTCGTCCGTGAACGTACCTCGGGCCATGAACTCTTCGGACCGCACAATCCTCCCTATATATAAGTGTTTGGCTGATTTATTCTTCATTTCTCCACCTCTGACTGAAAACACACTCATTTTCTCTCTAGATCTTCAAACGAAAACACCCATTGCTCTCTCAAATATCATCCTTCTTCCCTTAAATCATCAAGGGAAATTGCTTAGGATCTTCAAGTTTTCATCATTCGTCAAGAACATTGGGCCGTGAACACCTAGATTGGGCCATAAACTCAAGAACATCAAGTGTTCATGGGCAATGAACACCCAACTGACCGTGAACAACATGCAGTCTTCAAACTTTGTTTCTAACACCCTTATTTGTAAGTTAAACTTGCAAATTAGTTCCATTCCCTATCATTCTTATGATTATATTCACTAATAAGTATACATATATATTATATGAATCGTGTTTAGGACTCGTTTTGTTAGCGAGACTTCACTTGTGGAGCTATCGTCCTATACCAAATCTTCAATCGAATCCCCAACATAAGGTGAGTTCATACCCCTATAATCTACCTTTTTAAATGGTTGTAAATGCTATTTAGGAGGTATACAAGTTGAATACAATTAAATTGTGTTAATATTTACCTGTGATAATAATCACACAAAAGGTTTTCTTATGCTTTTAAATATTGTGTTTACAATAAAAGATTGCCAAATACTTCCAAATTGACTTAAAGTCATGTAAACTATTTTTAAACACTGTTAAACTCTTTTAAAAATGTTTTATAAACTCTTTAAACTTATATTTGTCAAAATCATGTTTATATATGTATAGGTATATAAATAAGACTTAAAGGGCTTAGGACTAATGAATTGCCTTATTTCCTTTTCCTTGTTTGGATGTGGGCTTAAGGTGGAGTTATTTGTCCGAAGGTCGTTTCCTTCTTAATTATATATATTATACATATAGGAATATAAAATGTTACTTCAATCATTATTGCTACCTTTGTAACATGCTGAGCAAAGGGGTACATTCATGAGAGATCATGCAAATCACATAGAACATATAAATTATAATAGGTATAATTTATGAAGCAAACGAGAAATCTATTTTTACTAGATAAGTATACAAGGTTTAAACTACTTTGTTAAGAAAAGGATACAATTCAATTTTTACTTAAAACTAGATAAACTAAAAATGTGAGATACTACTTCACGGCATAGCAATATACTTGTTATGTCGCGTTTTGTAACCAGAGTCTCCTGGAGGGAGAGTGGGCATTGTGTGTATAGATCTATACGAGACTGACAATCCCACACCTCGCTGCTAGCTACAGTGGGACCTGTCGGTCTACGGGTGACAAATGTCACATCAGTTTGGACGCCAGAAGGTCGTTGTGTTTATACTAGTCAATCAGCATGGTTATAACCACATCACATTTTAACCCTAATTAACCAGTTTAATAATAGGGTAGTTATTGCACCAGTAGTGTATTTTTAAGAAATACTACTGCATCAATCATTTTCCATAAACAAAACAGAAAACATTCTTCCTATAATTTTATGGTGAGTTAAAATTATGTTATACTATGTTATGAGTACAATAACACTTAAACGGAACGGTTTTATGCTATTAAAACTACTTTTCAGTTGTAATAGAAAATAAGGGGATTTTCTGGAACTCATTCTATCATTTTCTTAAAACTAAGGCAACCATAAATGAAATTAATACTTATGAACTCACCAAATTAAATGTTGATACTCTCTTTCAAAATAACTTGTATTCTCAGGAAATCCAGTAGACAGGTACACTCCCAGAGCTTTTGAGAAGACAACCTAGTACCGTGCTGCGTCTTTTGTCTTTTACGTTATCTACTTTTGATGACAAATGTTCAATGTTTGAACACCTATGTAAAAACTTATACATTATTAATGTAATGGTTGTTGTACTTTGATTACTATAATGCATGTGCTGTGATACTTGACATGAAGTCACCCACCCCCGGACGTTTCCGCCGTTCTGGTTAGGGGGTGTGACAGATTGGTATCAGAGTATTGTTTATAGTGAACTCAGTATATCAAATCATAAAAGATATATAACTATAAATACAATGGGATAAAAACACTCTGACCAAGAGTTATACTTTAAAATATAACAATATTTTATAAAAGCATACGTACCTGCATAATATATATATATATATATATATATATATATATATATATATATATATATATATATATATACACACACACACACTAGAGCAAGTATCACAAGTAGAACAAGATAAAAGTATTTGGAGGTTGGACATTACAGTCAAACCTAGACAATTATGTAATCATATATGGGATAAATATAGCCTGATCAACTATAGTGATTGTGGTGTTGCAACAAGTCTAAAACTTACCAACCCTATACACAAAGGAATACTAGAACCAAACATAAAGTTTCAAATACTATAGGAGTATTTTATGATACTATATAATAACAAAACTAAAAACTTATCAACTTCATATATCAAGAAGTTCTAGAATCAAACATATAAATTAAAATACTATAGGAGTATTTTAGGCACCATAAATAACTTATGTGAAAATTAAAAGACCATTTCTGATAGGTCTATAATTACTAAGTGTTTACGTTAAAGTTATATATAGTTGAGATTTTATAGACTTAGAATAGGTGATTTTCACTCTACTTCTTGTTCCTTGTTTGGTTGTGGTCTTAGAGTAGGATCACTTATTCGAGGGTCTATTTGATCTGGATTATATATAATCTGTACACACTATGTGATTATAGAAAGACCAGAATGGATCATCCTCGTAAAAATGTATATGTAATGAAAATGTTTTATTAATCTCATAGATTCATTAGACGTTCCCATTCTCGTATAAACCACTTAGATGGATGTAACCACTCCACCACAACAACCAACAGAGGAATCAACGAAGATCCAAAATAGATTCATTAGGAGGATTCCGAGAGAGAAACAGATGAGGAGTAAAGAAACTATAGAAATCACCAAGTGCCTTTACCTTATTTAGGGCACCGATGAGAAGTTCGCATGAACTTCCGGGATTCAAACTCTCCATTATGAGGTAATGAGGGATCAGTGCCAAAACCTGAAGTATGACGGCACGGGAATTAAATATATCTACGAAGGAGAAAGACACCATATAGATACCAGGAGAGAACAAAATCTTTACCGCCAGGAGTAGAACAGAGAACAGAGGGAAGCCACACATGAAACATGCGAAGTGTTTGAGCACCTTTTGCGTCACTCTAATAACTAATAAATTGATACAACCTACTGAGTTAGTGATTATACTACTCACGTTAGATATTAAGCTTATCGCCTTTTTCCGTCACAACTAATAACAGTAAATCAAATCACGAAATCTCAATTGAGAGTGATTATCTATAAAAAATTCATGAGTCTGTTTTATATAGACTCTGTTATGAATTGTTTTCAAACCTTTTTGAAAGTTGGAATATGATATCCTCCAATCTAAGATAACTTAGTTCGGACGACACTCGGTTTATAACCATTCTAAAAACTTACTTATGTTCTTTACCAGGAATGCATCATAGGGATGTAGGTCGAAACATTGAGAACTATATAACAAAACGAAAAATGTATATGTAAATATAAATAAATAGAATAAAACTAGAAACGCCCATCCTTGCTCACGAGCTTGTTTTCTCATCGTGTAACAGAATCATGCCTCCAAAGAAATGTAACCAACCCACCGGCAAAACACTAATCCTACAGATAGATTCGGCTACCTTTCAAGTTGCGGTCACAGCCGCCGTAGCAGCTGTCATGGCGCACCTTAATGCTAACAACGTAAATGTAGGAGGAAATGTTATCAACAATCCCGATCGCGGTGATAACAAAGTACAGCAAAGAGTGCTTGTTCGTAAAGACACTCCAAACCTCAAACCTAATATCATGAAACGAAAGTTCGAGAACGAGAAAGGGAGTAGTTCAACTCAAGGACCTACCGAAGGGCAACAAGCTGGGGCAGTCAATACCCCCATTAGCCCTACAAACCCAACACCGACCACACCGTACTTAGGAAACCTCCCACACTGCAGCAAGTGCAACTACCATTGTTATGGAGTCTGCCGGGAACTGTATTGTAATAGATGCAACATGAAGGGGCATACCGCCCGCATCTGTAGGACTCCGGTCGAGTTCATCACTTCAACCACCAATGTTGGGATCAGTCCAATATGCCATCTATGTGGTGAAATAGGACATTTCAAGAGGGACTGTCCAACAGAGAAGAATAACGGGGGAGCAGGAGGAGTTTAACCCCAGAACAGGATGAAGCATCAAAGAACCCTACTAAGATTTTGGTACGCTTCCAAACATCAATAATTAATTATAATTATAATTACTCTCTCGTTCGAACAAAATCACAGCAATCATATAAAACTAAGAACCCTAACAGGTAAAGCTATGATGGCTTAGTGTATACATTAGGGTCATTTATAATTAAGATTTGTAGACTTAGAGTGAGAGATTTCGCCTCATTTCCTGTTCCTTGTTTGGTTGTGGATTTAGGGCAGGGTCACTCAGTCAACTGTCTTTCCAATCTTAATTATACATGACTTGTGTACACCAAGCGGTTATAGAGAGACCTAGTAGGGATTATTTCATGAAAGTTCATTATTTCAATTTATCAAGACCCTCGTTTAGTTAGTACTTGCTAATTTCGGAACAAAAGGGGTTCACAGTAGTAATACTAAGGATAAAACCGAAGGCACTGAAAACATATGTTCGTAGGAATCACTTCTTCCAAATCGACTTAATATCTATTTCGTCGAGGAGTTTTGACGTCGTGAGTCGACATGGTTTGGTTTGGTCCTCACCATACCAATTTCCTATGTTGTGTAAAGAACTTTTCCCTTAATCAACCGTCCAATGAAATTCTTTCAATCCATAACGCAAACCCTTATATCGCCTCTCGCTTCAAGACTTCAGAAGTAGCCATGCAAGGGGTACCATGCCCTTCTAGCCTACTCAGTAGATAGGAAACTTGAAGCGAAAAGCACCAAAGAAGTCTCAGAAGTCAGTAACCACCCGAAGTATACCCAAATAGATCTCATAGGAAGACCACTTGTACCGCAAGTCATGTTCGAGAATAGATACTAAGAACGCATAAGGTTAACCTATCACTACTAAGTGTATACGCGAGGGTGGTATATAATTTAGACTCAACACGATTTAGGATGTGTGATTCCGCCCTATCTCTTGTTCCTTGTCTGGTTGTGGACTTGGGGCAGAGCCACCCATCCGAACGTCTTGTCAATCTTAATTATATACGACTTGTATACACGAGGTGATGATGGACGAGCCAAGTATGAGTCTTACCATGAACTTCAAAGCAAAAGCCTTCATCATATATTCGAAAAGAAGGAGCTCAAAATGAGACAACGACGGAGGGTCGAGCTACTAAATGACAACGAATGTGAAATTCATTTTCATCCCGGTAAAGCCAATGTAGTAGCTGACGCCCTTAGTCGGAAGGAGTACTCAGGTCGTAGGGTCAAATCATTGACTATGACAATCCATACACATCTGTCCACACAAACTAAGGTGGCTCAGAAGGAAGCCTTGAAACCTGGAAATGTGACAGGCGAAACCCTAAGAGGGATGGATAAGAACTTAGAATTCAAGGGTGATGGAGTCGTATACCTCATGGATCAGAGCTGAAGACCAAAATTCAGTCGCTTCGGAGACATTATCATGGATGAAGCACACAATACTCGATACTCCGTTCATTCAAGTTCAGACAAGATAGAGAAGCTAACTAGAACCTATGCCCGAGAGTTAGTTAGACTACACGGTGTCCCAATGTTTGTTATCTCCGTTCGAGATAGTAGAATCACCTCACGATTCAGGCAGTCACTGTAGAAATCTCTGAGGACTAGGATAGACATGGAATGGTCTACCGTCCACAAACCGACAGACAGAATGAGAGAACGATTCAAACATTAGAAGTCATGCTGAGAGCATATGTCATCGACTTTCGTAAAGCATGGGATACCCATTTGCCAACTAGTCGAGTCCCTTACCATACTAGCATTAAAGTTGCTCCATTTGAAGCCCTCTACGGCCACAAGTGCAGATCCCCTCCGCGCTGGACTAAACTAGGTGACACGCAACTAGCTAGAGGTCAAATTCTAGACAACATCTTCGCTGGTCCGGAAATCATTCGAGAAACTACCGAGAAGAGAGTACAAATCCGGGGGCGACGTAAAGCTTCCAGAGTCAGACAGAAAAGCTACGCCTTCAATAGGAGAAAACCCTTGGAGTTCCAGGTTGGTGACCACATCATGTGAAGGTCTCACCCTGGGAGGGCATGATACGCTTCGGAAAGCGTGGAATACTAAATCCAAGGTACAAAGGACCATTCAAAATTCTTACTAGATTTGGTCCAGTAGCTTATAGACCCCGACTACCTCGAGAATTCAATAAAATACACCCTACCTTCCATGTATTTAACTAGAAAAGTGTTTGTCCGACGAGACTTTTGTTATCCCACTCGATTAGATCGAGGTAAACAAGAGCCTCAACTTTGTGGGAGAATCCGTAGAAATCCTAGACAGTGAAGTCAAGAGGACAAAACAACACAGTATCCCGATAGTGAAGGTCCGTTAAAATGCAAAGTGAAGACCTGAATTCACTTTGGAGCGGGAGGAGCAAATGAAACATAAGTATCCGTATATTTTCCCTTCGCCCATGTGTATCTCTTAGGCTTAATTTCGGGAAAAAATTCCCTTTAACGGGAGGATGATGTGACAAGCCGAAAATTTTATTCTTATAAAAGTCAACGTTGGTCAACAAAAATCAAACTTATCCAATAAAGTCAAACTTCCCGTTTTGATCTATCTTATTTTATTTTGAGTCGATTTAAATTCTAGACTTGGTTTGGAAACTTTTATTTGAATTATTGCTTAAAATAGAAGTGTAAAGTTCAAACCCGAGAAGTCTCGCAGCCGCAAACCCTCGCATGAGCAGTAAACCCTTCGCGGCAGTAAACAGTCTTCGGTTCTCGGCCATGACCTTACTTCGGACCGCAAACCTTCGGTTTGCGGCCGTGAACGTGCCTCGGGCCGTGAACTCTTCGGACCGTACACTCCTCCCTGTATATAAGTGTTTGGCTGATTTATTCTTCATTTCTCCACCTCTGGCCGAAAACACACTCATTTTCGCTCTAGATATTCAAACGAAAACACCCATTGCTCTCTCAAATATCATCCTTCTTCCCTTAAATAATCAAGGTAACTTGCTTAGGATCTTCAAGTGTTCATCATTCGTCAAGGACATTGGGCCGTGAACACCCAAATTGGGCCATAAACTCAAGAACATCAAGTGTTCTTGGGCCGTGAACACCCAACTACCCGTGAACAGCATGCAGTCTTCAAACTTTGTTTCTAACACCCTTATTTGTAAGTTAAACTTGCAAATTAGTTCGATTCCCTATCATTCTTACGATTATATTCACTAATAAGTATACATATATATTATATGAATCGTGTTTAGGACTCGTTTTGTTAGCGAGACTTCACTTGTGGTGCTATCGTCCTATACCAAATCTTCAATCGAATCCCCAACATAAGGTGAGTTCATACCCCTATAATCTACCTTTTTAAATGGTTGTAAATGCTATTTAGGGGGGAATACAAGTTGAACACAATTAAATTGTGTTAATATTTACCTATGATAATAATCACACAAAAGGTTTTCTTATGCTTTTAAATATTGTGTTTACAATAAAAGATTGCCAAATACTTCCAAATGACTTAAAGTCATGTAAACTATTTTTAAACACTGTTAAATTCTTTTAAAAATGTTTTATAAACTCTTTAAACTTATATTTGTCAAAATCATGTTTATATATGTATAGGTATATAAATAAGACTTAAAGGGCTTAGGACTAATGAATTGCCTTATTTCCTTTTCCTTGTTTGGATGTGGGCTTAAGGTGGAGTTATTTGTCCGAAGGTCGTTTCCTTCTTAATTATATATATTATACATATAGGAATATAAAAGGTTACTTCAATCATTATTGCTACCTTTGTAACACGCTGAGCAAATGGGTACATTCATGAGAGATCATGCAAATCAGACAGAACATATAAATTATAATAGGTATAATTTATGAAACAAACGAGAAATCTATTTTTACTAGATAAGTATACAAGGTTTAAACCACTTTGTTAAGAAAAGGATACAATTCAATTTTTACTTAAAACTAGATAAACCAAAAATATGAGATACTACTTCACGGCATAGTAATATACTTGTTATGTCGCGTTTTGTAACCAGAGTCTCCTGGAGGGAGAGCGGGCATTGTGTGTATAGATCTATACGAGACTGACAATCCCACACCTCGCTGCTAGCTATAGTGGGACCTGTCGGTCTACGGGTGACAAATGTCACATCAGTTTGGACGCCAGAAGGTCGTTGTGTTTATACTAGTCAATCAGCATGGTTATAACCACATCACATTTTAACCCTAATTAACCAGTTTAATAATAGGGTAGTTATTGCACTAGTAGTGTATTTTTAAGAAATACTACTGCATCAATCATTTTCCATAAACAAAACAGAAAACATTCTTCTTATAATTTTATGGTGAGTTAAAATTATGTTATACTATGTTATGAGTATAATAACACTTAAACGGAACGGTTTTAGGGTATTAAAACTACTTTCCAGTTGTAATAGAAAATAAGGGGATTTTCTGGAACTCATTCTATCATTTTCTTAAAACTAAGGCAACTATAAATGAAACTAATACGTATGAACTCACCAAATTAAATGTTGATACTCTCTTTCAAAATAACTTGTATTCTCAGGGAATCCAGTAGACAGGTACACTCCCAGAGCTTTTGAGAAGACAGCCTAGTACCGTGCTGCGTCTTTTGTCTTTTACTTTATCTACTTTTGATGTCAAATGTTCAATGTTTGAACACCTATGTAAAAACTTATACATTATTAATGCAATGGTTGTTGTACTTTGATTACTATAATGCATGTGTTGTGATACTTGACATGAAGTCTCAAACAAACACCCACCACTAAACAACACAACAATTCCTCTAAGGCACTTCTCAGGCTCTCCTAGGATTCTAACCTCACCCTGCCATCAGCTGCTGAAGACCCCCTTCTAATATCAGTTAACTACTTCATGAATACAAATACATGCAACAAACCTTAAATAATCTTTCGAATAAAAGACCCAATCCTACAACGGTTGGACTCGGACAAGAGTTGCACAATAGGGCCAAGTAAATCACTTTAAAATTATTTAACCTTTACTGCATATAACTTAACATATTCACTTAATAGTTAGCTCACATCAATGTGAGTCCCACAAAGCACAAAGCAAGCAGCATTCAGGGAGTAACACCCTAAAACATAAAGGCATCTTCCAACTCACTTGATACTACGATGCTAGGAGATTACATTAACATTGTCGGTTGCCTTATGCATGCAAATTATACATAAAACCGGAATAAAAAGACTGTTGAATAAATGATTCTACCCTAGGACCACAACCAAACGAGGAGCAGGAAATAAGGCTAAATCAGTCATTCTAGGGCAATATGATGCTAACCCTATACAATTTTTAAAGCATACACTTAGCAATCACTTCCATCAACATAGATTCGAAATCTATCCTAGCATCCAATTCCTCCTAGGCTATAAGGCATCACAAATTAGGCCAATCTATCATGCAATTCCTGAAGGTATCCTTACCCTTATCCTAGCACGCAACATTCCATATCATATAACATATCATCATGTATGGGTATTTTCGGAAATACTATATTGAGCTTGGATGATTGCACGCATCACACCCCCTTTTTCTTTATAAAACTCTTTTTAGAAACTTATTTCCTTTCAGAAATATTACCAATTCCTCAATTTGAGTTCAGTCAGACCGGAGAGTGTGCCCGAATCCCTCAAACCAAGGCTTTGATACCAACTTGTAACATCCCAAAAATACCAAGTAAAAATTTCATTTTAATTAATTTAAAGCCATTAATTTATTGTTCCAAAAGATGATCGGAGTCAAAGTATTATCAAAACATCAGAGTAATTTGTAAACATTTAGTGCAGAATAACACTCTAGGGGATGCAGTGCGATCAAGTCGGACCCTTCCTTTTGAAAACAGAAGTACCTAAAAACATAAACATAAACTGTAAGCACAAAGATTAATGAGTTCCCCAAAGTACCAAATACAACACACACACACAAATATATATATATATATATATATATATATATATATATATATATATATATATATATATATATATATATATATATATATATATATATATAACAACACGTGGCCGGTTCGGGTCCATATCAACCCTCGTGTCCGTATCAACCCCGAGTCCATAATGACTCCATGTAACAACATGTAGCTGTGTCGGATCTGTATCAACTCTGAATCCATAATGACTCCAGGCCCAAATTGGCTTTATGCATACAATCATACTAGTAATAGTCACAAAGACAACAAGCACATACAAGCATATCAGTAAGTGTCACAAAGACCACTACTATCCTACAACATAATTTAGTGGGTCGGAATGGTGCCTTCGACCCATAAGTACAGTGAGAAGACTCACCTCATAGTCTGAGTCAATAGGTGCACCGATCACTGCACCAAAAGTTGTCTCTACTAGTTACCATACAACTAACATGGACCCAAATCTCACACCACTATTCAGATTACCCAAAATGCCCTTACGTCAAACTTGGTCGAAGTCAAAATGTCAAAAAGTAAAGGAGGTCAACACAGATTGAGTACGCCCAACCTATTCAGTCACTACACTCAGCGTAGTAGATCCCTTCCTGATTACGGGGCTCCAACCTAGTACACTCAACGTACCACTAGGTACGCCCAACGTACTCGACCAATTCCATTTACCTTCATTAAGTTCTTATTTCATTAAGATCTCACGTCTAATGTTCAAATCTAGTCCCAAAGAACATTCTAAGTCATAAAATTTCCAACTTTATGACTTTCCATGGCTAGAAGGAGTCTAAAGAACATTCTAAGCTTCCTTCCTCGATCCTAAAGGCTCCAAAGTTCAGATCTGGTCCATACTATTGTCTAAATGGATAAAGTTTCCAACTTTATCCATTAAGACACCCAAATAGGTCAAGATCCGAAAAGCTAGGTCCAAATAAAGAAAAAATCCATGATGTCTTAATCATTAAGTCCTTAATCCGAAAAGTCCTTAACCCAACTACTCCGGAAGGGTTTCTAGTACCAGATCTATCATAAAGGTGGAAGCTTTATAGACATGCATGTCCAATACATGTCTAAGATCCATCTTAAGTCCAAAATATGAAGCCTAAAGGCCAAAACTTAGGCAAATGATAAGATCTTCCATCAAAGACTAGATCTGTAACATATAACGCTCTTGGGACAGGGGAGAGTCATAAAGTTGCCAACTTTATGAGTTCCTTCCCTCCAAACTTGCTCAAACATGAGGAACATTGGATAATATTCAAGATCTAACCACCAAATACCATAAATCAGAGAACTTGGACACTTACAAAGGTCCATATATAATATGAGGTGATGATAAAGCTGATTCCTTGCAAGTTCCACTAAAGATCACCTTTTTCTTCTTCTTTTCTTCCTCAAGCTAAAAAAGCTCCACAACGCTCAAGAATCAAGAAAGGGATGGAGGCTAGGGTGTTCTGAGGTGAAAGAGGGCTTGGAGGCTGATAATGAACCCTAAACTGGGTTTAGAGGGGTTTAACTACGAAGGGAACCCTAAAATCATGATGGGCTTGGGCCAAAACAGCTGCCACGCCGTGGCACACCGTGGCAGATCAATAAAATACCCATGCCATTTATCCAATGCCACGCCATGGGCATCCTTTCTCCACGCCGTGGCATAGAGATTTTCTCCAAAAACTCCATCTTTATCCCCAGAGAATAAAGGCTAAATCATATTAGAACACAGGTGTTACAACTCTCCCCCACTTAAATTATATTTCGTCCTCGAAATCACTTCTCACTACATTCCACGCACCCAGATGATTCTAATAATTCTTCCAGAACCCTTGATATAATTCGACCTTAACATACGCTGTCCCTCCAATATATTAATTGAACCCAACCTTATCAGGTCCCACATACTGATGATGGTTGAATCCTTGCCCCGCTAACCTTAACAATGAAGAATAACTGTCACTAATCAACTCAAGGTCCAGAAATCCAATACCTTGTCTGACTTCCCGACATACCAAACCATTCTGGATCACTGCCAATACAACTCCACTTCGCAACCCAAACCGAATGATGACCCTGCTGACCCTGAGTTATCTTGTTGATTCTACTAGGAAACAGGATCCATGACCATTCATTGTTGCCAAAAACCTTTCATTTGGAAACGAAGGCAACTCCGAGCATGAGTCTCAACCATTGGTACTATCTCAGGCTCATTTGGCATACCTATAATCACCTTTCTGATCTAAACGAAACCTCCTTGGGCTCACACTTACCTATCAACTAACCGAAGTACTAGATATCCAACTGGTTGCTGAGGCTAATAGCCTCACATATAATCGCACCACGTGACTCTAAACGAGAGTCTATCTGGCAAGAGCTATCCTAGCATGCTTGCCATAATGGCTCCAACAACCCTCCTAATCCAACCAGGTATATCATAACCAACCATTTTACCGAGGCAACATAATCTACTTGCTGTAAATGAATGCTATTCGCCCAACTGTAGTCTTACATCACAACTGGCCCCCAAATGTCCCTCAATCATCCTCAATCCCACGAATATTGTGGTCTCCCACAGTCTCACAACCCATCAAGCTAGGGTCTAACCCTACCAAGAGAAAACTACAAGCCAAATTGCAGATTCGCAACACCCTGACAGATGCTCATTGACAAGGTGAATGCTACGGGCCACCCTGTAGTCTTACACCACTTCTACTACTAACTACCAACCTAGTGAATGCTACAACCACCTCGCAGTATTACAACACGTCTACCACTCTCTGCCAATCTAGTGAATGCTACGTCCACTGCACAGTCTTACAACACTTCTACCAACATCTACAAATCTATTGAATGCTACGGCCACCCAACAGTCTTACAACACTTTTATACTACCATCTACCAATCTAGTGAATGCTACAACCACCTCGCAGTCTTACAACACTTTTATACCACCGTGGTCCCAACCCTTGGCCTTAACGTTCATCTACCATTCCAACCATAATCATCATGAGTCGAACCCACATCTGACTACCCCAACCAGGTGTTTGGGTCATGCTTCGAGCCCCAGCCTTTATCTGACAAGAATAGGCAGAGACGCTCTAACACAATCCCTCCACCAATATTTAATCACATCTCCTATATGCACCATGACTGATGCTTGATAACCTGAATCCTCATTCCTTGTGCAAATCACGGTCCACACCACTATTAGAACTAGTTCTTTACTTGCCTGATGTATAAAATTCCTCCTTGTTTCACACCTGGAATTATTCCCATTAATCTAAACGGTTCTCCCCCACTTGGATTCGACTTTGCCCTGCCGAGCATTAAATCGATGGATTTCCAAACCATCTTGAAATTGTCAACAACCTGAGCTTACAAGAACTAGCATTCCATTACTAGTCAATCCTAGAGAACACACACCTTCCAAAATTGGATGAATACTCCCCGAAATCTCAGCGAGCTCAATATTCCTAAACACTTTCCACTGAATCCACTACAAATCCTCAGCAACTTTATTGGATGACGAAGAACAAAATATCAACCATCGAAGTGGACACCCAACCAATTCCACGACCTACTTGCACTTAGAGCAATTCCCATGTGAACTCGCAACTGACCACAATACGAAGGTATGAACTTGACAACTACCGATCTTACACCCATCATCCAACCAATTCCTCATTGCCTCGAAACCATAAAGAACCCCTACATATCCTGCATTCAAACCCGGCAGGCCCACCCCGCTGATTCCTTGAATTCTTGATTATACCACCAATATAGGACCGACTGTTGATCTTTTCTTACGTTAAGCTTGTTCCAATGATGGTCGATGCTTCCCACATCGAAATCCAAAACTGTCTCACCCGAATATTCCCTAAACACGGCTCTCGGTATGCAAAATGGCATATGAAGATTCTCAAGACCATCATGAAGAAAACTCAAATTTTCTAGGTGGAGACTTAGATACACCCCACATAGACATACAATCATAAAAACAATTAATATGAGCACCAAGGAAGGAATACAGCTCATACCTGAGGTGCCAACTGGTGGAACTCGGATCTCCTCAGCCTGCAATTGTAACGCTCGGATCCTCCCCATAGGAACCTCCACTCTGTCCTCACGACCATCAGAAATCCTCAGAGTGGCTGGAGCAGGTGCCCTCACTTCTCTCCTCATCAACTCCGGACAGTCGGCCTTCTTGTGGACCACTTGATTGCAGTGAAAACATAACGGGCTCGTCCCCTGGGGACAATCTCTGTTGACATGACCAACTCTAGCACACTTGTAGCAACCCATACCCCTAGATCGACAAACCCCATCGTGCTACTTCCCGCATGTGATGCACTGATCTCATCCCTGCTGGCCTCTCACTCGCTGATTTGATGTCTTGGGTCTCTTTACAGGACCCCTAGTTGTTTGCACCTGCTCTGGCTTCCTCTTTCCCATGTGCTCCAAATTGATCTCCCACTCTCGGGCTCTAGAAATCATGTCCTCTAGAGTTTGAAAAGCTGAAAAGCTCACAAACTCCCCAATATCGTCTCGTAGCATATCATGGTACCTTGTCTTCTACATCTCTTTATCTGCGGAATACTGTGGAACCAAAAGAGCCCTCTCCCTAAAATTGGTGGTGATCTCCGCCACAGTCTTAGTCGTCTTGCGAAGGTCCTGAAACTCACTCGCCAACTGTTGCACCTCGATAGCTGGTGCAAACTTTGCCCTAAATCGGGTTACAAACTCATCCCAAGACATCGTCTCAATGGCCTCGCCTCCCAAAGCTAAGTGTACCTCCTCCCACTAATCTCACGCTCTATCTTTCAGAAGACAGGAAGCAAATCTGACCTTCAACCCCTCAGGGCAGAAGCTGATCCGAAAAGCGTTCACCATATCCGCTAACTACCTCCTACTAGTAATGGGTTCCATCTCCCCAAAGAACTCACGAGCTCCACAAGAACGAAACTCATGGAAGGAAAGTGTGCGAGCTCCCACAATAGCCATAATCTCAGTGTGGAATGTGCACAAATTTTCATCCAAAATCCCCTCCTTGACCGAACTGAAGATCATAGGAGTCTACTCCAAAATATTGCGGGTGATCTCCGACGAGATGAACTTCCGCATCTGCTCATCGATCGACTCAGTACCCACACCTAAGCCCAAACCATAACCTGAACCTCCTCCACGCCTGATCATCACCATTCTGAAAAGCAACCATACAAGAATCAGATCATGTCACAACTAGGAAATTCTATATCCTTGTAACTATAACAATCATAGCCATTGTAACCAAAACTTTGAAAGCATGCTTGATGTTTATTCAATGACAACATAACTCCATCAAAAAAAACTCTATACAAACACTTCAAATGGTCAACGAAAGATTGGAAACCCTGAAAATCCCGGTTTAAGTCCATTGTGGACTAGGATTTCCTTATTGGGCCTAATGGACCAATAAGTCTCCAATTTGACTATTTTGGGCCTAGAACCCTTAAATAGGCTCTAATTGGACCCACTTTCATGAAACCTAAAATTTTGAGCCATAATGGATCCAAAATGAATTGAATTATCCTTAATGGGCCTTTTTGGGCCATAACAAAACAAATTAACCCTAAGGGACCATAAAACCCGTTCTTTTATACTAATTGGGCTGTGAACTATCCAAAGGAGCCCAATGGGTCAAAAATCTTCTTATGGGCTTTATGATTTCGAGAGAAGGCCCAAGCTCCTTCATGCCTTCCCATACTCGGCCCATTATATATATATAAAAAAAGATTATGCATGGATTAAATGGTGACACCTCAAGTTTACCATGTGGTTCTCCATGCTAATTACCCACTAAACAAAGAGTCAATTCTCATACTTCTAAGCACCCATCAACTCACACCTCTCTCCTCTTCTCCTCTTCTTACCTTCGGCCGAGAGGAACACACACACACACACACTTCACTTGCAATATTCTCTCAAATAAACTCTCAAACACCCTCAAGAACAACTCTTCCTTCCTCTCAAATTTTCGAAGATTTGAAGCATTTCAAGGAGGTTTCAACCAAAAATTACTTCAATTTACATACTAGTGGTAAGATCTTACAAACATATTTTCTTTCTACACTCATTCTCTCCTCTTACCACCTTGTCTTCATAAATCGTACTCTTAAAACTTCCTAGAATTCGAAGATCCCATCAAAGAGGCAAGCTAGGCCAAAAACAACACCATCTTCTTCCATTCTTCTTTAAAACCGAAACCACAAACCCAAGGTGAGTTCATACCCCCTTGTTTTCGGTTTTTACTTGTTTTTGGGGGAGAATACAAGTGTTATGTGTTGATCTATGTGTGTTTGCATGTTATATGTGATTTCTATGGTTTGTGTTGTGAAAATGTGATATTATTTGTTATATCTCGAGATCTATGGCTAAAGTGTGAAGGATACATAAACAAATAACATAATAAACAACATACTTCAAAGAACTAAGAGTCTTTATGATTAAGAAGTGAAAAACAAAGCCAAAGATTCTTTATAAGTGTCATTTTTGCAAAAATAACAAAGGTTGGGTTGAAAGATGATAATTTTCGGTTTTATGAGGGGTATAAAGTATTTATTTATATAAAAGCTGATTTTTATGAAAATAATATTTTTCAAAGGGTCAAAAACATAAATTTTAGTTTATTGGGCTTACATTTTGGCCTTATGGGTTTTTGGGCCCAAAATTGCGAAAAATGAAGAGTTTTGGGGGCTGAAGTTGTACATTTATCAAAATAAGAGTCTAAAACATAAATAGACTATTTCAGGGGCTGAAAATGACTTTAATGCAAAAATTTGACTAAAAATGCAAAGTTTTGGATTTTGGGGTCAAAATTATAAAACTTACGGAATTTGGGCCAAAAGTATAAACTTTTTACAAATAAGGGCTGGAAATGGCAAATACAATAGTTTTGGGCTGAAATTATTATTTAAATTATTTTTGGCCCGAAAATATAAAGAAAATTGTTTAAGGACCAAAAATGTCAATTTTCATCAAAAGGGACTAAAAGTGTCATTTTTATTAATAAAGGGGCTGAAATGGTCAAAATCAATATTTTTGAGCCAAATAGGCTAATATTAAATTATTGGGCCAAGAATATTAAATTTATAACGCATGGTTTTTAAAAATGTTTATAAATATCTATATATATATATATATATATATATATATATATATATATATATATATATATATATATATATATATATATATATATATATATATATATATATATATATATATATATATATATATATATATATATATATATAACCAAAGCTTCGTCATAAATAAAACGTCAAAGTATTTTTAACATCGCGAATAAACATTTGGCAAACAACAAAACCTACACTACGAACTTAAAATCGATAAACAGATAAAAGATTCAATGATTGGGCCCAAAATCTTCTGTTCGTGCTATTGGGCCTTTGTGGCCCAATTTCATGATTATTGGGCCCAATATATTCAAACATGTTTATTGGGTCTTGGTGACCCAATTACATGCCCAATGGGCCTTTATCAGCTTTAACATGCTATTGGGCCTTAGTGGCCCATTTGCATTGCTAATAGGGCCCTAAACATCCATCATATGCTTAATGGGCTATAACGTATCTGTAGCATACTCGACATTCTATAATAACATACATAATTAGTGGGCCACCGTTGTCTTCTTTCGTGTCTGTTAGGCTTACTTCATATTAACGTAAACATCAATCAGGTTGTAAAACAATGTTATTCAATTTCATTGGGATTTAGTGAGAAATAACGGGTGGCACCAATAAGTGTCGGCCGTAGCATGTAGTTATAATCAGAGACTCCTGGAGGAAGAGCGAGAGTTTGTGTATAGATCTATACGGGGTGACTCCCCCACACCTGAGCTGTTCACTACAGTTAGACTCGGCCAGTCTAGGGTGACAAAATCTTGATCAAAACTGGCGTTTGGAAAAATGCCAAGACAGGCGAATTAGTCACTATTATGCATGGTTATAACGACTCACATAGAGATCCATTACCATCTAAGTACTCATGGGAAATCATATTCATACACCGTGACGATTCAAAGTGATTTATACAATAATACAAAACTACCATACTATTTAAATTGGAAAACATCGGGTTTTCCGGGAAACGACATTAATCACTTCTACATATAACAACTACAATACAAGGAACAATTATGAAAGGCATTCACTTTTATATGTTTTGAAATCACATACATATACACTTATGGGATCATCACGTCTTTTTCGTAAACAGGTTTTGTTACAGAAAATATCGGATTTTATGGGTTTTACAAACAATACAAACTATTTTTTTTATATATCAAACATGCTTATGAACTCACCAAAATTATATATGTTGACCGTTTTCAAAAGAAATTGTATTCTCAGGTAACCGTTAGAATGAAGAATCATCAAGCGTGTTTCTGAATTTCTTTTGTGCAATGTCAGTCGTTAAACAATTTATGTTCTGTGATGTTGTAATGTAAACAATGTACTTGATGTGAACAAGGTCAGTTGTAATGTATTAATGCATGGTGATGTTTATGTTATCTTTCATGTATATTCATTGTGATGAAATTTCAATTTAAGTCACATGAGCCCTCGGACATTTCCGCCGTCTGGTTCGGGGGTGTGACAGGTTGGTATCAGAGCTTTGTTTATAGTGAACTAGCATATCTAACCATATATGATATGCAACTATAAACATAATGGGAATAAATAACTCTGAACAAAAATAAAATTTCATACTTATGTACTTATATTAAAAACAACAATATAACAACATTTAAAAGTCTTTGGAGGATTCGAACATTTTTTATTGTGCTCGGACAGTTATGAAGCCGTAATGGGGGTAAATGTAGCCCGATCAACTACATTCACCCAAAGTACGACTGTCATGTGCCCGAGTGTGATTGTAATGATCGATAAAACAAAAACTTAATACCCAGAAGAAGAAAATTTCATTTCTACAAAATTTACCCTCTTTACGAGATCCTCATCACAAATTTCTCGCACATTCACCATGGAGGAGGAGCCCGCAGAAGAACTTGAAATGGAAGTCGAGGGCGGACCTGCCGAGCAGGCAGTAGACTTGGAAGAAGAAGAACCCGAAGAAGACCCCGAGGAGGAGTCTGAAGAAGAACCTGAAGTGGAAGTTGAGGGCGGACCTGCCGCGCCAGTGGTGAACTTGGAGGAAGAAGAACCCAGTGATGACGACGATGGTGATTCAGACGTGGAGTCCGAAGTCATCTACCCGATTAGGGTGCCCGCTCATCGGATGGGCCCAAATGGCCCCATGCCTCCATGGGGTGTTGATATTTGGAGATGGAGCAGGCAGCAGGGGCAGCGACACCCATATGGGATGGCCAGGGAATTCTATGATCTGAGAGACGGAGGGCAGGCCGACCGGGCACTTCCTGTTATGGTGAGGCGGTTACGGAACACTGGCGATCTAACCCAGGACACAGCCGAGCAACTGAATCAGATGCGAGCCGCAATGGCAAGAGCGGAACAAGAAACTCAGGAAGTAATCCATAACTTTCATGTACGTCAAGCAATTTGGGAGGATCGACTACGAGCCACAGAACGACAGGTGGCGCGTCTTCAGGGCGCATCTACGTCATCAGCCCCACCACCCGACACATCACGAAGCACTCCGGATCAGTAGAGCTCCCTACTAGTGTTATGTTTCTTTTATGCGCACTACGTTATGTATTGCCGACTCTATGTTTAAGTGATCACACTACTCATAGAGTCGTTATGCTGCCAAACTTTGTACCCTTATGTATGCCCTTTCGGGCAAATTTTCATGTATCAAAGGCGGATATTATTAGTGGAAAATATTATGTGTTTTATCGTGACGTTGTTATCTGCTATGGTGTAAATCTATGGAACCACTTAGATGCACAATCGATTCACGGAATTCCCAACTTAAATACGATGCGTACTCAACATCTTTCTGTTCCATGACAGCAAGATGCCGCAAAGACCAAACCGTGGAAACAATCAACCACCGCCGCCACTAGAAATCAACTCAGTTGCATTTCAAGCGGATGTATCTGTTGCAGTCACAGCAGTGCTGGCGCAGTTTCACAATGGAAACAATGGTGCAGGCAACGGACAGGGGGCCGACAGTTCAAACAACGGAATGAACCAGGGGCCTACCAAGACATGCTCCTACAAAGATTTCACCAACGCCAAACCGCGAACCTTTAATGGCACAAGGGGGAGTAATAACCCTGAAAAGATGGATTGAAAAGGTGGAATCGGTGTTCGAGATATGCGGATGCCCTGAAGAATTCAAGGTGAAGTTTGCAGCATGTACATTTGTTGATCAAGCCCTCACCTGGTGGAATGGACATGTGGAGGCTATGACTCTTCCGATGGCTAATGCCATGTCATGGGCGGAATTGAAAGAAATGCTAATGGCTGAATACTGCCCGCGTGACGAGGTTCAGAAAATGGAGCAAGAGTTATGGAACCTCACAGTCCGAAACTCCGACATCGATGCCTACATATCAAGGTTTAGTGAATTGTCTCTGTTGTGCCCTGGCATGATTACCTCGGAAGGAAAGAAGATCGAATGATTCATCTGGGGATTAACCTCCCCAATTCAAGGAAACGTGATAGCCGCAAATCCTGAAACCTTTGACAGCGCCAAGAGGTTGGCCAAGAAGTTGTACGACCATGTAACATCCGGATTCCCAGGTATCTTATTTTATGTATTTATATTGATTTTTGGAGAGGGACTCGGCGAGTAGGCGCACAGACTCGCCGAGTAGGATCACGCATGGTTGGACTGATTTAGTGACGGACTCGGCGAGTCCATACGTGGACTCGGCGAGTCCACGCTGTTTAATGAAACCCTAATTCTCGGGGCCTGAGCCCTATTTAAGGACCTTTATAGCCACCATTTGCGGCTATCAGACCCCTGAGAAACCCTAGAGAGCAGAGAGAAGGCTTGTGGTGTAAGAGGAGGGCTATTTCATCATTCTAAGTGTAATTTTGCAAGAAAGAAGGAAGGAGGACAAACAAGGAAGGTTGAGGAGCTCAGATCTATCACCCATTTCATCAGAGGAGGCTACTAGAGGTACTAATCTGTGCTTAAACTCGTGTATTTGACGTTCTAGTTGAATCTAGGGTTTTCTTATGCCTTCTTTGGTTTGGATTCGAAGTATGTGAGGTCCCAAGGTGGAGTTCTTATTAGATCTGGACCTTAAGAGGTCCAGAGAGTCCTATCCATCTTGCTTTTTACTATTTTATTATAGATATGGCCCTAGGTTGCCATTTTAGGGGTTATTTCACCCAAAGAAGCTTTATGGTCATTGCATAAGTGTAAAGGTCGGACCTTTACGTGATTATAGTGGTTGGGAAGGCCAGATCTATGGATTAGAGGAACATATCTGACCTCAGAAGGTCGTTTGAGTGTGAGCATGGAATGAACTCGCCGAGTCCATGAACGGACTCGACGAGTTGAGTCGGGTTGCCCCGCGACTCGCGATCTGTGACGACCCGTGGAGTATAGGGTTGACTCGGTGAGTCAAGAGAGGACCAGGGGCGAAGAGGGCAGGCGTGTACTCGCCGAGTCACTCTAGTGCACTCGGCGAGTAGGGTCGATTGTGGCCGTTGACTTTCGTTGACTTTTAGGGTTTCGGTCAACAGTTGGACTTTTGAGTCAAGGAGGGGTAAAATGGTCTTTTACCCTTCTGAGGGATCGTAGAAGGGGGTTTAATCTAGCCTTTGAGAGCCATTACTTATTGAGGATATTTTGTATGTGATTAGGCGGGGGCTAGATCAGTAGATTCGTGTGCGAGATCATCCGAGATACCCGAGGTGAGTCTTCTCACTATACATTACCTAGAGTGGTATCTATGTGTAGACCAGAGGGTCTTGTGTGCTATGTGTATGTATGAGATTATGTGCATTGTGATATATGTATGCTATGTGTTGTATAGATCGGACCGGAGGGTCCAACAATATAGACCGGACCGAAGGGTCCAACGATATAGACCGGACCGAAGGGTCCAACGATACAGACCGGACTGAAGGGTCCAACGAGCTACGACCGGACCAGAGGGTCCAACAAGCTATGGGACTGGAGGGTCCCGCTGAGACACATCGGACCGGAGGGTCGTATTGTAGCCTCGAGTGGCGTATGTGTTGCATGTGGTATTTTGGGGAACTCACTAAGCATTTATGCTTACAGTTGTTGTGTGATGTGTTTCTGGTACTAGCGAGGATCGCGGGAAGGCGCCGGCATGATCCGTACACACTCAGGAGATTATGTTTTGAGATTCTGGGATTTGTTATGTGGCGATGATATTTGATATATTTTGTTGGGATATTGTTTTTGACGAATGAAAGTATGTTTTAGAAATGAAAAATTGTTTTTTGAAAAATCACGTTGTTACAAGTTGGTATCAGAGTCTTGGTTTGAGGGATTCGGGTACATTTTCGGATGGATCTGAACTCAAACTGAGGAATTGAGAAAGTTTTTCATAAAATGAACAATTTTTCTAAAAGAGTAAAAGATTTTGAGAAAGGCAGAAGGAGGCAGTGTGTACGATCAGCCAGCGCCCGAACAGTGATTTCCCAAAATACACTTACATTATGTGTTATGAGATATGATAAGATATGCATGCTAGAGTAGGCTAGGTATTCATATTAGGACTAGAGTGGCCTGATTTGTGATGCCTTAGCCTAGGAGGGATTTTGCTGCTATGTGATGCTTGAGAGCGAGTAGGTAGCAGTGAGGAGCTGATGAGAGGCCTACCGAAGGGTAGCCTATGCCAGTGAGATATAAAGTACTTGTGATCTGGGATCCAAGGAGGAGGACTTAGAGTGAATGTTGATGCGGTGTGGACGGTAGTATAGGGCCCGTACTACTGATGACACCGGAGCAGTGCGCACCCTAAGTAAGAATCCATTGGGTACTAAGGAACAAGTAGGGTTGAGTTATCGAGTGCGAGTATACTCGAGCGAGTCTCTGATATTATTGTGTTGTATTTCAGAGACATCATGGTTGGGACACGCCACAGACCTGAGGAGAGCGGCGTGAGTGACGAGGAGCTTCGTCAGATGATCCACGATGAGGTGGCATCAGCGATTCGGGCCGAGATCCCGGAGATGTTTGGGTCTATCAAGACCGCACTGATTGAGACTTTCGATGAGCGGTACGCCACGGTGACTGAGGCTGCTGCTGCTGCAGCTACTGCAGCTGTGGCTGCTGCCAGACCTCAGGGAGGTGACTCGTTGTTGCTTCGGGAGTTCAGCAACACAAAGCCACCAGAGTTTGATGGGACGCAGGATCTGATCGCTGCGATAAGATGGATTGCTGATATCGAGGGATGCTTCTACACGTGTTCATGTCCGGAGCATCTGAGGGTACGGTTCGCGTTGAACCAGCTTCGATTGGGAGCGAAGGATTGGTGGAAGTTCGTGACGGCGAGCTTCACTCTTGCAGAGATTTCAGCGGTGACCTGGGAGAGGTTTACCACTATGTTCAGAGATGAGTATGTTCCTCCGGTGGAGAGGAAACGGTTGGTTCAGGAGTTCTTGACCCTCAAGCAGGGTACTGATTCGGTTACTGTGATTACCCGGAAGTTTCATGAGAGGGCGATGTTCTGCCCTGAGCAGGTGTCTACTGAGCAGGCACGTATGAGCCGGTACTTGGGCGTTTTGAGGAGGGATATACGGGAGTTTGTGTCGAACTTGACTTACCGGAAATTTGCTGAGCTCCAAGCAAATGCTCGGAAGAGGGAGATTGAGCTGGAGACTCAGGCCAGGGAGGAGGCCGAGTCTCAGAGGGTGGATCGGCGGCCGGCACAGTCTCAGCCGGCAGCCAAGCGGGCAAAGCCCGCTGATTCGAGGACTGGGGGTCCGAAGGGCCGCACTTGCGGGAAGTGGGGCAAGAGCCACGAGGGAGTGTGCAGGGCTGGGGTGTGTTACAAGTACGGAAAGGAGGGGCATTATGCGAGGGATTGCCCCAAGGGGTTCACGGTTTGCTTTCATTGCAACCAGACCGGCCATCGGAAGGCCGAGTGCCCACAGCTACTGCAGGGATCAGCGCAGGGATCTGCGCCTGCTACTCGAGTTACTGAGACCCGGCCAGCGAAGGCCGAGGCACCGAAGGCTCGCGGGAGAGCCTTCCAGTTGACAGCAGAGGTGGTCCGCGCAGCGCCCGATGTCGTGGCTGGTACTTTTCTTGTGAGTTCTGTACCTGCCTTAGTGTTATTTGACTCGGGTGCGAGTCGGTCATTTGTTTCGATAGCGTTTAGTCGGCACATCGGTGGCAGACGAGAGGCGATGAGTCGACCTCTGCGAGTTTCCATAGCTGATGAGCGAGCAGTATATGCTACGGAGGTGATACGAGGATGTGTACTCGAGATCTTCGGTGTTGAGTTCCCGATAGATCTGGTCCCGATAGCGATGGGGGACGTGTGTGTCATAGTGGGCATGGATTGGTTGAGCCGATTTGGAGCGGTGATAGACTGCGAGCGACAGTTGGTGATGATATGAGACCCTAGTGGGGGAGTACTTACGGTGTACGGCGAGGGTACCCGATGTGGGTCAGCGTTCTGTTCGGCTGCCAGAGCGAGACAGAGTCTACGGCAGGGCTGCAGCGGGTTTGTAGCCTATGTCATGGACACGCGAGAGGCCACTGGGAGGCCGAGTTCGCTGGATGACGTTGCGATAGTGCGTGAGTTCCCGGATGTTTTTCCCGAGGAGTTGCCGGGTGTGCCTCCTGAGAGGCAGGTAGAGTTCCGCATTGATTTGGTTCCGGGAGCAGCACCTATCGCCAAGGCGCCTTATCGCCTTGCGCCGCCAGAGATGCAGGAGTTATCCTCGCAGCTCCAGGAGCTGCTGGGGAAGGGGTTCATTCGACCGAGTAGCTCGCCGTGGGGAGCGCCGATCCTTTTTGTCAAGAAAAAGGATGGTTCACACCGGATGTGTATTGATTACCGGGAGTTAAACAAGTTGACGGTCAAGAACCGTTATCCATTACCGAGGATCGACAATTTGTTCAATCAATTGCAAGGAGCATCTTGGTTCTCCAAGCTTGATCTGAGGTCTGGATATCATCAGATGAGAGTGCGCGATGAGGATATCCAGAAGACGGCGTTCAGGACTCGTTATGGGTATTACGAGTTTGTGGTGATGCCTTTCGGGCTCACCAATGCACCAGCAACGTTCATGGATCTCATGAACAGGGTGTGTAGGCCGATGTTGGATTGATCGGTGATCGTGTTCATCGATGGCATACTGGTGTATTCGAGGTCTAGAGAGCAGCACGAGGAGCATCTGAGAGAGATTCTCGGGGTATTGAGGAGGGAGAGGCTTTATGCCAAATTCTCCAAGTGCGAGTTTTGGTTACGAGAGGTCCAGTTCTTGGGGCATCTCGTCAACCAAGATGGGATTTTGGTCGATCCGGCCAAGATTGAGGCGGTTATGAGTTGGGAGGTGCCGAGATCTCCCACCGAGATCAGGAGTTTTCTGGGATTGGCCGGCTACTACCGGAGATTTATCAGAGAATTCTCCAAAATCGACGTGCCTCTCGCCAGCTTGACCTGGAAGGGTGTTGCTTTTTCATGGGGTCCAGAGCAGCAGACCTCGTTTGAGACACTTCGCCAGAGATTGTGCGAAGCCCCCGTGTTAGCCCTCCCGGAAGGGATGGAGGATTTTGTGGTGTATTGTGACGCATCGATGTCGGGGTTGGGTGCGGTGCTTATGCAGAGAGGGCATGTGATAGCGTATGCATCGAGGCAGCTGAAGCCTCATGAGATGAGATATCCCACCCACGATCTGGAATTGGGGGCAGTGGTGTTCGCCCTCAAGATCTGGCGTCACTATTTGTATGGGGTTCGGTGTACCATATACACGGACCACAAGAGTTTGAAGTATCTGATGGATCAGCCCAACCTGAACATGCGTCAGAGGAGATGGTTGGATGTGGTGAAGGATTACGATTGCGAGATCCTGTACCACCCGGGCAAAGCTAATGTTGTAGCTGATGCCCTGAGTCGCAGGGCGGAGAGTGCCCCTATACGAGATGTTTGTTTGAGATTGACCGTGATGACTCCGGTGATGGACACCATTCGAGAGGCCCAGGCAGGGGCCATGATACCGGAGAACCGCAAGAGGGAGCGGGTGATCGGGCAGGTGTCCGAGTTCGTGACGGATAGCTGAGGGCTGATGACCTTTCAAGGTCGGATTTGGGTGCCGTATGCAGGCGGGGCACGTACCACTTTGATGGAGGAGGCACACAGGTCGAGGTTTTCGATCCATCCCGGGGCCACTAAGATGTATTTGGACCTGAAGAGAGACTATTGGTGGCCCTGTATGAAGAGGGATGTTGCGTGGTTTGTGGAGAGGTGCTTGACCTGTCGCAGGGTTAAGGCCGAGCACCAGCGTCCGCATGGCAAGTTACAGCCGCTCGAGGTTCCCCAGTGGAAGTGGGAACAGATTTCCATGGATTTCATCACCAAATTGCCGAGGACCGCGAGGGGTGTCGATGCAACTTGGGTGATCGTCGACCGGCTGACGAAGAGTGCGTATTTTCTTGCTATCAGTGAGAGCTCTTCTGCCGAGAGGTTGGCAGAGTTGTATGTGAGGGAGGTGGTATCGCGTCATGGGGTACCGATCTCGATCGTGTCAGATCGAGATGTACGTTTCACTTCCAGGTTCTAGAAGAAGTTCCACGAGGAGTTGGGTACGAGGATGCATTTCAGTACTGCCTACCACCCCCAGACGGACGGGCAAAGTGAGCGGACGATCCAGACATTCGAGGACATGCTTCGAGCATGTGTGTTGGACTTTGGGGGAAGTTGGGACACGTATCTACCATTGGCTGATTTTTCCTACAACAACAGCCACCATTCGAGTATTGGTATGCCTCCCTTCGAGCTGTTGTATGGGAGGAGGTGTCGGACTCCTATTTGCTGGGGAGAAGTAGGGCAGCGTGTGATGGGAAGCACTGAGATAGTGCTGCAGACGACAGAGCAGATACAGCAGGTTAGACAAAGGTTACTGACAGCTCATAGTCGTCAGAAGAGTTATGCGGATCGGCGACGATCTGAGCTGGAGTTCCAAGTGGGAGACTTCGTACTCCTGAAGGTATCTCCTTGGAAAGGAGTGATCCGATTTAGGAAGAGGGGCAAGCTGGGGCCCTGGTACATCGGTCCGTTCAGGGTGACCGCGAGAGTGGGCAAGGTAGCTTATCGGTTAGAGCTACCTGCGGAGTTGAGCCAGATTCATGATACCTTCCACGTGTCCCAGTTGAGGAAGTGTATAGCCGACGAGTCGGCGGTAGTACCACTGGAGGATATTCAGGTGTATGCGAGCCTGAATTATGCGGAAAGGCCAATCGCGATCCGGGATCGGAAGATCAAGGTTCTGAGGAACAAGGAGGTATCACTGGTGCAGGTCCAGTGGCAACATCGGAAAGGGTTCGAGCTGACCTGGGAGCCGGAGTTGGAGATGCGGGAGCAGCATCCAGAGTTGTTTGTCGAGCAGGACTTCGAGGGCGAAGTCTGATTCTAGTGGGGGAGAATTGTAACATCCAGATTCCCAGGCATCTTATTTTATGTATTTATATTGAGTTTTGGAGAAGGACTCGGCGAGTAGGCGCACAGACTCGCCGAGTAGGATCGCGCATGGTTGGACTGATTTAGTGACGGACTCGACGAGTCCATACGTGGACTCGGCGAGTCCACGCTGTTTAATGAAACCCTAATTCTCGGGGTCTGAGCCCTATTTAAGGACCTTTATAGCCACCATTTGCGGCTATCAGACCCCTGAGAAACCCTAGAGAGCAGAGAGAAGGCTTGTGGTGTAAGAGGAGGGCTATTTCATCATTCTAAGTGTAATTTTGCAAGAAAGAAGGAAGGAGGACAAACAAGGAAGGTTGAGGAGCTCAGATCTATCACCCATTTCATCAGAGGAGGCTACTAGAGGTACTAATCTGTGCTTAAACTCGTGTATTTGACGTTCTAGTTGAATCTAGGGTTTTCTTATGCCTTCTTTGGTTTGGATTCGAAGTATGTGAGGTCCCAAGGTGGAGTTCTTATTAGATTTGGACCTTAAGAGGTCCAGAGAGTCCTATCCATCTTGCTTTTTGCTATTCTATTAGAGATATGGCCCTAGGTTGCCATTTTAGGGGTTATTTCACCCAAAGAAGCTTTATGGTCATTGCATGAGTGTAAAGGTCGGACCTTTACGTGATTATAGTGGTTGGGAAGGCCAGATCTATGGATTAGAGGAATAGATCTGACCTCAGAAGGTCGTTTGAGTGTGAGCATGGAATGAACTCGCCGAGTCCATGAACGGACTCGACGAGTTGAGTCGGGTTGCCCCGCGACTCACGATCTGTGACGACCTGTGGAGTATAGGGTTGACTCGGTGAGTCAAGAGAGGACCAGGGGCGAAGAGGGCAGGCGTGTACTCGCCGAGTCACTCTAGTGCACTCGGCGAGTAGGGTCGACTGTGGCCGTTGACTTTCGTTGACTTTTAGGGTTTCGGTCAACAGTTGGACTTTTGAGTCAAGGAGGGGTAAAATGGTCTTTTACCCTTCTGAGGGATCGTAGAAGGGGGTTTAATCTAGCCTTTGAGAGCCATTACTTATTGAGGATATTTTGTATGTGATTAGGCGGGAGCTAGATCAGTAGATTCGTGTGCGAGATCATCCGAGATACCCGAGGTGAGTCTTCTCACTATACATTACCTAGAGTGGTATCTATGTGTAGACCAGAGGGTCTTGTATGCTATGTGTATGTATGAGATTATGTGCATTGTGATATATGTATGCTATGTGTTGTATAGATCGGACCGGAGGGTCCAACGATATAGACCGGACCGAAGGGTCCAACGATACAGACCGGACTGAAGGGTCCAACGAGCTATGACCGGACCAGAGGGTCCAACGAGCTATGGGACTGGAGGGTCCCGCTGAGACACATCGGACCGGAGGGTCGTATTCTAGCCTCGAGTGGCGTATGTGTTGCATGTAGTATTTTGGGGAACTCACTAAGCATTTATGCTTACAGTTGTTGTGTGATGTGTTTCAGGTACTAGCGAGGATCGCGGGAAGGCGCCGGCATGATCCGTACACACTCAGGAGATTATGTTTTGAGATTCTGGGATTTGTTATGTGGCGATGATATTTGATATATTTTGTTGGGATATTGTTTTTGACGAATGAAAGTATGTTTTAGAAATTAAAAATTGTTTTTTGAAAAATCACGTTGTTACAACAACAACAATAAGGGCGAAAAAGCAGGGGAAACTAAAAGCAAGAAGGAGAGCGATAACAAGAAGGGAAAGAATAACAAGCGGAAGGGACGACAAGGCTCAGAGTCATCAAAGAAACAACAAACAGTGACAGTTCATGCTGCAACCACCCAAGTCCCCTCCACACCACATGCTCCAGCCTCATCCACCCCAAGTGCCCCTAAGTAGTATTCCGGAAATCTCCCAAAGTGCAACAAATGCAATCTCCATCACAATGGTGAATGCATGGAGATGCATTATACCAGTTGCAACCGAAAGGGTCATACGGCAAGATAATGTAGGACCTATCCTCCCCAGAATCAGCAACAGGGGAACAACAACAACAACAACAACAACCTCAACAACAACAATAACAACAACAACAACAACAACAACAACAACAACAACAACACCAACAACAACGGCAACAACGCTGGGGCTAGCCACGCTTGTTATGGATGTGGACGGACTGGGCATTTCCGGCGAAACTGCCCCAATGTCAACAATCAAGGAAATGGAGGATCAGGAAGGGTTTTGACTCTGGCACAAGGAGAAGCAGTCCAAGACCCTATCGTTGTCACCGGTACGTTTCTACTTAACAACACATATGCATGCATCTTATTCGATAGTGGAGCGGAGCGAAGCTTCGTTAGTAACAAGTTTAAACACTCACTAAATCAACAACCCCAGAAGCTCAATGAAGCCTTCACGGTGGAAATGCCTAATGGGAAAACAGAGTCAACTAGGGATATCTATGTAGGGTGCATGTTATCATTTAACCACCACACTTTCCAAATAAACTTGATGCCTGTGAATATTAGGAGTTTCGATGTGATAATCGGCATGGATTGGTTGAGCCCTCATCATGCCGATATTATGTGTCGCGAGAAGGCCGTTCGCCTTCATCTCCCTAACCACAAAACCCTAATCATATACGGAGACAAACCCGGTATGAACCTTCGTCTTATCTCATGTATTAAGGCACAAAAGTGTCTACAAAAGAAGGACTCTGCGTTTCTGGCTCACATTGTGGATAAATCCAAGGAAGAGGTTAACATTCAAGACATCCTAGTGGCTTGCGATTTCCCTGACGTATTTCCCGAGGATCTTCTGGGAATACCCCCGATAGGCAGGTCGAGTTCCGAATCGACCTTGTGCCAGGAGCTACTCCCATCACCAAATCGCCATATAGGTTGGCTCCTGCGGAAATGCAGGAATTGTCAAGCCAACTCAGCGAACTCTTGAACAAAGGATTCATCAGACCCAGCTTCTTGCCTTGGGGAGCTCCGGTCCTTTTTGTTAAGAAGAAGGACGGATCCTTTAGGATGTGCATCGACTATAGAGAGTTGAATAAGCTCACTATCAAAAATCGCTACCCACTTCCGCGAATCGACGATCTATTTGCTCAGCTGCTAGGAGCCAGTTACTTTTCAAAGATAGATTTGAGATCCGGATATCATCAACTCAAAGTCCGAGATGAGGACATTCCTAAGACCGCTTTCCGAACTCGCTATGGACATTATGAATTTGTTGTAATGCCCTTCGGTCTAACGAATGCCCCTGCCGCATTTATGGACATGATGAATCGAGTTTTCCGTCCATTCCTTGACAACTTTGTAATCCTTTTCATCGACGATATCCTGGTCTATTCTCGAAGCGAAGAAGAACATATTCGACATCTCCGACAAATCTTGGAAACCCTGCGAGCCGAAAAGTTGTACACGAAACTCTTTAAGTGTGAGTTCTGGCTCCGTAGCGTAAACTTTTTAGGTCATGTTGTCAGCCAAGAAGGTATACATGTGGACCCTTCCAAGGTTAAAGCCATTGAAGGATGGGCAGTGCCAACGACACCCACAAAAATTTGTCAATTTCTGGGTCTCGTAGGCTATTACACAAGATTCATCCAGAACTTCTCCAGGACAGCCAAGACTCTTACCACACTTACACAAAAAGGCGTACCATTCGAATGGACAGAGAAGCAGGAAGTTGCCTTCCAAACCCTGAAGAAAGCCCTCTGCAGTGCACCTGTGCTATCCTTACCAGAAGGAACCGAAGACTTTATAGTCTACTGCGACGCTTCAAATCAAGGTTTGGGATGTGTACTTATGCAGTGAGGAAAGGTGATAGCCTATGCATCAAGACAACTAAAAACGCACAAAGTGAACTATACCACTCATGATCTCGAATTGGGAGCAGTGGTCTTCGCATTGAAGATTTGGAGGCACTACCTTTATGGTACGAAGAGCACCATCTTCACCGACCACAAAAGCCTCCAGCACATCCTGAACCAGAAGGAATTAAATATGAGGAAACGGAGATGGGTCGAGCTGCTAAACGATTACAAGTGTGAAATCAAGTATCATCCGGGCAAGGCTAACGTGATGGCTGATTCCCTGAGCCGAAAATAATATTCAAGTCGTCACGTGAAAACTCTCTCGATAACCATTCGATCCCACCTAATCTCGCAGATCAAAGAAGCCCAGTTGAATGCATTGAAACCCGAGAACACTACAAGTGAATCATTACGCGGGATAGAGAAGAACCTTGAAGTCAAAGAGGATGGAGCATACTACTTCATGGATAGAATCTGGGTCCCTAAATTTGGGGGATTCAGAGAAGTAGTCATAAATGAAGCTCACAAGACGCGATACTCCATCCATCCGGGATCAAATAAGATGTACCTGGATATCAAACAACATTATTGGTGGCCAAATATGAAAGCATAAATTGCCACTTACGTGGGCAAGTGACTCACTTGCGCTAAAGTGAAAGTGGAATATCAAAAGCCCTCGGGACTATTACAACAACCGGTAATACCCGAGTGGAAATGGGAAAGGATTACCATGGACTTTGTGACCAAATTACCCAAAACAACTGATGGATTGGATTCCATATGGGTGATAGTCGACAGATTGACGAAATCCGCCCATTTCCTACCAATAAAAGAGTCCTATAAAATGGAAAGATTAACCAGGATATACATCAAGGAGGTAGTGAGACTTCATGGAGTGCCAATATCTATCATCTCGGATCGAGATAGTAGATTCACTTCACGCTTTTGGCAATCAATTCAAAAGGCTATGGGAACACAACTCGACATGAGCACTGCTTACCACCCACAGACGGATGGTCAAAGTGAGCGAACCATTCAAACGTTGGAAGATATGCTTCGAGCATGTGTGATAGACTTTGGAAGGTTGTGGGATACCCACTTACCTTTAATTGAGTTTTCGTACAATAACAGTTATCACACAAGCATCAAAGTTGCTCCTTTTGAAGCATTATATGGGCATAAATGTAGATCACCGTTATGCTGGGCTGAGGTAGGTGACACTCAGCTAGCAAGAGGACAGACACCAAACAATGCTTTAACAAGGCCAGAAATCATACGTGAAACAACAGAAAAGATAGTTCAAATCAGAGCTCGAATTTAGGCATCACGAGACTGACAGAAGAGTTATGCTGATAAACGGCGGAAGCCCTTAGAATTTCAAGTCGGGGATCGGGTGTTATTGAAGGTCTCTCCCTAGAAAGGGGTGATTCGTTTTGGGAAACGGGGGAAACTAAACCCATGATACATTGGGCCATTCGAGATTCTAGCCCGAATCGGTCCAGTGGCCTATAGGCTGCAGCTACCTGCCGAGCTCAGCAGCGTACACCCCGTGTTCCATGTTTCCAATCTGAAAAAGTGATTATCTGATGAAACTCTTGTCATCCCATTGGAAGAAATCTAAATCAACGAGAATCTCCTGTTTATCGAGGAACCAATTGAAATCATGGACATGGAAGTGAAGCGTACTAAGCAAAGTCGCATTCCGATTGTGAAAGTTCAATGGAATGCAAAGCGTGGACCAGAATTCACATGGGAACGCGAAGACCAGATGAAGCAAAAGTACCCTCACTTATTCTCGCATTCTCAAATCTAGCGTCAAAAAGAATTTCGGGACGAAATTCCCTCTAACGGGGGGATGATGTCACAACTAGGAAATTCTATATCCTTGTAACTATAACAATGATAGCCATTGTAACCAAAATTTTGAAAGCATGCTTGATGTTTATTCAATGACAACATAACTCCATCAAAAAAAAACTCTATACAAACACTTCAATTGGTCAACGAAAGATTGGAAACCCTGAAACTCCCGGTTTAAGTCCATTATGGACCAGGATTTCCTTATTGGGCCTAATGGACCAATAAGTCTCCAATTTGACTATTTTGGGCCTAGAACCCTTAAATGCGCTCTAATTCGACCCACTTTCATGAAACCTAACATTTTGAGCCATAATGGATCTAAAATGAATTGAATTATCCTTAATGGGCCTTGTTAGGCCATAACAAAACAAATTAACCCTAAGGGACCATAAAACCCATTCTTTTATACTAATTGGGCCGTGAACTATCCAAAGGAGCCCAATGGTTCGAAAATCTTCTTATGGGCTTTATGATTTCGAGAAAAGGCCCAAGCTCCTTCATGTCTTCCCATACTCGGCCCATTATATAAAAAAAAATTGTGCATGGAGTAAATGGTGACACCTCAAGTTTACCATGTGGTTCTCCATGCTTCTAAGCACCCATCAACTCACACCTCTATCCTCTTCCCCTCTTCTTACCTTCGGCCGAGAGGAACACACACACACACACTTCACTTGCAATATTCTCTCAAATAAACTCTCAAACACCCTCAAGAACAACTCTTCCTTCCTCTCAAATTTTCGAAGATTTGAAGCATTTTAAGGAGGTTTCAACCAAAAATCACTTCAAGTTACATACTAGTGGTAAGATCTTACAAACATATTTTCTTTCTACACTCATTCTTTCCTCTTACCACCTTGTCTTCATAAATCATACTCTTAAAACTTCCTAGAATTCGAAGATCCCATCAAAGAGGCAAGCTAGGCCAAAAACAACACCATCTTCTTCCATTCTTCTTCAAAACCGAAACCACAAACCCAAGGTGAGTTCATACCCCCTTGTTTTCGGTTTTTACTTGTTTTTGGGGGGAGAATACAAGTGTTATGTGTTGATCTATGTGTGTTTGCATGTTATATGTGATTTCTTTGGTTTGTGTTGTGAAAATGTGATATTATTTGTTATATCTCGAGATCTATGGCTAAAGTGTGAAGGATACATAAACAAATAACATAATAAACAACATACTTCAAAGATCTAAGAGTCTTTATGATTAAGAAGTGAAAAACAAAGCCAAAGATTCTTTATAAGTGACATTTTTGCAAAAATAACAAAGGTTGGGTTGAAAGATGATAATTTTTGGTTTTATGAGGGGTGTAAAGTATTTATTTATATAAAAGCTGATTTTTATGAAAATAATACTTTTCAAATGGTCAAAAACATAAATTTTAGTTTATTGGGCTTACATTTGGGCCTTATGGGTTTTTGGGCCCAAAATTGCCAAAAATGAAGAGTTTTGGGGGCTGAAGTCGTAAATTTATCAAAATATGAGTCTCAAACATAAATAAACTATTTCAGGGACTGAAAATGACTTTAATGCAAAAATTTGACTAAAAATGCAAAGTTTTGGATTTTGGGGTCAAAATTGTAAAACTTACGGAATTTGGGCCAAAAGTGTAAACTTTTTACAAATAAGGGCTGGAAATGGAAAATACAATAGTTTTGGGCTGTAATTATTATTTAAATTATGTTTGGGCCGAAAATATCAAGAAAAATGGTTTAAGGACCAAAAATGTCAATTTTCATCAAAAGGGACTAAAAGTGTCATTTTTATTAATAAAGGGGCTGAAATGGTCAAAATCAATATTTTTGGGCCAAATAGGCTAATATTAAATTATTGGGCCAAGAATATTAAATTTATAACGCATGGTTTTTAAAAATGTTTATATATATATATATATATATATATATATATATATATATATATATATATATATATATATATATATATATATATATATATAACCAAAGCTTCGTTATAAATAAAACGTCAAAGTATTTTTAACATCGCGAATAAACATTTGGCATACAACAAAACCTACGCTACGAACTTAAAATCGATAAACATATAAAAGATTCAATGATTGGGCCCAAAATCTTCTGTTCGTGCTATTGGGCGTTTGTGGCCAATTTCATGATTATTGGGCCCAATATATTCAAACATGTTTATTGGGTCTTGGTGACCCAATTACATGCCCAATGGGCCTTTATCAGCTTTAACATGCTATTGGGCCTTAGTGGCCCATTTGCATTGCTAATAGGGCCCTAAACATCCATCATATGCTTAATGGGCTATAACGTGTCCGTAGCATACTCGACAGTCTATAATAACATACATAATTAGTGGGCCACCGTTGTCTTCTTTCGTGTATGTTAGGCTTACTTCATATTAAAGTAAACATCAATCGGGTTGTAAAACAATGTTATTCAATTTCATTGGGATTTAGTGAGAAATAACGGGGGGCACCAATAAGTGTCGGCCGTAGCCTGTAGTTATAATCAGAGACTCCTGGATGGAGAGCGAGAGTTTGTGTATAGATCTATACGGGGGTGACTCCCCAACACCTGAGCTGTTCGCTACAGTTAGACTCGGCCAGTCTAGGGTGACAAAATCTTGATCAAAACCGGCGTTTGGAAAAATGCCAAGACAGGCGAATTAGTCACTATTATGCATGGTTATAACGACTCACATAGAGATCCATTACCATCTAAGTACTCATGGGAAATCATATTCATACACCGTGACGATGCAAAGTGATTTATACAATAATACAAAACTATCATACTATTTAAATTGGAAAACATCGGGTTTTCCGGGGAACGACATTAATCACTTCTACATACAACAACTACAATATAAGGAACAATTATGAAAGGCATTCACTTTTACATGCTTTTAAATCACATACATATACACTTATGGGATCATCACATCTTTTTTGTAAACAGTTTTTGTTACAGAAAATATCGGATTTTCTGGGTTTTACAAACAATACAAACTATTTTTTTTATATATCAAACATGCTTATGAACTCACCAACATTATATATGTTGACCGTTTTCAAAATAACTTGTATTCTCAGGTAACCGTTAGAATGAAGAATCATGAAGCGTGTTTCTGAATTCTTTTGTACAATGTCAATCGTTAAACAATTTATGTTTTGTGATGTTGTAATGTAAACAATGTACTTGATGTGAACAAGGTCAGTTGTAATGTATTAATGCATGGTGATGTTTATGTTATGTTTCATATATATTCATTGTGATGATATTTCAATTTAAGTCACACGAGCCCCCGGACGTTTCCGCCGTCTAGTTTGGGGGTGTGACAGATCATACCCAAAAATCCTCGTTCCACAGGCTTCCTAGGTTCTCCATGACTCTCCTCGATTCGAGTATGGATCCTGTGCTTTCAGTGGTATGGGACCAATACTACCTTCCACACCTATCCAAGCTTTCCTCAAGAACCATCTTGAATCCTTCAAGTCACCATCTCAAACTGATACTCCAGATACCCGCTAAACAACACAACCAAACCCACTAAAACACTTCCTAGGCTCTCCTAGGTTTCTGACCTCACCCTGCCATCAGTTGCTGAAGAACTCCTACTTATGTCGGCTAAGTACTTCATGAATACAATCACATGCCACAAAGCTTAAATAATCCTTCGAGTAAAAGACTCGACCCTACAACGGTTAGAATCAAATGAGAGCTGCACAATAGAGTCAAATCCATCACTTTGAGATTATTTAACCTTTGTAACATGCGACTTAATATATTCACTTAATATTTAACTCACATCACTAAGAGTCCCACAAAGCACAAAGCAAGCAACATTCATGCAATAACACTCCAAAGAATATCCAAAGCTCACTGACTACAACCCATGCTAGGAACTTCCACGCTCACTACTGGTTGCCTTATGCATGCAAATTATACACAATACAGGATCAAATAGACTGTTGAATAAAAGACTCTACCCTAGGACCACAACCAAATGAGGAACGAGAAATAAGGCAAAATCAGTCGTTCTAGGGCTATATGATCCTAATCGTATATAATTTTTTTAAAGCATACACTTATCAATTACTTCTACCAATACAGATTCCAATTCTAGCATAGCATTCAATCCTCTTAGGCTACAAGGCATCACATATCAGGCCAATCCATCCATTCATCTGAAAATCCATACTAGCATGCAATTCCAAAAGCTCAAACAATAGGCATAGAAATGCATCTCTCCTAATCATGAAATCCTGAGCAGGTCCTTAGCCCTACTCTAGCATGCAATTCTCATAACATATATCATAACCAACATGTATGGGTATTCTGGGAATCACTTACTTGATCTCGGCAGATTGCACGCATCCGTCCCATTTTTCTTTATAAAAATCTATGCAAAAACGTAATATATAATTACATTTCAGCCCTTCAAACCTCTAACCCTAAAATCACGCATCCTTTTCTCTTTCATTCCAATTTCCAGCCGACAACAAAAATTGACATAATCAAATTTTCATCTGTATTCTCTTTTCTCGATCGGAAAAGAAGTGGAGTTGTCGACCCGTCGGAAGTCTCATCTGCCTCGTTCGTAGCAGGCAGGACCGCAGGAACCAGAAATAGCAAGCAGCGAGCCAGCGACCTGCAATCTGAATCAAGTTTTGATTGATGCTAGCCATGTACCTTGTTCGTTTTCATCTGCTCACCACCAGTGACAACGACCTGCTGATTCTAGTTCTAATCTAGTCGACAACCATCCAGGTAAGATTACGTTTTTTTTTGCTGATTCGATGTAGCACAACTGTTCTAAATCTATTCGCATGATCGCATCTAATCAAATCCACCAAATGTTGTTGGTTCTTCTTCAATAATTCATCATTGATCTCTATCTCCGAAGTTATAAAAAACATATTCGGATCTGGATAAAGATGAAAAAGATCAGGAAAATGTTGCTTACGTTTGGAGAATCCCTTTTTAGATTGATTTCGTTGACTTTTATGCAGATCCCTTCATCACATATATAAAATTATACTTTCATGCCTTCAAATAATGCTTTTATGTGAAATATATGTTCGAAATTTATTTGATGTATATGTAACATTTTTCTTGATATGTGTTTACAAGTAATTATTTTCCATAATATTTGTTTGATTACACTTGATATAGTATTTATTTATAAAAGTGGCAAGTGTGTTTTGTTTAAAAAGTAACATTTGATAAATTGAAATACTTGAACTAGATAATGATACTTGATCATCTACAGTGTTTGTTGACTTTTATTGACATAAATAGGAAAATTAGTGGAAATAGCAACGCACTTTACTCTCGTTAAAGATATGGTTGTATTTGATTCACACCTTTCAAACTGTTGTATTTGATTTCTGTTATGCTGAATTGAATTTTGTTTTCTGATGAGTCTGCATTCTGATTTTGTGAAGAACCTGATTTCGAATTTGAGCTGATTTGAACTTAACAAACTATTGTATCTGATTGCTGATATAACATTGGTTGTTATTTTTCAGGGGATATGAATTCAAACAGTCAAATTCATGCTCCAACTGAAAGTAGTCAAGAGGTTCATGTTATAATCAAATAAATACTGATTTTGTGGATCAACAAGGTGGGATGTAGAAGAGGTTGCTTGATTTTGAGTTTGTTTTAATGTTTAAATGTAATGTACTATTGCGATGAATTTAGTTTTTCATATTTGGTTCAATTATGTTAAGAAATTATTTGGTATTTTAAGCCTTTGTAAGGTTTTAATTTCTTATTGTTCTATTGTAGTTTTTTCCATTTTCGGGTTTCGAGTTTGGGTTTTCGGGTTTCGGGTTCGGGTTCGGGATCGGGGAAATTTTCTGCCCCGACGGGGCGCCCCGATAAGAAACCTGTCGGGTATCGGGTCGGGGTCGGGGCCAAATTTAACTATTGGGTTCGGGGATGGGATATGCTGACCCACCCCAAACCCGCCTCGTTGCCATTCCTACAGCCAGAGGCCAAAACCCTTGGTCTTATAGACGAGTGCCAAGAGCCACCTCCTGGTCTTACATGTAAGTATCACATAGACAACTAGCATACTACATATATCTGTCAGGGTCCAGTCTCTGGTCTTGCATACAATTTTCCAGGAGCCACCTTCGAGTCATTCATACAGATGCCAAGGGCCACGCCCTAGTCTTCTTATATAACATAAGACAATGGGCCAACATTGGTGCATTCGACCCCCGAGTATAGCTAAGAGACTCACCTGGATCACGATGCTAACTAAAACCTCACGCAACATCGGACCGATCACAACCAACAACTCTCTTTGCCAAACGATGAGTGCAAAGCAGCTCCTAATAATCCATATAAGACAAACCCTAAATCTACCTTCTAAAAATATAAATTAACCAAAAAGTCAACCCATGCCAAAATAGGTGCACCGATCAGTGCACCAAAAGCTATCTCTACCAGTTACCATACAACTACCAGGGACCCAAATCTCAAACTACTATTCAGATTACCCAAAATGCCCTTAGGTCAAACTTGGTCAAAATCAAAATGTCAAAAAGTAAAAGAGGTCAACATAGACTGAGTACGCCCAACCTACTCAGTCACTACATTGAGTGTAGTAGATCCCTTCCTGATTACGGGGTTCTAGCCTAGTACACTCAGCGTACCACCAGGTACACCCAACGTACTCGACCAATTCCATTTACCTTCATTAAGTGCTTATTTCATTAAGATCTCACGTCTAATGCTCAAATCTAGTCCCAAAGAACATTCTAAGTCATAAAGTTTCCAACTTTAGACTTTCCATGGCTAGAAGGAGTCCAAAGAACATTCTAAGCTGCCTTCCTCGATCCTAAGGGCTCCAAAGTTCAGATCTGGTCTATACTATTGTCTAAATGGATAAAGTTTCCAACTTTATCCATTAAGACACCCAAAGAGGTCAAGATCTGAAACCCTAGGTCCAAATAAAGCAAAAATCCATGATGTCTTAATCATTAAGTCCTTAATCTGAAAAGTCCTTAACCCAACTAATCTGAAAGGGTTTCCAATACCAGATCTATCATAAAGGTGGAAGCTTTATAGACATGCATGTCCAATACATGTGTAAGATCCATCTTAAGTCCAAAATATGAAGCCCAAAGGCCAAAACTTAGAAAATGATAAGATCTTCTATCAAAGACTAGATCCATAACATATAACGCTCTTGGGACTCGGGAGAGTCATAAAGTTGTCAACTTTATGAGTTCCTTCCTTCCAAACTTGCTCAAACATGTGGAACATTGGATAATATTCAAGATCTAACCACCAAATAACATAAAACAGAGAACTTGGAAACTTACAATGGTCCAGAGATAATATGAGGTGATGATAAAGCTGAATCCTTGCAAGTTCTACGAAAGATCATATTCTTCTTCTTCTTCTTCTTCTTATTTTCTTCCTCAAACCAAGAAAGCTCCACAAAGATCAAGAATCATGCAAGGGATGGAGGCTAGGGTTTTCTGAGGTAAAAGAGGGCTTGGAGGTTGATAATGAAACCTAAAATGGGTTTAGAGGGGATTAAATACGAAGGGAACCCTAAAATAATGATGGGTTTGAGCTAGAACAACTGCCACACCATGGCAACTCTTGGCCACACCATGCCATTTATCCAATACCATGACGTGGGCATCCTTGCTCTACGCCGTGACATAGATTTTTTCTCCAAAAACTCTTTCTTTTTCCCTAAAGAATAAAGGCTAAACCATACCGGAACACGGGTGTTACACATCTAATAAAGGAACCTCAGACAACACTAGCACTCAACATTATGAAGAGGTTCTAGTTGAGCCAGTTGACAAATCATTACCCCTACGTCGTTCCAGTGGGGTTAGCATGCCACCTGAGTTCTATGGTTTCCATATTACTACAAATGGTGACACGTTTTTTAATGGTCATACACTAGTTAATTTGTATGAACCTACTAACTACAAAGAAGCAATGGCAGGCCTTGAGGCTGCTAAATGGATGGAGGCAATAGACAATGAGATTCAGTCCATGTATGATAACCAGGTATGGAACTTTGTTGATCATGTACTTAGTCGAAAGACAGTCGGGTGCAAATGGATCTTCAAAAAGAAGACCGGCATGGACAGGAAAGTACACACCTATAAAGTTAGGCCCGTTGCAAAGGGATTTACTCTACTCAAACCCAAGGGATTGACTATGTTGAGGCCTTTTCACCAGTAGCTAAGATAAAGTCTATCAGGACCATGCTTGCTATAGTTGCATTTCATGATTATGAAATTTCGCAGATGTATGTTAAAATCGCTTTCCTTAATGGGAAGCTATCTGAGGACGTCTACATGAGTCAGCCAGAGGGTTTTGTACATGACAAGTTTCCTGATAGGGTGTGTAATCTTGAGAAATCCATTTATGGATTAAAACAAGCATCTCACAGTTGGAATATTTGCTTCCATGAGAAAGTCAAAGAGTTTAGGTTCTCTAGAAGTGAAGATGAGTCATGTGTATATATCAAAGCTAGTGGGAGTATAGTGACTTTCCTAGTCATGTATGTTGATAACATACTCATTATAGGAAACGACATTCCAAACTTGCAAGAAGTTAATTCTTAGTTTGGGAAGTGTTTTGCTATGAAGGATCTAGGGGAAGCATCCTATATTCTAGGAATAAGGATTCATTGGGATAGAAAGAATCGTCTTATTGGTCTTAGCTAGAGTACATATGTGGATAAAATACTGAAGCGTTTCCATATGGAGAATTCAAAGAAAGGTGAATTTCCCATTCATAGTACTATCAAGTTGAGTAAGACTCAAAGTCCAAGTACTGATGAAGAGATAGATGACATGAGTCGAGTCCCATATGCTTCGGCTGTAGGATCGATCACGTATGCAATGACATGTACTCACCCTGACGTGTCTTATTCTTTTAGCATGGTTAGTCGATTTCAGGGAAATCCTGGCAGAGCCCATTGGATTGTGGTGAAGAATATTCTTAAGTATCTGCGAAGAACGAAATACATATTCCTAGTTCTTGGCGGAAGTAATACATTAAGAGTAAGTGGTTACAGTGACACTAGCTTTCAAACAGACCGTGACAACTTTTTTTGCAGTCTGTTTGGGTATTCTTACTGAATGGAGGAGTGGTTACGTGGAAAAGTTCCAACCAAGACACGATGGCTGATTCCATGTGTGAGTCTGAGTACATTGCAGCGAGTGAAGCATCGAAGGAAGCAGCTTGGCTGAATAACTTTATCGGTGATCTCAAAGCCATTCCAACTATTCAAGAACCCATTGAACTGTTATTTGATAATGAAGGCGCGGTTGCTTTGACAAATGAACCAAAGGATCATGGTAGATCCAAACATATCGATAGAAAGTACCATTACATTCGACAATGGGTTAAACAAGGCACCTTCTGGTGAGGAGAGTATCATTAGGAGATAATGTTGTAGATCCTTTCACAAAGGCTCTGTACAGAGTCAAACACTACCAGTATGCTAGGAGCATAGGCCTCCGAGACGATATTAGTTTTAGTAGTTAGGTGATATGTTTGAAACTTGTAACAAAATAAATGTAATTGATTTGGTGAATGAATATTAGAGAATTATTTATTATTCAATTATTTATTTTTGTGCTTCTTTTTGCATGTTTACACTTCCTAAGTAATTTGAATTATTCAAACTTCCACAGTCGTTCATACTTCTGGAAGTAAGTAGTGAATTAAGTCTGTCATGAATTTATTGTAGATTGTCGATTGAGGTTAAGACATTGCAATTTGAATTACTTCAATATTCATGAGTACTTTGAAAATAGGTATTTTAAGTATTTTGGATAAACCCACGCTTAGAGATTACTTCATGGATCTTGTCACGAGTAATTCTAAGACGGTAATATCTTAATATCTTTATAACAAGGCACCTTACGGATCAGTTATGCATTGGTCTACTAAAATGCATTTCATAATTGGATGTTATAAAGGGTTATTCTATGTGTGAATTGTATGACTATGTAGTCAAAGTAATTTGTTCCTTTTTCCCTAACAGGAAAAGCGATATCATTGGGCCCCTCGATGATTTGATGTTGACTATATAGTGCTGGGCCCAGCCAGGATTAATTAATGTGTTTAATTTGAAGTCCAATCAAGTCTTTACAAATCGGGAAATCAGGAAACAAATTTTTGGACAATGAGATTGATTCTGATCCATGTCTTGTGTCCATACGATATCTTGAAGACGAAGGAATAGCTAATCACTTATCTTAGGGCCAATAGCTGATTTGAATCAGAGTTCGACAATGGATTTGGAAAGCACTATTTGCTATTTATTTCAAGGTCTATACTTGGAATTGTAGTTACAGACTTATCCAAGTGGGAGACTGTTGGATAAGGTGTCTAAGCCAATAACTAAATTGATATATTCTTGAATTAGAAGCAAAGTCCTTTTTAGGCTACCTTCAAAACTAGAATTTAAGTAGATTGACTTTTGGAGAGAGAGGTTGAATTTCTAATTTATTATACGATTAATAAATTGGAATAAATAGTTTATTAATATATTATATGATTAATATATTAATAGGAAATAATAATTATTAATTTGGAATTAATCAGAAATTAATTGGAATTAATTGAATTAATTAAAAATGCAGGGGCTATTCGGTTATTTATTGAAAGTTCTAGAACCCCATGAGATGGGGGTGAACGAAATTTGGCTAGTAATGACCTAGAAATGTCGTTCTTGAGGCTTAGGATAAAGAGATAAGACAGTTTGATTATTATATTAATTAATCTCGGCCTTATCCCAAAAACCCTAGCTTTGACCTCAAGTTTCCTACAGCTATATAAACCCCTCCTTGGCTCTTATTATTTCGTTCACTTCTTCTTGTCTTCATAGAGCCGAAATTTTTCTCAAGCCTCCTCTCTCCTCAAGTATTCTTGATACTTGGGTTTTGGGTACAAGCCATTAGAGGCATCTATTCCTTCGGTGCTAGCTTCCAATATCTAGAAGAAGGATTCTACTTTGATTATTTACAACAATAATAAAAAGGTATGTAACCCTAATTTTGTATGAATTTCGATTTCATAGTCTCTCTCCTAGGGTTTCTTGATATTCATAGTTAGTTGTCATCAATAGAGAAAACATAAATCCTTTTTAGGTATGGGTTACGATGTCTGGTGGGGTCAGACAGACAGTTATGGGGGAGGCTCACAAGTCTCACTTCTCTATTCAACCGGGGGCCACCACGATGTATCGGGACTTGAGTTTGAGTTACTGGTGACCGTGCATGAAGCGAGAAATCGCTTGGTATGTCGAGAGGTGCTTGACCTGTAGGATGGTCAAGGCCGAGCATCAGAGGCCGCATGGCAAGCTGCAGCCCCTGGAGATTCCCATGTGGAAATGGGAACAAATCACGATGGATTTCATTACCAAGTTGCCGAGGTCGGCAAATGGGTTTGATGCTATATGGGTCATCGTGGATCGATTGACCAAGAGTGCCCATATCTTGGCCATACGGGAGAGTTCATCGTCCGAGAAGTTGGCCGACGTGTATGTCCGCGAGATCGTTGCTCGTCACAGAGTTCCAGTCTCCATTGTTTCCGATCGAGATGTTAGATTTACCTCCCGATTCTGGCAGAAGTTCCACGAGGAACTGGGCACGCGACTGCATTTTAGCACAACATATCATCCGCAGACCGACGGTCAGAGTGAGCGAACCATATAGACCCTCGAGGACATGTTGAGGGCTTGTGTCATCGATTTTGGTGGGAGCTGGTATTCCCATCTACCCCTTGCGGAGTTCACCTACAACAACAGCTACCATTCCAGCATTGGCGCCCCGCCTTTTGAGCTGTTGTACGGGCGAAGATGTCGCACCCCGGTCTGTTGGGGTGAGGTTGGTCACATAGTGATGGGACGGACAGAGGTAGTCTTGCAAACTACCAAGAAGATTCAGCAAATTAGACAGCGAATGCAGACCGCTCAGAGTCGGCAGAAGAGTTACGCCGACAGACGCTGATTTGAGTTGGAGTTCCAGGTAGGTGACATGGTGTTACTGAAGTTTTCACCCTGGAATGGTGTGATTCGCTTCAGGAAGAGGGGAAATTTGGGTCCCCGATACATTGGACCATTTCGGGTTATCGCCAGGGTTGGCAAGGTTGCATACAGACTGGATTTTCCGAAGGAGCTCAGTCAGATACACAACACTTTTCACGTTTCGCAATTGCGAACACGCATTATGGATCAGAAGGCAGTAGTATCGTTGGATGATATTCAGGTCTATGAGCGCCTGAATTATGTGGAGAGGCCTGTGGCCATTCTGGAGAGGAAGATGAAGGTTCTACGGAACAAGGAGATACCTTTGGTAAAGGTACAGTGGGAGCATCGGAGAGGATCCGAGTGGACTTGGGAGCCCGTGTCCGAGATGCGGGAGCATTACCCGGATCTATTTACCGCAGCAGACTTCGAGGACGAAGTCTAGGTCAAGTGGGGGAGAATTGTAACATCCCGAGATTTTTGCAGGTATTTCCAAACCCTCTTCTATCATTACTTTGTCATTTGTAGGAAGTGTAGAGCCAAGGTAAGTATAAGGTCCAAGGTTGCAACCTTGGGTCAAGAAGGAGTACGCTGAGCGTACATAAGAGTACGCTAAGCGTACTAAGGTCCGCCTTAGTACGCTGGGTGTACACTTGTGTACGTTGGGCGTACTTATATCAGGATGAAACCCTAATATTTAGGGTTTGGGGGCTATATAAGCAACATTATGAGCACCTAACCCTCCCTTACCTCAGCCTCCACTGCTTAGAGTCGTTTTCCCCAAACCCTAGCCATTCCCTTGAGTGTGTGAGCTTATTGAGTGTTTCTTAAGTGTTTTAAGAAGAAGGTGTTGCATCAAGGAGTGGGAGAAGAAGATCAAGCTTGTAGATTCGAAGTTAGTTTGTGCCCTAGAAGCTCCAGAAGGTAAAAAGCTTCAAACTTTATGCATATGTGTACAGATCTTGCCATTTTGCCTTAAATAACCATTTCTTGTCCCAAAAAGTCTGAAGATGGTGCATGATATGATTTAGACGAAATGAACTGTCCTTCTAGACTGTTGAAGGAGTTTTGAGTGATAAAAAAGAGGTCCCAATGGCTTAAGATGTCCCATGCATGGAGTAGGAAGATCTTAATGGATTAAGACCAAGTATTAAGAGCTTTCTGGACGTCCAAAGTGATAAAATTCGTGACTTTATGGGACCTAGGCACATTTGGTCACTGGATTTGAAGTTTGGGCTTAAGTGCTTAAGCCATTAAGCACTTATTAAGATTTTGGCAAAACGCTACGTACACCCAACGTAAATCCAGTACGCCCAACGTACTGGGTCAACCACCCCGATGGTGGTCAACATCAGAATGAGTACGCCCAACGTACCAGAGGAATATGCCCCGCTTACGTCCTCTGTTGGGCTTTTGACATTTGGGCTTCGGGTTTTGGGATGTTTATGGACTAGTTGGAATTGGGCCTTTGCTATACTTTATGAATATGAAGTTTTGGGCCAAGTTTTGATAATGGATCTTGGAATTAGGCCCAATTAGGGAGTTGGGCCCAATTTGGTAAATTGGGCCAATAATGGGCTTTGCATAAGGACTTTCAAAGTTATGGACTTGACATTGGGCCTTGGCCCAATAAAGAGAATGGACATGATGGATTGTGTGAACCCTTAGTCAAGACTGTTATGTGGTGTATTGACTTGGTATTTATTATGTGATAGTTCGGGATTTCCGGTGAGACAGCAATCAGAGGTTTTCGGTACATCAGCACTACTTGCGAGTTGAGTTATTCTCACTACACTAAGGGGTCCAAGGCACCAAGGCCGGCCCATTGGATTTGATATCCCAGTAGTTGATTACATGTTGAGTATGAGCTGATTATACATGCTAGTTGCTATGCCAGTTAGGTACATCTGTAGGACTACCTGTGTTATTGTTTGATTATCTGTATGTGCAAGTAACTAAGTATGTAGACATGTTGTGTGGGTAGGGTTAAGGTTGCACTGTCTCGTGCAGTGACCAACAAACCCTGAAGTATGCCAGATATGAGCTGAGAGTCGGGAAGGTATACCAGACTCATACTGAGGACTCATTAGCATACCAGATACGAGCTGAGGACCAAGTGGTATACCAGACTCATACTGATGGCAAGTCATATATGTTTCAGTTGTAGGACTGCAGGGAGGCAAGCCAGTTGTGCGTTGTGGGCCCGGAAGGCAAGCCATACTCGCACTGTGGGCCCAGAGTGGTAATCCAGTCTGTAGAGCTGTGGACCCATTGCATGCTGTTATTATGTGTGTTGTTTGTTATGTTTCGGTATTTTGGGGGAACTCACTAAACTTCGGGCTTACAGTTTCAGTTTTGGTTCCAGGTACTTCAAAGGATCGCGAAAAGGCAAATGCGTGATCGTACAGCTCCTCACATTTGATGACTATGTTTCTGGGATTCTCCGATATAGAACTATATTGAAAACAAAATTGTAATGACTGTTGGTTTCTAAATGTTTTTAAAAGTTTAAATTTGGTTTGATTTTTATGGATGTTATAAAACACCTAAGACTACGATGTGCTACAATGTTTATTTGGTAAGTGTTGCCGGCGACAACAACACCTCTCAATTTATTTTTTTGCCCGCGTCAGTCATCAACGATACATTCTTGCGAATGGTTTCTTTTTGTTTATTCTTTCTTTCTTCCTCTTACACATTTTTAATTGGTAGACAATAAATGACACCATACCCTATTCATAGGCAAAACATAGTAAAAGTGGTAAAAATTTATGTGTTATGTAACATCAAATTGTGGTCGGTAAAAACATCATCACACCCGTTAACCTACCATCATGTTCCCGAGTTCAACTTAACGAGAGAAAAGAAAGGAAATTAGTGGAAATGAGAAGAAAGTAAAAGAAAATGTTGTTTCCGAGTTTCATCAAAGGAAATGGAATGAAGTGCGGGGAAATGGAAATATCACTTTCCCTTCTAACTTTATTTCCGATTTGGAATGATTTATAAAGAAAGAACAAAATTATTAACTTTCCTTCCACTTCTCTCTAACTCGGAAACATAATTTTGTTTTTCTTTTCTTTTCTGTTGCTTTCTTTTCTTTTATTTACTTTTCTTTGTTTAAACACGGACATAAGAGACTTATTAAATATATTTTTGACCGTATAAAAATTCTATTTTTGACTTTTTGTTATAACTGAGATATGAGGAAAAAAATCTGGACCGTCAAATTAAAAATTTGTAAATAAAATTGAATTGAATGCAACTTAAAATTGTTGCACGTAAGGGACTTTGGCTGTCCCCAGTCAACACGTAGTCTATGGCCGCGGGTATATATAGCATACGCCTTCCCCACCTCCATTAACTCTCACTTTCAGATCTTTCTAGATCCACAGCGAAAAGGGTTCAACAATGGCGTCTGGAACCGCCGGAGACGGGGTATTCGGAAGCGTATTCGGAGGATGCATTTCCAGTGACGACATTGGTATTGAGAGGAGGCCGTACCACCGCAACTGCAGCTGCGCTCTTCATAGATCCGGCGAAACCAATTGCCCTCATACTTCTCATCACAAAGTCTCCTACCCTATCAGAAGATCCTGGAGCGAAGGTTGTCTTGTGGCGATGATGGCATCAAACTCTGCGGCTTCTCCTGGTTCTTCCCCTTGTTGTCCTTCTTCACCGGCGCCGACTGCTCCAGTTACGGCTAGATTGCCGCCGCATGTGCCGAATCATCAGTTAAATCATTAGGCTTTGTGGTATGTTTTAATGTTTGAAGATCTGTTAGGGTTTCTTCTTGTTTTTCGGTTTGGATTGATCGGATCTGTTCGGAAAATCAAATCAAATTAAATCAGGGAATCATGTACATCTTGGACAATTTCTTTGTTTTATTTACTAATCCTGTGAGTTATAGAACTAGTCGATTTTCTCTAATCTTTTTTTTGTGGAACGATCTAATGAATGAATTTTGTTCGTATATTGTTTTGAGTGATTGAGCTTCCTTGTAATTCTTCACAAAATCATCAATCGTTCGATGGTTATACCCTACTTGATTCATTAAGGTTTTTACTTAGTTTTGATGATTAAATTACTGCTGGATTCCACCTACAGGATTATATTACATTTAAATATATGCAATATATTTTTTTGTTTTTTAAATATAAAAAGGAATAAGAATTATATTATAAAAAAACAAATAAAAATAAAAAGGTATATAATAAATATCTGTCGTGAAGGGAAATAACGTGAAGGTTGTTTTCTTGACGAATAAAGCGTGTCACTCCAGCCTAAACCACCTCGAATTCTCCGCGTCTTAGACTGTCATACTTTCTTTTGATTAAATAATTCTTTTGATAAATAAATTCGATTAGGGTGTTGTTAGACACCGGCCGATTATATCATAATCTTATTATATTCTAAAATAAATTTATAATTTATTTCTTATATTGTAGACTTTATAAGAAGCTAATAAGAAGCTAAAAAAATAATATTAAAGCTAATAAGAAGCTAAAAAAATTAAGTAGACTTTATAAACTACAAAGCATAGTAGGAGCAACACACCAATCAAACCAACTTAACTTAACTCTAAGAAATTACCTTTATATTTAGAGGGTTTTGACATTATTTCTAAAATGATTTTTGGACTTTTATAAAAAAGTTAAACTAAGAAATTACCTTTATATTTAGAGGGTTTTGACATTATTTCTAAAATGATTTTTGGACTTTTATAAAAAAGTTAAAATTGTCTGTTTGGTAAGTATAAATATTCTTTTTAAAACAATTTTTTCCTAAGAATAAAAAAATGGTTTTTTAAAAGTCATGAAATGATGTCTTTTTGTGATTTTTGGCTTTTGCACTTAAAAGCAATGTTTTAAAAATCGGTTTGAACCGGCTGGTCGAACCGGTTAGACCGGAAACCGGAGGAGAGAACGGTTCAACTATCATTGATTTTACGTTCATTTCTAAATCGGATTGAACCGACCGGTTTTTAAAAAATCTGGTTGAACCAGTCAAAATAAATCGTTTGAACCGGTTAAACCGAATAAAAACACATGGAAAAGAACCATTTGCATAATCAACTTTGGTGATTTTTTTTTCAAATCTATTTAGTTTTCTTTAAATAAAAACATATGATAAATGTTATAAAGTTTTTTGATGTGTTTGTATTAATCTAAAACTATATTTTGTTTCAGTATTATACTTTTTTTTTGGACGTATATAGATTGATGTAAAATATTAAAACTTATGGTATTCGTTATTTTAATGTATTTGTATTGATCTACAACTTATTTTTATTTATATTTTTAATGTTTGACTTGTAAACATCAAATTCATGATTTATATATGTATGTATGTGTAGAAATAGAAAAAAAAAATTATAAAAACCGGTTGACCCGACGATCGAACCGGCTAAACCGGGAACCGATCACCATACCAGTTCAACTTAAAAACCGGTTTTTAAAACATTACTTAAAAGTCTTAAAAACTAAGTCAAACACATTTTAAAACTTTTTCTTTTAAAAAAGTTCTTTTATAATTCTTTTTACAAAAAGGACTTTTAAGTTTAAAAAGTAATCTCAAACACACTTAATCCAACTTATACCAATACATCAATCAAACCAACTTAACTCTAAGAAATTACCTTTATATTTAATCCAAACTTATATCATTATTCAATGTGTTGATTTACATATCTTTTATATTGGATTTACATACAAACTCTTTTTGATTTTTTTTATTCGATTTAAATATAAATTCCTTTTGATTTGTTTTTTTTTTCTTTTCTTGTTTCTCTTGTTTTTTTTCTTGTCTTATTATTATTATTATTATTATTATTTTATTTAATTATGTTATTTTGTTTTTAATTATTTGTGTTTTAGAAAATATTTTTTATATATAGTTGTATCTTCATTTTTATGAATGATGTTATTCTATGTATTTTTCAATAAAAAAGTTACGATGTAACGTCTAGTTCCTGATATGTATTTAACTTATAAATTATTCATTTTTATAGAGCAACTCGACAAGTTGGAGGCCCAGACTCGTCGAGTAGAGATTATTTGGACCGCATGTTTTGAGAAATCTACTCGACGAGTTGGGAGGCATCAACTCAACGAGTAGGCTGGAAGATATGAAACCTAAATTTCCGGGGTTTGCACCCTATTTAAACACCTTAAGTCCTAAGGTTTAGCCTCATTTCCAGCCTCCAAGTCCCTATACCTTATCCTCGAAAACCCTAAAGCCATTTGAGTGTTTGGGAACCATTTTGAAAGTTTTTGGTGTGTGTTGAAGCCATTGGAAGAAGGACATGCTTGAACACACAAGAATGAGCTTATAGATCCAGAATCCTTGCCTCCTCCACGACATTTTGCTGGTATAAAGCTTGAACCTTGTCTTGTGGTCATTTAGATCTCCATTTTAGAGTTCTTTGCTTGCTTTTGGTCCAAATGATATGATTCTTCGGATTTGGACGTCCCAACTAGAGAATACTTTAGATCTAGAGTCTTGAGGGGTTTTCATGGCATAAAGGTGCCAACTTTATGGCCATGAAAGTCCCATGCAACCTTTGGACCATCATTTTGGCCTTTTGGAGCTTCTAAGGGCCATACATGTAGAAAAAGCTGGGACTTTACGCGATCTTTTAGTCCCTAGAGTCAGGATCTATGACCTCATGGTCTATCTTGTAGTTTTGGTGGCTTTTGGATTAAGACTTTGGCCTTTTTGGGTTAGGGTTTGAGCTTAAACGCTTTAGGAAGGATATTAGTGGGTAAAGTTGGAAACTTTACCCTTCTAGAGGCATTACCAGTCGAGATCTGAAGTATAGAGTTTAGATTCAAAGAACGATGGCTTAATGAGTTAAGAAGAGGCTAATAGACAGAGGAACTCGACGAGTTGACTTGATATGTCCTGATTCTATTTTAAGGAAGAACTCGACGAGTTGGATTGCGATATCACGATTCTATGATTCATGGAAACTCGGCGAGTTGAAGGGTAACTCGACAAGTTGACTCGAAACTTTAACTTTTACTTTGACTTTGACCAAAGTTGACCCTTAAGGGGTTATGAGTATGAAAGAGTACTTAAGGAAATCTTTTATGTTTAGGGGATTGAGTTGGATTGATATTCGGAGCCGAGGACTGTTCAGCTACTTTCCAGTATTCGAGGTGAGTTACCTTCCCGGTAGCAGTGGGTCGAAGGCACCAATGTCGGCCCACTTATTATTGTTTATAGTAAGATGATTGTCTTTGTGATAATTGTGTGGTATGCCACTATCTGTAGAGATTTATGTGCTAGTATGCTATGATATTATGTGATAGTGGTATGGGTAAAATAGACTCTGTAACCGGTTGAAAGAGACTGAAAGGGTAGGCTAGTGCCCAGATATCCTAGGCAGTATGTGTTTTATGTGCTAGGATAATATGTGGTAGTGGTAGGGGTGAAATAGACCCCGTAACCGTTTGAAAGAGACTGAAGGGGTAGGCCATCATCCAAATATGCTCGACAGTACCGGTTGAAAGAGACCGAAGGGATTGAGACATACCCAGTACCGGTTGAAAGAGACCGAAGGGGTTGAAATATACCCAATACCGGTTGAAAGAGACCGAAGGGGCTGCAAGCACCCAGATATGCTTGATTGTTATGTATGTATGTGGTATGATGGGGGAACTCACTAAGCTTTGTGCTTATTGTTTTAAGTTTTGGTTTCAGGTACTTCTTCTTCGAAAGGAAAGGAGTTGGCATGATCGCAGCGCATCACACTATGGTTTTCCGCATTATGGGATCTTTGGGAGTTGTACTCTGACATTATTTTCTTATGACATGTTTTGGTTATTGACGTATGGGTTTTGATTATTATATGGGATGACAGTATCGATGTTTTCAGACTACTGGTTGTTATATTTACTTAATTAAAAACAAAATTTTTGGTCATGGATTTTCTAAAACTAAAATTAAGGGTTTTTGATGAAGAATAAGGAGTGTGATGTGTGCAATCGGCCGAGATCAAGTAAGTTTTCCCAAGATACCACATATGTTTATTATGATATATGATATGGATATGAGACTTGCATTCTAGATTAGGGGTAAGGATATAGGAAGGACGCCTTGTATGCCTACTGTATGTCCTTATTGAACTTCATGCTAGTACTGATTAGTCAGTGATATGATGGCCTGATTAGGATATGCTTGGTTTTGGTTACTCAATGATCGAATGTTGCTTGCTTTGTGCTTTTAGGAGTTCTAGTTATCTTTAACTAACTAGTAAACAAATACGCTAAGTTACATATTACGAGGACAAAATAATTTCAGAAGGCTAGGATTAGCCCTACTGCGCAGCTCTTGTTTGAGTCCAACCGTTGTAGGGAGAGACCTCTCATTCGAAGAATTATCTGGTCTTAATAGTATGTAATGGTATTCGTAAGCTAATTAGGGGGAGATAGCAGGGATTTCTTATGCAACTAATGGCGGAGAGTGGATTGGAGATTACCCTAGGGTAAGCCTAGGATGAGATTAGTGACAAGAATTATTTGATTGAGAATTATATTTATTGATAGGAAGCGGCTATGGTGACCCAAGGCAAACCAGGAGGAAAGTACGGATAGATGTGGAAGGTAGTATGGGCCCGTACTACTGAAAGCAGAGGATCCGTACTTGACTCTTGGGGAACTGCGGAAAACCAAGAGTGGCAGAGTGTGAGACCTCTCGATGATTATGTATGACCCTGACGATTGTATGGTTTGTTTCAGAATGGTGGTGACACGTCATGGAGCAGGGGGATCAGGATCGGGGTCTGGTTCGGGTACGGGTTCCGAACCAGTTGATGATGGATTGCGCAAGTTCATTGCATCCGAGATTATGAGAGGCATCCTTGAGTCGACCCCGGTGATTTTCGGGTCAATCAAGGAGGGTATCATTGAGCTGATGGAGGATCGCCTTAGGGATTTCAGGAGTGACATGACACCTGACCAGTCTGGGACTCGTACGCTCTCCTTCAAGGATTTCAGGGGATGCGGAGCACCAGATTTCAGTGGGGTGAAGGACCTTATTGTAGCTAGACGATGGATTGCGAACATCGAGTCTGCACAGGTGACGAGCTTCTGCCCTGAGGGGTCGAAGGTTAGATTTGCTGCTGGGTGTTTGAGGGAGCGAGCTAGAGACTAGTGGGAGGCAGTCGGTGATACTTTAGGAGCCCCAACCATTAAGGCCATGACCTGGTCGGATTTTGTGTCCAGGTTCCGGGCCGAGTTTATGCCAGCTGGCCAGGGAGCTTTTGGACATGAGACAGATTACTGAGACGGTGGCAGAGACTACTGCCAAGTTCAGAGAGATGGCCTTATTAGTGCCCCAGTACGCGCGTGATGAGGAGATGAAGAAAACCCGATACCATGATATGATGAGAGATGACATTCAGAAATATGTCAGGTATTAAGCGTGCCCGACCTTGGATGATATGATAGCCAGGGAGGGAGATTGATATAGAGAACATTCAGAAGAGGAAGGAGGAGGTTGGGCAGAAGACTGGGGTTTCGGCGAAGAAACCCAAGGGATTCACTTCGAGGTCGAAGGGACAGCAGAGCCGAAGCTGCTGTGGGAAATGCGGCAAGACACATGAGGGAGTTTGCAGATTAGGGGGATCGGGCTGCTATAAGTGCGGCAAGCTTGGGCACTTTAACAGGGATTGTACTGCCCCTACCCCCATCATTCAGACATCAGACCTGATTTGCTTCTAGTACAATCAAAAGGGCAATAAAAAGGCCAACTGTCCGAGATTGGTATCAGGAGCACCAGTGGCGGCGCCAGCTCCAGCGACCATGCGGATCACAGATGGCCATCAGGGCAAGTCGGATGCTCCTATGGTGAGGAGCGAGCTTTCCAGTTGACCACCGAGGAGGCGCGTATCGCACCGGATGTGGTGACGGATATGTTTCTTCTCCCTAGATTTTATTATATGTCAGTTTGATATTTATATTCCATGTATTATGTTTTAGGATCGTTCCATGTGAACGGTATCCCAGTATTGGTGTTATTTGACTCGAGGCTACCCGATTGTTTGTATCTCTTGCACTCAGCAAGAGGTTTGTCGAGTCTACGAGCATGCTGAACTGTCCTTTAGAGGTCGAGATTGTGGACGATCGATCCGTACGAGCTTCGGAGGTTTATAGGGATTGTGTTCTGAGGATGTATATCGAGAGTTATCTCGTTGATTTGGTTCCCATTCCTTTGCGTGGGAACAAGGTCATCATAGGTATGGATTGGTTAAGCCCCAATGGGGCAGTGATCGAATGTAAGCAGCAGTTGGTTTGGGTTAGGACCCCAAGTGGGGGAGGGCTGGTGATTCAGGGTGAGAGACCGCATCATGGACCAATCATGTGTTCTGCAGCGAGAGCTAGACGCTACCTTCAGCAGGGTTGTGATGGGTATGTCGCCTATGTTATGGATACCCGAGATAAGGGTAAGGTGACCGTGCATAATGTACCGATTTTGCGGGAGTATCCGGACGTTTTCCTGGAGGATTTGCCTAGGGTACCCCCAGAGAGACAGGTGGAGTTTAGGATTGACATAGTTCCGGGTGCGGCTCCAATAGCCAAGGCACTGTATTGGTTGGCTCCTCCCGAGATGCAGGAGTTGTCTACATAGCTGCAGGAGCTGTTAGATATTGTATTTATCAGGCCGAGCAGTTCGCCATTGGGAGCCTCGATTCTCTTTGTGAAGATGAAGGACGGGTCTCATCGGATGTGTATAGATTACCGGGAGTTGAATAAGGTAACGGTGAAGAACCGTTACCCACTGCTAAGGATCGACGATCTCTTCGACCAGCTACAGGGTGCATCTTGGTTCTCCAAGATTGATCTGCGATCGGGTTATCACCAAATGAGAGTCAGGGACGATGATGTGTATAAGACAACATTCCGGACTCGATATGGTCATTACGAGTTCGTGGTGATGCCTTTTGGGCTCAACAATGCTCCTTCCGCGTTCATGGATCTCATAAACCGCATATGCAGACCGATGCTGGATTGGTCTGTGATAGTCTTTATCGATGATATCTTGGTTTACTCCAAGACTTAGGAGCAGCACGAGGAGCACTTGAGGGAGGTGCTAGAGACATTGAGGAGGGAGAGACTTTTCGCAAAGTTCTCCAAGTACGAGTTCTAGTTGCGCGAGGTGCAGTTTCTAGGGCACCTTGTTAACCAGAACGATATTCTGGTCGACCCGGCCAAGGTTGAGGCTGTGATGGGATGGGAGGTATCGAGGTCTCCATCCGAGATTCGGAGCTTTCTTGGTATTGCAGGTTATTACCAGAGATTTATCTAGGAATTCTCCAAGATTGTTGTTTCGTTGACCCGACTGCCCAAGAAGTCGGTGACATTTTGTTGGGGGCCTGAGCAACAGACGGCGTTTGAGACTTTGAGGCAGAAGTTGTGCGAGGCACCAATATTGACCTTGTCAAAGGGCGTAGAGGATTTCGTGGTGTATTGCGACGCATCTATCACGGGTTTAGGCACAGTGCTGATGCAGAGAGGGTGCGTCATCGTTTACGCCTCGAGGAAGTTGAAGCCTCATGAGGCGAATTATCCGACGCATGATTTGGAGTTGGGGCAGTTGTTTTTGCCCTCAAGATTTGGCGACACTACTTTTATGGGGTCTTCTGTACCATTTACACAGACCGCAAGAGCCTGAGGTATCTGATGGACCAGCCAAATATGAACATGAGACAGCGTCGTTGGTTGGACATGGTGAAGGACTACGACTGTTAGATTCTTTATCACCCAGGGAAGGCCAACGTGGTGACCGACACTCTCAGCCACAAGGCGGCTGCAACACCGATTTGGGATATATGCTTGAGGATGACAATGATTACTCCATTGCTGGAACAGATCTGAGAGGTACAAATTGAGGCTATGAAGGAAGAGCACCGGAAAAGTGAGCGCATTATGGAGCAGGTGGCTTCCTTTGATTACGATAGCCACGGATTGTTGACACTTCATCGGAGAGTGTGGGTTCCATATCTTGGAGGTGTGCGCCAGGTTCTGATGGAGGAGGTGCACAAATCTAGATTTTCTATCCACCCCGGAGCGACGAAGATGTATTAGGATCTCTGTCCCGACTATTGGTGGCCCTGCATGAAGCGGGATGTAGCCTGGTACGTTGAGAGATGCTTGACTTGCAGGAAAGTCAAAGCAGAGCACCAGAGACCGCACGACAAGATGCAGTCGTTGGACATTCATGTATGGAAGTGGGAGGAGATCACTATGGACTTCATTACGAAGTTGCCTCGGACGACGTGTAGAGTTGACGTGATGTGGGTCATCGTGAATCGATTGACCAAGAGTGCCCATTTCATACCAATTCAGGAGAGTATTTCGGCCGAAAAGCTGGCATACATCTACATCAGGGAGGTAGTAGCTCGACATAAGGTGTCGGTTTTTGTGATTTTCGGCAGGGATGTGCACTTCACTTCGAGATTCTGGAATAAATTTCATGACGAGTTGGGTACTCGCCTCCACTTCGGTACAACTTTTCACCCTCAAACGGATGGGCAGAGTGAGTGGATGATTAAGACACTGGAGGATATGCTACGCGCGTGTGTACTAGATTTTGGTGGGAGTGGGAATATATATCTTCCGTTAGTGGATTTTTCGTATAATAACAATTATCACGCTAGCATAGATCGACCTCCCTTCTAGATGCTCTATAGGTGGAAATGTAGGACCCCAATCTGTTGGGGCGAGGTCGGTCAGAGAGTCATGGGGAGTACCAAAGTGGTACTCAAGACCACTGAGATGATCCAACAGGTCCGAAGCAGACTCCAGACTGCTCAGAGTCGGTAAAAGAGTTATGCCGACAAGTGCCGATCGGACCTAGAGTTTCAGATAGGGGATATGGTACTCCTGAAGGTGTCACCTTGGAAAGGTGTCATCTAGTTCAGGAAGCGGGGCAAGCTAGGTCCCAGGTACATCGGTCCGTTCAGGGTTATAGCTCGGGTGGGCCGGGTTGCATATCGACTGGATTTGCCAGCCGAGCTTAGTCAGATCCACAACACTTTTCATGTTTCCTAACTGCAGAAATGCTTAGTGGATGATTCCGTACTGGCGCCCTTAGAGGATATTTAGGTGGATGACCGCCTGAACTAAGTTGAGAGGCTAGTGGCGATTCTGGATCGGAAGGCGAAAACCTTGAGGAACAAAGCTGTGCAATTAGTGAAGGTACAGTGGCTGCACCACAAGGGGTCAGAGTGGACATGAGAGCCAGAGGAGGAGATGAGGGAGCATTATCCATGATTATTCGAGACAAAAGACTTCGAGGATGAAGTCTGAGACAAGTGGGGGAGAATTGTAACGTCTGGTTCCTGGTATGTATTTAACTTATAAATTATTCATTTTTATTGAGCAACTCGACGAGTTGGAGGCCCCAAAGTCATCGAGTAGAGATTATTTGGTCCGCGTGTTTTGAGAAACTTACTCGATGAGCTGGGAGGCCTCAACTCGATGAATAGGATGGCATATATAAAACCCTAATTTCCAGGGTTTGCACCCCATTTAAACACCTTAAGTAGGGGTGAGTGATGATATATGGTGCATTAGCATGGCTTAGACAGCTCTGGCGCGCCAGCCTCGCCTGGCGCTCCCTTGCCAGCCTTGTTGGGGACTGTCCTGTTGGCCCGGCCTGACGCTCCCTCACCAGCCCTACTGGGGACTTTCCTGCTGGCTCGTCCTGGCCCTCCCTTGCCAACCTTTCCTAGTGCGCGCCCGCCAGCCTCGCCCGACGCCTCTGGGCGGCCTTGCCCAGCTCCTTGCTAGTTGGGCCTGAATTAGGCTGGCCCAAGGCCTGACCTAATTCCCCTTGACCTAATTATCCCCTATAAAGTGAACAGTATCCCCTCCATAGGGAGGGATCTCTCTCCCCGGTGGCTCAGCCGCCGCCCTAGACTCTGACCGGGAGGCTCAGTCGCCACCCTCCGCCATCAGCCACCAAACACTATCCCCAACACCAACACCAAGATGGTTCTCTCCAGCTAAAGAGAACCATCTCAGATCTACCAGATGATCTAACATGACCGTCAGAGCCCGCTCTCGGGGCACAGTCCTTGGGGTGGCTCTAACGGCCTTGTCTGTTGTGACCTCGCAGATCTGTCTCCGACGTAGAAGCACATCCTCAGAGCAGGTGGTTGGGTACCCAACCAATTTAATAGGAACCGGAACTGGAACCGGTGGTTCTTAGTACGACGGAACCGGAACCGGAACCGGAACCGCCTATACCGGTTCCTTAAATTTTGGAACCGATTTCAGAACCGCTTGGAACCGGTTCCGGTTCCGGGTACCCGCATAATTTTATGTAAACTTTAACAACTAGTCATTTGTAAATTAACATACAAGAAAAATCAAATCCAACAATAATTTACAATAAATAGTAAACATAAACACCTTATCACTAAAAGACCATCATCATTTGCAAATAAACTTACAACTACAACAACATTAGCTTAATTCAATTGTAAAAGGATCAACATGAAGTCTAGCAAGTCTTTAATAGTTAACAGTTAATACTCAACAACACAAAAGTTATCAAAATAAACATTTCAACAGCAAACAAAAGTCATAACATGCTCCTCAACAACAATTCTGCAAGTCTGCATCAACCCAACAACAAGTCTACATCAACCCAATAGCAAGTCTGTGACAGCCCAATAGCAAACAGTCCAACAACAAACCTGTAAAAGCCCAACAACAAACAGTCCAACAGCAAACAGCCCATCAACAAACAATTAACAGCCAACAGCAACTCTAAAACATGTTAACAACCCAAAAAACAATATATATTATGGATTATGTGCAGAAAAACAAAACAAAATAGTAGGAGTTATAAAGTTACCTCAAAAGCAAATATTTATTATGATTTTCGACCAATTGTAATATCAACAGTGTCACCAATTTCTGCAATAGATATTAAACAAACAATTCAAATTAATAAATATATACACAATATAGGAAAATATAATTAAAAGTACAAAATAAAAGTGTAACATACCTTTCTCATATTTTCCACATCATCCAATAGTTGTTCAAGATCAATACATACAGTTGATCCTCTCAACCAATCCTGAGTACATATGAAAGTTTCCACTATCTTAAAACCCAAACTACTACAAAAGTCATCCACCACATGACCGGAAGTACTAAAAGCAGATTGACTAGCAACTGCAGAAACTGGAATGGCTAGAATGTCTTTAGCCATTGATGCCAACACCTTATATGTTGTACATTTATCACTACACCACTTCAAAATTTCAAAGGATTCATTGTTCATTTTTTCAGGTGGAGAATCAAGATAGTCTTCCAATTCAGATTTGTCCATAGCATCCTCAACATCTTTCTCATAGAATTCATCATAGATTTTTGTAATTTGTTTATTCTTAACCACTCCAGCCAAATTTTGGCCATCATCATCTTTCCAATAGGAAGAACTAGAAGGATCATTCTTTGCTTTTGTTGAAACATTTTCATAATGATTATACAACCTTTTCAAAACATCATATACATCATTATATATGTCTTCAACTTTCTTCTCATCCAAAGGAAAGATCTTCTTTAAAGAAAACTTGACAAACCTCATCTTATACCTTGGATCAAGAGCAACCACAACTAAAACCATGACATTTGTTTTCCCAAAGTCTCCAAAATATTTGTCAAAATTTTTTCTCATTTGATCCCCCATACTAACGATATTAGCATCCTTATCTTGTTTCCACTCCAACAAAGAAGCTAATACACCCAAGATCTCATGATAATGCATATTGGTTGTGACATACAAAGTGCCAGCCATTCTTTTTGTGGAATTAAAAATTTGTTTAAAACAAAGTGATAAAGCTTTAGCATTATCCCAATCTTTTTGAGTGGGAAACTTGTCTTTAAGATCTTTCTCAATTTGGGGATCTTCTTGTTTCATTCTTTTAAAAGCTTTCTCAAACTTAAGAGCCGTATCTAACATAATGTAAATGGAGTTCCATTGTGTTGGTACATCAAGAGATATTGAACCTTTACATGAAACTTTTGATTTTAAAACACAATCATCAAACAATTTAGATCTTTCCGAAGAACTCCTCACATATACAATAACACCCCGAATAGAATTAATGGAATTCTTAACCATATCCAAGCCATATTTAACAATTAGGTTTAAGATATGGGCGGCACATCTCATATGAAAAAACTCACCCCTTAAAACAAGTTTGTCTATAAGGTGTTCTTTTATATAAGCAACAACAACATCGTTTGAGCTTGCATTATCTACAGTGATACAAGATAACTTATCTTCTAAAACCCAGTTTAGAATACAAGACTCTACTACTTTTCCAATTTCTTTCCCTTTATGACTGTCCATTACTCGAAAATTCAGAATTCTTTTATGTAATTTCCAGTTGTCATCAATAAAATGCGCAGTCAAACACACATAGTTTAGATTTTGTACAGAAGTCCAACAATCGGTAGTGAGATCAATCCTAGATGTCACACCTTTGAATGTATTTCTCAAATTCTCCATTTCACTTAAAACAAGTTTACCAATATCTCTAGCAACCATGAAACGTGATGGCAAACAAAATTATGGAACAACAACAATGCAAAAATATCTAAAGCCATCACGTTCCACGTAAGAAAATGGTTCCTCGTCAATGACAATCATTTTAGCTAAAGCTTGCCTAATGGAATTTTGATTAAATTCCCAATTAGAAACAGTGGTAGCATCACTTTGACTTGTTTTAAAAAATGCTAATTTTCTTTTGTTTTTATCTATATTTTCGGGGTTATTTGGACATGTAAGAAGATGTTTAGCCATAGATGATGTACCATTCTTTATAGCAACCTTCAACACTCTAAAGCAGAATTTGGATTGGGCTTTTACTATTTTGTTAGTCTGTGGATCTCGAATATCAAAATATTTATGCCAAACATTTTCCGTTCTTTTGTCCCCAACTGATTGAGTGTTCTGTTGCTCAACATCACTCTCACGATCCAAATCTATGGGCTGATGTTGTTCCATTATTGGCTAGACTAAAATTTCAAAATAAATAGTAAGTAATCATGTTCATAATCACCAAAAAACTGTGAACAGGTACTATAAATCACAAAACATAAGTAATCCCCTATTTCCTTTTTTTTTCATATCAGTAAATACTAAATAAATAACAAATCATGAAACACAGAGGGCAATATTACATCAGTAAATCGAAAGGAATCATTAATCATCATAGAGAATCATTAATCAGTAAAGAATTATTAATCTAACCTGTGGAGTCGGAGAAGTCGTCGTTGTGGAGCCAGAGAAGTCGTCGTTGTGGAGCCAGAGAAGTCGTCACTGTTATGTCAGATTCAAACAAACGAGTATGCGATTGAAGTCGTCGCTTGTTGTCGGCTTGCACTATGGTCTATGGACACTGAATTGAACACGTCGTCGACATCAATCAATTTCTGACTTGGGAGAATCAGACTTATGGTGTGCGATTGAATGGTAGAAGTGTGCGATTGAAGTAAGAACGAGTTAGGATGGAGCGAGAACGAGATGCGATTGAAGTCTGAACTAGTTAGGTTGGAGGGAGAATGCGAGAACGAGGCACTACTTCATATCTTGTGTATGTTTATGAATTGTGAATGTAATGGCGGCCAAGAACTATAGAGACAACTGAAGACTAAAGTCATAAAAACCTAGCAGTGGGTATGAAAGAGTACTTAAGGAAATCTTTTATGTTTAGGGGATTGAGTTGGATTGATATTCGGAGACGGGGACTATTCAGCTACTTTTCAATATTCGAGGTGAGTTACCTTCCCGGTAGCAGTGGGTCGAAGGCACCAATGTCGACCAACTTATTGTTGTTTATAGTAAGATGATTATCTTTGTGATAATTGTATGGTATGCCACTATATGTAGAGATTTATGTGCTAGTATGCTATGATATTATGTGATAGTGGTAAGGGTAAAATAGACTCCGTAACCGGTTGAAAGAGACGGAAGGGGTAGGCCAGCACCCATATATGCTAGGCAGTATCTGTTTTATGCGCTAGGATAATATGTGGTAGTTTTAGGGGTGAAATAGACCCCATAACCAGTTGAAAGAGACCGAAGGGGTAGGTCAGCACCCAAATATGCTCAGCAATACCGGTTGAAAGAGACCGAAGGGGTTGAGACATACCCAGTACCGGTTGAAAGAGACCGAAGGGGTTGAAATATACCCAATACCGGTTGATAGAGACCGAAGGGGCTGCAAGCACCCAGATATGCTTGATTGTTATGTATGTATGTGGTATGATGGGGAACTCACTAAGCTTTGTGCTTACGGTTTTCAGTTTTGGTTTCAGGTACTTCTTCTTCGAAAGGAAAGGAGCCGGCATGATCGCAACACGTCACACTATGGTTTTCCGTATTATGGGATCTTTGGGAGTTGTACTCTGACATTATTTTCTTATAACATGTTTGGTTATTGACGTATGAGTTTTGATTATGATATGGGATGACACTATCGATGTTTTCAGACTACTGGTTGTTATATTACTTAATTAAAAACAAAATTTTTGGTCATTAATTTTGGGATGTTACATACGATTATCTCTATTTTATTTTTTTTTTCATTCAGACTATCCATATGTTATTTTTTTCGTTTCGACTATCTCGTGTTATTATTTTTTTTGTTGTGACTAATAATGTATTGTTTTTTCATTCAGACTAACCATATTTTTTTGTTTTAATAAAATTTTAAAACAATTATATTCATGTTTGTGTGTAAATTTTATTTAATGTATAATATATGATTAAAAAATAATGTTTATATTTTAAAATATCATTGATAAATTTATCTTTTTAATTATAAATAAAAGACCAAAGCTAATTTTTGATGAAGAATATACTAAAACCACATTATTTAAATATTTTTTTTAAGAAAATAACGTAAAATTAAGAAGGTAAAAGAAAAATGTATATTTAATAATTATGTTCTTAAATTTTAAAGAATAAAAAAAAAGAAATTTTTGCATAAAAATTTGTAGACTTGATAATGATATCCGCATCGTTTTTTTAAGAGGCTGTGATGATTGTGGATTTGGAAACATAAAAAGAGAAATTAAGTGACCGGTCAAAATAGAGTGAGGTGTGATGTGAAAATAGATGGGGTGTAGAAAAAAACCTCTTGGATTATTTGCTTTATAACATCTAACCGTCACATACTTAGATGTTGTTTGTTTTTTTGAAGTCAAAATGTTTGCAGTCTGCGGACCACATCTACAAGCCTCTGCTGCAGCAGAAGAAGTGGACCAAACGTCCGCAGTCTGCAATAAGAAGATTGTTTGTTTTTTAACGTCTGCAGACTGCTGAAATAAACTGATTTTTAAATAAAATGATTTTACAAACTTAAAATGATTTCTCAACACCAAAATTTTAATAATAATAGTCATACAACACTAAAAATAAAATTCATGCATCTAAATTAGTCATACAATAAAAAAAATTTGGTTTTATAATAAAAATTTCATTTAAAACAATTCAATCTATATTAAGAATCAACTGCTCAACAATTTCATCCCGTAACCGAGTCATATATTCACGGTCTGCTGCAGTACCATATGTTGGAATCTCATCTTCATCAGCATCAACGGCCATATTGTTATTTCGAAACGAGACCTTGGGTTCATCGTATCGTGCGGAATACTCATCACTCAGTCCTTCTTTCCTTATAAAATTATGAAGCGCGAAACATGTCATGTCAATGTTTCTTTGTGCAACAAACAAGAATGGTGCCATCCTCTTCAATATAAGGAATCGTGCCTTCAAAACACCAAAAGCATGCTCAATGACATTCTGAAGTTTTGCATGTCAATGGTTAAATTTTTCTTTATTGGTCAATACACGTCTGTGACGAAAATCTCCAAGCTAATACCTCACATTACGATAAGTGGCCATAAATCCTCGAGTGTGTGCATATGCGGCATAACAAAGATAATATTTGTCTGTAAAAAATGGAAAACACTAATCAATTTTCAAACTAAGATAAAAATATTTAAAAAACAAAAACTTACATGGTGGTGGAAACAGGAATGATGCTTGTAGATCGGCTACTGCTTCTGATAATATTCTAGAGTCATGCTCTACCCCTTCCCACCCGGCCACAACAAATGTAAAAATCATATTGAATTCAAAAATTGCCAATACGTTTTGGTAGCAATCTCCCTTTCCCCTACTTCTATATAAGTATTGTTTCTTAGCAGGGACAACAACATGTATAAAAGTTCCATCAAGTGCACCAACCGCCCCTTTGAAAACCCGTCATAGCCTCTTATTATGTCCTGGAATGTTTGGATTCAGATTAAACGTCTTGTGCAAAAGCATCATTTTTTCCAACACTTCTTAAAATTTTTTATGAATTGTTTGCTTCGAGTGTTGAAATCTTCGCTTGATAATCACGTAACGTTGATTATGGCCGATCATCATAAAAAACATAGCCATTTTTTCCTCAACCGATACATGTTTGCTATCATTTAATGAGTAATTTGCTCTAAAATGAGAACATAGTCGTACAAAAGAGTCACGAGACATGCGTAGTACTTCAACACATTGTAAACGATTACGATGCAATAACTCTAATGTGTATTCATGTCCCTTTATTTCCGAATCATTATCCTGCAATCGTTTCACACCCATTTTCCAAAAATAATGGATGTACAAGTACATAAGAATTACGAGAAATATCTTTTGATCGTGATCCATTATGAACCTAAAATCAACAAAGTAGAACTTTAAAAAAACATTACATTAATCATATTTCAAGTAGCAAAAAAACATTATATTAACCATATTTCAAGTAGCAAAATAACACTACCTTCATCATATTTCAAGTAGCAAAATAGCACTACATTAATCATATTGCAAGTAGCAAAAACAACAAATAGTTCCAACAAAGGCAAAAAGACGTAACAAATAATTTCAACACAAGAAAAATCATCGGACAATCTTTCCATCCTTCAAAACTCCTAAACTTGTACTCGTCATCTTAAGCAATCCTCGTAATATCTCCGGAACATTGGGAAAATGCATCCACATCTCTCTCATGTTCATGGTCCCTCCAACAATATGATATGCAACAACGCGTAAAGGATCTATAGGGCCTAACTGAAGCACCTCTAACTTCTATAAACATTGAGAAATTGTATACACTTTAGTCAAACTTTGTAGAGCTTTTTTCATTTCAAATGCTAAAATCGTCAACCGTAATAGAAGTTCCATCAGATGAAGAAGCAGACGGTGAGGCACTAGGAGCTGTAGGAATAGAGGGTTTAGCCCTTTTGTTGGGGTTACCGGAGGGTGAAGCAGTATATAGTGAAGCAGCAGAAGGTGGTGGCCCATGAAAAGGCTCACTAGCATGATGGGAAGTGTCATCACCCTCATCATCTATTGCAAGAAAAGGGGTGGCCGTAATCTGAAGTGGTGGAACACGAGAAGAGGATGCTCCAGCTACTGATGATGATTGGGTTGAGTAACTCCTAAAATTATCAGTGGCACTAATTCCATCAAAAAGACGTGCGCAAAGATCTGGAAACGAAAGTGGAATTGTTCTCAATGAAGCAGCCTTCGGATGCCTCTAAACCCAAATGTAACAAAAAAATAGTATAAGAATATTTGGCAACTTCAAACGTAAATGTTTAATATATATATATATATATATATATATATATATATATATATATATATATATATATACATATATATATATACATATATGTATATATATATATATATATATATATATATATATATATATATATATAAATGTATATGTACCTTTTTAAAATCATCCCACTCCTCGACTGTTAAGTTAAAAGTGTTTGTTTGAGAATTGTATATATTGCTAGTTTTGTTTTTTAAATATATCCATCCTGTGTATTTGGCTTTCAGATTGTCATATGCGTTTTTCATTTGTTTTTGACACAAATCAACGCCAAATTTTTCCTTAAGAACTCTTCCAAGCCTTATCCATGAATCTTTCCGCAAACTCAATCCTATTCTACCAACACTCTCTACTTCTTCAATACAAGTATCCAATAAGCATTTTAAATGCTCATTGGTCCATTGTTGTTTTTCTCCCATTTCTAATAACCAATATATCATAGACAAATAAGATTTCATAAGGTATTGTAGGATTCACAAATTCACAAATATGATTTCATAAGGTATTCCAACAAAAAAACCAGACAACAAGTAACATCGTTATTTCATATTTCTAAAACAAAATAACGATTTTCAACACATTCAACAACAATTTTCAGCACATTCAACAACAATTTGAGACAATAAAGAGTATTTTTCAACACATATTTTCATATTTTAATCAAGAAAAAAGCTTAATTTCACCAATGTTATAGATTTTCAGCAACATTCAACAAGAAAGTTAAGCAAGAAAGGAAATTTTCGTGAGATTTTCAGCAAATTTAAGAAAAGAACAAGCATTTTCAGCAAAAGGAACAACATATTTGACTAGATTATAGACTTTTCTAGCAAAACTAAACATCAATTTCATGTGAGATTTGAAAAAAAAGAAACAAATGCATACCTTCGTTCAGTGAAATCTTACAGCCGACAGCGAGGGAGGGAGGTGGCGCGATGCTGCATACAAATGGTTGAATGTATGTTGTTAGTTCACGCAAAAAAATACTGCTTTTATCGCTTAAAATACTCAATACTAAAGCTAAGGGCAGAAAAATTACTTCAATGTACGTTGCTATTTTATGCAAAGGAACAACGTTTTTAACACTTTAAAATCATTCAATATTAAGGCTAAAAAACTGCACACAAATTGTTGAATGTATGTTGTTATTTCACACAAAAAATAGTGCTTTTATCACTTAAAATCACTCAATATTAAAGCTAAGTGCAGAAAAATTACTTTATAAGTGCAAAAAAATTCAAACTGGGTTTACTTCAAAAAATTACCCAATTAATTCTTGAAATTATAAAACCGCTCAATAAGTACAGAAAAATAAAAACTAATTTGTGATACATATTTACTTCAAAAAATCAGTACAATACAATTCCATTCCTGATTTTTGTTTTGATTCCCAAATTGGCTAGGTTAGGGAAAATTTTGACATGAAATCAACATGCCAACCCGTTTATATATATATATATATATATATATATATATATATATATATATATATATATATATATATATATATTCATTTAATATGGACTTGTTGTTTTTCTTTTAACATACTTAAATGAAAGCAGAAAAACCGTTATTTTGGAAAGAAAGTGGTGCAAAATGGTGTGATGTTAAAAGAAGATGCATCAGGAAATGGAGTTTCACACTCGAATAAGAATGGGAATTCAAGCAGTAAAGGCAATGAAAATGTAACAAATAAATGCTCATACACTTGTGTTGATAAAGTATGCATCTTTCAGTTTCGGGTAGTAAGTACATAATGAATGGATGAATTTAACGACAAATATATGAATAACTTCTAGGAGCTATCTGATTTGCTGGAGGAGAAAAACAAATCTCTTGCAAGACTGCAGTTAACACATGATCAAAAAACAAAAGTATTACAAGAGGAACTTGATAAAGAACATGGAAATCAACCATACACTACTCATCTTCAAACTTGCATCACTCCATCAAATTGCCGCCACCACCATCATCAGCAAAAAAAAGCCAAGAGTTTTTGAGTTCTAATTCTATCATATATCAGAATACAAAGGGAGAAGAAAGGAAGCTTCGACATCAAAAAAAATAAACATCAAGAAGGGAAAAACGAATGAAAGAGACAACAGGAAAAGAAAAAAAAGAAAAAAAAAAGACGAAAGAAGCAGGAATGAACCTCTGTGGAAGGTCTCCGGTGCAGCTGTGGGCTGTGAAGATCTCCAGCCGGTGGGGAGGAGATGGCTAACGGCTGTGGGTTCACAGGGGACAGAAGCAACACTCGAGAGCACACCTTCGTCTGATCGAAGATCGGTGGTGGAGTGAGGCAGGGGGTCGAGGGTTGAGGCGTCGATGGAGATGTATCAGATGAGCGAGTTAGTTCAAGGGAATAGAAAGTATGAGGCGTTTTTTTAGGTCAAAATTCCGCAATTGTGAGAAGTGGGTAGTCCATGTCTGTGTGGTGAAGACCTCGCACAGACGTTTTTAGATCTTAGCCATTCGAAAAAACAAACGCTTTGTGAGGATAAAAATTTGCGCGTTCTCTGCGGGGCGCAGACAAAAGTGGTCAAGAAGAGGTTATTAAAAAAACAAACAACACCTTAGTGTTGTTTAATAATATGTATTTTATTAGGTCGAGTAAAGATATGCCCGATTCGGTAGATTAAAATTGTTTGATAACACTATTATAAGTCTTTGATTTGCTTTATAGCCTCTGATATGCCTTATTGATAAAAGGTTGAGTCTGATTCAGTAATATTTGATTCAATTAACGACTGTCAAATAACATTTTAATCGGTTAACTGAAAAATATTCGTTTACACATGATTAAACAGTTGTATAAAACTAGTCCATTATTAATAGGTTGAATCAGATCTGATTCAATCAACAACTGTCAAATAATATTTTAATCGGTTAATTGAAAAATATTCGTTTACACATAATTAAAAAGTTGTAAAAAACTAGTCCATAATTAACAGGTTAGTTAAAAATATTCTCTAAACATGATTAAAAAGTTGTAGAGAACTAGCCCATAAATTTTTTCAATTCAGTCCTGACCGGGCCCGACACATAAGTCAACACAAATAATCGAGGGGCCCAAGATATCGCTTTTACTCTCTTAGGACAAAAGGAACATATAAACTTTGACTTATATGCTTGTACTATTTACTCGTCAAATCGTACACAACAACACGTTTTATAACATCAAGTTACTGATGCGTTTACGCATCATCAATGCACAACCGACTTGATAACAACAACTCATATATTTTGGTTTAAATATTATACGATATTATCGTCTCACAATCACTCGTGTTAAATTCCATGAAGTGATTCATATGAGCGTGGGTTTAATCCAATACTCAAATCTTATTTCAAGAGCACTCATGAACGTTGCAGCAAACTTTTGTTATGTCTAAACACTTAGACAATCTACAAACCAATCCAGGACAGTCTAACCTCATAACTTACTTCCAATGTATGATTGACTGTGGATAATTTGAATAATCCAATTATTCTGGAAGTAAAACATGCAAAAGTGAAACAATAGTAAACAATTGACGCAAGACATCAAACTTTACTCATAAATAAAACTCCTTTATTTAATCATCAAATGTCAATTACATTTATCTATTACAAGTTTCTAAAAAACTATCTAATAACTAAAACTAATATCGTCCTTCAGACCAATGCTCCTCGCATGCTGTAAGTGCTTAACCCTGCTCAGACCCTTTGTGAGGGGATCTGCTGGGTTTTCCTCTGACGATACCCTCTTAACTATGAAGAGTCCCTCTTTTACCCGATGTGTGATGAAGTGGTATTTTATGTCGATGTGTTTGGATCTACCATGATCCCTTGGTTCCTTGGTTAAGGAAACCGCTCCTTCGCTATCACAGAAAATTTCCATAGGCTCCTTTATGGTTGGTACAACCCCAAGGTCTCCAATGAAGTTCTTCAACCATATTTCCTCCTTCGACGCTTCGCTCGCTGCTATGTACTCTGATTCTCACATTGAATCATCCACAGTCTCCTGCTTGGAAGTTTTCTAAGTAATCTCTCCCCCATTCAGAGTAAATACCTAGCCCGACTGAGAGTTGGCGTCACTGTACCCTCTCACTCTCAATTCATCACTCCCACCAAGTGTAAGGACCCGGTCTTTAGTCCTTCGCAGGTACTTAATAATATTCTTCAGTGCGGTCCAGTGAGCTCTACCCGGGTTCCCTTGATATCGGCTAACCATGCTCAGCGCAAAAGCCATATCAGGGCGAGTACATGTCATAGCGTACATGATCGAGCCAACGGTGGAAGCATATGGCACTCGAAGCATTTCTGCTATCTCGGCATCAGTACTCAGACTCTGAGTCTTAGTCAGCTTGGTATTGCTTTGGATTGGCATTTCCCCATTCTTGGAATTCTCCATGCTAAAACGTTTCAGCACCTTGTCCAAGTAAGTACTTTGACTAAGTCCTATTAGTCTCATACTTCTATTTCTCAATATCCTTATCCCCACAATATAAGCAGCTTCTCCTAGATCCTTCATAGTGAACACTTCCCAAGCCAGTTCTTTACTTCCTGCAAGGTCGAGATGTCATTTCCTATGCGCATTATGTCATCAACATACAAAACTAGAAAGCTAACTATACTCCCTCTAGCCTTGACATACACACAAGACTCATCCTCGCTTCTCTAAAATCCGAACTCTTTGAATTTTTCATAGAAACAAAGATTCCATCTGCGAGATACTTGTTTTAATCCATAAATGGATTTCTCAAGCTTGCACACTCTATTGGGGTATTTGGCATCCACAAAACCTTCTGGCTGACACATGTAAACATCTTCAGCCAGCTTCCCGTTAAGGAAAGCGGTTTTGACATCTATCTGCCAAATTTCATAATCATGAAACACAGCGACGACCAACATAACCCTAATAGATTTGATCTTGGCCCACTGGTGAGAAGGTCTCATCATAGTCAACCCCTGGGGTTTGAGTAAATCCCTTCGCAACCAATCGTGTCTTGAACGTATGCACTTTCCCATCCATGTCGGTCTTTTTCTTAAAGATCCACTTGCACCCGACCGTCTTACGACCTGGCACATTGTCAACCAAGTTCCAAATGGACTGAATCTCGCTATCCATTGCCTCTTTCCATTTTACAGACTCTGGGCCCGCCATGGCTTCCTTCTAGTTGTAAGGTTCATCCAAATTTATCAGTGTGCTATCACTGATAAACATATCACCTTCAGCTGTTATATGGAAACCATACAACACTGGTGGAACGCTAACTCTACTGGAATGTCTTAGAGGTAAGAACTCGTCAACTGGTTCAACAAGAATTTCTTCCTCAAGTTGAGCGCTAGTGTTAGAGGTTCCTTCATCGCTTGACTCTTGAAGCTCTTCAAGATCAATTTGCCTCCCACTGTCCTCTTGGCATATGAGTTCTCTCTCATGGAAAACCCCTCTTCTTGCTACGAAGACCATGTTGTCACTTGGTCTGTAGAAAAGATATCCAAAAGATTTATGTGGGTAGCCGATGAAAATACACCGCTCACTGTGAGGTTGAAGCTTGTCGTGAGTCTCTCATCTTACGAAAGCCTGGCAACCCTAAACCTTGATATGTGCCAATGAGGGAACCTTCCCTGTCCACATCTCGTGAGGTGTTTTGGAAACCTTCTTAGTTGGGTCTAGATTAAGGATATGGGTGGCAGTCTCTAAGGCAAACCCCAAAAATGAGATAGGTAATGAAGCTCGACTCATCATGGAACGAACCAAGTCCAACAAGGTTCGATTGCGCCTCTCAACCACACCATTAAGCTGTGGTGTGCTAGGTGGCGTCAATTGTGAAACAATTCCACATTCCTTAAGATAGTCGTGGAACTCGATACTAAGATACTCACCACCCCTATCAGATATGAGCATCTTTATGTTCCTGCCCAATTGATTTTCCATTTCTTGTTTAAACTCTTTGAACTTTTCAAAGGTTTCCGACTTGTGCTTGATTAAGTAGATATACCCATATCTGCTATAATCGTCGGTGAACATAACATAGAAGCGGTTAGCATCCCATATGGTGGATCTGAAGGGCCCACACACATCTGTGTGTATAAGATCCAACAATCCTTCACCTCTTTCACAAGTACTAGTTAAAGGTGATTTAGTCATCTTTCCAAGTAAATAAGATTCAGACGTGTCATTTGACTTTAGATCAAATGACTCCAAGACTCCATCCTTTTGGAGTAGGGCTATGCGCTTCCTGTTGACATGTCCAAGACGACAATGCGACAATCATGCCTTGTCTAAACCATTAGACGAATCGATATGCAACACATTATTCCCTAAGTTGTCTACAACCATCACAGTTTCATATACACCATTACAAGGCAATGCTTCAAAATATAAAGTACCATTATAGAAAGCATTTATAGAACCAATTTCATTATTAAACGAAAATCTAAAACCATGTCTGTACAAACCATGAAAAGAAATAATATTCCTCGTCATTTCTGATGAGTAGCAACAATCATTCAACTCTAGACCTAACCCACTACTAAGCACTAAAAAATAAATCCCAATATTGGTAACAGGCGATGATTTCCTATTCCCCATTATCAGGTTCATCTTCCCATGCTCCACATTCCTACTTCTTCATAGCCCCTGCAAATTAGAACAAATGTGAAAACCACATCCTGTATCAAGGACCCAAGAACTAGCATGTGATGAGTTATTAGATTGAATAATGTAAATACCTGCGAAGAAAGGTTTTATCTTTCCATCCTTGATGTCCTGCAAGTATTTAGGGCAACTTCATTTCCAATGCCCTTTGTCGTGACAATAGAAACACTCTGCTTCTTTCAGATTAGATGAAGGAGTAGCAGAACCACCTTTTCCTTTGGACCCACTTGAAGAAGATCCATCATGAGACTTTCCCTTGTGATTCTTAGAGGGAGCTTTCCTCTTTTTCCCCTTCCCATGTCCAACAGTGAGGACTGGGGCAACAGCAGTAGGAGTGGATGAGACAGCTTTGTCTTTGAGTCCACTTTCAGCAGTTCTTAACAGACCTTGAAGTTTTCTCAAGGTAACTTCCTCCTTGTTCATATGATAAGTCATCTTGAACTGATTTTAGCAAGGAGGTAAAGAGTGTAGGATTATATCAATCGCTAACTCTTCTTCAAAGTTGACATTCAACTTGAGCAGACGATCCACATACCTTTGCATCTTTTGTAAGTGGCTCGTGATGGACTCTCCATCTTTCATCTTGGTTGTTATCAACGAGGTGACAATCTCATACCTTTCTTGAAGTGCAATTTGATGGTGCTTTTCCATCAAATCTTGGCACATCTCGTAAGGCCAGTAGTCCTCGTAGAACCGCTAGTGCTCAGGAGTCATAGTGGCTACCATTATACATGACACCTTTGTCGCGTCTTTATCGAACCTCGTTTGACATGGTTCGTTCTATGATGAGTCAAGCTTCTCTTCTAATTTCATTTTGGGGGCATGCCTTAGATATTGTTGCCGATATTCCTCGTCTTTTCCCAACTAAGAAGGTTGCCAAAACACCTCACGAGATGTGGACATGAAAAGTTCCCTCGTTAGCACATATCAACGTTTGGGGTTGTGAGGTTTTTGTTAGACGAGATACTCACGACAAGCTTGAGCCTCGAAGTGAAAGATTATTTTCATCGGCTACCTATAAAATTCCTTTGGATATTTGTTCTACAGACCAAGTGAGAACGTGGTCTTTGTGGCACGAAGAAGTGCCCTTCGCGAGAGAGATCTCATATGCAAAGATGACAGTGGGAGTACCATTGATCTTGAAGAGATTTAAGAGTCAAATGATGAAGCAACCTCTGAAGACACTAGGGTTCAAACAAAGGAAGAGATTCCAGTTGAACCGGTTGACAATTCATTACCTCTTTGTCGCTCTAATAGAGTTAGCATGCCACCAGAGTTCTATGGTTTCCATATAACTACATATGGTGGTACGTTTATCAGTGATAGTATATTGGTAAATTTGGATGAACCTGCTAACTACAAGGAAGCAATGGCAGGCCCTGAGGCGGCCAAATGGAAAGAGGCAATGGAAAGCGAGATCAAGTCCATGTATGACAACCAAGTTTGGAATTTGGTTGATCTACAACCTGGTCGAAAGACAGTTGGTTGCAAATGGATCTTCAAGAAGAAGATCAACATGTATGGTAATGTACACACATTCAAATCACGACTGGTTGCAAAGGCTTTACTCAAAGCCCAGGGATTGACTATGATGATACCTTGTCACTAGTGGCTAAGATAAAATCTATGAGGATAATGCTAGCCATAGCTTCTTTTCATGATTATGAAATTTGGTAGATGGAAGTCAAAACCTGCACTCCTTAATGGGAAGTTGGTTGAGGATGTTTCATGAGTATGCTAGAGGGTTTTGTTGATGCAAAGTTTCCTAATAGAGTGTGTAAACTTGAGAAATCACTCAATGGATTGAAACAAGAATCTCGCAGATGGAATCTTTTCTTCGACGAGAAAGTCAAAGAATTTGGTTTCTCTAGAAGTGAAGATGAGCCATGTGTATATGTCAATTCTAGTGGGAGTATAGTTACCATCCTAGTATTGTATGTTGATGACATACTTCTTATAGGAAATGGCATTCCAACTTTGCAAGAGGTTAAGTCTTGGCTTGGAAAATGTTTCACTATGAAGGACCTAGGTGAGGCTGCTTATATTTTAGGGATAAGAATTCTAAGATATAGGAGTAAAAGACTAATTGGACTTCGTTAAAATACATATTTGGAAAAATTTCTAAAACGTTTTAGTATGGAAAATTCCAAGAAAGAAGAACTGCCTATCTAGAGTAATACGAAACTAAGTTGTAACGCCATGTTTCAGATCGTTTCCATTTCGGGGTGGTGATCAAGGATTGGGTATTAGCAGGCTTAGGATCCTTGAAGAATTGAGATTTGGACTCATTTGGGGTTGGATAATGTAAATTGGATGTTTCGGGTATTCGGTATGTGTCTTGGAGTCAAAGGGTATTTCGATAATTTGTCAGCTCAGGCTTTTATGGAAATCAGAGGTTTGTTTGGGAAATGGTAAGGCAGGTATGGGTTGATCAAAGTATAGGAATTCTCATTACCTTTTCATGGATATAAGGATCGTCGGAATCGGAGTGTTAATGAGGAAGTTATGACCTTCAGAGTATATTAGGGTTAAGCAGTACGCAGGGAGTACATATATGTATGCATGGCCTACTAGTTCTAAAGCCGTTACACGGGGCGTATAATGGTGTACGCAGGGCGTACAGATGCGAAGCAGGATAGCACCTTCGGGCACGTAGGCGGGGCGTACAATGGTTTACGCGGGACGTACGCGCATCTTAATGAAAACCCTAATTTTGATGATGTACCCTATATAAGATCATTAATTCTTTAGGGCTGGCCTCTTTACCAACCTCCAAGTCCCCTAAACCCTAGAAATCGTCTCTAAGCCTCCATGGCTGTGATTTTGAGCTCATGGTGTACATTTTGGTGATTTTGGGTCATTTCCAAGAAGATGGAGTTTCGTGCAAGGTTGGGGTTCAAGGAAGAGCTTGTGGATCTTAATTATGTGCTTCATTTCTAGCTTGTTTGAGGTAAAAATCTTTGACCTTGTTCATTGTTAGCTTAGATCTATGTTTTATGAGTTTTGGTTCATTTTTGGTCCCAAGAATGAGATCTAGTGGTTTGGTACCACTCCAGGAGCTATGAGTTGCCACTCTTGGTGTTTCTGAGGTTCTAGATGCATAAAGTTGCCTCCTTTAAGGCTTGGAATTCCCCATGCATGAGTTTGAGTTCATTTAATGGAATTAGAATGTTATATTTCAAGATTGGGTTCTTTTGGGGCATGCAAAGTCACCAAGTCTGTGAGTTTATGGTTCTAGACGTTTTTTATGACTTAGATTTGTGATTTGAGCTTCTGGACTTAAGCATTAAGAGCTTAATGTTGAACTGGATTAATGGATGAGTACGTTGGGGCGTACAAATCTATACACGCAGCGTACAAGCCAAATTCCATGTACGCTTAGCATACAGCTGAGTACGCCCAGGGTACTCAATCAGGAGGGTTTTGGCTTTTGGGCTTCGTGTTGGGCTTCCTTTTTGGGCTTGGTTGTTTGAGTTCTCAATGGGCCATTTGAGTACAAGTGTTATGGACTAAAAAACTTGGTTGGGCCTTCGGGTAAGTCCCATGTAATGGGTTTGGGCCTAATTTGGAAAATTGGGCCATATTTGGGCCTTGGTTGGTTATTGGCTTTTTGTCCTTTCAGGGTGAGAGTTTGGGCCTTAGTTTTGGACCAAGATAGGTTAGGGTTAAAATGGTATTTTTACCCCGAGTATGGATTTATGGTTATGGTTTCGAACCCAATTGTTAATTGGGTGATGTTTTCATATCGACAGTTCAGGGAATCTGTCAGCCAGCAGCCATGGATCGTCTGTGTGATTCAACTGTGCGAGGTGAGTCTCCTCACTATGTTTAGCGGGTCGAAGGCGCTAATGTCGGCCAATGATTTGTTATGCTTAGTATGCTTGTTGTCTGCATGATTCTTGCATGTGTTATGTGTTTTATGATTACCGGGTACGACCCGATGTCAGGCGGGGCCCGAAGGCTAGTATGTATGTTATATATCTATGTGATTATGGCATGTGTTGTGTGTTTATATGTTCATATGTTTATATGTGTATATGCTTATACCGGGAGGGGCCTGATGCCAGGCGGGGCCTGATGATTGACAGATCTTCTCTCTAAGCGGGGCTCGATGTTGTGTGGGGCCCGATGCCAGGCGGGGTCCGATGCCAGGCGGGGCCCATTATGTGATTTTATGTATGTGTGGTATGAGGTATCTTGGGGAACTCACTAAGCTTTGTGCTTACGGTTTTCAGTTTATGTTTCAGGCACTTTTGTTTTCAAATGGAAGAGCTCGGGATGATTGAAAAGCACACATCACATCTTTCTGCATTCTGTGATTTACTCTGATTCGATGATGTTTTTCTAAATCTTGCTTACCTTGGTTTTATGGAAATGATATGTAGTAACGATTTATTAATCTAAAAACGAAAATTTTATTTCATTATTTTTGGGACGTTTCATGAGTAAGACTCAGAGTTCGAGTTCCGATGCGGAAATAGCAAAAATGAGTAAGATTCCATATGCTTCCGCCTTAGGATCTATCATGTATACTATGACATGTACTTGCCCTGATGTGTCCTTTGATTTGAGCATGGTCAGTCATTATCAAGGAAATCCAGGTAAAGCTCATTGGATAGCAGTTAAAAATATTCTCATGTATCTGCGAAGGACTAAGAACTGGGTCATAGTACTCGGTGGCAGTGATACATTAAGAGTAACTAGGTATAGTGACTCCTTCTTTCAAACATATATAGACAACTTCTGTTCTCAATCTGGCTGGGTGTTTACCTTAAATGGAGGAGCAGTTACATGGAAAAGTTCCAACCAAGAGATAGTGGCTGATTCTACATGTGAATCAGAGTACTTAGCGGAAAGAGAAGCATCAACGGAAACAATTTAGTTGAAGAACTTGGAGATCTTGGAGTTGTTCCAACCATTAAGGAGTTGTTGGAACTTTTCTGTGATAATGAAGGGGTGGTCGCCTTGACAAAAGAACCAAGAGATCATGGAAGATCAAGACATATCGACAGAAACTACAATTTCATCAGACATAGAGTAGAAGAAGGTCACCTCACTGTGAAGAGAATATAATCTAAAGAGAACCCTGCAGATCCACTTACGAAGGGTTTGAGTAGGGCTAAACACATTCAGCATGCCAGGAGCATATGTCTGAGAGATGATATTAGTTTTAGTAGTTAGATAGTTATTTTGAAACTTATAACAAAGTAAATGTAGTTGACTTTTTTGCGATTAAATAATAGAGAATTATTTATGAGTTTGTTTACTACCTTTTTTCAATTGTTTATTCTTGTGTTTCATTTTGCATGTTTTACATCCCGAATAATTCAATTATTCAAACTCAACAATCGTTCATACGTTTGGAAGTAAGTAGTGAATCAAGACAGTCATGAATTAAATTGTAGATTGTCTAAGGAGTTGTAAACATGGTAATGGTATTGATAAGTGTTCATGAGTAGTTAGAAATGGAGATTTATGTATTGGATTAAACCTCGCTCAGAGAATTACTTCATTGAATTAATCACGAGTAATTCTGAGATGATAATATCTTAAAATATTGAAATAGAGATATATGAGTTGTAGTTTACAAGTCGGTTGTGCATTGATAATACGTAAACGCATCAATAACTTGATGTTATAAAACATATTGTCATGCATGATTTGGTGAGTAAATGGTGCAAGCATATAAGTCAAACTTTATTCGTTCCTTTTTCCATAACGGGAAAAACGATATCTTTGGGCCCCTCGGTGATTTAGTGTTGACATATAGTGTTGGGCCCGACCAAGACTAAATTGATGGGTTCGATTAGAAGTTCTATGTGATTACAAATCCGAAATTTGGAAACAAAAGTATTGGACAATGAGATTGATTTTACTCCATGTCTCATGTCCAAATGATATCTTGTAGAACGGAGGATTATATGACCACTTATCTTATGACACGTAACTGATTGGGTCAGAGTTCGACAGCGGTATTTGGAAGCTACAATTTGCTGATCGATTCAGAAGTTATACTGACAATAATAGTTATATACTTATCCAAGTGGGAGACTGTTGGATTAGGTGTCTAAGCCCATAACTATAATTGGTATATACTTGAATTGATGGTAGTACAGTCCTTTTGGGTTTCCCTCAAACCTAGCAATTGGATAGGATGATTATAGAGAGAGAGATTAATTTATTATGTGAATAATAAATTAAATAAATGGTTTATTTATGTGTTATGAAAATAATATATTAATTAGAAATCATATTATTTAATTAATAATTAATCATAAATTAATTGGAACTAATTTTGGGATTAATTGGATTAATTAAAAGTACATGGTCTGTTTTGTTATTTATTAATAGTTGAGAAAGGAAGACTCTAGAAAGTCTTGGAAGAGGTGGACAAAAATCTCTAGGGAAACCCTAGGAGTCTTCGTCCAAGGCCCCTTGGACAAGAGGAATTCTCTTGCTAGTTTGCTCGTGATTCCATTAAAGGCACTACACTTGTGGTGCTTGCTTCAAAGAGATCTTAAAGAGGAATTCTCGTTGTTTTCTATAACAACTAAAAGGTATGTAAGCCTAAAACCTTCTAATGTTAATTTTGAAAATTTCCTAGGGTTTGCAGGTTTCTTTTTGATGTTCTTAGTTATAGGTTCAATAGAAAAAACATAGAACCTATTTAGGTTGCATGCAAACTTAAGGATTTTATTTTTGTTTGTTTACCTAAATCCCATCATATATGTTATATGATATGGAATGTTTGCATGCTAGGATAAGGCTAAGGGTACCTTCAGGAATTGCATGATATAATGTCCTGATTTATGATGCCTTGTATCCTAGAAGGAATTGGATGCTACGTCAGATTTGGAATCTATCTTGGTTGAATTTATTGTTATGTGTATGCTTTAAAAATTGTATACGATTAGGATCATATAGCCCTAGATGGACTGATTTGGCCTTTGAAGGTTTGTATCGATCAGATACACTTCAAGTACAACAAACAAGAACAAAATTACTAAGAAAAAAAAGAAAAAAACTAAATAACATAGATGATTCACCAAATTGTCTTTCACCAAGAAAGGTTTTGTTTTCACCAACAAAACGGGATTGTCACAAAGACGGTCACCAAGACGTTAACATTAGGGTTCTACCCTAATGTTGAATATATACTAATCTATACAGGTATATACCTTGATTGATGGGATTTTATCTAATCTACACTAAGAACCGATCTTCATAACAAAGATATCAGATCTGCTATCTATTCTATACTTATCTGTATCATTACCTAATATACAAATATTACATGGAATTACTATCTACACGTTGATGCTGATAGACTTGAGATGTTGGCGCTGATGCTGATCTTGATGCTGGCGCTGACAATTAGCGTATAGAGTGTTTGAATCATCAGATCATAAGGTGTGACCTTACAGTCTCCCGCTATCTAATGATGTCAAAACTAATATTCTTCTTCAGAGTCATCAAAAGAACCATTGAAGGACTTTTTAGCTTCTTTCAAGATCTCAGGCTTAACCCATCTGAATTCATGAATTTTAAGGTCTTCCAATCTTTTACCCAGATCCAGAGAGATCAGCACACGATATCCTCTTTCCAAATCTAAATGACAAAGTCCTTCCATGCAAAGATGAAACAAATGTTCATTGGGTGCAGCAGGAAGATCATCAGTGTGTTAAAAAGCACATGTGATTTTTACTGTCATGATAGAAAATGCTATGTTGTGGTTCTCGAATGAACATGTACTAAAACGGTTCAAAACCTACTGGTAGTTCATGGTTGATTTTATAAGTGCCATATGAAAGAAGAAACTTAGTATTCTTGGACTGTTTGGGAGCGTCTGTACTTCCTGAGGTGGATGGTCTAGAAGGATCAGTGGATGGCACGAGATTCAGCTTCTTGACTTTGTTGAGTAGCTGTTGAATTGCTAACTTCACCTCTTTAGCATGAATACCTTTGTGTTTATCGATAATTTCTTGAATTTGTATCCACTCGTTGTAGCCAAATTTGAATAGCTCACGCGGGAATACAACCTCAGTGTACTCATACTCAGTCTTCTTCCTGACCAAGTGAAGCTTTAGAGACTCGTACCTTGGTTTGGTTCATCTCACCCTGATAATGGGATCAGGCTTCGTTCTACGAGTCAGAACATATCCAAACTTCTTTTGATTGATCCTATCATTCTGCTCTAAAACCTTGTGTTTTTTTCCACAGTATTGTTGAATAGCTGAATTTTCTTGACTTGATTATTAGTGCTTTGAACATCAACACTTTCATCAGAAGAAGCTAGAGCTTTAGCATGTTTGAAGGACATACGTTTTCCTTTTCTAGCTTCTTTTCTTTCACGAATTGCGACATTATTCTCTATCATGATTTCTATTACTTCCTCAATAGTTATGTCCCATACTTTAGCTAATTCATTCAGATCAACAGTAAGCTTACTTTTCTTGGAAGGAGGTGGTTCTGAAGGATCACCAGCTATGGAAGAGCTTCCAGCTTCAGCGTCATGGGCTCCCCCTGAGAAGGAATCCTTCCTTTTCGAGGATTGAGCTGATCATCATCAGACTCTATATCACTGTTAGTTCCCTGAGAAATCTCCCCTCAAAGTATGAATCTGGGTAGACGACATTCAACGGAACAACAGGAAAAACAACTTATGTCCTGAATCCCATATCAAGAAACCCTTAATAGTCATCACTTTCTGATTGATCACCAACATCTGGGATAGACTGATCATCATTTGTTGCATCAACATCTAGATTGATAGCAACAACAATTTCCTTTTAATAGTCAGTTTCAACCCTTCCAACTTCAAACATATAGGCTGAGATGGAGTTGATGCAATCACCACCATTTGCATATGCTGATAAAGAATCTATTTATTCTCCCCCTTTTTTGAAACATCAGAGTGAGGAGGAGAACGAGGAGGAGAGCAAGGAGGGGAATGAGATGGTGGAGGAGGTGGAGGTGGAGGTGGAGGAGGATTATTACCTCTAGAATTTGGAGGAGTATCTCCAATAACCATATCATCAGTATCACCATCACCCAAGTCCATAAATCTCTTTATATCAGCCACATTTTGTTCGAATTTAGAAAATCTTTCTCCCATCGATTGAGTTATTTTCACTAATAGAGAAAATTGAGAGAGAGTATAGTTGTTTCAAAACTGGAGCTTGATTCCCCTTGATAAACAGTAGCAGTATCAATAGGTGTTGGAATAAGAGGAACATTCTCATCTTGAGAAGAAGGAGACGTTTATCTTGGAGAGATTACATCTTGGATCAGTGGGTAAACAGTTACTACTAGAGGAGGGGTCGATCCACATTGTACAACAACATCTATAGAGGGAATTTATGAGGAACTAGATGAGAATTAAATGTGCTTGTTCATTCTTGGAGGAGAGTTTATTTCTTGAACAAAGTCTTCCATGTTGGTGACAGGCTCACCTTTTTCAGCCTCATCGTCTTCTTCCTTATAAGTTTCTTCTTCATTATTAGTACCTTCCAAGCAGAGCCTAGAAAGTTCCTTAGAGGAATTGGTGCGCTTTTTAGCGGTGTGTATTTGTTTGAGAATGAGTATATGTGGTTGGATCAGACGGTAGTGTACATGAGTAGTTATTTAGAGGATCTGGAATGATTATTGAGGAAAGTACGGATAGGTGTGGAATAGGGATCAAAGTGGGTCCAAACCCATACTGGAAGGACCCGGACCCAAACCCGGAAAACCCGGAACCGGTTAACGGGATTTTATAGAACCGGAAACCGGACCGGTATATAGGAACCGGTTCCGGTTCGGTTCCGGGTACGATACCGGGTAAAGTGGGTCTAGAACCGGAAAACCCGGAAACATCAAAGTGGGTAGGTTGGAACCGGATAAAGCGGGTTTAGAACAGGAAAAACCGGAATTTTTTGGTAATTACTTACTACTTAGTGGGTTGAACTTTGAAAATTTTCATATTGATATCCCGACTTTGGGGGACTGTAACTCATTGAATATGAAACCAAAATTGACAAAATTATAGTCTAAAATCATTAACAATCTCTAATCTACACTCTAGAAAAAACCTCATGTCAATCCGACTTTAAACGAATGAGATATGCATGTATTAACATTTTCACAGAATACAAAGTACAAAAACTAATAGCTGAAAAGTTGAAAATTTTCAGTTTTGATATCCCAACTTCGGGGGACTATAAATCATTGAATATTAAACCAAAAATGACAAAATTATAGTCTAAACTCATGTACAAACTCTAAAATACAATTTGGAAAAAACCACATGTCATTCCGACTTCAAACGAATTAGATATGCATGTTTTAAAACTTTCATAGAATATAAAAAAACTGAAAAACTAAAAACTTTCAGCTTTGATATCTCGACTTTGGGGGACTGTAACTAAATGAAAATAAAACTAAAAATGGCAATATTATAGTCTAAAATCATTTACAAACTCTAAAATACACATTGGAAAAAACCGCATGTCAATCGGAGTTGAAACGAATGAGATATGCATTTTTTAAACGTTTCACAAAAACTGGTTCCGGCCCTAAAAATGGTTCCGGTTCCTAACACCGGTTCCGGTTTTTAGACCCGGTTTACCCGGACCCGATGGACCCAAACCCGGATTACCTGGAACCCAGATAAAGCCAATTTTTAAACCCAGAACCGGAACCGGTTCTATATATTCCGGTTCTAACGGTTCCGGTTCCGGTCCGATTCTGGTTCCGGTCCGGTTTTCCGGTTCTAAATCTCATCCCTAGTGTGGAAGGTAGTATTAGGACCGTACTACTAAAATGACATGATCCATACTCGAATCAAGGAAATTTTTGGGGATTCTAAGGAGTTTATTAAGGGTGGATTGTATGGTTTAGCACTATGATTTATCGTAATGTGTTTCCATTTTATTCGGTTTATTGGTTATGGTTGTTTAGGCCGAGGATAGGTCTGGTGATTGTTTGGGCCTTAGTGGCCATACCATTTTGGGTTTGAATGGTGTAGACCTAGGTGAGTTAGTTGATTTTGAGGTCTCGAGGGCCTTGCTCGAGGTAGTTCCAGTTGAGTCGAAGGAGTCAAGAAGGAAGCGATTGTTATGATCGGCTCAAAGATTGCAGTTGGAGGCTGAGAGATTACCATGTGGATTGGGATGTCACTATCTAAAACGGGGGTTATGTTCTTCCAAGTTTCCATGATCGGGGGAAGATAGAGAACAGTAAGGTGATCTTCAGAGTTGGGATGTAGACCCAACATGGGGCTAGATATTTGCGGTTTTTGGCGGTGAGTATGGCAGTGTGGGAATGCACAAGAGGATTTTTATGGTGGGGTTGCCTTGAGATGAGATTAAGGGTCTGCTTTCTTTGAATATAGTCAGTTCAGGTGCTAGTTGATGCTTTCAGGTGATCAGGGGAAGTGAATCGGGAACAATAAATTTTGTTGTCTCTAATGTATCCCGACTATGAGAATGATGCCTCTTGTATTTATGAATGATTCTCACGATGAATTGATGGTTGGGGATTTGTAGGCGAGGTGTATAGTAGACCATTTGTTTCTAGATAAAGAATCAGTGCTATGAATGGACTGTCGGAATTATTGCTTGTGCAACTGCATGGGATTCTTGATGTTAAAGGTAGTTATGGTTAGGAAGTTTTCGAGGTCTCCATCTGAGATTCAGAATCTCTTTGAGATTGCTTGTTCTTTATCTAGAAGATTATTTTGCGTTGTATTATACATCCCAAGGGTCAGGGATGCTATGTTTCTGCTTGAGCTGGTTTGAGATTTGGTCTGTTTGCAATGTTATTTGGTGGTAATTTGAACCCTAAGTGGGAGAGAACTGGGTATTCTGCTTGGAGGATCATCGATTGGTTCGCGTTCATGGTTTCGGAAGAACGGATCATAGGGATCTGCTGTTCGGGTATGCGAGACTTTGGTTCAAGATTTGGTCAAGACGAGGGTGTAAAGCAAGTTGCCATCAGATGTATATGCTCAGGAATGCATGAGTCATCTATGCGACAGAAAGCTGTTGGAAAGGGAGCTCGTTGTAGCCAATTTTTCCTTTCGGGAATGCCGATGAATATATGAAGAGGCGTTTGGGTCGCTCAGGTTGAGCATCAGTTGTTGAGGGATTTGTCTGCTTGTTGTTTATATTGCAATCTACAGTCTAGGATGGACAGTTTTGATCAGGCAGTCAACTTTAGAGGTTGGTATGCTTAGTTCCTCATGGGCTTTGTTCAGTAGTGTATTGGATCATGGGATTAGTTGTCAATGCATTCTAGATCATTGGTCATTTTGTTCATCATCAATAGCTGAGGTTCTTCGGAAGTTTCGAGCCTTATCAATTGAAGTTTAATGGATGCGTCAACCTATCGTAAAAATTTGTACATTGTACATTTTGGTTTCTGGGTATGGGTACCCTTAATTTTTGGTAATGGATGTATTGTTCATAATAGGCTTGGGTGTGACAGCTGTCCTTGGTTATTGGGAGCTTGGACGTCGGAGCGGTGTTGTTTAGTGTTTCAGGTGTGGCTTTGGATCTTTGCATAATCCAATTTTGGCATATCGTGTTGGGAGGGTTGATATTTTGATTGATCCGACTAGGGTTTTAGCAGCATTTCTAGATAACTTTGGAAGTTTTATCGAGTTAGTTACATATTAGTGGGATCCATTCAGTTTCAATCACGGTGTGGGATCTTGTTTCAGTCTTTCATAGGATGTTTCTTTTAACGGTTGAGGTTCGTCACATCAATTAGATCTACTGGTACTCCACCCTTTGGGTAAGGTTGTGAGGAAGAAGGAATGCAGTAGATCTAGGGTTGGTTGTGGGCTTCCTTGAGGGTGTGTATTTTGGTAAGTTTATTAGATATTGTCAAGAGGATACTTGGCTCGAGTTATTGGCATGGTTCATAATTGGTTTATAGCCCTTGAATTGGAACAAGAGTGCAACCGCTTATCTCATTCTTTGGTTATGTGTGACCATGTGTTCGCTTGGTTTGGCGTTGGTAGCAGCCTGTGCTGTGAAAGGTAGGGGTGTTGACGGGGCGGTTCAGTCCGGGTAGTAATGAAATTGTGAACCGTAACCACAGGGCGGGTACCTTACATGCACTAACCGAAACTGAACTGAATTGCTAAAAAACTCGAACCGAACCGAACCATTTGAAGGCGGGTAACCATGGTTCGGTTCACGGGTACCCGCTAAATATGAAAAAAAAAATAAGAATCAATCTAAACTATAAACTCAATTACAACCATTCTTTCTGAAAATAAAAAACTCATTGAAGTCTGAAAAAAAATATCAAATTTTGTTAATAAAACATACATTTTATGAATCAAATACATAAACATAAAAATTATATGTGATAGAGTTTTTTATCGATAAAAAACATACATACACACTTTATAGTTTATGAAGCTTACAATTTTAAATTTTGATGAGCAGTAGGCTATATCTTATTTAGTAATTACTTAAACATATCAATTTGAAGTCGAGATAAAACAAAATTCACATATATATATATATAACGGTTCGGTTCGGTTATCCGCGGTTATCTAAATATCTAAACCGAACCCGATCTATAGGTCACCCGGTCTTTTCGGTTTTGCTTTTTTTCGGTTTCAGTTTTTTTCGGTTTCGGTTTATATCGGTTTTGGGTTTTTCGGTTTCGGATTGGACAGATCGGCTCAGTTTTACGGTTTTTTTGCACACCCCTAGTGAATGGAATTATGCGTTATAGAGAGGTATGAATCGTGTTTTGTTGAGAGGGTTGTTGATTGGGTTCCTGCAAGTTGGTGGGCTGATGGTTTAGTACCTTTAGACCCCTATGGTGTTGGTCGTGAGTTTTCAGGCCGGTGATGGAATAGCAGCAAGATCGACATGGGACTGTGATCTTATAGTCCTAGTTGTTAGATGGTGTCACGATGTATCGTGAACCAGTGGTTGTATGAGTCATATGGGTGGGGTCCGGTAGTCATTTGATTGAGCCTCTTAGGTCTCGGATCGTTATTCTTTTTGGCATGGTTGGCTGTTAGTGCATTTTTGGGAGTCGGTAGAATCAGTAACTAGCTGGTTTGGATCATGTAGATAGCAAAAGTTTGTTGGGGTATTAGTTGTGCATCATAAGTCTCTTGTTGAATTGTTGCATTTGTGGGTCTCAGTTTTCTTGTGAGGTATTATTAGAAGTTGGTTACTAGAGATGGGTTTTGGATCTGAAACTTTGGGCCATGAGAATCATTGTTAATGTCTCAAATAATTTGTCAAGTGGTTGTACACCTTTGTTGATGAGGAATTTGGATCCAACGTGAGATTCTTGGATGGACCATCATTCTGCTTGTAGAACTAGTGGGTTGGTGATGACTTATCAGGAAGTCAAGTGTGAATTTAAGGTTTTTGGGCACAACCTCCGAATTTGGGATTAGTTAAAATTCACGATCGGTATGTTTTGAGTATTCTTTCTACACGATTTGGAGGTGTTCCTAGTCAGGGATTAGGGGTGGGTACGACAAATAGATGATCATCAATCTTAGCGTATGGTTTCTCAAGTTTAGAGTGATGGGTTCCCGGTTTCGGGGAGTATATTGATGGAGTTGGTTTGTGGTTGTAGTTTTGAGAGTTCCCAGTTTGAGTGATTTTCTCTGTAAATTGGGTCTTACAGTTAGGGAGAGAAAGATAGTTGTTGTGGTTGAGTATTTTTTCAAGTTATTAGGTTGTTTGTTGGAAGCTATGGGTTTCCAAGTGCTCTCTAGAGTTTTCTTTATAAGATGCCTTGATTTCGAAATGGTTAGAGGGAGCTTATGGAATAGGCCTTGTTTTCAGAGATCGTAACCAAGACGGATTTCAAGGACAAAATCTAATTTAAGTGGGGGAGAGTTGTAACACCCATTTTTCAGGATTGATCAATTTAGGGTTTTAAGGAGTCAAAATCCTGACTTTTGGAGAAAATCGAGTGTCACAATGTGCCCATAAGGTGGTCACGAGGTGACAAGCAAAATACGAGAGGCGCGTTTCGGAACCATCCTCACGACGTGATACTTGCTGCAGCCCAAGCCCATGATCTTTTAGGGTTTCCTTCGTATTTAATCCCCTCTAAGTTGATTTTAGGTTTCATTATCAGCCTCCAACACCCATTTACCTCAGAAAAACACTAACCCTAATTCCTTTGATGATTCCTGGCCTTTTGGAACATTTATTTGATTGAAGAAGAATAAAAGAATGAGAAGAAGGTGTTCTATTGGTGGAGCTTGCAAAGAAACATCATCATTGTCATCATCTCATATTCTTTCTGGACTGTTGTAAGTGGTAAAGGCTCAAACTTTATTTCTTAAAGTAGTTAGATCTAAGTTGTTGTCCCTTGTCTTTCATGTTTAAGAAAGTTTCAATTGAAGGAATGCATAAAGTTGGCAACTTTATGCATTCTAAGGGTCCATTGACTATGATAATGTTCAAATCTATGAGTTGGTTGATTATTGGATCCATGCATGAGAATTTTGGTATAATCTCTTCATTTTTTGCCTAGAAAGGATGCATGACATGCATGAAGCGTGCATGTCCATCAAGTAATCATCTTTATGGTCCATTGGAGTCCCATTTAGCTTTTGGAAAAGTTAAAGTGAAGTACTTAATGGATTAAGGACTCAAATCTTTGGATATTTGCTTCAAACTGTAGTCACAACATGACACTAAGGGTGTCACAATGTGACCATGTTAGAACCCATTTTCGTTGAGTCTTTTGGAGCTCACGACGTGACTGAGGGACGTTCATGTCATGAGGTCAGCCTAAAGGATATTGTTCGTGACTGAGTTGCCTGAGTTAGAGCGAGTCGAGTGTATTGTCACGACGTGACCAAAGGATGGTCACGACGTGAGGATCATTGGTTGACATTTGGGCTGCTGAATTTGACTTTGACCGTTGACTTTTGGCATGCGTTGACTTTTGGTTAAATTTCTATTTTTGCAAGGTGGACTAAGGGTTTACCTTGTTTGGATTATAGGGAGGTGTTTAGCACCCATTCGTTGAATGGGGGAAATCTATTAGTTGTGGTCAGCGAGGTATTGAGCTGAGTTAGAGTCAGCGTTCTGATTCATGCTTGGTGGTGGTGTGTGATGGGTGGTAGTGGTATAAGGGGTGGGTGGTAGAGGTGGTTATGGATGATTGTAGGGGTTGTGGTTGGTAGTAGGTGGTTGTAGGTGGTTGGGTGTGTGTGGTGGGTGGTTTTGTGAGGTGTGTGGTGTTAGGAAGTAAAGTGGATAACTAGCAAAACTATAAGCACACAAGACACAATATTTACGTCCTTCGTTCAAGGTGACCTATTTCCAGGGGCAGGAGGGGAGTATTCTTTTATTTCAGAGCTCTCAAAAAAGAGGTTACAAGTATAATTACACAGAGATTCACCTCTCACTCTAGAATTCATGATACAAAGTGACCTAGCATGCATCCTTATTTATAGTTGAGGGATCAGACCTAAAACCCTAATGGGCCAAGCCCATTGGTCCATAGGCCGACGAAATATGTCAACCAATTACAATCCCCCATGAAGCATCTTCTGGAACATTCTTCCATGTTATATAACCCATGATCATAAGGAACACACATGATGGAGCACCTTGTGCCATAGTGGAGCATCATGATGTACAAGTGGCACATCGTGAACACTAATGGCCCAACATCCATCTTGGTGGCAACACATGGTGTAATCCTTGAGCAATACCAACTTTTGAGCATCCGTAAATGATCTTGAGCATCATAGAGGACTTCATAGCATACTTGGCTCATCAAGGACCAAGATGGTCCATCTTGCGCCATCATGGTGCAACCAGAATATGGATGGCGCAAGTGACTTCAAGTGTGGCACAAGAACATCAATATTTGAGCAACAACACCACCATGGCGAAACAGGATCATTCATGGCTCAATAAGGCCACGCATGGCGTAAGATAAATCCTCATGGCGCAAGAAGAGTACCCCTTGGTGCAAGAGGGATCCTCATGGTGCAAGAGGAACCCTCATGGAGCAAGAGGGAGTATCATGGCGCAAGAAGAGATGTCATTGTGCAAAAGCATCCTTCTTGGCTCATCCCTTTAACATATGGCACAACAAGCTCTCCATGTTGCTCCATATCACTCCCAAGTGCTCCAAACCTCTTCCAGGTGCTCCAAACACCCTTCTGCATGATCCGTTCCTTTGGCACTTGATCCGTTCCTTTTTTAGACGATCCATTCCTTTCACAAATGATTTGTTCCTTTGTCACATGCTCCATGAACCCCAAGTGCTACATTGAGTTCCAAGTGCTCCAAATGCTCAATGAACAAGATCAAAATGCTCTATGAACACAATCCTAATGCTCGAGTCATATTTAACAATATCCACCTTGAATATAGCATCATCTGAACTCCACCTCGAACATGAACTTCCTCTATCTTCCTGCTATTTGTCCCCGAAGGGACCTACCTCTTGCCAACATCAACTAAGTCCATGCAAAGCTTGAAATTCTCAGTTGGTAATGACTTTGTCAAAATATCTGTTGGGTTGACCTTAGTATCAATCTTCAGTATTGAAAACTTGTCTCCTTCCAGAATATCCCGAATGAAATTCAGCCTAACATCAACGTGCTTTGTCTTCTTGTGATATAAAGGGTTGTTAGCAAGATTCAAAGCACTTTGATTGTCATAATACATGACAGGCTACTCCACCTTCAGAACAAGACTCTGAATAAGCCCTTGCAACCATATCACCTCCTTTATTCTTTCAGCATGGACATGTACTCGGATTCAGTTGTAGACAAAGCAACGAAATCTTGTAACGTTGACTTCCAACTAATGGCACATCTGAATAAAGTGAATTTGTAGCACATCCATGACCTGCGCTTCAGCAAGTAACCACCATAATCAAAGTCGGCATATCCCACCAAGGCACTCTTCGTATTTGCTCCATACACCAAGCAAATATCCGCCGTTCCCTTCAAGTATCGCAAGATCCACTTTACAACTTCCTAATGAGTCTTCCCTGGATTACTCATAAACCTGCTAACCACACTAACTACATGAGCCAAATCAGGTCTGGTACAGACCATGGCATACATGAGACTTCCAAGAACACTTGAGTATGGAACCCTGGTCATGTACTTCCTTTCTTCAGTAGTAGTGAGTATAGTGTTTGGACCAAGTTTAATGTGAGCCGCCAAAGGAGTTCCAACTGAATTGAAATGATAACAATTAAAGGACTGCAAAGCTTTCTCAATGTACTTTTGTTGAGAAATACATAACCGCCCTGATCTTCTGTCCCTTTGAATCTCCATCCCCAGTATCATCTTTGCTGCTCCCAAATCCTTTATCTCAAACTCATTCTTTAGGATTGCCTTCAAGTCATTTATTCCAGCCATGTCTTTCTGTGATGAGCATATCATCAACATTTAGAAACATATATATGTAGGAATCTGGTGACAATTCCTTTGAGTAAACACAATTGTCAAACTGGTTCCGAGTGTAGCCGTTCGAGATAATGAATGAATCAAATATCTTGTATCATTGTCTTGGAGATTGATTCAACCCATACAGGGATTTCTTCAGCAAAAATACATGATACTTCTTAGAATCAAGGAACCCTTTTGGCTGGGATATATAAATCTTCACTTCTAAGTTCCCACGAAGAAATGCAGTTTTCACATCAAGCTGTTCAAGCTACAGATCCAATGGACTCACCATGGCCGAAAGAACCCGAATTGTTTTGTGCTTCACGACCGGTGAGAACACCTCGTGATAATCAATTCCATATTTTTTTGAGAAAACCCTTTCACTACCAAACTTGCCTTGAACCTAGCTGGTTCAACTCCTGGTATCCTTTCCTTCCTCTTAAAGATCCATTTGCATCCCACTGGATTTGCTCCCTTTGGTAATGGAACAAGATCCCATGTTTCATTCTTCTCTAAAGATTGAATTTATTCATTCATGGCCATCAACCAGTCATTTGCTTCTTTACTCGCCACAACCTCTTTTTACGATTGAAGGTCCTCGGTATCAATGTCTTCTCCAGTTGCTAAAGAAAAAGCAATGGAGTCAAGTTCACCTGAACTCACACATCCCACATATCTATCATGTTGTTGAATGACCCTCTGTTATCTTCTCTTTGCTATAGATTCAAACCCATCATCATTCCCGATATCAACACCACTGGACGAAGATCCCATGGGTTGCTCTTGGGTCTCATCTTGTCGAGGTTGTTTACTGCCGCCTTTCTCTTTGTCACTTATCACAAATCTATCTGGATTTTGAGTTGCAAAATCCACCTTCTGGGTAGCACCCTGGTCTTTGTTCCATGCTTTACTTTTATCACCTCCTCCCTGGTTACCCATGGCAGATTCATTAAAGGTCACATCTTTTCTCATGATAAATTTAGGAGTTCTTCCTTCTTCTATACACCACAGTCGATAACCTTTTACCCATGTCGCCTATCCTAGAAATATGCACTTCATTTCCCTTGGCTCAAGTTTACCATCATTCACATGAGCATATGTAGTGCATCCAAATATACGTAAACCATAATAGTCAGAGGTTTTCCCGGACCATACCTCTTGAGTAGTCTTCCAGTCAATTGAAGTTGATGATGATCAGTTCACAAGATAGCAAGCAGTGTTAACTTCTTCCACCCAAAATTTCTTGGATAAGTTAGCAAATATTCTCATGCACCTAGCACGCTGCATGAGTGTTTGGTTCATCCGTTCTGCCACTCTATTATGTTGTGGTGTGTGTCGTACAATGCGGTGCCTCATTATACCTTCTTCCTTGCAGAAATTATCAAATGGATCATTCCAAAATCCCAACCCATTATCAGTCCTTAGAGTCTTGACCTGTTTCCCAGTCCTTTTCTCAATCATGGTCTTCCACTCCTTAAACTTCCCAAACACCTCATATTTGTTCTTCAAAAAGTAAAACTGAACCTTCCTTGAATAGTCATCAATGAACGTCACAAAGTATGAGCATCCTCCTTGAGACTTCACTGGTGTAGGACCCCATAGATCTGAGTGAACATACTCTAGGATTTCCTTGCTTGTGGGTTAAGTAGTACCGAACTTCATTTTGTGATGCTTTCCCTTGGCGCAAGCTTCACAAAACTTTATATTTCTAGTAGCCTCTCTACTAAGTAGTCCTTGTTTTCTTAGAACTGACATGCCCTTCTCACTCATGTGTCCTAACCTACGGCGCCACAACTCCGTATTGTCATCACCTTCATTCAAGGATTAGGAGATAGCCACCGTTCCCATAACTTTACAACCTTCTAGGATATAGATCCCTCCACGATACATCTTACTTTTCATTATAACAAGAGAATCTTTGGTTACTCTGATGCAGTCACCTTCACCAGCGTACCTCATCCCATTCTTACCAATGTACCAAGAGAAATTAAATTCTTCTAAAGTTTTGGAACATACTAGAAATCTAACTTCCTAACCATACCATCGAGTATCTTGATCTACACCGTGCCATTACCTTTGATGCTGCTCACCAAATCATAACCCATCTTGATTGTGCCATCCCACTCTTTGAAGGAGTCGAACAAGACATGATTATACGTCATGTGATAGGATGCTCCAGAATCCAAGACCCAAGCATCAGGAGAACTTGATATACTCACATTCAGTACATCACCATCGTCCCATTCACCAGAACTTTCCTAAACCACGACAACAATGTTATTGCCGCTTGATTCACTCTTCAACTTCTCATTCTTCAGTTGTGGACAATTTCGCTTAAAGTGTCCCTTCTTCCTTACAGTTATAACATTTCGTGTTCGATTAACCTTTAGACTTCAATTTTGAAGGTGATCTCCCTCTTTTTCCCCCTTTTCTCTCCTCTGCCCTTCCTCTCACTGCAAACAAACCGGAACTGGACACCTCCTCTCCAACTGAAACGTTTTTTTTCAGTTCCTTGGACATTATAGATTCCTTCACATCATGCACAATGATCTTTGTCCTACCATAGAGCATGGTATCAACAAAATTCTCATATGAGTTCGGAAGAGAACATAAGAGAATGAGCGCCTGATCTTCATCTTCAATCTTCACATCAACCCCTTGTAGATCCAAGATGATGCGATTGAATTTATCCATATGATCTTTCACTTAGGTACTTTCAAGCATTCTGAGAGTGTACAACCTTTGCTTCTGATACAACCTGTTCGTCAGTGAGTTGTTCTAGTACTTGTCACAAAGTTTATCCTAGAGCCCAAAAGCAGTTGTTTGATCTACGCCTCCCTCAGTACTTCATCCGTTAATCTCAATAGAATGGTACTATGTGCCTTCATCAGAATGTCCACCTTCTTCTCAGCTGCCATGTCCTTTGGCAAATTTTCCTCTCCTTCGAGTGCCGCTGCACATCCTTGTTGAACCTGAAGAGCCTTCATCTCCACCTTCCATAATGTGAAGTCATTTGAACCATTGAATTTCTCCAAATCAAACTTGTGAGTAGATATCTTCAATCACAGGAATAAAAACCGCAACTCCGATACCACTTGTGAGTAGGTAAAGTGGATAACTAGAAAAATTATAAGCACACAAGACATAATATTTATGTGGTTAGGTCAGGGTGACCTACGTCCACGGGCAGAAGGGGGTATTTTTTTATTCAGAGCTCTCAAAAAAGAGGTTACAAGTAACATTACACAAAGATTCGCCTATCACTCTAGAATTCAAGATACAAAATGACCTAACGTGCATCCCTATTTATATTCGAGGGATCAGGCCTAAAACCCTAATGGGCCAATCCTATTGGACCATAGCCCATGAAAGGTGTCAACCAATCACAATCCGCCATGCAACATATTCTGGAACATTCTTCCATGTCTTACAACCCATGAGCATAAGCAACACACATGATGGAGCACCTTGTGCCATAGTGGAGCATCATGATATACAAGTGGCGCATCATGAACACTAATGGCCCAACATCCATCACGGTGGCATAACATGGTGTAATCCTTGAGCAATACCAACTTCTAAGCATCCTTGAATAATCTTGATCATCATAGAGGAATTCGTAACATACTTGGCTCATCAAGGACCAAGATGGTCCATCTTGCGCCATCATGGCACAACATGAATATGGATGGCACAAGTGACTTCAAGTGTGGCACAAGAACATAAAGTTTTGAGCAACAACACCACCATGGCACAACAGGAACATGCATGACAAAACAAGGCCATGCATGGCGTAAGCGCAATCCTCATGGCGCAAGAAGAGTAACCCTTGGTGCAAGACGGATCCTCATGGCGCAAGAGGAAACCCCTCAAGGTGCAAGAAGGAGTATCATGGCACAAGAAGTGATACCATGGCGCAAGAGCATACTTCTTGCCCTATCCCTTTAACATATGGTCAAACAAGGTCCCCATGTTGCTCAATATCGCTACCAAGTCCTCCAAACCTTTTCCAAGTGCCCCAAACCCCCTTCTGCATGATCTGTTCCTTTTGCACTTGATTCGTTCCTTTTTCAGACGATCCATTCCTTTCTCAGATGATCCGTTCCTTTTTCACATACTCCATGAACGCCAAGTGCTTCATTGAGTTCCAAGTGCTCCAAATGCTCCATGAATATGATCCAAATGCTCCATGAACACGATCCAAATGCTCGAGTCACATTTAACATGAGGTGGGTGGTGGGTGCTTGGTGGTGGTGATGGGTGGTGGGTAGTGGTAGAAGTGGTTGTTAGTGGTGTGTGATGGGTAGTGGATAGTGGTGGCGGTGACGGGTGATGGTGGGGGTTGTGGTTGGTGCGAGGTGGGGTGGGTGGTGGTCGGTGCAATGGCGGGAGATTTATATGTTGGATTAGGTGTCTAAGCCCATAACTATAATTAATATATACTTGAATTGATAGTAGCACAGTCCTTTTGGGTTGCCCTCATAACTAGCAACTAGACAGGATGACTTTTGCAGAGAGGTTGAATTTATTATTTGAATAATAAATTGAAATAAATGATTTATTAATATATTATGAAAATAAGATGTTAATTAAAAATCATATTATTTAATTAATATTTAATCAGAAATTAATTGGAATTAAAAGAATTAATTAAAAGTGCAAGGGTTGTTGGCAATTTATTGATAGTTGAGTAAATGGGCTCTAGAAGCTCCCTAGAAGGGTTGGACGAAAACTTCTAGGAAGGCCCTATAATTTTCGTCCAAAGGCCTTGGATTGGATTTTTTAGGCTGCTTAGTGCTTAAGCTAAGGAATTAGGGTTTTCTCCTAAAACCCTAGCTTTGGCTCTAAGCTACTTCACTATATAAGGAGCCTAACCCCTTCATAATTTCGGCCACCTGAAATCCTAAGAAGAGCAGCCGGAATTTCAAGCTCCCTCCTCCTCCCTCATCTCTCATCCTCTTGCTAAGTTTTGGGTGTGATCTATTAGAGGTGTGACACTTGTGACTTGCTCTCAAGCTTCAAGAAGTCTTAGATTTAGATTATTATTACTACATAATACTCAAAGGTATGTTTACTATCTTATGTTATTAATTTCGAAAATAGTACATGCCTCCTAGGGTTTTCCATATGATGTTCAATACTTGTATGTTCAATTAGAGAAAACATGGATCAAAGCAATTAGGGTTGCATGCACAAATAGGATTGTTTGTTATGCTCAAAACCCATAAGGGGTATCAGAGCATTGGTTTTTTTTTCTATTGAATTTGATTGTAGTTGGTTGAAATTGATCAATTAGGGTTTATGGAAATTAAACCCTTTTGGACTTAGGGTTTTTAGAAATTAGGGTTTCCTAACCCTCGGTTTCGAAATTTTGAAAAGGGTTTTAACCCTTTCCCTTGTCCTACAAGTTTCGAAATTAGGGTTTCCTAAACCCTCTTGATTTTTAAAATTGGGCAAGAATTGAAATCCTTGCCTTCCTCCCGAAGAATAGGTATTTTCAAAAATTAGGGTATCCTCATAGGGTTTCTTATTTTTGGTAATTATCTTTTATGTGATTAATTGGATAATTATAAATTTTGAATTATCCCTCCTATGTTTTTCGAAAATTAGGGGAAGAGGATTAGGTTAAATTATTTTGATTAATTTAATTGGATAATCCTCAATTGGTTTCATAAATTAATTAAAGGTTTAATTAATATATAATTATTAAATCAATTTCTTTTAAATTTAATTAAAGTGTTTTAATTTTGAAATTTAAAAGATTATAAAACCCTAGTATTTTGAAATGTTTAAAATACACCTTATACTATATGTAAAATTAAATGTTTAATATTTACTATATGTATAAGACAAGTCAGTCGAACCGCTAGTACGCCTCATTCACGAAGTCAATCTATAAGGGGAGTTTAAGTAAGTGGCCTATAAAATGACAAATGTTGGGTATCCACTATTACCCACCGCTCCCTTGATTGGTGGAGGGTTGTTAACCGAACGGGTTTGATAGGACAAATAATTCTAATTAATAACTATAATGAAATTAAAAAGTAACTAAATATTTTTTTTTATAAATTCTCAGTCTTAGTTACTTTAGGAAAAATGTGAATTTGATGCTAATCCATGAAATTACACATTGCACTTTATATAAGTCATTAGTGGAGCGTGTGTGGTTAACTGGCACACTAATATGGACTAATAAAGGGTGGCAATGGGTGTCTCGTAAATTATCATTGATTAATGGAGCGTGTGTGGCTAACCAACACATTAACTGGATGATAAATGGCGTCGAGGGTACCAAGCTAATTTGCATGGTTATTCACATCTTGTTTGTGGTCATCGGTATCCCAGTCACAAATGGAAGAGCATAAACTAGATTAAACATGCCATTGAATAGTTCAATGAATCTCAAAAGATCTCGGAATTTCATTAAAAACCTAATTCGTTTACAATTTCGTTTACGTGGTGACATTGGTAAATCGTCATTTTCCTACCTTTAGTTAATTCACAATTAGATTATGACATCCCTCTTCTAAGTTTTGAATTATCTTGTTGGATCCTAGCCTTAATATTTCATTTGGGTGTTATATTAAGGATTACTCCTATCTAAACTAAAACTTGTCCTTCTTCTCTTTCAGATGTCGACTCCCAACGATGCTTCTGGTTCCTCCTCCAACCACCACTTCTCCAACAACAACTTCTCACTCTTGAACATCTGCACGAGGTTTACTTTTGATGGTACCAATTATAATGATTGGATGTGTAACATCAAAATGGCTCTACATTTCGAGAACCAGGAATATGTGATCGAATAGGAACTCCTCGAGATTGATGAAACCAAAGCGACTGACGCAGAACTAATTGAGTATAGGAAGCACTACAATGATACAACCAAAGTGGCATGCATCATGGTGGCAACTATGACTCCCGAGCTTCAAAAGTTCTACGAGGATTATTGGCCATACGAGATGAATTAGGACTTGGTGAAAAAGTACCACCAACGACCTCGTTAAGAAAATTATGAGTTAGTAAAGTCCCTCATCACTAGCAAGATGAAAGACGAAGAGTCCGTCAGTAGCCACGTGCAAAGAATGCAACGATACTTGTAGTGCTAAAGCTAAATGTGAAATGTCATGAGGTGTTGGCTATTGATATATTCTTGCACACATTTCCCAGTTCTTATGATCAGTTTATCCTAACTTATCATTTTAACAACCAAGAGACCACATTGGCTCAACTTCAGAACCTCCTGCGAACGGCTGAATTAGGAATGAAGGGAAAAAGTTGTAACGCTTGGTTTCTTCTCATTGGAGGAAGAGAAGCTTGGTGCAAGGTGGTGGTTCAAGTAGGAGCTTTCAGATCTCGATTCTCTGCTCAATTTCTAGCACATTTTGGGTATAAAAGTTCTAACCTTGCTTAATATTTGCTTAGATCTCTTCTTGGGTTAGATTGTATGCTTTTAGCCTTGGATGGGTGGTTGTTGGAGAAGTAGAAGTCCCATGTGTTTATTCCTTCAGATCTATGATCTTCATGAGCTCTTTTGGCATAAAGGTGCCAACTTTATGGTCTTAAGGACTTCATGCATTCATTAAGTCCTTCTTTTGGCGTCTTTTGAGCATTTGAGCCTCTCCTAGTCATGCATGAGTGTAAAGTTGGAAACTTTACGTAGTCATTCAGCTTTTAGGGCCAGATCTGCAGTTTAGGGATATGCCTTTAGTGATTTAGTGCTTAATGATTAAGTCCTTACCCTTTTAAGCTTAGGGTTTGGGTTTTAAACCCATTTTGGTGGTTCTCAGGGGTAAAGTTTTACCCTTCTTGAGGCTATTTCCGTTATAGATTCGAGTTGTGAAGCTCTTAGTTTCGATAAGGTCAGCTTAACGAATTAAGATGTTGGATTTCTGGCGGACTCGGCGAGTTTATGGGTGAACTCGACGAGTTGGATCGGTTTTTTCACGACTTTGCAGACTAATGGGGAAACTAGGCGAGTTGAAGGACAAGTCGACGAGTTGGGTCAACTCGGGCCATTGACTTTGACTTTGACTTTAGTCTTTGACCAAGTTTGACCTATAAGAGGCATTTGGGCATTTTGAGTGGTATTTAAGGAAATCTTTTCTGATTAGGGGTTGATCAGAGTCGATATTTGGAGCCGGGATCTGTTCGGCTATCATTCCGTTTTTGAGGTGAGTTTCTCCTCACCGGGTTTTAGCGGGTCTAAGGCACCAAGGACGACCCTTATTGATTATGTCGATATACTCATTTTCTGTGTGATACTTGTATGTGCTTGTGTATGTATGCTTATTGGGCGGGGCCCGTATTGCAAGTATGGGCGGGGCCCGTATCTCTATGGATAGGGCCCGTTTTATGATGTGGGTGGGGCTCGTTATGTGATATGATGGTATTTGGTATCTTAGGGACACTCACTAAGCTTTGTGCTTACGGTTTTCAGTTTATATTTCAGGTACTTCCGGTTCCAAGGGAAAGAGCTCGGGCTGACTGCATCGCATACACCACAGTGATTCCGTGTTTTATATTTACTCTGATCTTGATACATTGGATACTTTGTTTTGATTAGATGTACGAATGATGTTTGAAAACACTATTTTTATCTATTATAAATGAAATTTTTGGGACCATATTTTTGGATGCTTCAAAAGTGTTACCTCCACCCCTGCTGCTACTCCTGTCTTGGCCATTGGGCAAGGAAAAGGGAAGAAGAGGAAAGGTCCTCCTAAACAGAATTGGAATGGAAAGTCTGAAGTTGGGTCCTCAAGTAATGGACCCAAAGTAAAAGCCAATTCTGACGCTCCCCCTGCCTCTGATCCTAAAGAGGCTACTTACTTCTATTGTCACAACAAAGGGCATTGGAAATGAAGCTACCCTAAATACTTGCAAGATATAAAGGATGGCAAGGTGAAGCCAACCTTGGAAGGTATTTACACTATCCAATCTAATAGCTCATCATATTCTCATTCTTGTGTCCTTGATACAGTATGGGGTTTCCACATTTGTTATTATCTGCAAGGGCTAAGAAGAAGTGAGTATGTGGAGCATGGGAAAATGAACTTGATCATGGGCAATAGGCGATCTTCACGTGTTACCAATATTGGAGTTTATAGCTTAGTGCTTAGTAGTGAGTTAGGATTGGATTTTCTAAATTGTTGTTACTCGTCATAGATGACACGAAACATCATTTCATTTCATGCTTTATATAAACAAGGTTTAAGATATTCTTTCAATGATGAGAATGGATCTATTTCTGCTTTAAAAAATGGTGTATTTAATTTTGAAGCTATACTTTGTGATGGTGTGTATGAAACTATGATGATTGTAGACAATTTAGGCAATAGTGTTTTACAAATTGATTCGTCTAATGGTTTAGACAAAGCATGCTTGTGGCATTGTCGTCTTAAACATGTCGATAAGAAACGCATTGCCCAACTCCAAAAGGATGGAGTGTTGGAATCGTTTAACTTAAGGTCAGATTATACGTGCGAGTCTTGTTTACTTGGAAAGATGACAAAATAACCTTTCACTGGTTCTTGTGAAAGAGGTGAAGGATTGTTGGATCTCATACACACAGATGTGTGTGGGCCCTTCAGATCCTCCACAAGGGGTGCAAATCGATTCTATGTGACTTTTACTGATGATTATAGTAGATATGGCTATATTTACTTAATCAAGCATAACTAAAACCTTTGCAAAGTTAAAAAAGTTCAAACAAGAAGTCAAGAATCAATTGGGAAGGAAGATCAAGATGCTCAGATCTGATACATGTGGTGAATATCTTAGTATCGAATTCCACGACTATCTCAAGGAATGTGAAATAGTTTCATAATTGACAACTCCTAGGACACTACAACTTAATCGTGTGGCTGATAGGCATAATGGGTCCTTGTTAGACATGGCTCGTTTCATGATGAGCCGAGCTTCACTTCCAATTTCATTCTGGTGGTATGCCTTAGAGACTGCCGCCCAAATTCCTAATCTTGTCTCAACAAAGAAGGTTGCCAAAACACCTCATGAGATGTGGCAGGGACGGTTCCCTCGTTGGCACATATCAAGGTTTGGGGTTGTGAAGCTTTCGTTAGATGAGAGACTCACGACAAGCTTGAACCTCGAAGTGAGAGATGAATTTTCATCGTCTACCCACAAAAGTCATTTGGATATTTTTTCTACAGACTTAGTGACAATGTGGTCTTTGTAGCACGAAGGGGAGTCTTTCGTGAGAGAGAGCTTATATCCAAAGAGGACAGTGGGAGTACAATTGATCTTGGAGAAATCCAAGAGTCAAGTGATGAAGGAACCTCTAATACCAACGCTTAACCTGAGGAAGAAATTCCTGTTGAATCAATTGACGAGTCATTACCTCTTAGGCGTTCTAGTAGAGTTAGCGTTCCGCCTGTGTTGTATGGTTTTCATATAACGACAGAAGGTCACACGTTTATCAGCGATAGTACGTTGGTAAATTTGGATGAACCTGCTAACTACAAAGAAGCAATGGAAGGCCATGAATCTGCCAAATGGAAAGAGGCAATGGACAACGAGATCAAGTCCATGTATGACAACCAAGTTTGAATTTAGTTGATAGAGTACCAGGTCGTAAGACAGTTGGGTGCAAATGGATCTTCAAGAGGAAGACTGATACGGATGGAAAGGTGCATACTTTCAAGGCTCGACTGGTTGCGAAGGGCTTCACTCAAACCCCACAGGTTGACTATGATGAGACCTTCTCACCAGTAGCTAAGATTAAATATATTAAGGTAATGATAGCCATAGCTGCATTTCATGACTATGAAATTTGGCAAATGGATGTCAAAACCGCTTTCCTTAATGGGAAGTTGGCTGAAGGTGTTTACATCAGTCATCCAGAGGGTTTTGTGGATGCAAAGTACCCTAATAGAGTGTGTAAGGTTGAGAAATCAATCTATGGATTGAAACAAGATTATCGCAGATGGAATCTTTGCTTTGATGAGAATGTTAAAGAGTTTGGCTTCTCTAGAAGTGAGGATGAATCTTGTATATATTTCAAAGCTAGTGGGAGTATAGTAACCTTCCTGGTATTGTATGTTGATGACATACTTCTCATAGGAAATGACATTCCAACTTTGCAAGAAGTTAAGTCTTGGCTTGGAACGTGCTTCGCTATGAAGGGTCTGGGAGAGGCTGCCTATATTCTGGGGATAAGAATTTTAAGAAACAGGAGTAAAAAAATAATTGGACTTAGTCAAAGTACATATTTGGATAAAGTGTTAAAGAGTTTAGCATGGAAAATTCCAAGAAAGAAGAATTACTAATCCAGAGTAATACCAAATTGAGTAAGACTCAAAGTCCGAGTACTGATGCATAAATAGCATAAATGAGTCGAGTTCCATATGCTACCGCCGTTGGATGGATCATGTATGATATGACATGTATTCTCCCTGATGTGGCTTTCGCTTTGAGCATGGTTAGTCGATCTCAGGGAAATCCGGGTAGAGCTCATTGGATAGCGGTCAAGAATATTCTTAAGTGTCTGCGAAGGACTAAGGACTGGGTCCTTGTGCTTGGTGGCAGTGATGACTTAAGAGTAACTGGGTATAGTGACGCCAATTTTCAGACAGACAGAGACAGCTCCGTTATCAGTCTGGCTGGGTGTTTAGCCTTAATGGAGGAGCGATAACTTGGAAAAGTTCCAAACAGGAGACCGTGGCTGATTCTACCTGTGAATCAGAATACATAGCTTCAAGCGAAGCATCAAAGTAGGTTATATGGTTGAAGAACTTCATCAGAGACCTTGGAGTTCTGCCAGCCATAAAGTAACCAATGGAGATTTCACGATAATGAAGGAGCGATTGCCTTGGCTAAGGAACCAAGAGATCATGGTAGATCGAGACATATCGATAGAAAATACCATTTTATCAGACATAGAGTAGAAAAAGGATACCTCATCGTGAAAAGGGTATAATCAGAAGAGAATCCTGCAGATCCTCTTACAAATGGTTTGAGTAGGGTTAAGCACGTTCAGCATGCAACGAGAATAGGTCTGAAAGATGATATTAGTTTTAGTAGCTAGATAGATATTTAGAAACTTTTAACAATGTAAATGTTATTGACATTTGATGAATAAATAATGGGGATTTATTTATGAGTATTGTTTATTATATTTTGTCAATTTTTTATTATTGTGTTTCATTTTGCATGTTTTACTTCCCGGATAATTGGATTATTCAAACATCCACAGTCGATCATACTTTTGGAAGTAAGTAGTGAATTAAGACTGTGATGAATCAGACAATAGATTTTCTAAGGGTTTGGACATAGAAATAATTTTCTACATTATTCATGAGTAATTTTCAAATGGGGATTTAAGTATTGGATTAACCCACACTCAGAGAATTACTTCATGGAATTTAGCACGAGTAATTCTGAGTCGATAATATCTTATAATCTTTAAACGAAGATATGTGAGTTGTTGTTTACGACTTGGTTGTGCATCGATGATACGTAAACGCATCAGTAACTTGATGTTATAAAATGTATTGTTGTGCATGATTTGATGAGTAAATAGTGCAAGCATATAACTCAAAGTTTATCTATTCCTTTTTCCCTAACAAGAAAAGCGATATCTTGGGCCCCTCGATGATTTGGTATTGACTTATAGTGTCGGGCCTGGCCAGGACTGAATTGATGTGTTCAATTGTAGTTCTTTGTCATTAGAAATCAGAAATCGGGAAACAAAGTATTGGACAATGAGATTGCTTATGTTCCATGCTGTTTATCCACATGATATCTTGCAGAACGGAGGATTATATGATCACTTATCTTTGGACACGTAACTGACTAGGTCAGAGTTCGACATCGGCGTTGAGAGCTAAAATTTTCTAATCAAATTTTGAAGTTATACTAGAAATTATAGTAATTAGACTTATCCAAGTGGGAGACTGTTGGATTAGGTGTCTAAGCCCATAACTATAATCGGTATATACTTGAATTGATAGTAGCACAGTCCTTTTGGGTTGCCCTCATAACTAGCAACTAGACATGATGACTTTTGGAGAAAAGTTGAATTTATTATTTGAATAACAAATTTAAATAAATGATTTATTAATATATTATGAAAATAATATGTTAATTAGAAATCATATCATTTAATTATTATTTAATCAAAAATTAATTGGAATTAGTTTTGGGATTAAAAGAATTAATTAAAACTGCAGGGGTTGTTTGAGAATTTATTGATAGTTGAGGAATTGGGCTCTAGAACCTCCCTAGAATGGTTGGAGGAAAACATCTAGGAAGGCCCTAGAATTTTCATCCAAAGGCCTTGGATGGGAGTTATTGGGATGCTTAGTCCTTAAGCTAAGGAATTAGGGTTTCCTCCTAAAACCCTAGCTTGGGCTCTAAGCTACCTCACTATATAACGAGCCTAACCCCTTCACAATTTCAGCCACGGGAAACCCTAAGAAGAGTGCCAGAATTTCAAGCTACCTCCTTCTCTCTCCTCTCTCATCCTCTTGCCAAATTTTGGGTGTGATCTATTAGAGTTGTGACACTGTGACACTTTCTCTCTAGCTTCAAGAAGTCTTGGATTTAGATTATTATTACTACATAATAATCAAAGTTATATTTACTATCTTATGTTATTAATTTCAAAAATAGTACATGTCTCCTAGGGTTTTCCATATGATGTTCAATACTTGTATGTTCAATTAGAGAAAACATAGATCAAAGAAATTAAGGTTTCATGCACACATAGGATTGTTTGTTATGCTCAAAACCCATCATTATATTCATAAATGATCATGCAGTGTTGCCCATTCCTTTTTCCCCCTGCCACCACTACCACCACCTCCTCCCCCGCCCCCAATCGAACCTACCCTTGCCTCCTCCATCACCTCTGCCACCACCACCTCCTCCGCCACCAACCACCATAATCATAGATGATTAATCACTTTGTGAACTGACGTACACTGCAAGAAAATAGAGCACTAGGGACGCCTCTTTTATCGACGACTTTCCCTTTAGCGACGATATTAGACGAGACACCCTTGGTGTTGCCGCTAAAAGTGCATGTTGTCACTAATAGCTTTGCCGCTAAAAGTATCCATTGGTGATCCGTCCAACCCATGCTACTTTAAATCTTGGTCGTATGTTTGCATGATGATCCATCTTATAGGGATTATTCTCCTAGAAGGAAACAACGACAACAAATTTTGTGACGACATCGTCGCCGTTAATGTATCAATCTGTGTGACCCACATGACAAGAAATATTGGCCCTACGACGTTTACTTGATCTGAAGACCAATAATCACATAAAAGCATGTGTTTGTTTCCCTCCTACATGTCGCATCTAATGGTTCAGGTTCGCCGCTAAAGGCGTCCCCGTAAAGAGTACTCATCTTTTGTTCGATCTTCATCCCAGATCAGGTACCCCATGCACTGGTTTTTCTCTTGATTTCTCCAACGAACACATGGTATCTATGGCGTATTATGATGATTTTTACCTACAAGCGCCTCCGATTTTCCTCCATCAGCAACTCGCCGAACTAGTTTCCACCCATTCTCCGTATTAGTTTCCACACCCAACAACATGAAACTTATCCGACATCGATATCCAGTGAAGATATGTGCTCAACGTCCTCCTTTCTCTTTCTCTTTCTCTTATGGCCTCGATTTCTCTTCTAATTTTTTGAATTTCATGGTTTTAAGGCACTGCAACAACCACACCGCCACAACAAGGCAGTTCTCTAGCAACGACCGACACTACAACACCACCGGTTGATTTTTCCGGCCATAGTAGTGTTTTTCTGGCCACAATTATTTTGTTATGCATGCATTGTGTGTATTTGTTATATATGTGTATTTGGTATAGTGAATGTATCGAAAACTGTTATATGAAATTTGTATATGCATATTGTGTGTATTTAATTAGTATATATGCTTGTATTTGTTGTCTTTGGTATATATGCTTGTATTTTTTGTCTTTGGTATATATGTTTTTTCGTATGTGATTTTTCTTTGACACATTTTTAGGTTTTTCGGGTCAAGTATGAAATTAGTGGTAGAAAATAATGGTAATTTCATAAAATGACTCGAACAATTTTGACAATACTGAATGGATATGTATTTATGTAACGTCCCAAAAATACAAGGTAACAATTTGATTTTTAAATCAACCAAAACATCCATTCATTCATTCATCACTTCCAAAAGGATAATCAGAGTAATAAGTATTAAAAAAAACAACAATGATAAGTGATAAAGATAGTGCGAAAGAAAATCTCTGGGGGATGCAATGCGATCACGTCAGGCCCTTCCGTTTGGAACTAGAAGTACATGAAACAACCATAACATAAAACCGTAAACACGAAGCTTAGTGAGTTTCCCAGAATACCACATAATATATATCAGCTAGTGAATGCTATGGGTCAAATCATAGTCTGAAAATCACTTCCTGCTGTGGGCCAAATCATGGCCTTTCATTACCAATGTTAGGGCCACATCCTAGTATTACGTGCATTTCCAGGGGTCGGATCCTGGTTTTTCATATAATTTCCAGGGTCCCAATCCCGGTCTTACATACATACTCCAAGGGCCAGATCATGTTCTTCAATGCGAGTATCACATAGACAACTAGCATACTATATATATATATATATATATATATATATATATATATATATATATATATATATATATATATATATATATATATATTCCATATAATTCCCAGGGAGTAGATCGTGGTCTTTCGTACATATTCCAGGGACCATATCCTGGTCTTCAATGCAAGTATCACAAAGACAGCTAACATCCTACATAGTATAGTGAGAAAACTCACATGATTCTAGAAAACTGAATCCTAACAGCACTACTGTCGTGAGCTAGATGGGCTACTTCCTCATCGCACACCTATATCCCATACCAATAACTTCATTTAGATTATTTCATAATATTACTTATCTTATATTTTATTTATACTTTTATTTATGTTGTTTCCGAATACCATCTTAGGTTCCACACCAAGTTTACACCAAGCACACATAATACCCTAAATTAGATAATACTTCTTGTTTAGAGCACTTGTAACCAACCAAACTTCTAACACATGATATAAGTTGTGCTTTAACAGAAAAACTTGGTTCAAAATAAGATTCCATGGACAAAGAACATCATAAGAGTAGCTATCGTTTTTACCATGAGGTTTTTTATTTTACATATTTTTTTAGCGTCTCGTAATTACTCGGTCCCACGCTTCTTGAGAATATCCCAGTTCTCTCCTCCCAAAGCGTCCTCTCAGTTGTCAAGAAGTAATTGAGTTCATAGACAATAAGGAGAATGTGAAGTTATTTCTGATAATCAATGTGAATCACCTTTTATTTCTGATAAATGATAATTAATTTGTCGCTAAAGCTAGATTTCTAATAATCAAGTTAAACTATTTCTAAAGGTCGATTTTCAACCCAACCCTAACAAATGTCTAAATAATCAGATTAAAGGGTTTCAAAGTTCTGATTTGTCATTTCAATTTTTGAAGTTCTTTCTCAATGTTTTTATTAATGAATTATCTGATTTCTCGATACCTTAATATGTGTATATGTTGTTAATGCAACATGTTTTTGAGCGACTTGTTATTCCAACATTTGATTCGAATTTCTGAATAGTGGATCCAGAGTATTTGATTATGATATCCGATCGATATTTGATATTGGCTAATGTTTCCGACTTTTTTGACATTTGTTTCTTTTTTATCTACTTTTTCGATTTGATAATAAAATTTCAAGTTGTCAGAAACCAACGATTACTTTGTAAGTTTCTTTTTTGTTCTTTGATAATTATTGGAAACTACAAAAAAAAAAATCAAGATATGTGACTATGATGTGATCCTAGTTCCTTACTTCTTCAAGAATTCAAATATTTTTTGTAAAAGAGTATTTGTAAGTTTTGGTTTGTTCTTTGTTTTGAAAAATTACACTTTTTTATCAAGAGATGGTGCTGCAATGTTCTTATGTCATTACATGGACAACTATACATGTTTTTACCAAAAAAGTTCATTTTGCCCTTAATTTACGTTTGAAAGATTTATCCATAATAAGATTGGTGTTGCTCACATATTCTGGATGTACATCATTTCGTGTTGGGTTGTTTCCGAAAAAACCATTTTGACATTTTTGCCCATATTTGGTTGGTTTTTCTTTTGGTTGTTATTATTTTATTTTATTTTGACGTCTATTTTGGTTGATTTAATTTGTTTGTACTATGTAGTATGTACTACAACTTATTGCTTCTTGTTGGTTTTTTTTTTGTTGTATTTATTTACTTTTCCCGTTAAAAAAAAACTTTGTATGGTGTGATAAAAATACTTATTATTTTATCATATTTACATGAAAGCATATGGGAATATCTTATTTATAGATATCATAAGCCATATGGAAGGTCTTCTATAATGTATCTATAATTTTGGGTCTCATTTGTATGTTAGTAAAAGCTACCCAAATAAATGAACTATTAATTGTAGTTATTTGATTACAATTTGTCATTTTTAAGGGCCTCAATTTTGTCTTCGTTTTGGGCCTTAAATTGGCTTGGGTCGGTCCTCGTTGAACGCTCATTGATGTCGAAAAAATTGATACATTAATACTCTTGAACATTCAAAAATCACACTATTTAAATATTTAAAATCCAATAACTTAACGGTATTAAAGTAGTTTACATCATTTTCATTTAGATTGTTTTGACTTTCATAAAAGTAGATGGGCCATTTAAACTTTGTGATTTAAAAAACCTGGATAATCCACTTACTTTATATAAAGAAGCTGAAAGCGATCGAAGAAGAAATAAATTAAAAAGGTATGGACGTATGGCAAGATCATATATCAAAGAGCTTCGTGACATGATCAGCCGTTCAGTATTCGTTTCGATGATACGTATCAAATCCGATGAGTGATTGACAGTAATTGACGTTGGTTAGGACTGTACTTGTTGAACCGCATTCACTTCCTATAAGAGAAGCAGTTGACTTGTCTAACTTGACTGACCATGGATAGTGATTTTGAGCACCTGAATTCGAACCCAGATGAGAAGAAGACCGCTGCATCTTGACAGCTCTTGGGACGTTCCTTCCTTCTATGGAAGGCCTCCGTCTAGTGACGCTAGAAGACTGTCTCTCATACACAGAACTAAAATCAGCTGGGCGCTGCTTTGGGGCGCTGTGGGATCGTGCTTTTGCTTTCGATGATTCTGTGTTCGCCATGTAACTTGGGAACTCGTATAGTGATTCGGCATAATCAGGTTTCATGGTAGGGCTACCTTGAGCGGACGCCAATGATCTAAAGTCCTCAAAGTGGCGGCAGTAAGCCCTCGGACTTGGCTCCGATGGTGCAGGCGAGATGTGCATGGAGACTCGTTCTTTTGAGTAACTCTTTCTAGTACTTCTGGTGTCCATTTCTACGATTTTGATGTGTTCTTCAGATACGTCCGGAGTTCTGAAACCCTGATAAAGTTCAGAGTCCGGCCACCCGTAATTATAAGAGTCAACTCCATCGTTACTGCGCCTTCGTCGGGCACAAGCTCGCGCCTGAACTGTTACCAACGCCTGCATACACCGGAGCGTCGCAGTTGCCCGTTTCCGTACCAAGTGACCCCTCACCAGCGCTTGGAGCTTCACTAACCCTTTCAAAGCGTACAAAGCCTTTCTCGCCAAGTAGGACCGAAAAACGGATTGAATCTTTGTGGCAGCAGTGTGTTTGACAATTATGGCTGTGGCTGCTGCATTTGCAGTTGCTGCAGCCACAAAGGCCATCTCTAGAGCATGCTTCTTCTGCTCGTAATTTTGAGCTTCATGCACTAATGACGATGGTGGTGCAGAGGAGATTACGTCTATGGAGTTGGTGGTGGTGTTTGTGGTTGTGGGAGGTGTGGCGGATGACCGCCGGAAGCTCCATCGACGTTTCTCCTTAGGAGTTGCCGGTGCGACGGAAGTGGGTGGTGTTTGAGTTGCATCGACGGCTTGTTTGTCTTTTTTTCCGGCCAACAATTTCTTGATCCATTTTCTTGCCTTCCCCATTATTTCTTTGGGACTATCTTCCAAACTTTACCATGAATTAGCATCACAAAACCCAATAATATGTAGATCAAAATTTCTCTTTCTAATTGATTATCATTACCTACTTGCTCCCTGAAAAACATTATGATCGACCAATCTTTATTATAATAATTCAAAATTGGATTCTTGTATATGTTTCATGCAATTAATATTTTGTCTCTATTTAATAGATTTATTCAGATTTTATTCCTATTAAGAAAATGATAGTGAACATGTTTTTTTTATATATTTTTTCTTCCAATTAAACTTTAATTTCTAAAATCACAATTAAACTTTAATTTCTAAAATCGAAATATATGCATTGGCTAATTTTAGTTAAATGAAATCATTTAGAAATTAAAAACAAATAAATCTTAATATGCTAAATTACTCATTCCTGGTTATAGTAATTAGTTGTATCATTGTTTATAGGTAAGTTTTTATATAAATCGCTAATATTCTTGAGATAGTTGGACTGCTTAAATCAACACAACACGTTACGTTGTCCAAGATATTCTTTTTGGTACATTAAATTTATAAATTTAATGAGTTAAATTATAAATAAGTGGACGATAATATAATAGAAGGAAAACAGTATGTATGTAGCATCTTTGACAGGCTGAAGATTCAAAATAATTGGGAGGATATTAGTCTGGAAGACACATGCATGTTCATGTGTCCAGTGATCTCAAATCATACATGCTAACATGTATTCATTTCCAAAATAATAGTTAATGATCGAGTATCGGACCCACTCTGAGTCGATCAATATGCATGTCTATTATTTTTTGCATGGAAGGTCACATATTTAAAGCGAAATAAAGTCTGAAGTTCAGTTTGTGTGTCAATATCATCCAATTCGTCAAATAGAAAATCCATATATGAATTGAGTGTTGCTGTTAATATACCAATAATATTTGTTATAATATTTAATATGACTAGAAGAAACTGTTAAACTATGTATATATTCCGATTTATTAATGTTCTAACTTGTACGTGTTTAGCTTATTGGCTTCGGCTCATGGGCTGTCATCGATTGTATATTTATTTATTTTTTGGAACGACAATAGATCTACTCATAATCATCAACTATATCTCATATAAGACTTGAACTAAGAGAGTCACTTATTACCATTAGACCAAACGATTTTTAGTTAATTTGGTTCTCATCCATTGTATATAATATGTAATGTTTTCCCCTTGTGAAAATTATAGAAATATATAGTTTATCATTGTATCTCTAAGCAAATTGATCTCTCCCCTTAGTATTCACCTAAAATCTCTCTCCTTTATGCTTATGTATTGTTTTCCCCAAGTCTAACCCCCTCATTTTCCTTGTATCACAGGTAGCAGTACGAAAGCAAAGGAGTGTTGAGATGATCCTGATGAGAGGATTATGGAATGTAGGCCAATAGGTTAATGTCCTATTGTAAGGCATGTAACCTTTCCTTTATACTTATGTATTGTATCGACGATAACATCCCAAGGTTTTTAATATAAATAAAGTACATCTCTTCAGAAATGTTTTAATAATATTATGATTATGTTTTTGAGAACAAATTCTGCATTTTAAATTCTTTAAAAACGATACTCTGATTTTTAATAAGCATAAATATATCGGTCTTTTCTAACCATGAATTGGGGATGTCACAGTTGGTATCAGAGCATTAGTTTAAGCGAATTAGAAATAATTGAGGATTTCTAGACTTAAACTTAGAACGCTAAGCGATGATTGTAAGATGAGTGTCTGCTATATTTCAGGTAGTCTTCCTGAAATGAAACATGCGCTAGCTTATTTAAGGAATGATGCCTAAATTGCTTTTATATGCTAAATGATTTATGATAGCATGCTATAGTTATATGATACATTCAGATGCCTTAGGATACCTGCCTAGGATGCTATTATTTGAATAAATCAATGGTCTATTGCCGACCTAGATATAGGAAATTTTATGTGTTCGGGATTCTAAACGTTTAAATTACGGTATTAGAACTAGCATATAACTTTTTGGAGTAATAAGGAGAATATGCGTCTAAACCTTCCCTATCTACATTATCGTCTCGGTACACTGAATGTCTATTTTGGTTTACAGATCGTCATCGTGAGAACTTAGAGTGGATTAGGTAACTGTAACGGTAATCAGCAGCCTGAGCCTCGTGTGATCAGGTGTGCACCTGAGATCATACCAATAGTTGAACCTGTCATGATGGAAGGAGTCAAAGTAATGATTCATTGTATATGATGACCGAACAAAGGTATGAGATGATATGGATGTTAAGGAATAATAGGGATGTGGCTACCACACTTGTTATGCAAACTGAGTTGAATGAAGAACAGTTTGAGGAGGGAAACTACACCCATACTGTTAGCCAAGCTGAGCCAAGAGTGGTTAGAAGGAACAAAATGGAGGAGATGATGGACATGGGTGTAAGTATAAGGATTTCATGGCATCCAAGACACCGAGTCTTTCTGGAAGCCCGACACCGATGGAAGTCATGGATTGGATCTTCGAGATTGAGATGGTATTTGAGAGTTGTGACTATAGCAACAAGAAGAAGACTGTTCTCGCTGTCCGACAGTTGAAGACTGGGGTATAGATTTGTGCATATTTAATCATAAATTTGGTTCACTATCTTAATACTTTTAGCTATAATTATGCTTATTTTGGGACATAAGGTACTTATTATGTTTGAACTTTGTTCTGTAGTAGCAAAGATATGCTCGGGATAAAAAGGAAACAAATATGGAGCTGGAAGCAGGAAAGAGTGGCCTAAGACGTTCGAAGTCAAAAGAAGTCATATATTGTGAAGCCCACGACATGGCCATTCTATGCAACACTGTGGGGAGTAGAAGCTTCGTGATCTAAGAAGCTGACTTGGAGAATACGTGAGGAACCAGGTTGCCACGCCATGGAGCGTATTCGCCACATCGTGGGAGTCAGAATTGTGGAAAGTATAAGTACTCAAACAATAGGTCGAATTTAGGGACTTCTGGCCGATTTTTTGAGAAGGATTACGACTAAAACCTTATGGAAAACCTTGGGAAGATCAGAAATCGATTAGAGCACAAGAGTTGAAGAGATTTAGAAGAAATCTACATAGATCTATTCGTTTTGTTAGCATTACTGATGTCTAGTCTTATTTGCATTGATTAAGTGTGTTTTTCTGTTATGATGAGAGGCTAAAAACCTTATACTTCTGTTTGGTGAAGATGAACTTGAATCTTATGTGTTGATTTCGATTTATTGGATGATTTATGTTAATTTTACTTATGTTTGATATCAAAACCCTAGCATGTTTTAGTATTAATCTTTGAATGCCTTGATATAAGTTTAGTGTAGTGGATGATCATTTTATTTGCATGAACTTGTTATCCTAGTGGTTTGTGATCATTAAATTGCTAGAGCTAGGATTAATCATATCTTGGATTAGGTAATTAAAGCTAGTAAATTTAACTAGGTTAGTGAGCACAATCAATCTTAATTTGTGATTGGTTGTTTGACTTGATCATAGGAAAGTAACTATTATATTTATCATTCATAGTCCAATTCATGTCTATATCGATTTTGTGTTTAACATGTGCTTGATATTGCATGGTAATTCATAAATTGGTACATCTAGGTATTTGATCATAATAACTAGTAAATTAATAAAGTGGTAATCAATAAAATCTATCCACTAGAAATCAACCATAGGAGAGGGAAAATCGGAACTGAATAGAAGTACTCTTTAATCTTGAATTTAATTCGTCTTCTTTGTTTGCTTAGTTGTTAATTTGCCAGTAATTTGAATTAAGTTACTGAACTTGCAAAATGAAAAAATCCCCCATTTAATGTTTGTTTTCTTTGTATAATTAAAAGTAGTTATTTTATTAGTTAAATTTCGTTCCCTACGTTCGACACCCGACTTACCTAAGCTATTCTATAATCTGACTAGGTACACTGCCTTTAGGTGCATAAATTAGTTAAGTTAGTTAGGTTGATAAATTTAAAATTTAATAGGTATTTTTGTGCACATCAAGTTTTTGGTGTCGTTGCCGGGGAATGACTTATTTGATTTTTAGTTTAATTGATTTAAGTTATTCGATCATTTTTGTGGGGTAAAAACCGCAAAAAGTTATTTTTTTAGATTTATTAGATTTTTCTGTTTGTTCAGAAGCCACACCGTGGGCACTTTTAGCAACGTTGTGGTCATTAAGCAGACAGATTTCAGTTTAGCTATTTTTATTCGTTTTACGCGTTTTTGTTTTGTTTTTGTTTCCGTAATATACGACCCGAAGATCCAAAAATTCAATAGTTCCACCACTTAAAGATCCCGAATCCGCCTTACACAAGAAGAAGAACAAGAAGGTTTACGAATCAAGTGGCACCCTCCAATTTCACACATACGAGCATTTTCAGAAGACTCCAAGCAAGAAAGGATCCGAGTACAAGCCAGGAACTGAAAGTGAATCAGACGAAGATGATATCAAAAGCGAGATTAATGAAATGGTGGATATAACGGATATGATGATAGAGGAGTACAATAAAAGGATGCATAACGACAACGGGTCGGGTCTTGTGCCACCCGAAATCCCAGCAACCGCAAATTTCGAATTCAAGGGGCATATTCTAGCCATGGTTAAAGATATTCCGTTCTGTGGGAAGGAGCATGAAGACGCTTTCAAGCATATCGATGAAGTTTTGGACATTGCTAATTATTTCAATGTTCCAAATGTTTCTAGAGATTTGATTTTATTGAGAATGCTTCCAGTAACACTTACTGGAGATGCAAAGATTTGGTTGAAGTCTCTCACACCTGGAGCTATTCAGACATGGGACAATCTTCGTGAACCTTTTATCGAGCAAATTAGTCCTGTTTCAAAAATTGCCAAGATTAAGAAAAAAATTCCTAACTTCCAACAAGAAATCGGTGAGTCCTTATATGAAGCTTGGGAGGGGTACAAAGGTCATCTTAGAAATTATCTTCAACACAAGTTGAACATTCAACAAGAGGTGTCTATCTTTTATAACGGGGTGAACATTACAAATATGCAACTTCTTTATTATTAAGGACCAATGACTAAGAAGAATCCGACCACGATCAAAGAATTAATTGAAGAGTTCACAAAACACTCAAGAGAATACCATAATACGTGAGAAGATCCAACGAGAGGTAAAGGAAATGGTGATGGAGGAAATGAGAACTCGGGAGAAATAATGGCTAAAGTAGAGAACATGAATCTGCGAATGATGAAAATTGATCAATCCATTCATGCCATACGAGTTGCATGCAACAATTGCAATGGGCCTCATTGACTAAAGATTGTGATCTACATGAGAATGGGAATCGAAAGGCCCAAGTATGTTACTCAAGTGGAGACAGGTATGATGAGGATTGGAGGAAACCGAATAAGGAGTGGTTACCTTATGATGAATACAACAAGTAAAAAGATGAGAAGCTTAGCCAAACCGGTCGAGGCTTCTATCAAAAAGAACAACCACCGCTCGAGAACAAATCCAAGTTCGAGTCGATGCTAGCATGATTTGCATCCGTTACTGAGAAGAGACATGAAGCAACTAACGCTATGATAAAAAACCAACAATCGGCGATAACGAGCATTGAAACTCAAATGGGTCAATTGACAAAACTAGTAAACGAGAGGTTACCTCATAAAAATCCCGACCCAAAACCACAACCTCATGTTATGGCAATATACACTGAAAAAGTTGTTCATTCTAAGCCATTAGTGATCCATGACGCAACTACCACATAACCCAATCCACAGCTGGAAGAAGAGAAGATCAAAGCAAAATCAGAATGAAATTTTGCCCACTACCCATGACGTGGCGACCTTTCCACGCCGTGACCACTGAAGGGTGAAAATTTTTTGTTTTTTAGAACTATAGCAGCCTCCTCTGCCATATCCATCTCGAGCCTTCAAGAAACCTCTAGATCCGGATCAAAAGAAATTCATGGAACAAGTGCTATCCCTTTCTATCAATGCCCCATTCCTCAAATCCATGGCTAAGCTTCCTAAATTTGCTAAGGACGTGTTGACCAATCGAAAAGAATTGGATAAATCATCTACAATTATGTTTAGTGAATTGTGTTCAGCTGCAATCATTGATGGGTTACCGATTAAGATGGGGGATCGGGGCCGATTAACTTTGCCTTGTGAATTGGGCAATTCCACTTCAATAAATGTTTTAGCTGATTCGGGAGCTAGTATCAATATAATACCATATTTTTTTACATGAAGCTCGCACTACCAAAGTTGCAGAACACTAGAATGACACTTCAATGGCGGATCATTCAATCACTAACCCACGCAGGATTATCAAATCTTTGTTGGTGAAAGTTAGAATTTTTTTTCCAGTTGACTTTGTGGTTTTAGACATGAAAGAAGATAAAGTCATTCCCATAATCTTGGGAATACCATTCTTGAGTACCGTGATAGCTCTCTTTGACATCCATGATTCAAATCTCACACTTCGAGTAGCAGACAAAGAAATCAATTTTGAAATGAACCAAGAAGTGAGTTATGAAGAGCCTTTAGATGAGGTGTTAGGTTGAATAATTTGGAAGGAAAAAGAATAGAAGAAGGTCTCAGCGAGTTAGATGAGATAGAAAAGTTGATAGAGGAGGATTTGAAAGCCTGGGAAAAGCCTCAAGTTAGAGGAGTAAAGTGTTCCAAGCCAAAAGCTTCAATTCCAATGACCTTTCAAGTATTCACGTTCGCTACACTCAAGGCTCAAGTGGAGGAGGAAAGTGAAGAAGGAAAGTTTGATTCGGATGATGATGAGGAGATGAGTGAGGAAGAGATTGAACAAGAGAAAAACAAGCCAACTTTTGATAAAATATAAGTGGAAACTAAGGAACGAACACAAGGAGAAAGAATGATACAAATGGAAAGTAAAGGGTTGAAATGCAAACATGAAGAAAGTGCCAATCAAAAAAAGAAGGAAAACACGAAAAAGGTGTACATACGATGGGTACAAGAGTACAAGAGAATATGGAAAGAGAAAAAGGAGAGACTGGGGACCCCACTCCCACCAGCAACAACGTAGAGTGGGAAGGAGTCCGGCTCATGACTCCTAAAAAAGAAGTGCTTATTGGGAGGCAACCCGACGTTTTAAGAGTTTACATTTTCTTTTCCTTTTGATTCCATTTTAGTCTTTGTTTTTATTTTTGTTTTTACTTAACCGAATGATGATGTGTTTCTCTAGTCCTTTGATCTTATTTTTGTAGTATTAAAAGAGGTGAAAGCATTGAATGAGCTTAGTTGGAAAAAGCCGTGAGATTTTGGAATATTACAATCGAAGAACATATTTTTGAATAAGTATGGGGGTAACTACCTGATGATAGGAGGAGTTTGAATAATTTTACAAAAAGAAGAAATATGAATGGTCCTATGCGATTAAGAAGTGAAGATGCATTATATTTTGGCTCTAAAAGACATTATGTGAAGTCCCCACGACGTGCCCACCACCTCAACGTTGTGGCGTTTATTCTTATCGCGACTGAATTCTACCAGACCTGTCCCCACAACGTGGTGACTACTTCCATGCAGTGGCCCCGTTCTGTCCACTTTTTGAAGATGGTTCTTTGGTTATTTTAATCCGGTACATTTTCATTCATGAGAAGAGAGTCCAGAAGTACTGTTTTTCTAACGAATTATACGAGATGTCAACCACACAAGTTTCATTATTCGATCTTGCCACTACTATCCCAGGGGATTCTGTTCTATTTTTAACTCTTTATTTTTATGTTCTTTTATTGCTCAAGCATGCAATAGGGACCTTGCATCAATTAAGTGGGGGGTAGGGGGTTGAATATAGGAATGCAAGCATACTGATGAGAAGATGACTTGGAGAATACGTGATGAACCAGGTTGCCACACCGTGGAGCCTATTTGCCACGGCGTGGGAGTTAGAATTATGGAAAGTATAAATACTCGACCATTAGGTCGAATTGAGGCAATTTTGGCCGATTTTTTGAGAAGGATTACAACTAAAACCTTCTAGAAAACGTTAGGAAGATCAGAAATCAATTGAAGCTCAAGAGTTGAAGAGATCTGGAAGAAATCTACATAGATCTATTCGGTTTGTTAGCATTACTCATGTCTAGTCTTATTTGCATTGATTTAGTGTGTTTTTCTGTTATGATGAGAGGCTAAAACTCTTATACTTCTGTTTGGTGAAGATGAACTTGAATCTTATGTGTTTATTTCGATTTATTGGATGATTTATGTTAATTTTACTTGTGTTGGATAATCAAAACCCTAACATGTTTTAGTTCTACTATTTGAATGCCTTGATATAAGTTTAGGGTAATATATGATCATTCTATTTGCATCAATTTGTTTTCCTAGTGGTTTATGATCATTAAATTACTAGAGCTAGGATTAATCACATCTTAGATTAGTTAATTAAAGCTAGTAACATTGACTGTGTTAGAAAGCACAATTAATCTTAATTTGTGCTTGGTTACTTGACTTGATCATATGAAAGTAATTATTAGATTTATCATTCATAGTCCAATTCATGCTTATATCAAATTTGTGTTTAACTTGTGCTTGATCATTTCATGATAATTCATAAATTGGTACATCTAGGTATTTGATCATAAAAACTAGTAAATTAATGAATTGGTAATCAATAAAATCCATCCACTAGAAATCAACCATACGAGAGGGGGAAATCGGACTGAATAGAAGTACTCTTTAATCTTGAAGTGAGAGCTTTTTCTTTGTTTTCTTAGTTGTTAATTTGCTACTAATTTAAATTAAGTTACTAAAGTTGTAAAATCAGTAAAACCCCATTTAAAGTTTGTTTTCGTAGTATAATTAAAAGTAGTTATTTTATTAGTTAATTACGTTCCCTGTGTTCTGATGGGTTTTGAGCAAAAGAACATCTTATGTGCACATGCAAAACCCTAAAGCTTTGGATCTAGGTTTCTCTATTGTACATGTAATTCATCCAAAGCTTGCAAACCCTAATCTAGCATACTATTAAAATTGAGATCTATAATAAAACAAGTTTAGATGATACCTTCCAATAGTTGCAAGAATCTTCAATCTTCAAGAGCTTAGTATCACAAGTGTAATACCTCTAATGCCTTACAAACACCAAAGCAAGAAGATGATCTAGAAGAGAGGGAGGAGGAGCACAATTTCGGCTATAGTAACTCTAGGGTTTCTTGGTGTAGCCGAAACTGAAGCCCTGGGGTTTCTTAAATAGCTGAGCTGCTAGGGTTTCAGTCAAAAACCTAATTGGATGACTTAGGCCCTAAACAGCTTAAAAACCTTCTGGAATAAGGCCCCTTGGACGAAATTAGAGTGGGCTTCCACTTCAAATTTCGTCCCCCTTATGGCCATGAGGATTCACAGCCCAAATTCAATTTATCTTATAATTGACAGTTCCAGTACCCCTTATTTAATTAATATATTTTAGTCACAAAATTAATTATTATTTAATTCTTGACTAATATTAATTAAACTATATGATTTCTCCATTAATATATTATGCATATAATATATTAATAAACCATAATAACCTCTCTCTCTCTCTCTCCATAAATCATCCTGTCCAGTTGCTTCGGTGAAGGCAACCCAAAAGGACCATGCACAACCGGGTCAAGTACATACCAAATATAGTTACGGGCTTAGACACTAATCCAATAGTCTCCCACTTGGATAATTCTAGTAACTATAAATGCAAGTACGACTTTAAGATCCGATTAGCAATTGTAGCTCTCAAAGACGTTGTCGAACTCTGATCTTATCAGTAACTTGTCCTTCAGATAAGGGATCGTATAATCCTTCGTTCTAGATATCGTGTGGACAAATACATGGAACATAGTCATACTTATTGTCCAGCAGTTTGTTTCTCGATCTCTGATTCGTCTGACATAGAACTTAATTGAACACATCAATTCTGTCCTGACCGGGCCCGACATATAAGTCAAACCAAATCATCGAGGGGCCCAGATATCGCTTTTACCCTCTTAGGATAAAAGGAACAGATAAACTTCGACTTATATGCATTTACTATTCACTCATCAAATTATGCACAACAATGCGTTTTATAACATCAAGTTACTGATGCGTTTACGCATTATCAATGCACAACCAACTTGCAAACAATAAACCATATATCTAGGTTTAAAGACTATATGATATTATCGTCTTGTGATCACTCGTGATAAATTCCATGAAGTGATACTAACAAGTGTGGGTTTAATCCAATGCTCAAATCTTAGTTCATAAGCACTCATGAACGTTGTAGAAAACTTTTGCTATGTCTAATACACTTTAGACAATCTACAAGCCAATTCATGACAGTCTTCTTTCACACCTACTTCCAAAGTATGAGCGACTGTGGAATGTTTTAATAATCTTATTATTCAGGAAGTCAAAACATGCAAAGTGAAACAATAGGTAAATGATTAACACAAGACAGTAACTTTACTCATAAATAATACACATTTATTTAATCATCAAATGTTAATTACAATTTATCTATTACACGTTTTGAAGCTATCTAATCTAACCTAATATTGTCCTTCAGCCCAATGCTCCTAGCGTGCTGCATGTGCTTAACCCTACTCAGTCCCTTCGTAAGGGGATCTGCTGGGTTATCTTCTGACGATACCCTCTTCACTACGAGGAGTCCCTCTTCTACCCGATGTCTAATAAAGTGATATTTTCTATCGATATGTCGAGATCTGCCATGATCCCTTGGTTCCTTGGTCAAGGCAACCACTCCTTCATTATCGTAGAAAATCTCCATAGGCTCCTTTATGGATGGTACAACTCCAGGGTCTCCAATGAAGTTCTTCAACCATATCGCCTCCTTCGACGCTTCGCTCGCCGCTATGTACTCTGATTCGGACGTTGCATCAGCTACGGTCTCCTGCTTGGAACTTTTCCAAGTCACCGCTCCTCCATTTAGGGTAAAGACCCAGCCTGACTGAGACCGATACTTATCTCAGTCTGTCTGAAAACTGGCGTCACTATACCCTCGCACCCTTAAGTCATCGCTCCCACCGAGGAATAGAAACCATTCATTGGTCCTCCGAAGGTACTTAAGAATATTCTTGACTGCGGTCCAATGTGCTCTGCTAGGGTTTCCCTGATATCTGCAGACCATGCTCAAAGCGAAGGCCACATCAGGGCGAGTACAAGTCATAGCATACATGATTGAGCTAATTGCGGAAGCATAAGGTACTCGGCTCATCTCTGCTATCTCGACTTTGGTACTCGGGCTCCGAGTCTTACTCAGTTTGGCGTTGCTTTGGATTGGTAACTCCCCTTTCTTAGAATTCTCCATACTAAAACGTTTTAGTACTTTATCCAAGTAAGTATTCTGACTAAGTCCTATTAGTCTCTTACTCCTGTTTCTCACTATCCTTATTCCCAGAATATAGGCAGCCTCTCCGAGACCCTTCATAGCGAAACACTTCCCAAGCCAGGACTTAACTTCCTTCAGGGTCGGGATGTCGTTTCCTATGAGTAGTATGTCATCGACATACAATACGAGGAAGCTTATTATACTCCCACTGTGTCACACCCCGCTAAAGCGGAAACACGAGGCGTGGCAATATAAAGGGTTTCATAGCAAAAGTTAAAAGACAACACCAACCATAGTATTAAAAAGCATTACAAATTTACAATGAGTTTGAACAAATTTTTAAAAGAAATTACAATGTAAACTGAAATACAACACATGCGAATGCTCCTAAAAGTGAAGTGTCTCTAAGTGCCACTTACTCGATGATTCCTGAAGAAGCATGTAAAACGAGCGTCAACTATAAAAATAGTTGGTGAGTACTCACAAGTTTTATAACATAATATACTTTGAAATTCATGATAATCTGAATATTGATAACAGTTTCCATAAACAAATGTTCATTGCTAAAATAAGTAAATAAGTTTTCACGAATAGAAGTTTATTGCTAAAGCGAGTAATAAAGTTTCTATAAATAGAAATATATTGCAAAAATTGAGTAATAAGTTTGCATAAACAAAGTTCGTTGTCATCATGAGAGATAAAGTATGTTGCCCCAAATGAGATGCAACGTTCATATTCTCATGGGAAATAAATTTTGTTACTAAAATGAGTAAACAAGTTTCATTGCTAAAATGAGCAATCAAGTTTGTTGCTACAAGGAGCAAACAAGTTTGTTACTATAAGGAGCAATCAAGTTCGTTGCTAAAACAAGTAAATAAGTATTTAGTAACAAAAGTTCGTTGTTATAATGAGATACAAAGTTTATTGCTATAATGAGAAAAAAAAGTTCATTGTTATAATTAATAAACGAGTTTGTATGTATATGAGCAAACAATGAGTTCCCAACCAAGCCTATGACTGATGCCCTATCAAGATCTATGCTTATCGTTCCATAGATTATATGGTATCTTGCACTCTAGCAATCGGGCGAGTGAGGAGTTATCAATTCCTAATAGCGCTATCCATAATGACCATTGGCTCAAAGAGTTAATGGTTGGAGTAAAGTGTAAGAGAAGGGACTTAAGACGATAAGGCCTCATTTTTCAAGTTTCATAAACATACATAGCAAAATATAGCAATCAAATTTGATACAAATCAACTTAAATACAACTAACAATAATTAGTTTTCCGGACATGCTTTTCCACCCCAAAACATAAAAACCGAAAATAGGGGGAGTCGTGAATACTCACAATGCATTGAGATGATGCAAATGGTGCCTTGAACCACGTTCCACTAGTACCACTACCGATTCCTACAATAATGGTATACACTAGTGAGTCTCTAATCGAAATCTAACACTAGTATACTTACTACTACAATAGAATTATGCCAATATTGTGTCAAAATTTAATATTTTTAAATTACATACATTTTATAAAATGGTGAAATTTTATAACTCATGTGATTAACACAATTTTGGATATTAATTTCCAGTTTTTTGTAATATTAATTGAGGGTATTTCAACACATTTAAAGGTGTTTTAAGCTCCTAAAAATCCAATATATTATCAAACAGTTTCCAAAAATTCTCAACCATTGCATTTTCATTATAAATACAGTGGACGTCTTGCAGAAATTTTCCTTTGAATTTTTGATATGATTAACTATTTTTCCAAAATTTTAAGCCTTCATATCAATATAAATTCGTTAAAAATAGCATCCAAATGATAAAAATTCCCAAACTTTTTATGATACTGCCATTAGACATAATTAAGCTGGGAAAAATATAAAAATGGATTTCTAAACTGTTTAAACCGATTTTATGATTTTTGTGCATTTATTCTAATAAAAATTAAAATAAATAGAAATAAGTTTCCAAAATTGCCCAAATTTTTTTTAACACTGTTATTATACATATAGAAGCTGTGAAAAATATAAAAGATATTTTTCAATTAGTCTTTCTATTTTGCTTTGTTTTATCCTCTTAAATAATCATTAATTGGAGAATAAATATTAAACAGTTAAAGTAAATTACCAAAATTTTTATAAACTTCATTTACAGTGTAAGTAATCTGGGAAAAATACCAAAGGTGGTTTTTTATCTACTGGAATCCGATTTTGTGGATTTAAGTGTATTTAATCTTAGAAAATAGAATAAAAATAGCATACTGAATAGAAAAATCATCCAAATTTTTATGTAGAATTCTAATATATTTTGAGGTATTCTGGTAAATTTTCATGAATTTTGGATGAGTAGAACTATTTTTTCTATTTTTAGTCCATTATAAACACAAAAATTGGGGGAAAATAGGAATGCATTATGAAAAATTCTGAAAATATTTTTTTGAGTCTTACACACAGTGTAGGAGCTGCGAAAATTATTAGATACCATTTTCACATTATCTAAAGTGGTTTTATGATTTATTGGGGCTAAACAAAAAGAAAATTCAAAACCACACTAAAAAGTAACAAAAATCGATTAAACTTAATGCGAAGTAATTATTTAGCATAGGGGTCATCCACGAATTTACCTAGGATTTATAGACCTCATAAAGTATTTTATATTATTTATTGCCCTATTTTATTGCAATCATTATAATAATTCGAGAAAAATGAATTATTTTCTAAAAGTTTGTAGAACATCTCATTTTGTTGGTGGAATATAGGGAAAAATCGGATTTTATCAGAAAAGTTGTTTTAGATATTTATTTGGGAATAAATCCTTTATAAACCTATTTGAAAGCTTTTTAGCAACAAACTTTGATCATCAAGCATCTAAGTTTGAAGATCATCATATGCATGTTGTTTTGAAGACCATTCATGAGTTTGAAATGCTCAAAAATCGTTTTTGAAAGAAAACTTTGGATGCATGTGGTGTTTTTCCACCAAAACATGTAGAAAAGTGTATTTCCTTGATTTTGACTTAGGTTTAGGTCATGGGACTTCACCAGCTACAACATGCATGTTGTTTTTGGATGAAATCCTACCATCATCATCAAAACTGTGAGTAGGTGCAAGTGTTCATGATTTTACAATAGAATGGAGTAGAAGATGGAGAAAATCCATGAAAAACAAGTAAAACTTGAACGAATGGTGAAGTAGAAATCGATTTTACCTTCAAGAACACCACAAGATGATGAAGATTTCGAGTTTAAGGAGTGTTATTGGGTTTATTTTCTGGAAAATTTCGTGGGTGTAGAGAAATGAAGAGAGAAATGGAGTGGTGGTGATGAAGAGTGTGAGAGAGAATGAGAGGTAGATTGAGAGAGAAGATGGAGTGTGAGAAAGTGAAAAATGAATAATGGTTTGGGGAAATGATGTATTGGAGAGAGGGGGCCGACTATTGAGGGTATAATATCCCTCTCTCTTTCATTTGTTTTTATAAAATTTAAATATTTTACAAAAATATCAAATATTTATAAAAGATGCAACTTAACCAAGTTTTTATGCATAAAAGTGTTGATTTTTGATTTATAATTTAAGGGTAAATGTTAATGAGTTAAAATTTTATTTTCCTTGATTATATTTCCTTGAATTTAGTTATTTTAAATTGATTTTGTAAGGTTCATAAATATTTTAATTGAATTTTAGAGGTCAAATTTTATAAATTTAGGTTTTTAGGGTTTTGGAGTTTAATAAACTTTGAATATCAAAACAAATTGGATCTTTGAGACTTCAAATTATATTATGGTATTATAACTCTTATTCAAGTTAGAAATAATATTTGTAATTTATTTTTACCAGTTTATTGACATTCTATGTAGTGATTCCGAGATTCTAGCGAAATTGGGGAATCAAGTATACTAGTCCTAGTTTTCAACTTTGACTTAAGATACTATGAGACCCGGACCTAAATTTTACCACTGGGTCAAGTGCATAATGTGTGTGTATGATTCATGAAAAGGTGTTTGAGTCAAAGAGTGACCCGAATATGGATAGTCTTTACAGTTAAGTAGTTGTAGAATTCACATAACAATGTGAAATGTAAGTACACTATCCTTTGATTCTACTTGTTTCCATGTTTCTAGTAGGTTATAACTTAGCCTCCAGTTACTAAGTCTAGTATGTGTCGTGCCTATATGTGCAACTAAGTTTTGTCAAATCTAGAACTGGCTCGAATTTTGACGGTTGTCACACACTGGCCTTGACATATATACATGATTCATCCTCGCTTCGTAGAAAACCAAAATCTTTGACTTTCTCATCGAAACAAAGATTCCATCTGCGAGATGCTTGTTTCAATCCATAAATGGAATCTCAAGCTTACACACTCTATTAGGATTCTTTGCATCGATAAAACCCTCTGGATGACTCATGTAAACATCCTCAGCGAACTTCCCATTAAGGAAAGCGGTTTTGACATCCATTTGTCATATTTCATAGTCATGAAATGCAGCAATGGATAGCATCACCCTAATAGACTTTATCTTCGCAACTGGTGAGAAGGTCTCATCATAGTCAACTCCTGGAGTTTGAGTAAAGCGCTTCGCAACCAATCGCGCCCTATAAGTGTGTACTTTCCCATCCATGTCGGTCTTCTTCTTGAAGATCCACTTGCACCCGACCGTCTTACGACCTGGTACGTTGTCAACCAAATTCCATAATTGGTTGTCATACATGGACTGAATCTCGCTGTCCATAGCCTCTTTCCATTTCGCAGACTCTGGGCCTGCCATGGCTTCCTTATAGTTGTTAGGTTCATCCAAATTTACAAGTGTACTATCACTAATAAACGTATCCCCTTCAGTAGTAATATGGAATCCATAAAACTGGGGCAGAACGCTAACCCTTTCGGAACGTCTAAGAGGTAAGGACTCGTCAATTGGTTCAACAAGAGTTTCTTCCTCAGGTTGAGCGCCAGTGTTAGAGGTTCCTTCATCGTTTGATTCTTGAAGCTCTTCAAGATCCATTTGCCTCCCACTGTCTCCTTGGCTTATGAGTTCTCGTTCTCGGAAAACCCATCTCCTCGCAACGAAGACAACATTGTCACTCGGTCTGTAGAAGAGATATCCAAAGGACTTCTACGGGTAGCCGATGAAAATACATCGCTCACTACGAGGTTCGAGCTTGTCGTGAGTCTCTCGTCTTACGAAAGCCTCGCAACCCCAAACCATGATATGTGCCAACGAGGGAGCTTTCCCTGTCCACATCTCGTGAGGTGTTTTGGCAACCTTCTTCGTAGGGACAAAGTTAAGGATATGGGCGGCAGTCTCTAAGGCATACCCCCAGAATGAGATAGGTAGCGAAGCACGACTCATCAGGGAACGAACCATGTCTAGCAAGGTTCGATTACGCCTCTTAGCTACACCATTCAACTGTGGTGTCCTGGGTGGTATCAATTGCGAAACGATTACGCATTCCTTGTGATGAGAATAAAGTTCTCTTAGATCGATAGATTCAAACAGATATCAATGATATAATAATAAGCAACAGAAAACAATGAACACAGTTGAGAATCAAACGAATGTCGAATGATTAAACTGCAACACCTCAGAAGAGCTCGATGAAGAACTTCTACTTTAGAGGCGTGCTAGGGTTACAGTACTTGCAAAGGAAAATATTCAGAAGTGCTGCAAAAACGATGCATGCATGCACCATAAATACTAACCCCTAATAATAAACAAACGGCTGGACAGGCCCAAACCGTGAATAAAAAATGGACAGAACTATCTAAGCCCAATGGCGCAACCCATAGACTCAACAATCTCCCCCTTCGCGCCTATTGAGGCGAGAGATCACTTCGGTTGAGTAACGGTAACTTTCTTCACAGTCTTGAACAGCTTGGGGATGATGGCAAGAAGAGTTTGACGAAAATGAATGTACCACCGAAGCATATCAGTAAACATATTCTTATCGGCTTCACTGTTCTCATTGCACCTGTGTATGATTTCAATAATGTGCTCCAAGCAGGAAGTGGAGAACAGTTGTTTGTCGACAAGAGCGAACATGCATTTTTGACCTTCGCCCCTGAGTTACATGATTGTGTGGGACTGAGGATCAATTCTACCCTTCATCATCAAGTTGATGTCGCTTGCCTTTCTAATTGGTTTGATAGTTGGCCTCCTTCTCAAGGCAGAGGCGATTTCCTGATCCATTTTTGCGACTTCAAGAATGTAAGACACAAGCATTCGCTTAATGTGATCTATGATAGGCTCATACTCTTGTTGATTGGTCAGCAAAATATTGTTCAGAAGAATCCAATCGTGAGGATTCAAATTTGGAAGATCAGTAAGGGAGATCATGTGAACCGAACTGTCTGAGCCTCTGGTCACTTTGAATTTGACGTTGATAAATTTCCCGGTTGAAATAGATTTCAACACCTTGACTGTAGTGATTTTCTGTTTGCTCCAAGTCAGGTATTGAGGTTGAGAGAATGTAAGATATTACTCGATTAAGTCTCGATCAACCTTCGGGTCTGGAGATGGTTACTGTTGGCTCAAAATAGTGAAAGATGAATGCCTTTCGGGTGATTGGCATATCAAACTGAGAATCCTTGGAGTTCTGAAGATCGAACGAAAGAACCGGTTTGAGCCAATGTGAGCTAGGAGCTTCAATGACTTCCTTCAAGAGCTTTTACATGGTCCACAGAGGGAACATTGATTTCCTCTGTTCTAGAATGTCGTTCGCTTCTTTCTCTTTCCTCTCCCTTTCAAATTCTTCATTTGCTTTACGAACCCTCTCCATAAGCTCTTTATTAGTTGGCATTGTTTTGAGGCTCTCAGTTTTAGAACCTTTTTCTTCTGTGACAACCACATCTTCGGTTTCATCATCATCACCAATTATCTTCTTTCTCTTGTCCCTCATATTGCCCGAAGCTTCATTACCCTTCGGTTCAACAGTGACTTTCGGTTAGTTGATGGGTTTGCTTGTTAGAGGTGGTTTGGATTGGCCCTGTGTAACACTTTCTCCCCCTTGTTTCGGAGGGACAACGGACTCCGGAACACCTTCTATTCTGCTCAAAATGTCGAGATCAGGTCTCAATTTCTCAGCCAAGTGGCGTCGAATAGAGATGGTAAGGACCGAATCACGAGCTTCCAAAAGATGTAAAAGAATGGAGTGCACATCACCAACAGAGCCCTTGACAGCAGCTCGCTCATAATTAAGCTCTTCAATCTCCTTAGTCGTCGTCTTGAGCTTCAAGTTCTGAATTTTAAGTTGAGAGGTTCGTTTATCCAGCTCATCCATTATCTTGATCTCCACAGCAAGTTCGGCTTCAAGCTGAGTTAAACGCGCATCAACAGATGTGTGAAGCTCAATGTTGGCAGACTGGATAGCTTTTCACGTTTCCTCAAAATGCTTCTTTTCAGCTTGTAGGGAGCGAGTAAGAGTATCAACCGAAGCATTCACCAACTGAGAATTCTTCTGAGCTGCACTATGAAGAGAGTCAAGAAAAATGTGAGTGTCAGAAACTAGTTTTTCGACATTTGCGGTCGCTTGCTTGCAATCTTTGGATGATTCTTCAATGGCAGTAGAAGCTTTCTGATAGGTGGAAGTGGAAGCATCAACGACTTTGACAGCGTTGGAAATGGAAGTGTTATGTTCTTTGACAAAGGTTGCCAACAGAGCCTTGATGGTTGATTCAGAATAGGCATTATTTGAAGTAGAAGAGGAAGAAAGCAATTGGTCAAGCTTGTTATTCAGATCTTTGATGTGCCTCTTAGTGACAGGAGCATCTTCATCGTCATCGCTCTGCACTCTGTATGGGCTAAAGTAAACAGAATCAAACTCCATTTATGTTCCTCCAGGAACAGTGTCAGATTCATGTGAAGGAGGAGGAGATGGAGGTTTTGAGTTAACTGGGGATTCAGTTTCGAAAGTAGGTGCCCCCGTATCAGATACGTTTACACGAACAATCGGTTCGGCTGTAGTAGTGGTCGTTGTGGTAACTTCGGTGAATAACGGGGTAGGAATAGGAATGGAAGTTGTAGTTGATTATGAGACTGGAGGTGGGAAGGGAGCAATAGTAATACAAACCAAACGTGTAGGAGAAGAAGGAGGTGAGTTTCAGTTACCTTCATGTGTTAGTGAGGGTGGAGGTGAATTACCGTGAATTGGACTTTCGGGTTAGGAAGCGTCATCAGCACTGGACTCGGGTTCAGGTTGATTGTCAGATGGAATATACTCAGAGTCACTTGAAGAAGGAGAAGGAGCCTTCGGGTTGTGAGCCTTCTTTTTAATCTTTCGCTTCTTTGGAGCAGTAGGGGCTGCTTGTTCAGCCTTTCGCTTCTTGGGGGTTGAAACTTTGGAGGATTGACCTTCCTTCTCTCCTTTTCTTTCAGGGTTCTTCCCTCTTTTCGCTGGTTTATCCGCTGCGTCTAGGGAGCTTTGCATTTCAGGAGTAAGTTGCCTTGGCCCTGAAGGAGGTAGCTTCTTGTACTCAGCAATCACTTTACTTTCACTTGATACACAACAATACATAGATTCCGAAACTGAACCAACAAACAGAAATTTCGAAGGATCAGAAACAATGATCTTCGTCGTATGGAAAGTAGCAATAGACGACATCAGGGAGTCCGCCATTGTTGGAACGTGCAGCTTCTCAATCGCCCATTGAGTAACAAGGTCCAAAAGCTAGCGCAAGAAATTTTTGAGAATCGTGAAGTAGAATTGATACTTTGAACCATTTGAGACCATAAGATGGATCCAAAGTCCATGTTAACCCCATAGTACAGACCATAAAGAATAGTCATAAACGCCTTGCTTGCGCCGTCGGAACCTGCAACCCACTTCGATAAACCCTTAGAGAGAAGGGTAAATAGACCGTTCCACTGAGGAGGAAGACACGATTTCTTGAACTTCGTGAGTGTGGTGAGAACCTCCGTGTACCCCATTTCATAGAACATGGTGAAGATTTGAGTGTTGGTGATGGAATCTGGGTTAATCATGGAGTCATCAAGAGCGATTCTAAGCAACAGATAAAACCTAGCTTTTGAAATCGACGTCTTGTGATTGACGATCTCAAAGAAAATATGCTCCTTGGCTTTATCATAGACAGCGGTTGAGTAGACCTGAGAGAGTAACATCATTGGAACACATTCCACCTTGGTTAGGGCATCGGCAAGTGGTGAATATTTGAGGCATTCAACCACTTGCAGCATGTAGGGATCATACTGGAAAGGTGAGAGATCAATGATGAGGTTTTGATTTGGTTTAACAGTGAGGAGAAAGGACTGGGCAGATTTTTCATGAACAGAGGAAGATTCAGCAATTGTTGCAGGTTTGAAGAAGAAGATGAACAGAAGAAATCACCGGTGAGTTCTTGAGAGAATAGGGAATTGGTAAAGTGAAATAAGAGGTGTGAGAAAACCTTTTATACCGTCTCTATGAGAGAGAAAAAATCCACAGTAATGATTCGACGATCTTCTGAATCGACGCCTGAAAAAGCACGATTTGACAACTGTGTTTCCCTAGAAAGACGTCATCAGGCGTGATGTTAGGAGCCATTTCAAATTCACGCGCCCGTTTCAAACCTTATCCTGTTACCGCCGTTTGAACTTCAAAACTCTTCAAATTCCTTTTCATACTAAGACAAACCCCTTTCGCTTCATTAAAGACTAGCAATGTTTTCTCCTTTACATTGTAGACCACCATAGTATGCAGAACCGAAGCATCCAATCTGAAAAATTGCCATTAGTACCACGAACAAGAATTGGGAAAATCATAATGATCTTCGTGCAAGAGTGTGCTAATAGAAAAGAAATAAATCAAAGTATTTGTGGGATTTAAGTGATGTCTATTTAGACACGAAACTATAGATCCCGGGCACGAATCTCTTCCTTCAAAGTCAAGAGAGACTTAGAAGTGTCTGTGTGGTTTCCCGTTGAAATACGATCAAATGTTTATTAAGAAACATCGAAATGCATCTTTTCAAAAGCTATAAAGGGTGGCTCAGCTTCAACCGAACTTCAGTACTTGACATAAGACTGAAAGTGGGATGAAGTACTTGTGAGACCAGTGTAGTCTATTAAACAAGTAGGTTAGATAATATATTCAGTGGCTTGGTGATTTTTGTAGAAATCTCAAAAACAAAAGTATAAACTGGATCTTATGGGAAGAAATGCCTTGGTGTCAGAAAATTTCATAAAGATCACACAAAAATTAAAAAGAGATTTCCTGGTACCTTCCACTAAAGTGGTTTCGTTAAAACATGGGTGAAAACTAGAACATCTGATTGTTCACCGTCAATTCGTTATTGGTGTTGGATTTTGGGTTTCACTTAGCACGTGGTGAAACACAGCTAAGATCACAAACACAGATGTTGTGTAACCATAAACCTCAGTGGTAAAAACTGAGAGTCTCAAGGGTTACAATTATGAACCGAAATGAGATGGAGAAAAATGATGAGGAGGTTAAAGAACCGAAAGTACCTCTGCTACACAATAAGGACCGAGCAGACAACTCTTAACTCAACGTGAGACGAGTAAGGTAGCTCATGATATAAGTGATTTTATCGGCCTGATTGGGAAGAATTGATTTGTGTATATCAATTCAGTAAGGCTTCACTTGAAGTCGTTCAGGCTTTGGTCAACATATAACAGCATGCTTCTAGGGACACTTAGCTAGTACAAAGATAAAGAAATGTATACCTCTCCCAGCTCCATCATTTGAATGATTCATGATACCTTTCAGTGATATTTTTGGTATTTTTGATTTTTGATAAAAAGAAAACAACAAAAACAAAAAAAAATATTTTTGGATTTTATGAATTTTCTGAAAAAGAATTAAAAACAGAAAGGAAAATATTTTTGGATTTTATAAATTTTCTGAAAAAGAATTAAAAACAGAAAGGAAAATATTTTTGGATTTTATAAATTTTCTGAAAAAGAATTAAAAACAGAAAGGAAAAAATATATTTTTTTTGGATTTTATAAAAAGAAAGGAAGTGAGAAAAGATACAAAGTATACAACTGAAACTACATCCAAAAGTAGTGAGGCGAAATAGACCGAGCGTTCGGTTCATTTCAGTTCCCGAAAAATCAGGAGCCGAAATAGACCGAGCGTTCGCTCTATTTCGCGTTCGGTCCATTTCGGTTCCCGGAAATTCTGGAGCCGAAATAGACCGAGCGTTCGCTCTATTTCGCTTGTCAAAATTTTAATGAGGCGAAAGTAGTTATGGTACTGATTCAGCTTCCATCATTCTGTCACACCCCGCTAAAGCGGAAACACGAGGCATGGCAGTATAAAGGGTTTCATAGCAAAAGTTAAAAGACAACACCAACCATAGTTTTAAAAATCATTACAAATTTACAATAAGTTTGCACAACTTTTTAAAAGAAATTACAATGTATTTAAAAGTTGGCAGTATAAAGGGTTTCATAGCAAATGCTCCAACAAGTGTTGTGTCTCTACGTGCCTCTTACTAGATGATTCCTGAAAAAGCATGTAAAACGAGCGTCAACTATAAAAATAGTTGGTGAGTACTCACAGATTAAAAATAATATTGGTTTCAAGAATCGAATTAAAATTTTTGATAAAAGTTTCCATAAATAAAAGTATATTGCTAAAATGAGTTTTCAAGAATCGAAATAATATTCGTTGTTACAAGGAGCAAACAATTTCATTGCTAAAACAAGTATATAAGTTTTCAGTAATAAAAGTTCGTTGCTATAATGAGAAATAAAGTTTGTTGCTATAATAAGCATAAAAGTTTCGTTGCTAAAATAAGTATACAAGTTTCATTGCTAAAAATAAGTATACAAGTGTCGTTGCTAACATGAGAATACAAGTTTCATATGTGCAAAAGATTCGTATGTGCATCAAGTTTCCATTCATGAGTTCACAACCCAAGCCTAATGACCGAATCGTGCCCTATTGACTACTATGTGTATCGCAAAGATAGTGTATAAAATGGTAAAATGCACTCAAGCGAATCGTGCGAGTGAGGAGTTGTCTACCTCCTAATAGCGCTATCCATAATAACCATAGGCTCAAAAGAGTTAATGAGTTGTGTCTAGAGATTCCAAGGACTTAACCGCGATACAGACCTCATGAATTAAAGTAATATACACATACATAGGAAATATAGCAACCAAGTTTCATACGAGTCAAAATAAATACAACGAACATAAAAAGTTTAGGACATGCTTTTCCACCCCAAAACATTTAAAAACCGAAAATAGGGGAGTGGTGAATACTCACAATGCATTGAGATGATGTAAATGGTGCCTTGAACTACGTTCCACGTGTACCACTACCGATTCCTACAATAATGGTATTCGCTAGTGAGTCTCTAATCGAAATCTAACACTAGTATACTTACTACTACAATAGAATTATGCCAATATTGTGTCAAAATTTAATATTGATAAGTTACAAACATTTTTCTATGAAAATTAAATTTCAATGAATCAATTGTTATATAACAATTTAAGTGGAAAATTCTCATTATTGAAATGTTAATATTTAACATTTTAAGAGGTGTTCTAATGATTAAATATTCAAAAACTAAATCAATTTAGTTCTAAATTTCCCAAACTTTGTATTTAAGTTTTAATTGAAGTCAAAGACCTTAAGATAAATTTTCTTGAATTTTAGATTTGTCTAACTATTTTTCACCATTTAATTCCTTGAATAATCATAAAATCATGGAAAAATAGTAAATTACCATGAAAATTCTTTTAATTTTTGAGTATCTGTTTTACACTGTACATAATCTGGGAAAAATATTAATATGTGTTTTCAAAAAGTTTAACACAATTTTTCTGATTTTTGTGTATTTATTCTATAAAAATAGAAACAAATAGATAACAGTTTCAAAACTTCACAAAACCTTTTTTACATTTGTTATTACACATACGTAAGCTGGGAAAAATATAAAAATGGATTTCTAAACTGTTTAACCCAATTTTATGATTTTTGTACATTTAAGTGTATTAAATATTGGGAAAATAGAAGAAAAATAGCATACAGAAGATAAAAATCGTCAAAAGTTTTATGTATCATCCTAACATATTATAAGAGTTTCTGGTAAATTTTCATAATTTTGGATGAGTAAAACTATTTTTCCTGTTTTTAATCCATTATAAACACAAAAATCATGGAAAAATAGATATTCATTTTTAAAACTTCTCAAAATATTTTTCTGAGTCTTATATATAAGGTAAAAGCTGCGAAAAATAAGAAATAATATTTTCAAATTCTCTAAAGTGGTTTTATGATTTATTGGAGCTAAATAAAAAGAAAATTAAAAACCATACTAAACAGTAACTAAAATCAATGAAACTTCATGAGAGATGTTTATTTCTTTCAAGGGTCATCCACAAATATTTCCAGAATTTATTTACAAGTGTAAGTATTTTATATTCTTTAACACTCTATTTTCTTATTATTTTCATGTAAAAATAAAGAAAATATATATTGAGCTGAAAACTTCCAGAATGCATCTTCAAACAATTTAATAACAATGAAAAATTGTGTTCTTATTTTTGATGTCGAAAAACATGCCTAAAGGCTCAAACAATTATAGAGAAAACTTGATTCTTGTGATTTTGGTAAAGATTATTGATGTTACTTTAAGAATTTTTACAACATGTTTCAAAGACTTTTGAATCAAGATATTTTTATACCTCTTAATAAATGATGTTAAGTGCTCAAATTAATTTTTCCTTGATTTTTAGTGATGAATAAGACCTTTGAACATGCAATACAAAACTAGTATTCACAAAAAGGTGCTGATTGAGCAACAGTTTTGTAAAAATTTCTAAAAATCGAAATATTGGAATTTTCCAGTGAGGTCAGATGGGTTTGAAAGCTAACTCAAAATTTTATATTTCAGAAAACTAATCCAGAATTTTGGTTAAGAAATGAGTGAGATATGGCAGTTTAAAGTAAGGTAAAGAAATATGGCAGATTGCATGCATGATGATTGGTTAGAAAAGTGAGTTTTCATCATTTCTTTGAGTAAATCTTTTGAAATATTTTAAAGATATCATGATAAAATTATATTCTAGTCATTTTTACAGATATCAAAAGATTAAACTTATCAAAATGTATACATGCATTTATGAACAAAATTTGCTTCTCAAAAACTCTTAACTTGAGTTTGATGTTTTAATCCTTAAAATCGATTTTTGCACTAAGATCATGAACATGCAACCTTGTTTATCATACATGCATGGTGTTAAAAAACATCCATGATGTTCTAAAAACCATTTTAACAAAAAAAAACAAGTTTGAAGAAGATGAAGAAGGAGAAAAAGGAGAAAGTATAAGAAAATAGCAAAACTTGAAGGAAAAGTGAAGTAGAATGAAAGAAAATTCGGGATTACCTTCAAGATTAATTTAAATGATGAATATTTAGAGTTTAAGGTGTGTTCTTGGAGCCATTTTTCTGTAACATTTCGTGGTTAGGGTGAGGGGAAGAGAGAAAATGTGATGGTGATGAAGAGTGTGAGAGAGAATGAGGAGGTGAAGTGTGGAGAGGTGAGAAATGATTCAAAGTTTGGGGAAGAGAGATAATGGGAGAGAGAGGACGAATTTTAGGGGGGGAGAGGCTCCCTCTCTCTTGTTTCTTTTATAAAAATTCAAATCTTTTATAAAAATATCCAACTTTTTATAAAATGTGCACCTTAACCTAGTTTTTATGTATAAAACTCTTGATTTTTGACTTATAAATCAAGGGTAAATGTTAATAACTAAATCTTTATTTTTCATTGATTGTATTTCATAATAATTATTATGATAAGATAATATTATAAGCTTTATAATTATTTTTATAGGATTTTTAAGGTTAAAGTTCATAAATATGAGTTTTTAGGGCTTTTAGGGTTTTTAGGGTTTTTCGGATTTTGCTAAACTTTAGATATCAAGGTAAATTGAATCTTTGAGACTTCAAATTATTTTTGTGTTTCCTAACTCTTATTCAAGTTAGAAATAATGTTTGTAATTTATTTTTATCGGTTTATTGGCATTCTATGTAGTGATTCCGAGATCCAAACGAAATTGAGTAATCAAGTATACTAGTCCTAGTCTTCGACTTTGACTTAAGTTCCAACGAGACTAGGACCTAATTTATACCACTAGGTCAAGTGCATGATGTGTGTATATGATTCATGAAAAGGTGTTCGAGTCAAAGAGTGACCTAAATATGGATATTCACTACAGTTAAGTAGTTGTAGAATTCACATATCAATGTGAAATCTAAGTTTATCAAATCTAGAACCGACTCGAATTTTGACGGTTGTCACACATTCCTAGGCCTTGGAGAATTTTAATTAAACTTAATTCAGGTAGGGCTTTCGTGAAGATGTCAGCTAGTTGATCAAATGATCTTACAAAGTGGATTTCCACATTACCATCTTCAACGTGATCTTTGATGAAATGGTATCTCAGTGCTATATGTTTCGTTTTGGAGTGTTGCACTGGATTGTGACATATTTGAATGGCGCTTTCTGAATCACAATAAAGTGGAATATTCTTCATGTTTAGGCCATAGTCTCTAAGTTGGCTTTGTATCCAAATGACCTGTGATGTACAAGATGCTACAACAATATACCCAACTTCGGCTGTAGAGAGTGAAACACATGTTTGTTTCTTGGATTGCCAGCTGACAAGTTTACCATCGAGGAATTGACATCCACCTGTAGCTCTCTTTCGGTCCAAACCACATCCTCCAAGATCAGCATCAGAGAATGCTTGAGCGAAAAATCCTGATTTAGCAGGATACCATAGACCGAGAGATGAGGTTCTCTTCAAATATCTGAAGATGTTCTTTACAGCCACCATATGAGGTTCGCGTGGATTAGCTTGGAACCTGGCATAATAACAGACAGAAAACATAATATCTGGTCTACTAGCTGTTAGATACATTAGAGACCCTATCATTTGCCGATAGAGGGTCATATCAACAGCCGGTTTTCCAGAGATGGTGTTAACTTCGTTCCAAATGCCATAGGAACCTTAACTTTGGAATCTCCTATCATACCAAACTTAGCCAGTAGGGTCTTTGTATAAGCCTCATGGTTGATAAATATCCATTGGGGTCCCTGTCTAATGTTCAAGCCAAGGAAAAAGTTAATTGGACCCATAGAGCTCATCTCAAACTTAGTCTCCATCAACTTCCTGAATTCAGCTGTGAGGCTAGGATTTGTGGAACCGAAGATGATATCATCGACGTAGATTTGTACGATCATTAAGTGGTCACCCTCTTTCTTGCGAAAGAAGGTTGGGCCAACCGAACCTTGTTTGAACTTGGACATTTTCAGAAATCGAGTAAGAGTTTCATACCAAGCTATAGGAGCTTGCTTCAAACCATAGACAGCTTTATCAAGAATATAGCAATGATCAGGGTACTTTTTGTTCACGAAACCCGGTGGTTGCTCAACATATATTGTCTCTTCTAGTTCTCCATTCAAGAATGCACATTTGACGTCCATTTGAAAGACTTCAGAATTATTGTGAGTAGCGTATGCCAGGAAGATCCGAACTGATTCTAACCTTGCTACAGGAGCGAAGGTCTCTTCGTAATCTATGCCTTCTTCCTGACAATATCCCTTGACTACCAGCCTTGCCTTGTTGCGAATCGCATTCCCATCTTTATCCATCTTGTTCCTGAATACCCATTTCAATCCAACCACAGATGCATCCTTTGGTGTTGGAATTAGTCTCCATACTCGATTTCGCTCAAACTCGTGGAGTTCTACTTGAGAGAACAGATCAGTTTGCTTCGCTTTGATTTGAGACCGAGCAAGAACTCCTTCAGATGTTTCACTGATTACTTGAGTTTTTGGATTATCTTTTGTCCATTTTGTGAGAGGAGGGTAGTTTGGATCATAGGCAGGATCCAATTCGGCATTTATTTCTTCCTCGGATTCTGATTGAGAATCTTCATCGTTCATATTATTTTTCTCCCCCTCGAATGACGAGACTAGCTCAACATCCGGTTCAGAATTCTCCCCCTCGATTGGACTTTCATGGGTCATTGTTGGAGGTGGTTTCTCCCCCTGGAATGGTATGTCTAGTCGTCTTGGTGTAGATGAACTCTCCCCCTGGAATGTAGAACATTTATGAGTAGGTTCGGTTGAGCTTTGGGGTTCGCCTTGATCTCGAGGTTCACTTTGACCTGGCTGTTCGGTTGGTCCTTGATGTTCGCTTTCCATTTCTTTAGCTACTTCATCGATAATTTTCTTCAAGTTATCGATTTTGTTGTCAACTGCTTTTGCCTCAGAATGAATAGCTTTCTCTGGTTCATCAATGAGTAGCATGTATTCCTCAAATAGATTGGAAATAGGAACCGAGACTTGACCTGACTGTGGAAAGATTTCCTCTGTTGGTACTTTGCTAGATTGCAGTTTCTTCACATAATTATCATCAAAGGTGACATAGTAGGTTTCTTCAAGTTTCTTTGAACGTTTGTTCAGAACCCTATATACCTTTGAAGTTAGCGAGTAACCAAGAAAAATCCCTTCATCTTCCTTGACATCGAACTTGTTTCAATTCTCTTTGGAGTTGAAAATGAAGCACCTTGAACCGAACACATGGAAGAACTTGACATTTAGCTTGTGATTATTCAAGATTTCGTATGGAGTGATGGAAAATCTCTTGTTGAGGAAGGTTCGGTTCTGGGTATAGCAGGCAGCAGCAATTGCATCAGCCCAGAAGTACAGAGGTAAATAAGCGAAACTTAGCATGGTTCGGGTTGCTTCACACAACGAACTGTTTCGTCTTTCAACTACGCCATTTTGCTGTGGAGTATAGGGAGCAGAGAAGTTGTGAGATACTCCCTTTTTAGCGAGAAATTCTTCAAACTCTTGGTTTTTGAGTTCCACCCCATTGTCACTTCGGACATTTCTAACCACCTTTCTCAATTGAAGTTCCACTTGCTTTATGAATGTTTAAGCCTTGGAGTTGCCTCTGATTTCTGTTTAAGAAAGAAAACCCAGGTGAAACGTGAAAAATCATCAACAACAACTAAAATGTACTTACTACCACCGATGTTTTCTATGGCCGAAGGACCACATAGATCGATGTGAAGTAGCTCAAGAGGTTCAATGATCTTTGGGTTGACAATTGTGGGATGACTCTTTCGGCTTTGCTTTCCCATTTCGCGTGCTACACACAGGTGCTCCTTGTCGAATTTGAGAAGTGGAAGTCCTTGTACATGATCACCGATAACCAACTTGTTAATGTCCTTGAATTTGAGATGTGAAAGCCTTCGGTGCCATAGCCAACTTTCATCAGAATGTGCTTTCATTAAAAGACAAGCAGCTGGCTTTCCTCGAATTGGGTTGAGATTCATAGGATACATTTCTCCTTTTTGCTTGGATTTTAACAATACAGCCTTCGCTTTATTTTCAACTATCTCCGAACCTTCATCATCGAACGACACCTTCAAGCCAGTTCCCACAACCAGTTGAGAGACACTGATAAGATTGTGCTACAATCCCTCTACATATGCTACGTTTCGGATTGAGAATTCCTCGTTTGTGATCATTCTGTAGCCTTTGATTGTGTCATATGAATTATTCCCGTATTTGACACATCCACCATCCTTAAGAGCCCGAAACTCCCTTAGCTCTTCCCTCCTTCCAGTCATGTGACGTGAGCAGCCACTGTCAATGTATTATTCGTCGTCGAACTGCTCGCACTTATAACCAGCAAAAATCAAGAAGATTTAGGAACCCAAAGTTGCTTGGGTCTATGTGAGCCTGTTACAAAACAGGGAATAGAAATAGAAAGATCAACCAAATAAGTTCTTTTTATTAATGTGGTTTTATCTTTCCTTTTAATGGTGAAGACCTTGAGTTTGTTTAAATCAGATTTAGGATTTTTTTTTGATCTTTAACAAACTTATTTTCGTGATTCCTAGGGTTAGCTGACGTCTTCTTTGTTTGCGTTTTGTCTTCAGAGACAAGCTTCCCTTTTCCCTTGCTATCCTTGACATCCTTGTTAGGATTCTGCTTTGGTCAATAATGAGGAGGATGGGATTTAGGATCGATACCTGTCTTTCGGTTCTTATCAAGGCTTGTCTTGGGACTGAAACTAGCCTTTCGTTTTTTGTCGCCATTTGATCTGGAACCGAAACTAGGCTTTCGGTTCGCTTGACTGCAGGATTGGCAGTGAGTGCACGGAACTGGATTATCCTTTGATCCTGCTTTCGCCTTGAGATTTGACGCCTTTTCTTTGCGAACAAAATTGGAGTTTTGAGAGTTCCAAAACTGCTTCCTTTCATTAAGATTCTTTTGATATCTACTGTCTCGCTGGCATTTCTGTTCAGCAAGCTACTCTTGAGACTTGTGTATGTTCGTCCTTGGCTTTGCTCTCTCAGCAGGAGTTTCGCTCTTCAAAGAAGAGGTTTCGCTTGCATTTGACATTGGCTCACTTGGGATTTCTTTGGTACCACTTGTGCTTGGTACATCAAAGCTTGCAGGCTTGTTGAGTGGTCCTGCCACATATCTTCCTTTAACCCTCTATGAGGTTCTCTCTGATAAACCGACAGTCTCATCTGCATTGTCGATTGGGGCAGACCAAAAATAATCATCACAACCACCAGCGTTATCTTCATTTACAATGTCTGTGAGTTCGGCTGTTTGTTTCTGAATAACCCCTGATGTGGCGTATACCTGATTTGGCATAGTTTGTACCTTTTGATAAATAACTGCCTTCGGTTTCAGAGTTTTGGATTTATCTTGGGACATCCGAGCGAACTCAACCGAATTCTCAGATATAAGACCTTTGGTAGGTTCGGTCTTGATTTTTAATTTATCATTCTCGTCCAAAAGATTTTTGAGCATGTCCTTATGGTCTTTGGACTTCATAAGTTTCAAATTATCACGTTGTAAATAAATGACTTCATCTCGCATCCTAACTAACTCTAACTCCGTCTTCTCTATCCACATCCTTCGCTCTTCATTCTTGGATGTCACCCTGCTAAGTTGATGGGTTAGGTTAGCATTTGTGAGGTGTGTTTGCATTAGACTGCCACTTATACTAGAAAATTTGAATTTTAATTCGTTTAATTCCTTTTCATAGTTTGTTATAGGTATTTTAAGTGGCTCGAGAATGGATTGTACCTTCTTGATCAACTGATCGCAGTCATTGATCCTTTGGCTCACTGGTTTGGCTGCAAAACACTTATCTTCATTCTAATTCGCCTCCTCACGCTCGCCTTCAGTTGTATAACTCCTCATTTGTGACACTCCAGCTGTCACTATCAAGCATCTCCCTGCAAACTCAGTACCAACTTCTTTCGCCACAAATGCCTTTCCATGCGTGGGTCGGCGTACCTCTTCATCTTTAGAGTCTGTAGACCAGACTTCCACGCCACCGAACTCATCATTCGCAACATTCTCCTGCACAATCAAAGCATTCATTGAACTGTTAGAGGCTTTCTTCTTCTTTATCTCCTCCAGCTTGCGCATATAATTGTTGGATTAATGTCTAAGTCCATAACTATATTTGGTATGTACTTGACCCGACCCGGCATGGTCCATTTGGGTTGCACTTCACCGGCACAATTTATATGGATAGTCTTTTGAGAATAGTATATTTATGATTTATATTAATATATTATAAGTTCTAATATATTAATATGGAATCATATTATTTAATTAGTATTGATCAAGAATTAATTTAGAATTAATTAAGTGATCAAAAAGAACTAATTAAATATGGACTCTTATATATATGGAATGGGCCAAGTTCATTTAGGTTGGGCTAAGCTTTCATGGATGGTCCATGGAGCTTTTAACCCATGGATCCTATGTAAATGAAAGGTCATGGGTATTAGGGTTTACATGGATGTAACCCTAATCCTCCATAATATATAAAGGGGTCATTGGCTCACAAAATTGGAACAAGTGTGTGAAAATAAGAGTGGGCCGATTTTAGTGTGCATACATATTCTCTCAAGTTCTTCCAAGGTGTTTTGGTGATTTGTGATTCCATTTGAGGCTTCCACACTATTGGGGCTAAGCTCTTAAAGCTTGAAGACATCAAGCTACATCAAAAGGTATGTCATCTAACTAGAACTTTGTAGTATAGGTGCTTCATAATATGCTAGTTAGGATGAAACCTTGGAATAGTTAATATTTGCATGTATAATAGAGAAAACATAGATCCAAGGTTTATAGGGTTGCATGTACACCATAGGAGTGCTATAGCTTCCCTGCCAGTTTTGGTTCTTGGCGATGGGGAACTTTTTGCAAGCAAACCGCTTTGGGTTAGAGACCATCATTGCATACTCCTCGCTTTTCAGATCATATTCTAACATTTCAGACTCTTCTTCATCTTCTACCACATTCTTAGGCTTAGAGTGAAGGGCCAAGGATCCCATACCAGAAACCACTTTCGCTTCCTTTGTTACAACGTCTTCATGAGACTTGAGAATACCCACCATCTTCACCAATGAATTGGTTTTGAACTGCTCGTGAGCCTTCACAGTTGATACCACAGCTATCCATTTGGGTCTTAAACCATTCCTAAATGTGACCTTCTGTTCGATCACTTCTCTTCCAATACCGTGCTTGATCATCTTGCTCAAAAGATGATTGAAGCGATCGAATGTCTGAATAAGTTTTTCCTCCGGCTTTTGTTGGATAGCACTGAACTCAGAGAGCAATAGAGTTTGGATAGAGTATTCTAGGTCCTCATCGGTGGAATACAGCTCTTTGAGTCTATCCCATATCTCTTTCGCCGTGGTGCAAGGGCTTACCAACCGAAAGGTATCATACTGTAATGCAAATCTGATCATTCTCATGGCTTTAACATTGCACAACAACTTGTCTTTCTCATCTTGAGGAATCTTCTCCACATCAGTCAAGAGTTTGTTGTACTCCTTTTGAGTCTTAATAGTTCTATTCGTTCCAGAATGAACAAAAGGACCCAATGTTATTGCTTCCCAGATCAGATAACCATTGTCTTCAGAACCTACAACATAGTCCTCAAAGTGATGCATCCAGACTTCATAATCTTGAGTGTAAAGAATCGGGATTCTGGTTGTGGATCCAATGATGTTGGAGATGTTGATCGGATTGGTTTGTGAATCTTCGTGAGACATGATGAACCTTTTAAGATATCTGCTAAGAATCATACTTGTAAAGATTGAATAGGGTAATATCGAGATCTATGAACAACGTCAACGAATGAATCACGGCTTAACAGATCCAATAAAACCGGAAACCCTAAGAGAATTCTTCAAACAAAAGAGATGCGTATGATTTACACAGCCTCCTGCTCTGATACCAATTGATGAGAATAAAGTTCTCTTAGATCGATAGATTCAAACAGATATCAATGATATAATAATAAGCAATAGAAAACAATGAACACAGTTGAGAATCAAACAAATGTCGAATGATTAAACTACAACACCTCGGAAGAGCTCGATGAAGAAATTATACTTTAGATGCGTGCTAAGGTTACAGTACTTGCAAAGGAAAATATTCAGAAATGCTGCAAAAACAATGCATGCATGCACCATAAATACTAAACCCTAATAATAAAAAAACGGCTGGACAAGCCCAAACCGTGAATACAAAATGGACCGAACTATCTAAGCCCAATGGCACAACCCATAAACTCAACACCTTGAGGTAGTCGTGGAATTCAAGACTAAGGTACTCTCCACCTCGATCAGATCGAAGCATCTTGATTTTCCTGCCCAACTGATTCTCCACTTCCTACTTGAACTATTTGAACTTTTCAAAGGTTTCTGACTTATGCCTAATTAAGTAGATATATCCATATCTGCTATAATCATCGGTAAAAGTCACGTAGAAGCGGCTTTCATCCCTTGTGGTGGATCTAAAGGGTCCACATACATCTGTATGTATGAGATCCAATAAACCCTCACCCCTTTCACTAGAACCAGTGAAGGGTGACTTGGTCATCTTTCCAAGTAAACAAGACCCGCACACGTCATCATCCCTAAGGTCGAATGACTCCAACACTCCATCCTTTTGGAGTTGGGCTATGCGTTTCTTGTTGACATGTCCAAGACGACAATGCCACAAGCACGCTTTATCCAAATCATTGGAAGAATCAATATGTAATACATCATTTCCTAAATTGTCTACAACCATCACAGTTTCATATATTTCATTACAAGGCAATGCTTCAAAATAGAAAACACCATTAAGATAAGCATTAAAAGAACCCTTTTCATTATCAAATGAATATCTAAATCCTTGTCTATACAAACCATGAAAAGAAATGATGTTTCTAGCCATTTCTGGCGAATAGCAACAATTATTCAACTCTAGTCCTAACCCACTACTAAGCACTAAAGAGTAAACTCCAATCTTGGTGACAGGCGACGATCTTCTGTTTCTCATGATCAGGTTTATCTTCCCATTCTCCACATCCCTATTTCTTCTTAGGCCCTGCAAATTAGAACAAATGTGAAAACCACATCCTGTATCAAGAACCCAAGAAATAGCATTCGATGAGTCATTATATTGAATAGTATAAATACCTGCGTAGGATGGTTTGATCTTTCCATCCTTGATGTCCTGCAGATACTCCGGACAGCTTCGTTTCCGGTTCCCTTTGTCGTGGCAGTGATAGCACTCTGCATCCTTTGGGTTGGAGGAGGGTACAGTGGTACCAGCTTTGGTTCCACTAGAAGAGGTGCCATCGTGAGACTTTCCCTTATGGTGGCTCTTTGAAGGAGCCTTCATCTTCTTACCCTTTCCTTGCCCAATAGCCAAGACTGGGGTAGCAATAGGAGTAGGAGTTGCTGCAACGGATTTGTCCTTGAGGTTGCTTCAGTAGTCCTCAACAAGCCTTGAAGCTTGCTCAAGCTAACCTCCTCTTTGTTTGTAACGCCCGTGTTTCTAGACTAGGCATTAATATTGACATAATGGTCTAGGTTAACCTTTGTGACTCATTTTGAAGAAATGAAAAAGGAATTATGTGAATTCTATGTGTTTTATGTGTTTTATACTTAATTACTAGGAGTTAATTAATTAAGAATAAAAATAAGCGTCAAAATTAAATTTTAGATAAAGCCGATATCTATTAAGAAAGTTGTAGCGGTCGTGACAAGGATTACGGCTATATAAAGAATGCCGAAATCCGAGTTATAACGAAGAAGTTATGACCTGTCGAAGTTTCACGACAAAACCGGCTCGGTGCTGAATGTCGTAAAAAGTGAGTTTTCGATAAACTACTTTTTAGCCTTAGTAATCTAAACGAAACTTGTAGTGTTGGTTAAACCGAGAAGTTCGATAAAAAGAACGCCCGAATCTGACTTCGTATGAGGAAGTTATGATTTTTCGAAGTTTCAGCTTAGCAGTAGACAGCTAAAAACTCGAATTTTAGATCGAGTGATTTTTAGCCGACACAACCTAAACGAGAATCGAAGGTCTCGTAAATAGTAGCACAACGGTAAAAAGTCTGACGAAAACGGACGTCGGATGAAGAAGTTATGAATTTTTAACGGATTTCCTGTCCCGGTCTGTTAAAAATAATAATATAAAAATTAAAGTCAAAATTAACCGACGAAGTCTAAACAGAAGTTGTAGAGCGTAATTTTACCTACGCGTGCATATAAAGAACGTCAAAAACGGAGCTCGTATGCGAAAGTTATGGATTTTAGAAGTTTTTGCACAAAAACCGAGAAAATTCGCATAGTCACGAGTTGCCACGTCACCCTCGCCTCGCATGTGCCACGTGTCCGAAATGGTGAGTCATGCGAAGCCACGTGTCGGATTCTGATGTGACCGAAGGGAGGCCCAATCCGAACCTCGCACGCCACGACTCCGAGCCTCACACATGGACTGCGAGTCCGCGGTCCAATCAGCAACCGCCACCGAGGCCCTCGCATGTGCTGCCATCTGCGCACCCTCACCTGCGGACCCCACCACCAGAACCGACTTCGGTCCAGTAGGAGGCTGCCAGCAAGCCTTCACAGGTGCGAGCCTCGTGCGAGCCTTCCCCTGCGAACTCCGGATCAGCGACGCGTGGCCTCTTCTCAGCGGTTGGATCAGGAGCTTCGGCCCCTATAAATAGGGGGTGCGAGACCTCCCGGGGGTATTTTGAAAACTTGTCACTTTTAGCCCCTAAACCCATATTTCTTTCATATTAACATCCCCCAAAGCCCCGGTATCAATTATAAGCCCCGGAATACGCCACGAAGTGCCCGTGAAGCCCGGAAAATTTATCTTTTCGGTTTCGAAGCCCGACTTTTACAGAGCCCGGTTTCTCAATAAAACTCCCGATTTTATTAGAAACGAACGTTTTAGGAAACGAATTGCTGCCCGATTATCATCAAATCATGTGAGTGTGTAGTTACTTTCACCTTACACATAGATATGAAGTATTTTACATAAAATACGTGTTGTGTGAATATATATTGTTTGTTTATTTGAGATGGGTGTTGAAGGAATGATTTATACAGGTTTTTAAATAATTTAAACTGTATATATATTTTTATCTACGAAAAATGTTGGGTAAAACATGGGTAGATGAAATAGTGGGTGTGATGAAAGGTGAGTTCGATAAAGGAGATGATTAGTAATATTGATCATGAGTTGAGGGTGAGTGGTGAAATTTGAGAGAATCACTTACCCAAAATGTTGGCCCCCGTCATTCAGCAGAGTATGGATGACAACCATGGACTATTCTAGACAGTCTGTGGAACACTAGCAGGCCCGCAACCTGTAGGTGTAATGAACTATATGTTCATTTGATGTACTCTAAAAACCCATTGACATGTATTGCAGGGGGAATACCTGTAAATAATACTGTCGATAAATGAGAGCTATGGACTTAGCACATATTGAATAAACCTTGGCAGCTATGGACTTAGTGCCTGTTGTATAAACCCTGGTGATGGTGTGACCTTGTGCCTATTCCCTAAGATGAATCCTTAGGAAGGAGTGATAGTTGATTCTTAGGTTAAACCCTTAAGAAATAAATAAGATAATGGGGTTGGGGTAATTTGGTTGATTGTTTGATGTTTAAGTACAATAAATTTATTTATTGTGGGTTGAAAACCCTATATGCTCACTAGGCTTCCAAGCCTGACCCACTCAGCTTTTTATGATTACAGGTAGTGGACCCCGAGCATAGTCGGATGATGATGATGAGAGATTTATGGATTATAGGCCAGTAGTTATAAATAACTGTTGTAAGGCTTATAATGTCTTGTTTATGTTTTTGATCTGTATCGGAACATGACATCCCGAGGTTTTAATATAAAAAGGAAATTATATATTTCTTAAAGAAAGGTTTTGATAAACTTTTATCATATGTTGTTTTGGGGACCAATTCCGCAACATCTTTTAAAAAGATTCTCTGATTTTATTTTAAAAAGCATAAATTAAATCGGTCTTTTCTGGCCGAGAATTTAGGGGATGTCACATTGTTCATGTTGTAGGTCATGCGAAACAGGTTGTAGCAGGGTGGCAGTGAATGAAGAATGATGTCAATTGCCAACTCTTCATCAAAATTAACATTTAACTTCAGCAGGCGGTCGACATATCTCTGCATTTTCTACAGATGAGCAGTGACAGACTCTTCGTCTCTCATCTTCGTCGTGATCATCGAAGTGATGATCTCGTATCTTTCCTGCCTGGCACTCTGGTGGTACCTGTCCAGTAAATCCTGGTGCATCTCATAGGGATAGTAGTCCTCGTAGGACTTTTGGAGTTCTGCAGTCATAGTCACAAGCATGATGCAATGGACTTTCGTAGCATCTCGCTTGTGGGCCTCAAAGGCAACAATTTCCTCTGGAGTAGCAGTGTTGACATTCACCTCCTTCAATTCCTTATCGAGGACATATTTTTTGTCCTCGTAGCGAGTAACCATTCGAATGTTGCGGATCCAATCATTAAAATTGGTCCCACCGAAAATCACCCTCCCATACAAATTCATGAGTGAGAATGAGCTTGAAGAGGTTGAGCCTGAAGCGTTGTTGTTGTTTGAGTTAGACATCTGAAAAGAAAAGAGACAAAGTTTGATTAGATAAGGATCCCTAATTAAACACCCAAATGAGAAATTAGGGCTAGGATCCAACAACATTATTTGCAATTTAGAAGAGGGATGCCGTAATCTAAACAACAAATAATTTGAAGGTAAGTGAATGACGATTCACTAATTTCCACTATGAAAAACGAAAAAGAAATTAAGTTTTAAATGTTTTGAAAACTCCTAGATGTTTTGAGATTCATTGAACTTTTCAATGCATATTTAAATCTCGATATGCCCTTCAAGTTTGTAACTGGGATACCGAGGATCACAAACAAGGTGTGAATAACCATGCAAATGTACTTGGTGCCCTCGATGTTACAGTCACCTAATCAATGTGCCGGTTAGCCACGCATGCTCCATTGATCTATGACAAACAACAAGTCACCCTTTTCCACCTTTTCTTAGAGCCGTATTAGTGTGTCGGTTAACCACACACGCTCCAGTAACGTCTTAGCAAGGGTATAAAGTGTAATTCCATGGAATAGCATAAAATTTACATTTTCCCTAAAAGTAACTAAGATTGGGAATTTTATAAAACATTTAGTTACTTTATTTATCATTATACTTTTAATGAGGAATTAGGTTGCCCTATCCTACCCGTTCGGCTAACGACCCTACACCACTCAAGGAAGCGGTGGGTGAGAGTGGACACCCATTAAACGACCATTTTATAGGTCATAACCTTATACCCCCCTTATAGATCGGCTTCGTGAATGAGGCCTACTAACGGTAAGACTAGCATTTAACTTATACATATATAATAGTTATTCTTATAATATTATAATAGTATATGGTGAATTTTAAACTTGTAAAATTCTAGGGTTTGGAATTTAATTATTTCAAGATTAAACTTTTAATCAAAAATTTAAATTCCAAAACTTGAGGGCAAGTTTTGAAACATTTTAAAATCATCTAGATCAAAATTCAAATAAACAATTAAACAATTAATTTGGTGATTATCTAATTTTGACATACCAATTACATGCATTATAATTGATCAAATAATTCAAATAATTAACATTTATCAAATAAGGTAATAATTATTTAATTAAATGACCAAAATCTTTTATTTTGACAAAGATAACCATCTAGAATCAATAAAAATCGGATTTTATCAATTAGTAACACTTATGGTAATTATCTTAAGTCAAAAAAAGCAAAATCCAGAAATTCCCTCTGTCTGACTGCCCGACTCGCCGAGTCCCTTACTGGACTCGTGGAGTTCATCCTACTCGGCGAGTCCTTTTTAGGAATCGATGAGTCTGTCAGATAGAAGGACAAAAAATCGAATTCAAGCAATGAACAATCATACAATGCATCAAATACAATAGAGACCAAGCAAGGCTCTGATACCACTGATGGGTTTTGAGCAAAAGAACATCCTATGTGCACATGCAAAACCCTAAAGATCTGGATCTAGGTTTCTCTATTGTACATTCAATTCATCCAAAGCTTGAAAACCCTAATCTATCATACTATTAAAATCGAGATCTATAATAAAAACAAGTTTAGATGATACCTTTCAATAGTTGCAAGAATCTTCAATCTTCAAGAGCTTAGTATCACAAGTGTAATACCTCTAATGGCTTACACACACCAAAGCAAGAAGATGATCTAGAAGAGAGGGAGGAGGAGCACAGTTTTGGCTATTATAACTCTAGGGTTTCTTGGTGTAGCCGAAACTGAAGCCCTGGGGTTCCTTAAATAGCTGAGCTGCTAGGGTTTCAGTCAAAACCCTAATTGGATGACATAGGCCCTAAGCAGCTTAAGAACCTTCTGGAATAAGGCCCATTGGACGAAATTAGAGTGGGCTTCCACTCCAAATTTCGTCCCCCTTATGCCCATGAGGATTCACAGCCCAAATTCAATTTATCTTATAATTGACAGTTCCAGTCCCCCTTATTTAATTAATCTCTTTTAGTCATAAAATTAATTCTTATTTAATTATTGACTAATATTAATTAAACTATATGATTTTTCCTTTAATATATTATTCATATAATATATTAATAAACCATAATAACCTCTCTCTCTCTCTCCATAAATCATCCTGTCCAGTTGCTTCGGTGAAGGCAACCCAAAATGACCATGCACAACCGGGTCAAGTATATACCAAATATAGTTACAGGCTTAGACACTAATCCAACATGTTCGAAACCCGACTTACCTAAACTATTCTATAACCCGACAAGGTACACTACCTATATGTGCATAAATTAGTTAAGTAAGTTAGGTTTATAAATTTAAAATTTTGATACGTACTTTTGTGCACATCAGGTATTAAGCAGGTGGAAGTTACTGGCTGATACCATGCCCAAGGGATAAGTTAGTAAAATGTCTTGGAAAGAGTTTCTAGTGCAACTAAAATGAAGTACTGCTCTGAGCAGGATCTTCTGCATATCAAAAATGAGTTCCAGAATCTGAAGAAGAGCAAAATGAGCATCACTGAGTATGCTGCAAGATTTACGGAGAAAAAAAAGCATGTTCCTTATTTGGTTCCAACAGAACTCTCTAAAGTCAAGAAGTTTTCTAATGGATTTCCAACAGACTTTGGTCTAATGGTCAAACAAGAAACTACTTTTAAAGCCGCCATCTCGGTGGGTAAGAATGTTGAAACCCACTTAAGAGAGAAGGGTCTGGAGAGATCTGAGGTAGAATAGAAAACGAAGCTTGAAGGATCTTCAAGATCCAACAAGAAAATCATATTCTCGAGATCTGGTTCCATGAATTTTGGAGGAGGATGAGGTGAAGCAAAATGGTGTGAGAAGTACAAAAAAAGCACTCTCGAAAATTTAGTGAGATGGTGACCTATTACAAGTGTGGAAGGATAGGTCACTATGCCAACAAGTGTACATCCAACAAGAAGGTGTGTTGCGGATGTGGTGAAGAGAGGCATATTGTGATGGACATCCCGAAGAAGAAAGATGTTGCATAGCCTAATGTGCCGCCAAGGCCAAATGTGAGAGCATTCCAGATGACTCTGGAAGCTGCAAAGGAGGAAGCAAATGTCACTTCAGGTACCATTCTAGTAAATGATTTTCCTCCCAATATATTGTTTGATTATGGACCTAACTACTCCTTTATTTCACATAAATATGGTAGAAGACTAGCCTTTCATGTAGATAGACTAGATAATGCTCTACTAGTAGAGGTAGCTAGTGGAAAATTCGTACCTGTTAGTGATTGCATTAGAAACATCGGCATTGACTTGAATAGAATTAAGTTCCATGTGGAATTCTTGATCACTGATTTTAACGGCTTCGAAATAGTATTAGGAATGGATTAGCTTAGTGAAAACGATGCCGAGATAGTATTTAGAAAGAATATGGTGAAAGTAAACCCACCCGCAAAAGAATAATTTATGGTGTACGGGGATAAAAATAGATTGAATTCTAGAATCATCTCCCTGATGAAAGCCAGAAAGTGTATGTTTAAAGGTTGTACATCATACTTGGAATTCATAATCAATGTAAAGAAGGAGAAAAAAGAGATGTATAGAATATTGGTGGTGTGTGACTATTTGGAAGTCTTTCCCGATGATCTTCCTGGATTGCCCCCTGATATACTAGTAGAGTTTAGGATAGACTTGTTACCAGGAAACACATCGATAGCAAAAGCACCATATCGATTAGCGCTCAAAGAGATAAAAGAGCTAATGATACAACTTTTGGAGTTGTTGGACAACGGGTTTATTTGACCTAGTTCATCACCCTGGGGAGCTTCGGTGTTATTTGTAAAGAAAAAGGATGTGATCATGAGAATGTGCAAAGATTATAGAGAGATGAACAAGGAAACAGTGAAGAAAAAGTACCCATTTCCAAGGATTGACGACCTGTTCGATCAATTGTAGGGTGCGATCTATTTTACGAAGATCGATCTTACGTCAGGATATCATCAGCTGGAGGTGAGAGAGAAAAACATCAAAAAGATACCCTTCAGAAAGAGATATGGACACTACAAGTTTTTAGTTATGTCGTTCGGGCTGACCAATTCTCCAGGAGCATTTATGGGTTTGATGAATAGGGTTTGTAAACCATTCCTCGATAAATGCGTAATAGTGTTCATCGATGAGATTTTCGTATACTTGAAGAGCCAATAGGAGCGCGGCAAGCACTTACGAGAGGTGTAAAATTTGGGTCATGTGATTAACAAAATGTGACTTCTGGATCTGAGAGGTGCAATTTTTGGGTGATGTGGTTAACCAGGAAGGTATAATGCTTGACCCAACAAACATCAAAGCAGTGATCAAGTGGGAACGACCAAAAAGTATTACTTATATTTGTAGCATTCTAGGATTAGCTGGATGTTACATAAGGTTTATCCAAGTATTTTCTTCGATAGCTGCTCCATTGACATCTTTGTGGAGCGATAAGCATGAGGAAGCATTCGAGAAGCTAAAGAAGCAATTGTCTGAAGCACCAATCCTTGCTTTACCCAATGGAGTTGAAGACTTTGCAGTTTATAGTGATGGATCGGGAGTTAGATTAGGTTGTGTACCGACCCATAAAGATAAAGTGATAGCGTATGAATCCCAACAATTAAAAGAGAACGAGAAGAACTACCCTACTCATGATCTGGAATTGGCAGCGATATTTTTTGCATTAAAGATATGGAGACATTATATTTACTGCCAAATTGTAAATCTTGACTAATCATAATAGTCTCCAATATATCTTTATTCAGAATGAGTTGAATATGAGACAACGACGCTGGCTAGAATTACTTAAGGATTATGACTGTGAGATACTTTACCTCCCTAGTAAATCCAATGTCCTAGCAGATGCTTTGAGTAGAAAGATAAATCTGTAAGGGAAAATTCCAAGAGCCTTAAGAATAGAATTTGTCTCGAAGATTGTGGAAGGTTTTAAGAAATCTCAGGAGGAAGCATTGGATGCCTAAGATGGGAGGAATGAAAGATCTTCTCATGGAAGAAGCTCACAAGAGCATGTAATCTATTCATCCAGGAAGCACCAAGGTGTATAGGGATCTGAAAACCTTATTACTAGTGGCCGATGATGAAGCTCGATATTGCTAAATATATGGCAGAGTGTGTAACCTGCAAAATAATTAAGGATCAACATCAGAAACCGTATGGGAGTTTGGAACCTTTACCAGTACCCATGGGTAAATGGGAGGACAATACCATGGATTTTGTGACTAAAATACCTAGGAAAAAGAATGTTCACGACATGATTTGGGTAATCGTGGATCGATTCACAAAGAGTGCACACTTCATAGAGACAAAGGAGTTTGGAACCTTTAATGACTGTTTCAAATCGTGACACTCATTTCACTTCAATATTTAGGAAGATCTTACAAGAAGAGATGGGTACAAAGTTGTGTTTGAGTACGTCTTACCATCCACAGACAGATGGTCAGAGTGAAAGGACAAATCAAACACTTGATGAGCATCTACCCCTAGTAGAATTTTCCTACAATATAAGTTACCATTCAAGAATTAAGATTGCAACTTATGATGCATTGTATGGTCAGAAGTGTCGTACACCATATTGTTGGCTTGAAGCTGGAGAGTAGTAGTTTATGGGTCCCAAGATTGTCCATCAAACTGCAGAGAAATTGAAAGTAATCATGGAAAGGATGTTTTCCGCTAAGAGTCGACGAAAGAGCTATGCTGACAAAAAGCAACTACCAATGAATTTTGAAGTAGGAGATTTGGTGTTGCTCAAAGTCTCTCCATGGAATGGGACTTATAAGATTTGGAAAGCGAGGAAAGCTGAGTCCAAGATTCATTGGACCGTTTATAGTTCTTTAGAGGATTGGGAACAAAGCTTACAAGCTCGAGTCACCAGAAGAGCTCGAAGGCATTCATAACACTTTCCATGTGTGTTATTTGAGGAAGTTCACAGAAGAAGTTCCCGATATGATTCCACTTTCGGTGATGAGGATTGATGAAGACAAGAGGTTAATCGAAGAGCCCGAATCGATTGTTGGTCGTAAGATGAAGAAATTGCGATGTATGATGGTCGATATAGTGCTTGTGCGGTGGAAGCATACGTCGGGGCCGAAGCTCACCTGAGGGACTAAAAGCAAGATGAAGAATCTCTATCCACATCTGTTTAGTGATGCATGATTCCGGTTCGGAATCATCCCAAGGGGGAGAGAATTGTAACGCCATTGTTTCATGCTAGGCACTAATCAGATGATGTAATAGTTAGGGCCAACAATTGTAACCTTTTATGAAATAAATATATGGAATTATTTGAGTCTTATGTGATTTATGTCTAATTATATGACGTACATGCACTTGTAGTAATATAATAAAAATAGGGATAAAATACACGCTTAAACTAGAATACTAATTAGGCTGAATATCATTGATGAAAGATGAAGTAGTCGTAATAAGGAATCCAAATATATAAGGAACGCTTAAATCTGACTTCGTATGAAAAAGTTATGCTTCTTCGAAGTTTCGCAATTAAACCGGCACGACTCTACATATCGTCAAAAGTGAGTTTTTGATAGATTACTTTTTAGCATAAGTGATCTAAACGAAAGTCGTAGTAGTCGTTAAACCGAGAGTGTGCATATAGAGAACATCCAAATCTACCTTCGTAAGAGGAAGTTATGGTTTTTCGAAGTTTCAGCGTAGTAGTGCGGATACAGAAATCAAATTTTGGATCGGTTGGTTGTTAGCCGAAACAATATAAATGAGACTTGAATATCTTCTTAATATGAGTCCAACAAAATAAAGACAGACGAAAAAGGACGCCAGATGAGAGAGTAATGCATTTTATATGGACTTGAACAGTCCAAGTATGTGTAAAATAAATAAATTCAAAATTAGCTGACGAATTCTAAATGAAAGTTGTAGATCCTATCGATAGCTACAGGTGGATATAAAGAACGTCAAAAACGGATCACATATGAAGAAGTTATGCAATTTTGAGATCTGGAAATAAGTACGTGCGCGTGTGCGACGCACATAGTGTTCCAGCTACCGCCACATAGCTCCACCAACTTTCGAACACATGTCAGCAACAGAGAGGGCTGACTAGGCCAGTGTGTAGCATGCATATTGTTTGTGTGTGGCGTGCAGGCTCTCTGATCAGTCTATTAATAGATGTTAAATGTTCATTCCTTTCCCCACACTTTCTAAAACTCTCTCTCTCTCTCTCTCTCTCTCTCTCTCTCTCTCGAATTATACTCCATTAGTCCGAATTTTTTGTTAGATTTTAGGGTATTTTGGCAAAGCCTTGAGGCCCTAAGAGCCCGAAATCTAGTAGCTAGCAGGCTGAAGTTCTGCCGGTGGAATTTCCGGACTTTTGTCTAGAAAATCTCTATAAGTTAAATTACACTTATCCTTATTTTAGTGTAATTTATATTTATAGTCATCGTCATTGTTATGAATCTATAAATAAGATTTATCAACAATTTCATGTCGTTATACAGATTGATCTACTTACGGGAGAGATGTCTAGAATGGTCACGTTGGCTTGGTTGTTGTATTTCAGAAAGGCTATACGCCGAAATCGTCCTGCCTCCCAACTGTCTTGCCTGGCTGATTCTTATTTGATAGAACTACCGGTATTTATTGGAATAACTGATAGGTCTAGGCTATCCTTAGAAACATTAGATTAAGACTGAGTAATAATGATACTAGGTTACGTCAAAGGAAAGGTCAAGTACTAGAAGCGAAGCGCTGCCTGAATTTCAAATCATCACTTGAACAGGTGAGTGCATAGTAACTTCGACTTACACATATATATGAAGTATCTAGATGATTATATGCTAAATGTGCCTATTATATGTACTTCCGGTTATATGTGCTAGATGAAATATTATAACATGGTTTTATTTCATCGTGTGTGTGTGTGTATATATATATATATATATATACACACACACACTTATAATATATTGGGTAGAAAAGGGATGATAATGATGAAATAGATGAGATGAAATGATGATAAGATGAAAGGCCTTGAATTTATAGATGATCTATTTGTCTAGCAAAGTATAGATGACGAACACATACTATTCTAGACAGTCCAGTGGAACGCTAGCAGGCTCGCAACCTGTAGGTGTTTTGAACTATGTGTTCACTAAATATGTACTCCATCCCCTATGGTTGCCTTATTTACATATATCGCTAAAGGAATCCCCGAAGCGGTATTGTCTACCTCGATACTTACATTGATGCTTAGGATAGGTCCTTGAGACTATTATAAAGGGTCATAATGTGAGGATAACAGGAATGAGTAATCGGGTTGAGATGTTTGATGAAAATAATATAATTAAGGAATTTAATTATCGTGGGTTGAAACACTATGTGCTCCCTAGACTTCCCCAATTCTGACCCACTCAGGTTCCTTGTATCACAAGTAGTTGTACAAAAGCACATGAGTGTTGTGATGATTCTGATGAGAGGATTATGGAATGTAGGCCAATAGGTTAATGTACTACTATAAGGCTTGTAATATTTCATTTATGCTTATGTATTGTATTGTCGATGACATCCCAAGGTTTTTAATATATATAAAGTACATCTCTTCGGAAATTTTTTGATAATATTATTATGTTGTTTTTGGGAAGAAATTCTGCATTTTAAATTCCTTAAACATGATAATTTGATTTTTAATAAGCATAAATAAATCAGTCTTTTTTGGCCATGAAATTGGGGATGTCACAAAAGGCAATACAACTTCATAATGAACTACAAACCATTATCATGGGAGATATATTAGTTACATAAGGTTGCACCAAAATCAAGTCTATGGTGGATTTGCTTCACAACTTTGACTCTGCTATAATTGATACATGCTCTCAAGGTTTTAGGAGACTCATTTCGTGCTATTACTTGAGGAACAATGGATGTTTCGATTTTAGATCCTATCCTTTCTCTTCAAATAGAAAATGCATCATCCCCTACATTACTTCACACCAATCTATTAAGGGACGAATTGTAGCAGTGAACATCGTAGCGGATGCGGTAACGATCACTAAAATAATCGACATCGCCCACCACATTCGACCGGTCAACTACAACCTCAATACGACAATATTTATGTTTCAGCTCTGCATTGTGTGACAACTTCACATCCACCTGGATCATGGGCTAATCTCACTCATGCTGCCCATGCTTAGTTGAATCTCCACTAGAGAAAACCCATTGCTGATCTCTTCGACCAATCACCGTAGCAACCAACTACTACATTTTAAAACGGGCCATAAGCACACTATGCGACAACACCCCTCCAACAACATCCCCTTAGGCCTCAACAAACTGCTTACATAAAAATTTATCTACTATGGATATCGTATTTTGTACCCATTCAACTCTCCTCGCTCCTTCAACTTTTTAACATGACGTCGGTGAAAGATCTCAAGGTTAGTGGATGGGTTGTATACACTAGAGCTACTGACCATGTCTATGCAAATATAGAGATGACAACGAGGGATATGAATACAATAGGGGAGGGGGATACAGGGGACTCCAATCCTTATCCCCATTCTCGAATCCTCATTCCATTCTCCATCCCCATCCCCATCCCCGTCCCCGTCTCCGTCTAGGAATATAAATTAATCCCCATCTCCAGCGCCAATGGGGACAAAGATCCCCAACAGGGAATCGATGATTTATTTCTCTTTTAATATGAAAATTTTTACGTAAAGAAAAACTAGAAATTTCAATTTTACCAACATTAATTTAAAGATTTTAAAAAACATAAAAATATTCATATATTAAAAAAACTATAAAAAAATTTCTACCAATTTTAAATACATAAATGAATAATCAACTAAAAAAATTATCAGAATGATATTTGAGGTAAAATAGATAAACCAAGGCGAAAAAAATTATAAACAAGGCTAATGAGTTGAGTTATGTGGATCAAAATTTAGGTATTCTAAATTATACTATAAATATTTGTTTTGTGTTATTTTTATATATTAATATATACTGGGGCCGGGTCCAGGGTTGGGGACTTAGGGCATCCCAACCATCATCTACATCCCCACTTTTTTTATTCGGGGATTTCCTATCCCCAGTTAACTGGGGATTATTCGGTCAAAACGGGATGCGGTTTCGGGTTCACCATCGAGTATGAAGTTTTTTTTCCATCTCTATGAAAATGCAGGTATCCTTCAAATCATTTCAATTAGCACTATTGGGAAAATGGTTTTCCATGATAGACAATGGTTGTCTTAAATAACCATAGATGACATACACAGTCATTGAAATCCCTATAAATGAAAGAAGACATACATTTTTATGTCGACAAACATTTATGACACACATTTGCGACATATATTTGTACATCATTATTTTTAACATTTTTTTTAAAAATTCTTAACACTCATTTTACGACATCTAATTACAACACATATTTTGTACATCATGATTCTTAACAAATTTTACTAACATACATTTATATGTAATGATTTTACATTTTTATGAAAAAAATATATTTTGTTTTCTAAATGTACCAATACTTAAACTAAATAATCCATTTAATGTCTCATAATCAAAAATAAAATATCATATATATATATATATATATATATATATATATATATATATATATATATATATATATATATATATATATATATATAACTTCAGGTTCATTTGAGACTATGTTAATTTTGTGAGACCATGAGACAATCTAAAAATAATTTTAAAATGCAAAATAAAAAGGAAAATCCGAAAATTCTTTTTAAATTATTATTTTGGTCAATTTAATTACCTAAATAAATAAATCAATTACCGTTTTTTTTTAAAATACGTGAAATATTCTAATAGAATATTATACTGTAAATACTCTAATGTGATTTTTAGAATGTTAGAATATTATACTAGATTTGTCAGATATGTAAAATATTCTAATATTTTACTAGAATATGTAAAAAAAACGGTATTTATTATTATTATTTTTATTATTTTTGGTATTTTTTAATTTTTTTATTGGAAAATGTAAATGACGAAAATAATATTTGAAAAAAAATTTCGAAAATTTTCAATTATTTTGCATTTTAAAAATGTTTTTTTTATCTACAAAATGAGTGGCTAGGATTGCGTCTCACGGTCTTACAAAATTAGGCAGTCTCACATGAACCTAACCCTATATATATATATATATATATATATATATATATATATATATATATATATATATATATATAGGTAGAGGTTCATTTGAGACTTAGAGTTTTTTGAGAGACATGGGGACAACATCTTAGCCTTTGATCAAAATTGATCCTATGGCTCATAAAAAAACGTGATTAAGACTTATTAATGTACCTGATTTGTTAATTAAGGCACATTAGTCATTTTTAGATTAAACAGATCATCAACATACCTGTTACAAAAATTAGCTTCATATTCACGTAATCAAGATCTTTATCTCCTCTGATCTTCAAGTCTCACACCAGATCATCGTTGCTATAGGATAGATATTCATTGATCGATCAATTATACTTCACATCAAAATCATCATATTCAGGAAATCAAGATCTTCATCGCCTTAAATAGGTATGTATTTCTACCAAATCAACGTGATTTTGAGATTGACATTCATTGATTTATCAATTATCCTCTCCTATGAAAATCTCAGCTATTAAATTCACGATTTTAGTGATTTGCTAGTTCATCTTCTTTATTCTTCATCTGATGATTGTTTGAGTTGGAGTCGTTCAATTGTAATTGCAAAAATGACTCAATATCTTCATGATTTTATTAATCAATTTTGTCAATCACAAATTGAAAACCACAGAAGGATAAGTAAGGATCGATTTTCTTCAATTCATCATCAAGAAGGAACAATTTCTCCATGATAGAACAATTTCAACAACTCATCATTAGTAGCAATTGATGTACCATCTATTTGAGGACAGAAGAATTGGAGTAATTATTTGATACACCAACTGTTTGATGAAATGTCTAAGAGAATAATCATAAATTAAGTTCTAATGCATTTAAAATCTAGACATGCTCCTAATTAACTACTATCTGGTAGCAATTTATGGCGCTGAAGTGTGAACTTTACATATATAGGTTGAAGATAAGCACAATAGAACAAAATCGTTACATCAAGTCAAGTGATCATGCACCTTCACTAACCTTGAAATGGAAATGGATAATTATCAAAAGTTTTTTTTTTCCTTTGGTTTGCCTCTAAATGATTAAATCATATTCTTGTTGATATAAATGTTATTCTTTTTCCATCATATTTAGACAAGTACACTAAATGGTGCATATATGAAAGATTGGTGTAATCATCGTAGGGAAATCTCAAACCATGTTGATGTTTGAAGCCTGAAGCTTGAAACACGTTTCCTCATTGTTTTTATTATTTTGATTATCTGAGTGAAAGGTTTAGATTAGTTACTATCCTCATTTGTCAGTAGCATGTGAAGTAAATGATGAATTTGGACCAGTTTAGCATGAAGCAGAAGTGGTACTTGGTCCCATTTCATCATATTTTTTATTACATTACATAGTACATAGTATATTATTCTGATTAGAATAATTGAAAAGCATTACTCATACGTCCTTACTTATTCAGAAAATTAAGTTTAGAATACAATTTTGTAAACATTTATACTATAATAAATATTAATGGAATACTTTTTTGTAGGTCAAATTAATGATGGTGCTGAAGAATCACACTCAAGCAATGAACTCGTTTCAACCAATGATTATTTAGTTTGGATTCTGGATATTCTACATGTACAGATATATAATGTTATAGTCTACTTTGATTTTTGTTTGTTGAACTACTCAATTAGTTCCATATTTCGTTTAGAACATGATACATGATATAGTGCACATATTTAATGATATAGTCTATTATTAAATGTTCTATATTTATAATATTGATATCTTATTGAAGTGTATAATTCTATTTTTAATAATTTATAAGTGTAATATTCTAATATACATTTATAAATGATGATGTAATTGAATGTGTTTTCTTACTATGACTAATATTCTAGATTTGATTATTGTTATGTGTTATATTCTACATTGATATTTGTTGTTGATATAATCAAATAGTGTTATATTTTAAAAAGCTCACTACGTATAAACTTCTAAAAACTAACAACATATAACATTATTCTAATAGAATGTTCTACATATACTACACATTATTTTCATGTAATAAATTAACTTATTTATTTAAAAACCTATAACATAATTCTATTAGAATACAGATAACATATAACATTATTCTATTTGAATATTCTACATATACATATTATTTTTATTTAATAATGAAATTATTTAACAAAAAACCTATAAAATTATTCAATTAGATTATCAACATGATACATCATGCATTAGATTCAAATGAGATGACCCTAATATTCTATATATAACTTAAAATATCCGAGAACAATATTCTATCGTAATATTCTACACATAACTTTTAAAAAGAGGTCATATACAATATTATTATATTAGAATATTTTATATAAACACATTATTTACATGTAGTAAATCAACTTATTCAATTGAAAACTTAGAACATTATTCTATGAGAATATTCTACATATAACTTGGAATATCTTAGAACATTTTTCTATAAGAGTATAAAAACAGCCAAATTTTAATTAAGAAATATTCTATTAAAATATTTTACATATAACTTAAAATATTCGATAACTTTATTCTATCATAACATTCTATATATAACTTTTGAAAAGAGGTCATATACAATATTATTATATTAGAATATTTTATATATACACATTATTTACATGTTGTAAATCAACTTATTTAATTGAAAACTTAAAAGATTATTCTATTAGAATATTCTACATCTAATTTAGAATATCCTAGAACATTATTCTAAAAGAGTATAAAAAAGTCTAATTTAATTAAGAAATATTTTATTAGAATATTCTACATATAACTTAAAATATCCGAGAACATTATTCTATCATAATATTCTATATAAAACTTTTGAAAAGAGGTCATTTACAATATTATTACATTAGAATATTCTATATATACACATTATTTACATGTACTAAATCAACTTATTCAATTGAAAACGTAGAACATTATTCTATTAGAATATTGTACATATAACTTATAATATCCTAGAACATTATTCTATAAGAGTATAAAAAAGCCTAATTTCAATAGAATGTTATACATATAAACTTTAAATATAAACTCATGTAATATGAGAAAGATGTTACTGACATTACATGACACAAAAAGAAAACATTACAAGTATTATTCTTGTAAATACATAACTGAATATCGACATTATACATCATATATTCTAAAATTACAACTATAATGTCATATCTACTTGTTCATATTATGTTGACGCCTCTTGATCATATGACGAGCTATCAGATGAGGTATCATGAAGTATGACTTTTTTTGCCTTTATCTATTTTTGATGATAGAAATTGTTCAACATTCTTTATTTTAGGATAAAAAACTCCTTTTTCCCTTGATTTAGTAGTTTCTTCATTTCAACTGTATCAAAACATAAACCATAATTTTATTAAAACAATAAAACTAGGATATAAACAAACAATTTATTATACCAGAATATTCTAACATTCTGACAATAATTAACAATATGAAAATTGTTTAATAAATAATTTACAATTACAAAATTTTATTTTATTTTCACATTTAATTTTACACAAATCTAATATGATCCAAACATTATTAACAATACACAAAGTAGAATTATTGAGATAAAATAACAAAAAAACATAATTGTCCACATGGTACTAACTCCAAATAAAGTTTATATTCCTTTAATTTTGATTGTAGTATCTAGTACAATTCAAACAAGAGATTTAATATTATATAAAATACAAAAGATCGGATAACCTAATCACCTAATCAGACCTTTATGTTAATAGACACCACTAACCTAAATCAACAATTTCATTAGCTTTCGATGTATATCAAACACTAATCCTAGCTACAGTAAACAATTTTAAAAATATTTAACGAAAACTAGAATAAAGAAGTTCATTTCTATCCCCAAGTATAGCGAATTTGGATCAAACACTAACCATAACTACAATATAAATTTCAGAAAAATAATTCATAAATTTGAATAAATATAATAATAACTTGCTGAAGCGTATTATAAAAGATGATTTAGAATCTACATTATCTAGAATCCAAATCTGAATCAGATATTATTGAACTAAAACATAAAGTGATAAATTTGATTATGTCAAGATAGAATAACAAATTCTCAAAAAATATTATAGTTTCGACTTATCAAAGTAAGCAGTAACATCTGGTTAATCAATAAAATAACACCTGAAATCAAATTTATAAAGTACACCTAACTTAACAAATCAGAATACGTAGAATATTAAGTTATCAAATACTATTTTACTTATATTTTTACTGGATCATCTAACTAATCAAACAAAGTAACATCTTAATCAAATTAAGAAGTACCATATGACTTATCAAACCAGAATACTCAGAATCAGGTTATCAAACAATATTTCACTAAATTTTTACTAGATAATCCAATTACTCAAACAAAATAACATCTAAAATCAATTTAGGAAGTCAGTTATGACTTATCAAATTAGAATAAGTAGAATATAGCTGCATCATTTTATAAATTCAATCAACAGTCCTCATTCCATTGCATCTCATTTTATAAATTCAATCAACAGTCCTCATTTCATATCATAAATTAATACTAGTATATGAATTAGCATTGACTTATCAAATTAGGAAGTAAAATTCTGATTAATTAATAAAATAACATCTTAAATCAAATTAGGAAGTAACATCTGATTTATCAAATTAGAATACCTAGAATATCAAGACATTAAACACCATTTTACTAAATTCTTTTTTACAAGATCATATAATTATTCCAACAAAGTAACATCTAAAACTAAATTAGAAATTAACATTTGACTTATAAAATCAGAATACCTAGAATATCAAGTTATCAAAAACTATTTTACTAAATGTTTTACCAAATCATGTAATTAATCAAACAAAATAACAGATTGAATCAAATTAGGAAGTAACATCTTACTTATAAATCAGAATATCTAGAATATCAAGTTATCAAACATTATTTTACTATTTTTTAATAGATGATCTAATTAATCAAATAAAATAACATTTAAAAGCAACATCTGACTTATCAAATTAGAATATGTAGAATATCAAGTTATCAAATAGAAATGTCCTTAATGTTTACTACATCATGTAATTAACCAAACAAAATAACATATAGAAATGAAATTGTACTAATTAGAATACTTAGAATACACATATATGATAACCTATTTCACATCATTTGTAATAGTAGATAATTAATCGATTTTGTGGAACTAGGATTTACGTGATTGTTATTGCTCATGTGTTGTGTTCTTACCGATATAAATATCAACTCCATATTGATTTATGACATATGAAACTTTGAGAATGACTAAACACGACAGTTAAATAACAATCACACTGTTATCACATGCGTTAGATCTTATATATTCTATCCTTCAGGAAATATAAGCTCAAGCCTACACTTCAAATTTTTTATGAAAAAAAATTTATATGTAATATTTTTAAAGATTTACATCATTGACACAAAATCAAAATCTAGAATACTGTTAGATTTCAAAAATTGACATATTCCACTATTATATTATAGCAACTTTGGATTTAATTCAAACATAAAAGATTGAATTTCGAAAATCAAAATGGGTTGTAACTTACTGTCGAGTCTTGGCACACGATCATAATCAGAATCCTCCAAAATTTAGAGAAGCAAGAAAGTTCAAGTCCCCAAAACACAAGATAATTTGGTTTTAACAAATTTTTTTTTTGATATGAAGGTATAGCTGAAATACCTGTAATATCTTGACAAGGTTTGGTAATAATGTCCTCAAGATGATCTTATGGTGTAGATTTTGAATCACGTTGTGTTGATGTAGCCATTTTCGATGATAGAAGCCTTTGTATTTTATTTGAACATAAATAATGAAACGAATGATAGATTCCCACATTAAAAAACATAACTCATTTGATTGGTGAATAAAAATCAACATATATATGATTTAATCCTCAAAATAGATTAAAACAGTGAAGGAGAAGACACAAACTTAGCGAAATTAACTCTTTTTGAGAAACATTGGGTTAATTGGGAGAATGGATAAAAATGTGGATACGATCTAGGGTTTTTATTTGACCGACTAGGGTTTTCTGAATTAGAATATGTAGAACACGAATTATTCAGTAGGTTAATTACACAATTTGAAATCTAAAGGTTTGAATTAATACCTATTTTGCGAAGTGAAGTAGTGTATAATCATAATATGCTTCTGTAGAATGAGACATTTCCTTGATTGTTTCAATGTGTTTATCATGGTGAAGTGAAAAACAGATTAAAATCGAAAACAAATTGTTGAATTTAGAAAGAGATGAAAGATTTATGAATCAGTTTCTAGGGTTTTGAAGAATAAATCTGAATCGAGATTAAATTTGAGTTCATCTGTTAAGAGGGTTTTTTTTGGAGGAAGCAAGATGCAACATGAAGAGATATTGAATGATGGTGGATTATTTTGACGGATAGAAGGTATATTGTCAAAACTACCCCTCCATGCTCTTCCTCTAATCCTGAAGTTTGATCAAATTGCAAAATTGCCACCGCCCTTATTGCTTTAATTTGAGTTAATTCTACCCATAGATTATTATAGATTAGTGGTTCAGATTTGTCCCCACGTCTCACAAAATATCATTGTCTCACATGAACTCAACCCTATCTTATATATATATATATAAATAAACCATATTCCTTGAGAATATAGATTAGTGGGATGACGTAAAGGGCTTGTGAATAAGCAAGTATTTTTGTGGGATTTTGTATAATTTTAGCTGAATTTCGTTGATTTTTTTGCTTTTTTTCTGTTGGATCGGGTATATGTTGGAGGGTCGGATCGGATCTATAAAGGTATCTACGGTAGACGGTGTTATCCTGAGTTATTAGTTAAGAGACATGGAGTTATGACATCTGTATTCCATTATCTCGGTTCCCCCATTACGTTTCTAAATTCCAGTACGACCACTTTCTCTCTACTTGTAACCATCGACTATCCATATTTGCTCTTCATTTTTCTGGCTTGACGCTGATACTTGTTCTTCGGCTCCACGCTAAATCGACAGCTCCGGCAACAGTAAAATCGATGTATCCTTACGATTTCATTTGGTTCCATCGCCCCGGTAATAAGTTTCATAGCCCTTCTTCTACGCTGGAGCCAATGACCAGATATGTCGAAGTTATTGATGATGACGGTATGAATTTCTTCTTTTCTATATATCTTCTCCTATTTTCCTATACTACCTCTATCGCATGGCTAGCCTCTTTTCTCAATCTATGCTATCACACACCACCATCAATATCACTTTTTCCTCGTTCTTCTTTCTAGGGTTTCAGGTAGTCTTTTTGAGCCCAGAGCTAAAGGGATTTGCAAATTTTGAGTCCTTGAAGCTAAAATTTTCTACTGAAAGTAAGAGTATTGATCATTAGAGCTTCTTCGGGAATCAGCAAGATTCGTAATTCATCAATTTTATTTCGTATTTAACTTAAAAGTCTTCTGAATTTATGTGTTTCTCCTTTCTCTATTTTATTATTTCAGTGATGAAGAACAATGGATGAATTTCCTTAACGATGAGTCAGACCTTATTATTTCAGTAGATGTTTTTCTTCTCTTCTTTTTTTATCGCTATGATGTGAAGCATTTTGGGTGATGAATTCATATGGAAATTTTTTATTGAGAAAGACTTTGATGATGTTCATAACATCTTCGATAAATTGCCTCATAGAATTTTCTTTCATTGGAATGTACTTATTTGTTGTAATCTGATTTGTAAAGAGGAAATCCACATCTTTGTCCTGGAGAACTACATGCTCTGAAACTATTTATCTCAATGGCCCTCAGCAAGATCTACATATACTAGGTCCATATGATGATTCAGTTTCTAACAAGATCAGATATGATGGAATTCTCTATGGTGGCAAATAAATGAGGTACTAACCCTGCCCCCGATGCTATACTATAGTTTTTATGCGTTTTCTAGAAAATATATATATATATATATATATATATATATATATATATATATATATTGGAATCTCATTAATCATGTTTATGAAAGTAATGCTGATTTTAGAGGCTTTGCTTCTAATGGGTAATAATAGTCCCTTCATATTTTCAGATTGTGGACGTATAATCCACCTAAATGTAAGGGTTGAACATGTTCCATATAAGGATCTCATAACAAAATTTATTTTTGACAAAAATAACGCAAAGATGCAAACATTTGTCATTAATATTGAAGCCATCTATCCATAGCGACTTTGGAACCATCTTCATTTTTTATTTGCTTCCATAAGAAAATAAGAATGAACTTCTATGGAAATATTACTACATGTGTAAAGCCATATTTGAGTATTTATAATGTAACAAACACAATTTCATGTCCATATGATTTTGTTTAAAGGTGTGGCATGATATGAAAATCATTCAGGCTGTGGCCATGTATAGAAGTGGTCACCAAAAGGGCATCTCTATGATCACAAGCATATGATGATATAGGACTATCATACACTTTAAATGGAGCAGTTACTAATTTTTGTTACAACTAAAAGATAAGAAAAATAACAACATATACCCTTCCAACATTCTCCGTATCCTTCCATTCGGTTAGTTGTTGGGAAATCTTGGCAAAATAATGTCTAAAAACTTTCTTACAAATTCTAACCAATATCAACTAGATTACTAAAGGAAATTGGTGTCAAGATACTTGAACTTAAGGTCAAACAAATCACTAACAAGTGTGGTATGTTCCTCCGTTTTAATCAATCTTTTTTATTTTATTGAGGTTTTCATTGATGATTTAAAGCATTCAACAATGTACCACATTTTTGATAGATTGTTACTAAATTTACAATTTTCTTATTTTTCGTGATAGATTGTTACAAATTTTTGATCTTTTTACCATGGATAGATGGATTTGGCAAGCCTCTAGAAAGAACATTCCAGGTTTAAGAAATTTCTTACTTGACTTCTAGATCTATTTTTCTTAGGAAATTTCTAATCGGATATTGCGTTCTTCACATACAAAATGTTCATCAGGGATATAAAATTAAAAGTTTGGTGTGTTTTTTAAAGCATGAGTGTGGATTATTAATGACTTATTATCTGTGTCTTCTACTCCATTAATTATATATATATATATATATATATATATATATATATATATATATATATATATATATTCATTTTATGGGTATAATTAAAATCTCCGGTGGATAACATCGCAACTGTACTCTTTGTGGGTGGAGGGTTTCTCTTAATTGCAGGAGAATATCATATTTGGGCTTATAGGGCAGAAGGTAAATAAAATTATGTAGATTCTTTTGATTATAAAATGATATCTGATATTTTTCAATGTGAGATTTTATTTCTTTTCATTCAATTTCCTTTGAAGGTTTTGGGTTGTAGTAATGTTTTAGCAGCTGTATTGTGTCACTAGATTAGGGAGATTGCTATCAGGGTTGATTTGGTCATTAAATTGCTAAGGATTTGGAGGCAAAGCTTGGAGGATATGAAGTATGGGTCAATTTTTCTTGCTAAAAATGTGAATGTAAATTATCATCATTGCCGGTTTATTTATTTTTCCAAAAATTCGTCTTTTCATTTTAACTACATGCTATGTTTTATGTTTTACGTTTGATTGTGTCATTGGTTCATATAGTACAAAAATTATATATATATATATATATATATATATATATATATATATATATATATAGTAGATTATAACTCGCGTTAAACGCGGGAAACACATAAAAAATATATAATGTTTACAGATATTACATAATAATTATTAAAAATAAAGTGATGGTAATTGGTATTATTGAAAATACGTAGAAGATACATTGAAATCTATAAATATTTATAATCGTTGAAGTACATCTTTGTACACAACATTTTTTGTTTTATTAGTTGAACGACATTCTTCAACACATATGAGTACCTTTAAAATCATAGATAATTACATTAGTGTAATTTGATGAAAGATTGATGGTTTTGTTTTATTAGTTGAACGACATTCTTCAACACATATGAGTACCTTTAAAATCATAGATAATTACATTAGTGTAATTTGATGAAAGATTGATGGGTAAAACATTAGGGACAATACATTTAGTTTTTTTTTTTTTTTTTTTTTTTTTGTTGAAGATAAATCGTCACTTAAATCTATTACTTTGTTTTAGTGTTAATGTTGCTTATAAAAGTTAAATATAAATATATAGGCATATTGGTAAGTTTTATTATTTTATATGAGGAAAGTAATAATTATAATGGGGCAACATTATCTAAAAACTAAATGTTTGAAATATTTTTGGAGGGAAAATCGGGATTATTAAAATAATTTATATAAGGAAAATACAAATTTAGATTTGGTGAAATTATGTATGAAATTATTGACGAATATTATTTTGGAGGGAATTGTATTTTGTAAGGTATAATAATATGACAAAATTCGAAATATTTATATTTATTGTGTAAATTTATAAATTTTATTGTTACTATATATAAAGATAAAACAAAATAGGTTAGTATGTTATACAAAATAAAAAAATTTAATCACTTTGTTTTAATGTTAATGATGCTTATAAAATCGATATATATATATATATATATATATATATATATATATATATATATATATATATATAATAGAATTTCAAAAGTTTTTAAGACTAAAGTCTTAAAAACAAGGAGGTTAAATATGAACCCTTAGATTTAATTGGATTGTATGGATTATTATATAGTTGTGATCCATGTGAATAGATTTAAGCCAATAAAAAAGAAACATCCACACTATAAAATACAGGAGTCGTATGCCTGTTCTAAAAACAATACATTTTTGTCTCTCAACTCTTTTATTTCTACCACCTTATGTCTCTTGACCACTATATAGAAAAACCCTAAAAAAACCATTGCTTCAATCTACAACCACCACCTTTACCACCTTTCTCTATCACCTTTGCAGTCACCATTACGATCTTCACAACCTCTACCACACTTCGCCTCTAATACCGTCGGAAGAATACTCGCGAGCACTACCAGTAGCAAGATCGCCACCACCTTCTTTATATCCATAAACCACCATAAATCTTAAAACTTCCCTCAAAGAAGTTGTCCTATATGCCACCATTTCCATTCATTGCCACTCCTGCCTTCCCCGTCTTAGTTTGTTATGAAGAAAACAGATTGGTTTCTCAATTAGAGTTAGATCTTTGGAGATCTGCATCTTTTGTTACCTTCACTACCAACGTCAACTCCATCACTCACGATCACTAGTACACCGGCAAACATTGATCTAAACCATGATGTCATTAGAGTCCGTACTCTCTACGCCCTTCCTCACCACCACTGAACAGGACAATGTCAAGATCTTGCATATTTGTATTTTCAGATCTAGAAGTTTTTGCATGGCTAAGAACTTCAAGTTATATAAAGCTTTCAATTTTTTTCCAGATTTTGCAACCGATCTTTATGTAACGATTATTTGAATGGGAAAGTTTTATGTTATCTAAGTGTGTGTTTGCTTAACTATTTGTGTGTGATTCGTCTATGGTGCATGTGTGTGTTTTGTTTACTTTAATCAACACATAAAGCTACGTCTTTTACGAATACAAGGCATAAAGTATTACATATTTGTTCGTTAATATAATTTTGATGTTTATGTTATTATTTTAAATATTAGTATAATTTGGTTGTTAGTAAAAGCTTTATTTAAACCGTTGTTTTATCTGTTAATATATCTAAAAATATTTATTCATCACTGAATATGACATATAAAGAATAATATATAAAGATTTATTTATAATTAAAATAAAGTACATACATGAGAAAAACCATTATAAATAAAATAATTAGATACTCAATTCTATTACTGAAATAGCACCGTTTTTGAAAAGTAAATAAAAGAGTAAATTATGTTACGTAATTATTTTTGGAGTGTTATTTTTGCAATACTGCATTTGAATTTACATAATTTTCCTTCATTATTAGAATAGATTAGTAATAGGGAATATTACTCAGTAATAGGGAATAAATTCTCTTATATTTCCATCAAACGTTTCAGTACATCAATACATGAGCATGAGCTGTTATCTTTCTTTCCATGTGTGCTACCACCTAGCACACTTCACATTTTTTATTTTCGTTTTGCCCTTTGGTTTTTGTATAATGTTTTATCAAGTTTACAAGATTTTTATTTGATTTGATAATCAATTTAAATAATTAAAGAATGCATTATTATCATTCTTTAAAAGTGTTCATATAATGTATTTGTTTATAGTCAATGTATAATAAAAAGGTTTTAATTTATGTTAAGTAGGGATTATAGTTTAACTAATGTTGTTAATTTTTCATGTAGAAAATAACAATTATAGACTCTTAATATGTTCATACCTAGACATTAGAGTATATGAGCAGTTATGAGTCATCATAACATTACACAGTAAACAACAATAATAATAAGCTGATATATTCTTAAAAATCTCACATATGTAAAGATTATTTATGTTAACAATTTTTAAAAGGAAATTAAATATAGATATTATTCTTTTTTGATAATTTTATAATTAATCTTTATTAATTATTATTTTTTCTAACACAAAATTTAGATTCAACTCTTTGGTTTTAATCTTAGAATTTGGTATATCAAAATATCATTACCTTTTGCGTATAATTTTTTTAATTATAAAAATTTCATACTTTGTGTGTTGAAAATTATAATCAAAATGTTGTTATTTATATTGTCTATTATTCCAATTTTTTAGATAATAATAAAATCAAAAATTATGTTATTTTATTCATGATACATGATAATTATTTTAAACTTTAACATTTTTAGCCAATTAAACATAAACGTAAAATAATCTTATTTTTAATAACGTAAATTTGGTTTATTTCATTTTCAAATATATAACAACCTCAATGGGCACAAAAAATCGGTTTAAAAAAACATATTTAAAAAAAAAACATATCGTTAATTTTTCATATCAGATCATTTTTCGATTATTTTTTCAGTTTTTTTTTCACATCCCAACAACTAATCATATACTAATAGTTCAACAATAGACGACACCCAAGAGAAATATAATTAATTTTTCAAATCATATCATTTTTTCGATATTCATTTTCGGTTTTGTTTCTTACACATCCTACCAATTAATCATATACTGTCAGCACGAGCAATAGATGACACCCAAGAGACAACTATTCACCACCTAACGTATTGCATTTCTATTCAGCTACCTATAAATTGTTCAACGTAGAGAACTATTTAGCACTAAACAATATGTCAAAACGTCGAAAGTAATCATATGGAACCAAAAGTAAACCAATTGTCGTATGACAATTGTGCATCAAAAAAAGCTTTCAGGCACCGCTGCATCGCGCGGGTATCCCACTAGTGTATGTATATATATATATATATATATATATATATATATATATATATATATATATAGTTAAGTTTTATTATTTTATATGAGGAAAGTTATAATTATAAGGGGGAGACATTATCTAAAAATAAATGCTTCAAATATTTTTGGAGGGAAAATCGGGATCATTAAAAAAATTATATATGGAAAATACAAATTTAAATTGGGTTTGTAATTGTGGTTGAAATTAATGACGAATAAATTGGTAGGTTACGATTGAATTCAATTTTGGAAAATTTAAATTTGATAAAGGAAACACGTAAGTTATTAAATTAAATTTTTTATGGATATAAGAAAAATACAAATTTAAATTTGATAAAAGGACGCTTAAGAAATAAATGTTTGAAATACTTTTGAAGGGAAAAAATCGAGATCGTTAAAAAATTTTATATAAAGGAAATACAAATTTAAATTGGGTGAAATTATAGATGAAATTAATGACGATTAAATTGGTAGGTTACGATCGGAATCCGATTTTAGAAAATTTGAATTTGATAAAAGAAATGTGTAAGTCGTCAAAATATAAAATTTTAAACGCGGGGAAATATATAAAAAAATACATATAAAGTTATAAATAATTAACACAATAAAAAAATAAGATAAAGCAAAATTAAAAAATCTATCATAATAGATCAAAATCATTTTGGCACATGTCAATTTCTCATTCATTTTGTCAAATGACAATTTTTGGGATTTTTTAATTAATTATTTTTCACTTGTCATTATTCTATGTTTTTTAGTTATTTAAAAATGTTACTTAATTATATTGTTATATAAGCATAAACATTCTAATTAGACGTTTTTTCCATAATAAGATTACTTAATTTAAACCTATATTGACAACCAATCTACCATTTTTTCATTGCATTAAATATTAACAACTATTTCATTTATTCAACTAAAGTCATAGAGTATAACTTATGGAATGTTAAATGTTATATGAATTTTTATTTTACTATATCATCAACAAAAATTCTTTTCTAAATCATGATTGGTTTATTTTAAATTGATTATGAATATAAATGCTAGCTTTTATGTTTGTTCTTATTTATTTGGTGTTCGCAAAAACTTTGCATTAGACTTAGCACAACTTTGAATAATTTTGGTATATCATGTAATTTGGTATATATCTTTCAATTATATGAAATATCAAATAATGACATTTCATTACTATTGTAATAATTTGGCTTATATATTACATTTTTACTAATGTTAACGGTCTTTATTTTTTCTAATAACCATAACGCTTTTACTAATTGTACTTTTTACAAATCTCCTAATATCTTATAATTTTTTTTATCTTACTTTATAATTTTTCATAATTATGCTATTTTCAAGATTGACTGTCTTAAATACAAAATTTTGTTCACTGATTTCGACCAAAAAGGGTTTTCCATGACCGATATATGACATTTCAAGGACATGGACAGATTAGGGAAAAATGCTGAAATAAAAGCTTTGGCTTTTTAAAAAAAAAAATACACATACGCACATTGCTAGTAACTAAATATGTTAAAAACAAAATAGAAATTACAATGCACTTTGTATCCATTGAACACAGTTACAACAACTCAAAAGAAATTTAGAAATTGCAATTCAAAACATTATAGATTAAAATCAAAGTACATTGTTATCAACTAAATCTATTAAAAACCAAGAATTATGGGCAAATATGTCAAATTAATAGCAGTGTAATATTGATAATTAAAAACATTGAAGGGTAAATGGTAGTTTTCAATCATCAACTACCATGCAATCCAAACAATCTTAGAAAAATTTAATTACGTAAGAAACACATACATACATACAGTTAATCAAAAGTCACTATGCTTTTCTCATGAACATTTTATCAAACATGTAGAGTGCAACATCAAGTGCAAGGTTAAAAAGACAAAAATAAAATATTGAAAAACTAATACTAACATTTATAATCAAGATTATTCATGCATTCAAAGATCATAGTAAAATACAACACTAATGAGAATCAAAAAATCAAATAGAATTAATAAAAATTAAGAAGATCATATTAAAAAAGGAACGTGGATGACGAACGTGATGCTGCAAAGGGCGATGTTGTTCGAACGTGATACTGCAAAGGATTTGAAGAAAACATAGTACAAACAGCAGCACTTGATTTATACATAACTCTCAACAATGACTATGGAAATGATATCAAATTTTGAATTCTTTGATTCTTTGAAATTGAGCAACGATATCCCGTAATCTTGTAGATATGTTTCATATAATAGATGTGAATTGAAAGAATATATACGAAATGTGTCAGTTAAGAACGTGATTTAATTAGGAAGGAACGAAATTTACTTTCAAAAATTATGATGAGGTTTAAATGAGTGTAATATATTCCATTTATAAATGATATTATCATTAAATCAATTAGTCAAACTTTAAAATTTAGTCAATATTAATTTTATTTTATTTTATTTTTGGATGAGATCATCAAAATAATCAAAGGGTTGAAATTAATCAAGAAAACACAATGGATGGTCTTGATTGTTGAAGATGATGTCATAAGGTTTCTCTTTTATTATATATAAAGATTTATATATATATATATATATATATATATATATATATATATATATAGGAATGGGTTCTTTGGAAAATAAGGAATTAGGGCATCAAGTGAGGACCAATTAGAATTTGACACATGTAATTAATTAATTAATTTATAAATAATGGTTTAAAGGGTATTAAAGTAAATCGATCGATTAGAGGCGTAAACCCTAGAACATTAGACTGGACGATTTTCGTTAAGAGGCGGGATCGGTTATGATTTTTGGGGGGATCGGTTGTGTGTTACATTTGTAGTCGTCGATTGAGGTCAATAGGCGGCAAATACGAGAAGATATACGCGCCGATTTTATGATCTGATAGAGAATTGAGCGGGATCGGTTATGATTTTGGGGGGATCGGTTGTGTGTTACATGTGTAATCGTCGATTGAGGTCAATAGGCAGCAAATACCAAAAGATATACCCGCCCAATTTATGATCTGATAGAGAATTGAGCGGGATCGGTTATGATTTTGGGGGGATTGGTTATTTCTCCTTCTATCCTTCTCCGGACGACCCCCACGACACTGTATCTCCCCATCCCGATGTTTGCACAGTTGTTTCGGCATTGATGATCTATCAATAGCTTCTTAAAGGTATTTTATTTATCTACTCTCAATCAATTCTCACTTCTTTGCTGTTAGCCGATTCTCAGTTCTTAATCGATAATTTACCATCATCAAAAGTGGTCAATTTGTTCAAGTTGAATTTTGTAAATCGATAACTTAATTGAGTGTCAATTCTTTATCAAATTTGTTTTACAAAAGTAAGATTGTGAAGTGGAAACTATAATACGATGCCCTATTTCTTATCCAATTTGGCATTTATGGGAATCCCAATTTCTAGATGGTAAGATAAATAGTTATGTTAGGATGGAGCTTATTAGAGATTAAACAAAAGCAAATATTTTGTTCAAGCTGAAGAAACCAACTAACAATTTGGATCAGAAAGATGTCATGAAGTTAAGCATTTTATGAATGATTGAAGTTTGATTCTTTGCTAACTTTTGTTTTTAATAATAATATCTTCTTAATGTTGATTTATGGAGTTTGATGTGCACGTTTTTACCTGATTATATTGTTAATTAGGAAGGAGACAAATTGTTAATTGGTTTCTTGATTAGAATATGTACCAGATAGTGATATGTTAGGCTTGTATGCCTTATCTGTCAAGCAGTTCTTGATAAATTTTTCATCAAAATTTATAAATAGAACTTATTGTATCATTATGACGTTAAGGTGAAATTTATTGTTTTTATATTGTTTTTTGGATACACATCTGCAACTAGTATGCTATCTGATTTTTTTAGTTTGTGTATTTTGTGAAACTTGTCGTTTGTCATTCTTAGATTATGTAATTTAGTAAATTTTCTTAGGCTTTAATTAACGGTTGTTTAAATATTGTAAATCTTCTTAGATTATGATATTTATTATCGATGGATAGTGGACAGTCTTTGATATCTACGCAGAGGGATGCTACTGTCAAAGAATTTGATGGTATGTCTTTAGTAATTGGTCATTTGAGTTCATATGATTAACAAAATGTTGGATGTGTGCACATCATTATATATAAATTGTCCATTTGTAAATAACAAATTGATGAATATACTATAGTAAACTCTAGTATTTTCATGTTTTCGTTGAATTATTCTTATAAATTGATTGATGTAGGTGAAGAAGATCAATTGTGTGATTATAATCACATCAGCACACCCAAACCTTCAGGAAAAAGTGAAAAATGTTCTGGAATTGAATTTTCTCCTTCAGATAGTTTCTTTAGCCCAGGAGTATTAAAGGAAATAGATGAAATCATATACAGAAGTACCAAAAAGAAACTCCAATTCGTGGATGAAAATTCTACAAGAACAGGAATTGATATTTGCAGTTCAGCTTCTACTTTTTGTTCTCCGTATATGAATAGCATAGTTTCAATTAGAAACAAGATTACTGATATGGAAATTGATATTTGCAAGTCAATATTATGTTCAAATAGAAATCTTCGGTAATGCAAATGTTATAATATTATCAGAATTTTTATTTTAATATTAACTGATATTTTTCTTTAATAATTTTACAGGGAAACCATATGGGAGTTAAAAGATGCACAACTTATGTTTGTTGAAGATTCATATTGTTTTGAAGCAAACAAGCCTATTAGTTGTAATGTTATTGATTGTTGGTCATCTTTCCTTAACATTATTTACACACCAAACTCAATTATGGCACCATCCAGAGTATTCTTCCATACAAAAATATTGGTTAGTTAAAATATTATTTTTATTTAAAATTAATATATACTAACTTTTTCATATATCCAATCATAATACAGACAAATTATTTTCTTGATGAAACGATATTAGAGCTATACAGATTTGATAAGTTTAGATCGATAGTTCAAGAATACAATTTAAGGTTCTATGACAAATATCCATTTACTAACATGGATCTGGTAAATATCATGTTTCATTATATATAAAGCTAATAACATTTGATACATTATATATTTTTTATGTTTATACGTGCAAGTTTTTTTCCTATTGTTAATGGGCCAAAATATTATTTAATATGTTTTGATTTGAGGAAACCTGCTTGGATGATCATAGACCATATTTATAATAATGGAGATGTGGAAACAACCTATGGAAATATACCTAGAATACTGGTAGTGTATGAAGTACTTTAATTTATTATCTTTTTATAATAGTAAGTTATTGAATTATATATAATATATAAATAATTTAATAATAAAAATTATTTATTTGTTGTATGCAGCATTACTTCTTCTGCCTCTATTTATTTTATGTTGGTCATGAAAAAGAAAGTGATTTGAAAAATTTAGCATATATGGTTGTTAATTTCAATTGGAAAAAGCATGAGAGAAACTATGATTGTTGTTTGTATCTGATGCGGCATATGGAGACATTCATTGGACATTCAGACTATTGTTGGGATTGCGAGCTTGATCATAATCCAAGTACATTGATAACTTCATTGAAGATTTTGAGGATGAAGTACATGGCGAAGCTTATGTTATCGGAGCACAATATTCATAAGGAGATGCTTATTTCTGAAGCAAAATTGTTTCAGAAGGAAAATAACTTAAATACAGCTTGATATGTAAAGTTATGATGAATGTTGTTATTATGTTCTTGATTTTATTGTTTATTTGTTTTTTTTTTGTTGAAAGAGGATGTTGATTTCATTGTTTGAGTTTAGTATTTTTGTTGTTAGAATTTTTTCATATCCAAGTGAAAGTAATTTACTTTATCATCACTATGCTAAATATCATTGAAATAATTTTTTTGATATAGTTTTCCTTTCTTGGTTTTGTTGATAGGTTCTTTTTTTTCCTGTTTTCGATGTGCATTTATTGTCAAAGTGTTTGATGTAGAGGGGCTATAACTGTAAGTGAAAGTCCAGTTATGAAAGTAAATTAATTCCAAACTTAAATACAGGGACCATCCTGTAATAAGACAAAAGTTAGAAAGTATAGTAACATGGAAATTAAAATAAGATATTTGAACTGATTTTATGTATGTAAGCTTTACATATTAAATAGACATTATTTATATAATATTTTAAACATATACATTTAAGATGTACTTTTGAAAGATAAATTATTATGAACACAATCAATAAGCAAGCAAAAACTTATCAAATAAAATTTAATTATTACATTCAATAAATTGAAATATTCCACAATACAAAGTATAATTCAAAAACTAGTTATACGTATTAAAATCTTTTCTCATAAGGACAATTTTTTTTGTCATGAAACATAACATTTGGCACAAATTACTGTACTTTTCAAAAAAACAATTCACCTGTTAACTTAAGAATATCGTCTTCTGTATTCAAAGAGCATGATTCATAAATTTTGCTAATAGAATCTTCATGTACGTAAGTTGAAGTTAATTCTCCAATGTTTACAGACATCGTTCAATAATCTCTGAAGAATTTGTAATTGGTGAACCAGAAATCAGTAACAATTGAAGTAATTGAAAGATCTGAATAAGAATATCTATTGATTTTTTGGATTTCAAAATCCCTGATGTCTAAATTGAAGTTGTTGCATGTGGTTTTTTGTAGGTTGTGGAATTTGTTTCAATGGTAGGATTACTTTAAACATTTAAAGATGTTGGAAGCTGTTTTCGAGTGACCAGAGGTGTTGTCTTTGTAGGTGTCAAAACTTGTCTTTGTAAGTGGTGTAAGTGTTTTATTTTGTGTGGTGATGTCATGCACATCAACAATTATAAAATGATTATTTTTGGTGTTACACCCTTTGAGCATTAGTATTGTCATCATTTCTTGTGTTCTTTGTGATTGGTGTTCAATGGTGGCAATAACTTTTAAGGATCAAACAATAATTAATGTTAAATATATACTTTAATGACCAAAATGTAAATATTACAATTAAAAGGTACACAGATGAAAAATATATATATTGTAATTAACTATTGCTAATTTTTGGAACTTCAATGTTATATATCATTAATTTATAAAAGTACAATGTATACCTTATCTTCTATCTCTTGATTTGACAAGTAGCAGATGAAAATGTTGACTGAAAGCTTTAATATCCAATATGCTGGATAGGGACTTCCTTTCAATACAATAAAATCAATGTATTCTGGATGGATAAGCTTTGTTTCACAGAATTCACATCAGAATTGTAATTGGAATTCAAATTGGATTCCAATATTCTGATTGTAATTACTTTTGTTGCCAACATAAACAGTTTTCAGGAGAACAATTGAGCTGTCTATGTAACCAATGTAGTATTTGTTCGTCACGCCTTCAACTTGTGCCCAACATACTCAAAATCACTTTCTTGTATCCTACCCTGAATTTGAAATTCCATTACAATCATCATCCTTTTTTTTATATGCTCTATGTATGCATTCTCATCAATTTGATTTCTAATATACAAATAAATTTACACGTGAATGCAAAAAAAAATATAAAAACCATTTTTTCCATTTAAAAAAATAGAATATTATTGTAATTAACAAAAGATAAGCTTCATGTATCTATGGGTTTACAAAAGAAAGGCTGTAAAATTCTTAGCAATCCTTCGTTCATCTTGATATGCATAATCTGTCTAATTAAGAAATTCTTAACCAGAAAATAAGCAACAATCAATTGGAATTTGTGGGGATGGGGTTGGGCAAAATACAATCACGTGAACAAATCAAACATAGAAATCAGAAACGAAATTCAAATTAATGAAATTGAAGAAACCAAATTTAGATGATGCGTGTGTGAGGCTGTACGACACTGGGAGAAACGCCGATTGGGAATATCAGGCAATGCCGATTGTGATTTTGTGATTTTTGCATATCGATTCGTAGATTTGAGTATAATTCTCTAATTTTTTGCAGATATCGTTCAAATATATCTCAACATTTAATCGAAATATCTATTCAAAATTTGAATTTGAAAATCGGTGAAGTAGAAATCATTTTGAATTTCAAATTCAAAACTCAAAATTGAAATTTGTTCAGTTTTGAATCGATTACGAGTTCGAATTTCGAAAGTGTAACCGATTTTCCAAACGAAATGTTTACTAAAATACCCTTTTGAAGACGTGTTGCGTAATATTCATACATATGTGCGTTGTCAAGTTTTGATTCGCTCTTTTCTTTTTTTAGGGTTTTCCTTATTTTCCAAATAACTCAACCCTATATATATATATATATATATATATATATATATATATATATATATATATATATATATATATATATATATATATATATATATAAGATCCGTTGAGAACTCATAGTTTTCCGAGAACCCGAGAACTAAATGTGGAGCGTTAGATCAAAGTAAGCTCATTAAGGGCTTGATCGTCATCTTAACAATCTCAGTTAATGTTCAATTTTTTGTGTTATTGGAAATATTAATAAAAAGATCTTAAAATTAATATAATAAATCAATTTTTCATTGTTTTTTAAAAATAAAATTTTTTGATTTTTTAAAAAAACGCAGATTTTTTTCTGGAAAACTTTAATTTTAAAAAAATGAAAAAAAATATTTTATTTAAAAAACTGCAATTTTTAAAAAACATTAAATTTTGAAAAATCAATATTTTTTTTAAAAAACTAGAATATTTATAAAAAAAAACTATAATTTTTTTAACGGAAAAAATAAACATTTTAAGTGCATATATGCATATTTTTCAAGTACATATATGCATCTTGCTTAAACTATAATATTCATAAGTAATCATATAAAAAATCTATTTTTATTTAATAATCTATAAACACAATATTACATGTACTTTGTCCGATACAAAATAAAATATAAAAAAAAAAACAAAAAATACTACAAAATTTCAAAGCGTTTTCATGTCTTCGTGTCAAGTTTTCCATATTTTATTTAATTAATCACTTTTCACCCCTTCAATATTTTCCGCAAAATTTTCCAAATCTACAAAAAATTAAAAAAAAATTGATTAATGCAAGAAAACTCACAAAAATACATGTGTGCATATAGACGTAATTCATATGTGATTCGCTTGTAGTTTATATGTAAATCACATGTAATTCATATGAGTTTTACTTGTGATTTACATGTGATTCATATATGAATTACATGTTAATCACATGTAATTCATATGTGATTCACTTGTGGTTTACATGTGAGTTACATGTGAATCACATGTAATTCATATGTGAATCACTTGTGATTTACATGTGATGTATATGTAAATTACATATGAATCACATGTAACTCATATGTGATTCACTTGTGATTTACATATGATTTACATGTAAATTACATGTGATTTATATGTGAATCACATGTAATTCATATGTGAATTACTTGTGATTTATATGTAAATTACATATGAATCACATGTAACTCATATGTGATTCACTTGTAATTTACATGTGAATTACATGTGATTTACATGTGAATCACATGTAATTCATATGTGAATCACTAGTGATTTACTTGTGAATTACATGTGATTTATATGTAAATTACATATGAATCACATGTAACTCCTATGTGATTCACTTGTGATTTAAATGTGAATTACATGTGATTTACATGTGAATTACATGTGATTTACATGTAAATTACTTGTGATTTACTTGTTAATTACATATGATTTACTTGTGATTTACATATGAATCATTTGTAATTCATATGTGATTCACTTGTGATTTATTGCTAAAATGAAACAAATTAAAATAAACTATATGGTTAGAAAAAAAAAATAATTAAAATGATTTACATGTGAATTATATGTGATTCATATGTAAATCACAAATGATTCACATGTGTCACAAATGATTCACATGTGAACCAAGTGATTCACATGTAAATTACAAGTGATTCACATGTAAATCACAAGTGATTCATGAAGCTCAATATAGTAGCAATTACCACAAATCAGATATGGTTAATTAGCTAATAGATAAAATATAACTTTATGGACAAATAAGCAACAATTGTTATCATATTCCTGTATAAGTTGATCAACATTTTATAGGTAATATTAGTATGTAAATGTTACTATTATGCTTTACTAAAAAGTGATGGGGATAATATTAATATGTAAATGTTGTTCATTTTTGTAGTTATTAAAATTTTTTGACAATTTAAAATTTAAATATTTACCTATAGAGAAGATACACAACTGAATAAAGCTTCACATTGATCAAGAAGAGCTATTTCTTGTGCTACTATAGTCGCAAGTTCATAAACCACCCAATTTGTCCCTCCAACTATAGAAAAGCAATTTATTTACAACATCATTCACTTTTATAAACTTCAAATGAATAAGCATTAAAAGATATAAAACTCACTCTTGATAGTGTATTTGTAAGGATGATCCAGTTGACTACATTACTTGAATAATACCATAACATTGGATAATATTCGCTGCTAGATTTCATTGTACCTTTATATGAGCAAGCTACTATAATCTTTGAGTTTTTATCTAATTTGGATGGAACATCTGTTCCACACAGACATTGTGTCTGATTAAATACTTAATACATGACTGAATGGGGTTGAAAATTGAAATGACATACCTTGCAAAAATTCAGGATTTTCTTTAGTTCCAACAAAGATACCAAAAAATGCAAATACAACTCGTCTTGCAATGTCCCATGTTGCCCACTCCTTTATAAGCCTATATATTTGCACATTGATAGCACTTGGTTGATGACCCTGCATCCATCAATAATATTACAATTCCAAACTTGAGTAATTCAATTCAACCTACAATAACATTTATATCTAATCAAAATAGAAATATAAAGTAAGTGTGTGTGTGGGTATGTGTGTGTGTGTGACCTCTTTAAACTCGGCTATGGGTCTAACATCAAGAGAGAGCAAGTATCTTTTTAATGATTTATCTAGGGATTGTATCTTTTTCCCCATTAGGTCCTATAATACTTTTAATTGATCCATTGTTTCATTTCATAGGAGGAAGTAATACAAAACATGGCAGTTGAAGCTCTTGCAGAACTTGTATACCATTGTGTTCTATGTAAACCGGGTCCCAATGACAAATTAATCAAAAATCACCAATGATTGTGGATCCATTTTAGGTAAAAATTGCATGAAACATCATCATTCCCGTATAAGTATCAAGTTAGTAAACAAACCGTTGCTGTAACATCATGTTTCTGTCGGTAAACATCAACAGATGACAGATTCATAGCATCTGGAGAGGCCATAACTGATGGGTTTGGCCTCATCATAGGGTTATTCATATATGGTGGACCACCCATAGCTTATGCTTGACTATACATGTTATGTGATGCTGAATTCATCTCCTAAAAGAGCACAAATTACATTAGGAATCATATAGCCCAGTTTTTCAACAAGATTAAATTCGTAATGAAAACAGGACTAAACCAAAGTAAAGATAGGAGAAGATGTGAAGCTCAGAAATAAAAAAAAATACAATACTTTACAGGCTGCATTCTTCTTATTTATTTATTTTATTGACAACACTAACAGAGAAGCATCGCACATCTTACTAACATTGAACATGCCTCATTTATCTACGAAAAGTGACCTTCAGATTCATTTCCTCCAATATACCTGCAACAAAAGTAATCAATTAATTGTACTCAGACTTTATAAATAACAAAAATATAAAAATAAATAAATGATGATGCGAATTTTTAGAACATATACTGTACCAGAACATTTTCCTTGCCAAGCTGCATCCTTTTCTTTCTCATTTTTCATTTGCTCTAAAACCCTATTTCCTAATCCTGAACTTGGAAGCTCTGTTCTCCAACCATCCCTTGAAGATTTGGCAAAAGATTGTAATTTATCAACAACCTGAACAGTCGAGAACAATAGTTTCACTTTCTAATTCTAATATAATACATTTAACACAATATTGTATAATTTGTATGTCAAACCTAGTACTTCTAGCCAAATGAAAAATTAGTATCGATTCTAAAGCTTTTTATAATACAAGCTACATGAAACTTTAAGAAATCACTCAAAAACTGCAAGCTTTAAATCGATGTCATATGTTACCTATTCTGTAGTAAATGAATGACTTTACTAAATATATGACATAATATACATCGTACCTTCTGTTTCTCGGCATCAATATAGCTCTTCAAACCAGGCACCAACCTGTTTTCGGAGCAAAAGTCATCAAATATGTGAATAAACCTCCAAATCCAGGACTGTCTCAGGGAGGTAGTTCAGGGCCTCCAATCAGTGAAGGCCTAACGTTTCTTTGTAGATGATCCGTGTAGGTTCCGATGAACTAGACGATGCGGTTCTTCTTCTCATGATATCACACTCCAACGATCGATTCTACTCCGATGAAGATTTTAGGATTTGAGATCCGACGATTGAGAAGGTCATTGGTACCGGATGTCATCGATTTGTCGATCCTTATCACACAGTAGGTCTGTTGTTTCTTCAATTCGTCGTCAATGATCTGGATGGTCGGAGGTGTGATGAAAGGTAAAGAGAGAGACGGGATGAAGATAGGGAGATCGGGGCAGAGACTTGACGTGATTAAATTTGGTAAGAGTGTATCAGTTACATAATCCCTAAAATGTCCCTGATTAATTTCAATATGATGTCCCAAGCCTTTTTTTTATTTTCAGGTATTTATAAAAATGTCACAAAACATCCTAACATTTTTTTTATTTTGATCTAGCGGTCCTTGTTTGGTTCTCGAAAAACTATAGGTTCTCAAATGATCATTATTTTTTTTTTCTCTCTCTCTCTCTCTCTATATATATATATATATATATATATATATATATATATATATATATATATATATATATATGGAACTTTCAATCAAGAACATTTGAGAACAAATTAGGACCATACAATTTTTTTAATTAAAATTATAAAATAATATTCATATAAATCAAAAAATAGTTATAAACATTTTAAAAAACTCACTAACCAACACCACTCACCACCCACCACCGCTACCTACCACCCACCACCACCCATCACCACCATCTACCACCCATCACTACCCACCATCACCACCACCCGCCTCCACCCATTACCACCACCTACCTCCACCACCACTCACCACCACCCGCTACCACCACCCTCACCCATCACCGCACCAAAACCACCACCATTACCACCTACCACCACCTAACGAACACCACAACCCACTATCACCACCCAATTCAACCACCCATCACCACCACCCGCCACTACCCTCCCCACCTACCTACATCACCCATCACCACCACTCGCCACCACAACCTACCACCACCACCACCACCATCCATCACCACCACCTCCACCCACCACTCACCAAAACCACCACCCACCACCATCATCACCACCCACCAACATTACCACCCAACCACCACCACTCGCAACCACCACCCACCTCCATCACCCATAGCCACCACCCGCCATCATCACCCACACGCACACCCACCACCCACCACCCGCCACCGCCACCAACCATAGGCACCACCCTCCACCATCACCCATACCGACACCCACCACCCACCACCCGCCATCGCCAACAACCATCACCCACCACCACCCGCCACCGCCACCAACTAACACCCAACACCACCACCCACTACGCACCACCACTACCACCACCACCCTAACCACAAACACTGCTACCCACCGACCCATCACCACCCCTTGCCTCCACCACTCGTAATCAACACCACTCACCACCCAACAACACCACCCACGACCACTACCTACCACCCATCACAACCACCTACAACCCACCAACCACCAACCACCAGCAACCCACCACTCGCCACCACCACGCCCATAACCATCACCACCACCCGCCACCACCTACCCCCATAACTCACCACCACCACCCACTTCCATCACCCATCACAACCACTCGCCACCACTACCCCATCTATCACCCACCACCAGCAACCATCACCCATCACCACTACCCACGAACACCACCCACTACCACTGCCAACCACCCGCCACCACCACCCATCACCCACCTTCACCACCACCCCACCACCACGAACCACCACTAATACCACCACCTGCCTCTACCACTGGTCACCACGAACCCACCCACCACCTACAACCATCATCATCACCATCACCATCACTCCTACTACCAACCACCACCTACCAACATCATCACCACTTACCACCATCACCCACCAAAACCACGACCATTACACATCACCCAATAACCACTAACACCACCCATCACCACCATCCACATCCATCACCCAATACCAACACCCCACCCGCCACCATCACCATCACCATCACCCACCACTACCTACAACCACCACAAACCAACTATTAGCCAAGACCCGTATTACCTACCATCCACCACCACCATCCGTCACCACCACCCACTACCCCCACCACCCTCCCATACCTCTACCACCACTACTACCCACCACTACTACCCACCACCATCCATCTCTACCACACCACCACAACCCACTACCTACAACCACAAACACCATATTTGATTAAATACATGTAATGGGATAGATCATGTGTGATTATATGTATTTAATCACATAAATCACATGTGATTAAATACATATAATCACATGTGATTATATGTATCTAATCACATATGATTTATATAAACAAGATTCGTTTTCATGTTTTCCATTCATTATTTTTTCTCATGTATTTAATCATATCTGATTATATGTGTTTGATAACATATGATTAATGTGAACAAAAATGTGTTTTCGCATTTTTGATTCAATGGTTGTTCTCTTGTATATAATCACATGTGATTATATGTATCTAATCACATATGATTTATACAGAGAATATTATTTTTTGTCCATATAAATCATATGTGATTAGATACATATAATCACATGTTATTAGATGTATTTAATCACATATGATTAATGTGGAAAAATATTTTTTTCGTGTTTTTGATGCAATAGTTGGTCTCGTATATATAATCACATGTAACTATATTTATCTAATCACATATGATTTATATAGACAAGATTTGATTTTATCCATATAAATCATATGTGCTTAGATATATTTATATAATCACATGTCATCAAATATATTTAATCATACATATGATTAATGTTACTGAAGAGCAACTAATGAATCAAGAACATAATTAATTTTGTCCATATAAATCATACGTGATTAGATACATATAATCACATTAATGTGATTATATGTATCCAATCACATATGATTTTTATGGACAATATTCATTTTTACGTTTTCGATTCAATAAATTTTCTCATATATTTAATCACATGTGATTATAAATATTTAATCACATTTGATTAATGTGGACAACGATTTGTTTTCATGTCCTTGATTCAATAGTTGTTATTGTATATATAATTACATGCGATTATATATGTATTTCATCACATATGATATTATATGTGATTAGATACATATAATCATATTTAATTAAAAACACGAGAACAACTATTTAATCGAGAAAAAGAAAATGAATTGTTTCCACATAAATCATCTGCGATTAGATACATTTAGTCACACATGATTAAATACACGAGAGCAATTATTAAGTTGAGAACACGAAAAATGAAACGTGTCCACATAAATCATATGTGATTAGATACACATAATCACATATAATTATATGTATCGAATCACATATGATTTATATAGACAAAATTCATTTTCACATTTTTTTTTCAATAATTTTTCTCGTATATTTAATCACATATGATTATATGTATTTAATCATATATGATTTTTGTGGACAATATTCATTTTCGTATTATAGATTAAATAGTTTTTTTTCTTGTGTATTTAATCTAATGTGATTATATGTATTTAACCATATATTATTTATGTTCACAAAATTCGTTTTACATTTTTTCAATAATTATATTGTGTAAATAATATAGAACAGCTATTAAAATAATAATAATTGCTAAAGCATTTTAATTATTTAAAAAAATCAAAATAAGAAAAACACTTTAAAAGACGTTTTTCAAAACAAATTTGATTTATTATACTATCTTTTCAATAATATATATATATATATATATATATATATATATATATATATATAAAAGTTATTGTTAAATAGTTTAAGTGACATTTGGTGTGCTTTTGTAAGATAAGCATGGTACGAAATAGTTATTGTATAAGATTATGGAATGAGCCTTATAGTCTTCTAAATATTTTTATTTATATTTGTTTATGCTACTGATACTAGGGACTAACAAAAGTCAGGTAAGTCATGAATGGTTCCATCACACTTTCAATTTTTATAATTTTTTATTATTATCAAAGCCCAATATGAAACAAACATAAATATACATACTTTAAGCCTTCATTGGGAGTCTCGCCTTGCAATTATTCAAGCCACTTCCTCTTTTTTTTTTCATATTTTTAGATAAAACTATTCAAATTTATACTATCAGCAAAAACAATATGGATGAAAATTAAACAAGAACTCACCTGAACAAAAGCCTCCACTTTCGTCAATTATTCTTCTGTTCCTCCTCCTCCAACACATTCAACTGCCTCCGAGTCATTTACTCTTTCAAAGATTAGATCCTTTTATGTACAACTTCTTTCGGAGTAACCACCGACATATTCTAGTCGTTTTTTTAGTTTAGTCAGCTTGTCAAGGCGGCCGGAGGTCAACGAAAGCTCTTGGAGTTGGTTTTTCTTGAGAGCCATGAAGCCTAACTAAGAGTGAGTGAGAACGATGGCGGTGGAGGTGGCGGTGACCGGGCGAAAATAGATCTGGTGGCTGGTGAAATGATGATGACTTCGTGTTTTCCGGTAAGAGCTTAAACCTGATAGCGCCATCATGATACCGAATTTTGTAGATTCCATGGCGTCAGTGGCGGTGACTGCTGAAACCAGATCGGGAAAGCGAATCATGTGGAGATATGCTTCAGATCCGGCGGAACCAGATCTTGTGGTTGGTGAAATGAGATTAGGAAATGAGATGTTGTGGCTGGTGAAACGAGATCTTATGTTCGGTGTAATTAGGTCTGTTGACAGTTAAGGAATAGAAGAAACAGAGGAGTGTGGATTCTGACGGTCGGAGGCGGAGGGAGGCGACACACAAGCAGATCTAGAGAAAATGAAGATGTGGTCGTCTGGTGGTTCTGGTGATGTTACAGTGGTTACAGAGGTTTTCACGGTAGTTTCGGCAATGCTACGGTGGATCTGGTGATAGTTCCGGCAGAATTATGGTGGTTGCAGCGGTTGTGGTGGTGGAGTTTCAAATGAGATGTAATATTATGAGGGTGGGGGTATGATGGGGTGGGATACTCTTTCTTTATTTTCTAAAAAATATATTCATAAATAATAAATAAAATATTAAATGAATAAATGATATGTTTTGTTTTTTAAATGAACGGTGGAAAAGTGTTCTCAATTGTTCTCAAATATGAAAATGTTCTCAGAAAAGTGTTCTCAATTGATCTCAAATATGAAAATGTTCTCAGAAAAGTGTTCTCAATTGTTCTCAAATATGAAAATGTTCTCAGAACATGCTTTTATATATATATATATATATGGTTAGGATATTTTGTTTTTACTAAGTATTGTGTGCCAGAATGCACAGATCTGGACGAACGGATGAAATTAATCAATGGACATGATTTGAGAGTATATGATATTACAATGGGGTAACATGTATCATATAATCATACAATTTTTAGCAAAAGAGTATTTTGGACAATTAACTACATTTATAAAAAGAAATTTTCGAATTTTTAGGGATAATTAATTCTACTAATTTAAAAAAATCTGAATTTTTTAATTAATTCAATTTCAATTTTTACCGATATTATTCTATCAGAATATTTTTTGTTAGAATGATATTCTTTCAGAGTTTTATTCTAATAGAATATTATTGAAGAAAAACAAAATTCTTGAATAAGATGTTGAAAAATAACAAACATTCTAATATATTCTTATACATCCGAACTTAAATACAAATTCATACATATTCTTACAGACTAAAAGTCTTATACATTTTAAATATAGTTATAAATATTCTAAAAGAATATCAACAAAAATGAATAACATTCTTAAAAAATAACAACATTCTGCTAGAATATTCTCGTTCTTCATGTTTTCTTCTTGAATTCTTGAATTCTGAAAGAATGTTGCTGTTTTTGGATGTTGAATCCTGAAATTCTGAAAGAATATTGTTGTTTTTCTTCATTCTTTGAGAATGAAGTATCACATATCTTTTTTTCATAAGTTACCTCATCATTCCTGCATCATCCTAACATACATTAAATTCCAACAGAATATCTGAATCATGAATATTTGAAAGAAACACATGTTCCTACTTACATCACCACAAAAAATACACACCAACTTTTAGCTTTTGTTTTCTTCTTATTATCTACAAAACTCAGAAGTTTTTACCTTTTTTATATAATTTTACTCAATTCAAATGGTTTAGAAAAACAAAACAACTAAAGCATGGTTGAAAATTGGAATCGATTCAGATATTCTGTTGGAATTAAATGTATTCAGATATTATCTGATCAAATCTCAGATAACAGAATATTGTAATCAATAAAGAAAATAAGATACCTGATTGAGTTTTAAATTAACTTTTATTCTGTTTCAACATGTGTTTCCTTTTGATTGACAGTCAATGAATCACCAAAGAAGCAACATCCAGTTTCTTTATTTCTTCTTCTGAGTATCATGTTCCAGTCAAGAACACGGTGTTGTTCTTGACAAATCAATCAAGAAAATGGGCATCAAACCTTCATTGCTTCTCCTTCATTTTCCCTGTCAAAACACCAAAGGTCAAACACCCAATCCAAACACCCATGGATTTCTTTCAAACCTCAAACCCATATCCCCTTCATTATATCGATTTTCCAGGAAAACCCAAACACCCCAATGATTTATATTAAACACCAAATGAAAAAGATAATTTTTTTACCGGATTGATGATCGACAAAATGTGGAGAAGAAAAAGATTTGGAGAAGATTACAGAGAGAGGTTGGTTCTAGGTCATCCTCCGCTGGAGTTTGAGGAACGGAGACCTTTTTTGGGTATAATTTGTGTAATCCGATACCTGATTCGAAGAAGGACAAAGACGGGGCAATCAGAGGGGGAGCTTTGTATAGTAAAATCCAATCCAAATCTTTAAAATTTTGGCATAACACAAAAAACATATAAAAATTCAAAATCGATCATTGGAGATTGACTTTGAGAAACTGCGGAAGAAAAAACGGAGATTGCGTGGGCAAAAACTCCATCTCCGGTGGTATCTGTAAACGGTTGTAGTTAGGGAATCAGGTGACTGAATTCAGTAGGCAGTTCTTGGTCTAGAGAGCTTCTGGCAGGTCGATTATACGCTAGGGTTTTCCAGACCATGTGGTTAAGCCCCAAATCTGGAACGCACATGTGGAGATCTTCTCCAACAATCGCCTGCTGTGGGGGGCACACTAACCCAACCTTGATCCGGCCCGGAACAGTAAACGATTCTCGTGCTGTTGGGGCACACCTCCTGCGGCCAGTCAAAGACCGGAGACCCTTCCCTTACTTCCCGTCGATCCTCGCTGCCAAACCACCCTCATCGGAGATGCTGTTTGTCACCACCCATGTTAATGGCTGCAAATCCTTCCTCCCTCGTTCTTTCTGTAAATCAACAACAACCAAACACCCATAGAATCATCGACACCACCAGGCACCCCTTTCTTCTTCCTAATCGATTTCAGCCTCACTTCCCTTCATCCTCTTCTCTTCCGATCACACATCCCCTCCCCTCCAGATTTCTCTTTCTCGGCACGTCCTCACACAATGGACTTGGACGACTAGGGTTAGTTTAGGGCCTTTTATGGTAATTGTTCCATTAATTAAGGAGTTTTCTATTTATATAAGAGAATTATTTTTGGTTTAATAAATGAAGGTGATGTAAAGTTACAAAATTACCCTTATATTATTTTTTAATAATTTTATTATTCCTAAATTCCTATTGGTGCATTTATGCACACAATAGTTGCTAAAAACATTTGAACCTAACTATATATATATATATATATATATATATATATATATATATATATATATATATATATATATATATATATATATATATATAGGGCTAGGTTATAATGTGGATGGACAATTATTGTGTGGACGTCTGTACAGTGCGACTCTATGAGAATTACTAAGAGAATATATTGTTTAGTAATGCGAATACGTTCAACCTTACAAAAGTATCGTCATTTTCATGCATTCTCACTAATTCTTATATATTTTTGTTCTCACAAATCGTTTTTCACTCATTATCATTTTGACAACATTATGACAGAATGAGAATAATAATAAAAAGTCTATAATAACCTTATAGACGATTTAATTTGTGAGAATGTGTGATAATGACAATAGTTATGTAAGATTGAACATATTCATATTATTCAACAACATATTTTCTTTTTCATTCTTACAGAATAGCACTGTCCACACGTCCACACAATAGATGTTCATCCACATTTGAACCTAGCTCTCTCTCTCTTTCTCTCTCTCTCTCTCTCTATATATATATATATATATATATATATATATATATATATATATATATATAAACACCCCAAACTTGTTAAGCTTTTTAAATGCTATGGTTATAAAAACAATCGGTTATTAACCCACATTTAATAAAAACTGGTCCCACAAAACATTCACAATTAAAACTTTGGGTGTTATCATTAAACATCATACAAAACATAACAAGCAAATATGAATTACTTCAATACCGTTAATAAAGACGTTTACATGTTCCACTCTATTCTCTATCTTTTAACTTCTAACTTTCATCTATCATCTTCACTCCTTAAGTACAACCTGAGATACATGACATTAAAAAAATATATGAAAGACAATAATGTATCGTGAGATACATGTTGGATTAAGGAGTCTAAGATCATATCTAAATTGGTATATGTTTGTATTGAAAGCAAAGGTCTCTTTGGTTTCCCTCATAACTAGTAATTGAGTATAATGTCATTTGGAGAGAGAGGATAATTTATTGATTTATTATATGATTGATAAAACCTAGTCTTAATTTTTTTATGATGTTATAGTTATCCACCCCTTAAAAAGATTCTATCCTCGAAATCACATTGTGAGATGTCTCATTAGAATATTATCCTGTTATTTTTAACTTTTGTTCGACGGGCACATCACCTTGGTCATTTTGTCACAATTGCAACACATCCTAACGATTAATAATACATCATTAGGGGTTATTAACCCTCTTGGACATTTTTACCCATTTGTCCCTTTTAGAACTTTTAACAAAATACTTTAACAATGATATATAATATTTTAAAACATATAGTCTCATCATGTTCCAAAAAAGTTTTAACCATGTAAGAATCCTTATCGAGTCCTTTCAAACTTTAAGACAACATTTGTTTATTTCCTTATTTAGGTTTTAATTTTCCCAATATTGCCCCTTCGTGCAAAAGCATGTCACCAATATTCCATTCTTTACTAATTCCATATGACATTAACAAGACTTAACTTCCGATATATCTCTTCATTTTTCCTTTTTTTGAGCTCCTCTGGTATCAAAGTCTCAAACATAATGTAGTATCTACAACTTGGTCTGAATGCCTATTAACACTATTTGCATGGTATGCACACTAACATCTCATATGGCCTACATGTCAAAACAAACTATGATATCAATACCATTTCATTTATATACATTATTCTCTACACTTATCATTCTTATTTCATTGCACTTTACTATTCCCTTAAGCATAAAACATTATATTTACACTACAATGCATCATACATTTCAATTTTAAGTTTACTTTTAAATTTCCATTCCATTATGTTTTATCCCTTTAGCTCCTACTAATGCGTTTACATTTCTTCCCAAAGGTATTACTTTAAAGTCATAAAAATTACACCTTACCCTCAACAAGGTCTACTAGTCAATTTATAATAACAATGTTTTTCTTCAATGTTACCTAGCAGATAATCGAATCATATATATCATTCCATCTCTACTACCTTTGTACCAACATCTAATATACTATTCAATTCCACATATATATATAATTCTCGAACTTTGTCCTTATCTACTTTCATTTACTTTAACTAATGCGTCAAAACAGAATCTCATTTCATGAGTTAACGCATTTCTTAGGCTTGCAAGCCTAATCATACCATGAAAAAAAGATCTAAAGCACATGGAGTTGTTTCAACTAAACTTTAAAAATATTGTTAGGTTTTAATTGTCTCATCACTTGTAACGTGATTCTTCCCAGATATCTACCCCTTAAAAGAAATGAAAGCATTTCTTTTAAAGTTAAATTAAAAGATAATCCTCATCATGTAGCATGATGTTTTGTTTATTTTCTTCGCAGAAAGCTTGTTTCCTCACATTTACTACTTATTGACATCAAATTCCACTTTGTCTTTTCACCATTGGTCGCATATAGATTTTATCATAATTTCATCATTCATGTGTCCTTCAACATTGCTTCTCGTGTACTCAACTCTTATATTCAACACTCCGTTCGTTAAATTTCCAAAGTATCATCATACTTTTCTTCTTTCGTTTTCTTGTCCCTTCCTTATGAATGAGTGAAGGTTAATCCATTGGTCGAATATTTCCAGTCGTGGGTAAATTTACGCACTCTTTATTGATCATGCAATAATCCTCCCTTTTGAGTATCAACTTTATATCAAGTGATTTCTGATTCCTTTAGTCATAATTACGTCATCTCTACTGCTCTAAGTCAAAGTTCTATATTCTATATGAACTCATAATAGACAATCTCATTATCATAAGTCTACCTGCTCTTTGTCTAGTTTTCGAATCCATATTATCAATAATACTCAAACCTAGTATTCAATTGTACTTTAGTGTGCTTGGTCTGGGTCAGGTCATCAGGTTACACAACTTGGAAACTATAAATCTTGTATCCTTGGTTCATTCACACCACTCGTAATTCCAAGCACCAGGTGTTATTCTTACTCATCCTCCAGGGAATTATGAGCTCGTGTAACATCGCATCATCACACTTCCGTATCCTTGTTACCATATAAACCTTAAAAGAAATAATGGAATTTCTTTTAAGGTCCAAGTTACCCTATGATTCAAGTGTTTATTCTTGTCAATACCTTGTTAGTACGATAAGATATTTGATGTTCAATTTGTGTGGTGTACAATTTATATACTACAATTTATAATCCTTACCTAGAAAAGTTTAGGTAAGTTGGGTATCAAACACAAGGAACAGATTAAGCTAATAATATAATTACTAAAATTAATTTAAAAACAATAATTAAAGAAGGGTTTTTATCTGATTTTACAAGTTCAGATTAACTTAAAAGTAAGCAGTCAACTAGAAATGATTGTAAAAAGATTAAGAAGAAACTTCCATTTAGTTTCAAATCCCCCTTTTTCCTATGTGTAGTTTCTAAGTATGGATTTATTTAGTTGGTTACGAATTTAGATGTAATTAGCAGTCTTGATCCTGTCTCCTAATATTTTCACCAATTCATGGACTACTATGTAATGATCATACACAAGCAAACACAAAATTTATTATTAATGATAATTGGGCTATGTAAGTTATATCTAGATAAACATCTATGATCAAAACAATTAATTAAACACAATTATGATCAAATTAATGTTCTCTAACACAGTTAAAATTGTTACCTTTATTACTTAGTCTGAAATGGGATTAATCCTAGCTCTAGCAATTTAATGATCATAAACTACTAGGTAAATAAGTCCATGCAATTCAAATGGTCATTAAACTACACTTAACTTGAATCAAAGAAACAAAGATGCAAACGTTAACATCCTAGGTAATGATAATCAAACACATGCATTAACCAACTTCATAAAATCCAAATATAAGCTAGAAACTAACACATAGTATTGTGGTTCATCTAGTCTAAACGAAAGCCTAATGATTAGCTACTCATAGCAGAAAATAACCACACTAAAACATACTACTTCGACATTGTTAATCTAATGCAAACCGAATGTAATGTGTAATCTTCAAATTTTCAATCTCCAAGCGTTCTCTCTTCCAAAGGGTTGTTTTTCGCAGATCTATGGCCTCTAAAATTGATTATCTCTCCATAAAATATGATCTAACCTCCCTAAATTAGATATGTAAAGGGATATTTATAGTTTCCATGCATATATCGTGTCTCTCATCGTGAGAATTAAGGCTCATGTCGTGAGCTTAGAACAATTTGTGTTCGGCAAGGAAACTGCATTCCCCGTAGTTATCTTCTAGAATCTTGAATTCTCATGTCATGAGCAGTAAATGCTCATGTCGTGATATTCTATTTCACTTAGTTTGCTCATCTTTTATGCTCCATTAAGCTCCCCGTTTAGCTCCAGTCCTTCTAGGATCCAGGTTTTGTCGGTTTTGGTCCATTTTACTCAAGAATGTCATATTTGGCTGCAAAATGTAATTCAACTTAATAAGTACCAAATATATTTTGCAATTAACCAAAATATAGCTTAAAATGTATTAAAATAATGCATAAATATATGTATAAATATAGCAATATCAAAATACCCCACACTAGTCTTTTTCTTGCCCTCAAGCAAAACTGATTTTTATTATCATACCATCATGTTAAAACCCTAGCTACCAACATCGCACAAGACAATCCATTTTGATCTTCTCCATTACATAAGGACATTAACGCATGTATTTGTGTCTAATTTTCCTAAAAACCTTCGTGATCCTAAGTACTCACAATCTTCATAAACACTTCCCCACTTCTTTTGAACAACTTTCATTTTATGTATCCCTCCGAATATATCCCCAGAAAACTTTCTTAACCTCAATGTATTTTTGATTAAGCTCCCAAGCATACATATGGAAAAATAACCTAGAAATAATTACAAATAATAATAACTTGGCAAATTGCCTTATTCTTGAGTCTTCAATTTTTGAACTTTTCTTCATGATATTTTTTGATCTTAATAGCTTTATAGACTCTTATTCTCAAAGTTTTGCAACTCTTTTTTATTTTTTATTTTTTTCTTCTCACTTATTTTCACTCAATACTAAAAAAGTATGCTTAAGTAAGGGAACTTATCTTCAACCCTTATTGGTTAAAGGCATTAGTCTAAGATGAAATGACTACATAAGCTCTCCTAGATATATTTCTGGTACACGATGCTAAACATATTGTGACCTTCAAACTAAGCAAGGTCGTGTTTTTGCTGCATGATTTCACTAGGACATGGAAGCCACAAATAACTAGAACATATATTGGCCCAATAAACATCGAAACTCACAACGGATTGTCCCACACAATGCTAGCAAGCTAGATCTCAAGATAACAATACAATAATTATTTTAACTAGAATCAATTTTAGATTATTTTTTCAAATCTTTCTAATAATTTTTTTAAATCCTAGTCATTTTTTCAATTTTACATCAGTAAGCTTGCATTCCTAAATTCAACCCCTTACCCCACACTTAAATTATGCAATGTCCCCATGGCATAGTTTTTAAACAATTTAAGAACATAAAAGTAAAAATGATAAATTGGAACAGACTCCCTTGGGACAATAGTGGCGAGATCGAATTCTTGAAAGTGTGTGGAAAGCTTGCACTTCTTTTATTTGTACTGGAACTGGAATCGGGCAGCTACTCATAAATTTTCCAAATAAAAGTGTGAACCAAAAACTCGCATTTTTTTTAAAAAGCATGGTGCATAAAATCTTCAACGCAATGCACCGTAATGTGGTAAAGTATATGCCAAATTTTATGGTTGAAAGCAAGAGCTGAAACACGATTGATGATATCTCAAGATGTGATAATAGTGAGCCACAACATGAGTATGGAATAAAAGACTTCAGAATTGTGAAAATATGATGCTCACGACGTGAGGTAGAGAGCTCACGTCGTGAGAATAGGAGCATAACAGAATGCATTTTTCCTTTAAAATCTTCAAGTTGCACAAACTCTTTTGCCCCCCTTAAGTCGTTAAGAAATAGTTTAAGATCATATTTTCAATAACTCTTTAATTCCTTCTCTGAAATTGCACACGATTGTCACCCCACACTTATAAAAAAGTGTGGCCTTTGGTTCTTATCTCTAATGCTAACAACTTGTTTCTCTTCTCATTTTTTTTTGTTTATATAAATATAAATTCTGCAAACAAAACAAACTCCTAGGTTGCAAAAAGAAAACATTCATCATTTGGTTACATAATTTTAACACAAACCAAATTAAAAAAATAAAACACACTTTAAAACACACCAAATATAAACTATGAATAAAAATAAAGACTCAAATAAAATGATAGTTAAGTCATCACGCATCATCATCATCGTCTTCATGTGCTCCACTAGACCCAACCCCGAAATTTTTCCCGTCCACATCTCGTTCATTTTCGGACAAATTGGGTATTGATTTCCTAATGTCGGGGGTTGTGTAATGTTAAAATGTTGTATCATATTTTCTATTGTACCCCCGATCTAATTCATGCTCATGCTTATCCTATCCATATATCCCGCCATCATCTCATCACGAGACCGTCCTCCTCCTATGGGTGCGTGGTGTAGTTGTGGTTGGCCTCTCTCTCCTCTCCCATTCATGTTTCCACGTCCTCATGGCCTCAACTGTTCCTCCGGTTGCTCAAGTGGCACAACTTCATCGTCGGCCGATATACTCCACTGTGTCCCCATATTCACAATTACACTCATTGACTCCGAAAAACTCAAGGTAATATCACTTTCCTCAATGAACGTCAAAGAACGAGTCAATCTTGGCACAAAAAGATCATATGATTTTGCCAATCGGGTTACAAAGTGCTCATCCGCTATTGGGCTGCTAGGTCTTCAGCTGGCTGCTTTGGTCCCCAAATGTTGTGCAAGAAAGTAAGGGATATTGCAACAAACTCCGGGCACGATAATACACCATACGAAAAACAAGTTGAGGTTTGTCACTTTGTTCCCATGTTTTTTATGGTTAATGGAAAATGATACTAGGCGGTGGATGAGGCGGTGGATGGGAGACCAAATGTGTATTTCTTGTGAGACCCCCATATGAAATTCCCCATTTGCAATTGTTGTCATAAAAACATACCCATTCACCCCGGTAGAATAATCACATGCATCCGCCCTAAAAAATGCATCAAAAATTGGAGACATTGCTTCCTGTTGTTCATATAAACCTATTCGCTACGCTAATTCGGCCAAGCTACACTCACGATATTGGCCACAAAGACCAAAAATCAAAGCACTTGCATAATGAGTATCCATGGTATTGGTTTAAAATGAAACCGTTGAGAAAAACTCAACACATAATTCTTTGAAAACGTTTTCCTTGATCGAGAATAAAATTTTCCAACCATTGCATGTAAAATGGACACAATTTTCATCAAATCTCTTTGTAAGGTACGGGTTCAACATCTCCAAAATCCCAATCCTATTTAGTTCGGCCCACTCAATGGTCAGAGAAAGGGTAAATTTCTTGTTGTAAATGCATCCTAATTTGTTTGTGTAGTTATTGTAAATCTCACGCTGAAGATCTTCCGGAAAATCATAAAAAATATGAAGGATCTTTACATCTCCTTGGGACTTCTTAGTAGACATTTTAGGACCCATTTAACCTGTAAAATAAACAAAAAACAAACCCAGACGAAATACCACAGATTTAGCAATTAATAGAAAAAAAATCTGAGTTACCCAGTTCTCACGTCGTGAGCTTTAAAGCTCACGTCGTGAGTTTAGTTCGATGTGAAAAACAGAATCGGTCATCATTCATGTCAAATAAAACAAAAACAACCATTGGGGTTTTCTTAGGCAGTAATTCTAAGTCCATAAATCACACATGCAACAACAAATTCACTAAAAATAGAACTAATTTCGACATTTTTATCTCAAGAACAAACCCTAACTTCTAAACACTTAAAATATGTAAATTAAAAGTAATAGATCAATGGAATCGTACCTCAATCGAAATAGGAACACGTAATCAAGAAGACTTTGCAGAAAATTCGAAAGAAAATTGAAGTGTGGAGACCGATAGTGACTACGTTCATGAGTGGTATTGTAAACAATGAAAGTCAAATGTTATGAGCTGCTTTAATCATATGGTCCCCTTTATTTTTAAAGCTCATGTCGTGAGTGTTGGAGCTCACGTCGTGAGGTTCAAACTGATTGAAAAAATGGGTTTCCTTTATTTTCCACGTCGTGGGGCTTAATCCCACGTCGTGGTTTCGAGAATTTTGACAAAAACTATTTTACTATTTGTTTTTCAAATTTTTTTACCACTCATTAATTTATTCCCACACTTCATTTTTTACTTTTCTTTTAAAAATGACTAAGATGACTTATCCTAAAAATTAAATGAAAATGAAAAACTAAATAGAAATAAAAGGAAAAAGAAAATTCAAACTGAGCTCGGGTTGCCTCCCGAGAAGCGATTTTTTTAAGGAGTCGTGAGTCGGACTCCTTCCCGCTCTACGTTGTTGCGGTTGGGAGTGGGCTCTCCCGGTGCTCCTTTTTTTCCTTCCATCTTCTTTTGTATGCTTGAACCCACCTTATGAACGTTCTTTTCAAGTTCTCTTTCTTTCCTTGATTAGTGTTTTCTCCGTGCTTGCGTTTTAATCCCCTGTCTTACCGTTATACCTTCTCAACTTCTTTTTGTTCCTCTTTTTCTAACTCCTTCTTGGTAATTAATTGTTCATTTTGTTCTTGCTTTATTTATGTTTTTCTCATCTCTTCTGATTTTTCTTTAATCAGCTCCGTGACTTGATCTGGTGGTCTTGTAAAAGCAAACACCTCATAAATCGTAGGCATTGAAAATGTAGGTTTCGAATGATTTTATTCTTTTTCCGATTGCTCTTTGGCTAAAGGCTCCTCCTATTCTTCCCATGCCTCCTCTTTAACGTCTTCAAGCTCAGCATGTTCAAGGAACTTTGTATATTCACACCTCACCATATTTTCCTTGGTATGAGATGGGTAAGGGAGAGGTGACCGATTCGGCTCAACTACTGAAACCAATTCTTCATCTTCTTCTGTATAAACAACCATGACTTGAGAGATTGGGATTGACTTGGTTTTTCTTGAAGGTGAATCCTATAGCTTTTCTTGCAAAAGCTTTGTTAATTTCCCCACTTCCCCGTAGATGCTCAAAATAGATTCTTGTTGTTCTCTAAGTATTGCATCTGTAGCATCATGTCATTTTTCGCTAGCTTCCATAAATCTAAATAGGATTGAATAGAGAGCAGATATTTTCTCGGATTGGACTTGTTCTATTTGGTAGAGATCATGCTTTAGTTGTTGAAGTTCTTTTGTATCTCGATCTCTCTTGTATTCCAATTCACAATCCCTTGTAGAATGGGGTCCTCCGCAAGTTCCGCATCTATCTTGAATTGATTTACCTATTTTTATAATCTTTTATTCCATTGCGTCGAGCTTTGCAATTACTGAAATGATAACAAATTGACCTCCATTTTTACTTGATTTTCCTCTAGTGAAATCCTCCTTTGAGTTGTGATACTCTCTTGAATGCTTAGTGAATCTTCAATCAAAGCTTTATTTGTTGCGGGATCCTTCTTAGTCATGGGCCCTTGAGAGTTTAGAAGTTGGGGAGTGCACACATTGAATCCATTATAGAATATCAAGATTTCTTGTTGCACATTGATGTCATGTTGAGAGAAATGTCGTAAAAATATCGTATAACGCCCCAAGCTTCATATAATGACTCCCTTCTAATTGTTGAAAATTATGTATGTTTCTTTTAAGCTTCGCCACTTTCGAAAGAGGGGTAAACTGGTTTATGAACTCAGTATTAAAATCAACCCTTGTTCTAATTGCTCCGAAGGGAAGTGATTTTAACCATTCCTTAGCTTCACCTTGCAATGTGACTGGTAAAAGTCGAAGCATTACCACATCTTTACTCACGTTTGGTGCATGAAAATAGTTAGAAATTTCCACCACCTCTTCTATATGCTCGTAAGCGTCCTCGTGCTCCTTCCCATAAAAAGCTAGTTCTTTTAGCATGCGAAGAATGTGTCCTAGTAGTTCGAACTTTGTAGTGGTTGGGACTTTTGTTGGATTAAGACCCCATCTGTTTTCATTCCTTATATGTCGCTTGTACTCTTCCATTGACATGGTCGTGATGTCCCTCATATTTCCTACTAAAACAAAACTAGAAAAACATGCGTAAAAGGAACTAGAAAGAAAATAAACTAGAAATTAGAAAACAATGAACTCACGTCATGAGGTATATCCTTCACGCCGTGAGAATTGGACAAACATAAAATTAAATTTTTGTAGAAAATCAACTTTTTGTGGTTTTTAACCCACAAAAAGGATCGATCAACCTAAAGCAATTAAATTAAAAAATGAAATAGTCATTCCCTGGAAACGACGTCAAAAACTTGGTGTTTAATTTATATACTACCTAGTTTTAAATTTATAATCCTAACCTACTTAACTGACTAATTGCACTTAGGCAGTGTATCTAGTCAAATTTATAAAATAGTTTAGGTAAGCTGGGTATCGAACAGAGGGAACGAATTTAGCTAATAATATTGTTAGGAAGTAAAGCGGATAACTAGCAAAACTATAAGTACACAACACGATATTTACGTGGTTCGGTCAAGGTGACCTACGTCCACGGGTAGGAGGGGAGTATTCTTTTATTTCAGAGCTCTCAAACAGAGGTTACAAGTATAATTACACAGAGATTTGCCTATCACTGTAGAATTCAAGATACAAAAAATGACCTAACATCCATCCCTATTTATACTTGAGGGATCATACCTAAAACCCCAATGGGCCAATATGAATAGAGGCAACCAATCATATTCCACCGTGCAACATCTTATGGAACATTCTTGAGCATCATAGAGGACTTCATAGCATACTTGGCTCATCAAGGACCAAAATGGTCCAACTTGCACCATGATGGCGCAACAAGTGTATGGATGGCGCAACAGGCTTCAAGTGTGGCATAAGAACATCAATATTGGAGTAACAACACCACCTTGGTGCAATAGGAACAAACATGGCACAACAAGGCCATGCATGGCACAAGAGCATTCTCCATGGCTCAACTGGAGTACCCCATGGCGCAAGAGGGATCCTCATGGCGCAAGAGGGAGTATAATGGCGCAAGAATGAATGCCCTTGGCGCAACAACATCCTTTTTGGCCCATCCCTTCAGCATATGGCGCAACAAGGTTCCCTTGTTGCTCCATATCACTCCCAAGTGCTCCAAACCACTTCCTGGTGCTCTAAACCCCCTTCTGTATGATCTGTTCCTTTGGCACTTGATCCGTTCCTTTTTCAGACGATCAATTCCTTTCTTAGATGACCTGTTCCTTTGTCACATGCTCCATGAACTCCAAGTGCTCCATTTAGTTCCAAGTACTCCAAATGCTCCATGAACATGATCCAAATGCTCGAGTGAAATTAAAAAATCTCCACCTTGACTTAAGCATCCTCTAAACTCCACCTCGAATAAGAACTTCCTCTCCCTTCCTTTTTTTCGTCCCCGAAGGGACCTACCTCCTACGAACATCAACCAAGTCCAAGCAAAGCTTGAACTTCTCTGTGGGCAATGACTTTGTCAACATATCTGTTGTTTTGACCTTGGTATCAATCTTCAGTATTGAAAACTTGTCTCCTTCCAGAATATCCCGAATTAAATTCAGCATCAATGTGCTTCATGTTCTCGTGATACACATGGTTCTTTGCAAGACTCAAAGCACTTTGGCGGTCACAATACAAGACAGGTTTCTCCACCTTCATGTTCTCGTGATACACATGGTTCCTTGCAACCATATCTCCTCCTTTATTCCTTCCTTCATGGATATGTACTCTGATTCAGTTGTAGAAAAAGCAACGATATCTTGTAAGGTTGACTTCCAACTGATGGAACATCCGAATAAAGTGAATATGTAGCACGTCCGTGAGCTGTGGTTCAACAAGTCACCACCATAATCAGAGTCATCATATCCCACCAAGTCACTCTTCATATTTTCTCCATACATCAGGAAAACATTTGTCGTTCCCTTCAAGTATCGAAAGATCCACTTTACAGCTTCCCAATGAGTCTTCCCTGGATTACTCATAAACCTGCTAACCACACTAACTGCATGAGCCAAACCAGGTCTGGTACCATAACTTGCATGAGAGTTCCAACAACATTTGAGTATGGAACCCTGCTCGAGTACTTCCTTTCTTCATTAGTAGTGGGTATAGTGCTTGGACCAAGTTTAAAGTGAGCCACCAAAGGAGTTCCAAATGGCATGGACTGATCGCAATTGAAGGACTGTAGAACTTTCTCAATTTACTTTAGTTGAGAAATACATAACCTCCCAGAACTTCTATCCCTTCGAATCTCCATCCATAGTATCTTCTTTGCCGCTCCCAAATCCTTCATCTCAAACTCATTCTTCAGGGTCGCCTTCAAGTCATTTATTCCAACCATGTTTTTGGATGCGATGAGCATATCATCAACATATAGCAACATATATATGTGGGAATTTGGTGATAATTCCTTTGAGTAAACACAATTGTCAAACTGGTTCCGAGTGTAGCCATTCGAGATCATGAATGAATCAAATCTCTTGTACCATTGTCTTGGAGACTTCTTCAACCCATACAGGGATTTCTTCAACGAAAATACATGATCCTTCTTAGAATCAAGGAACCCTTTCGGACGGGACATATAAATCTTCTCTTCTAAGTTCCCATTAAGAAATGCAGTTTTCACATCAGGTTGTTCAAGATCCAGATCAAATGCACTCACCATGGTAAAAAGAACCCGAATTGGCTTGTGCTTTACGACCGGTGAGAACACCTCGTGATAATCAATTCCTTCTTTCTGAGAAAACCCTTTCGCCACCAACCTTGCCTTGAAGCTAGCTGGTTCAACTCATCGTATCCCTTCATTCTTCTTAAAGATGCATTTGCATCCCACAGACTTCACTCCTTTTGGAAATGGAACAAGATCCCATGTTTCATTCTTCTCTAAAGATTGCATTTCTTCATTCATGGCCATCAACCAGTCATTTGCTTCTTTACTCGCCACATCCTCTTTATATAATTGAGGCTCCTCAGTGTCAATGTCTTCTCCAGTTGCTAAAGCGAAAGCAATGGAATCATGTTCACCTGAATTCACACATCCCACATATCTATCAGGTTGTCGAATGACCCTCCTTGATCTTCTTTTTTCTATTGATTATGATCCATCATCCTTCCCAGCATTAGCACCACTGGACGAAGATCCCATGGGTTGCTCTTGGGTTTCATCCTGTCCAGTTTGTTCACTACCACCTTGTTCTTTGTCACTTATCACAAATCTGCCTGGAGTTTGAGTTACAAACTCCACCTTCTAGCTAGCACCCCGTTCTTTGTTCCATGCTTGACTTGTATCACCTCCACCCTGAAGTTATGTTAATCTGTTGTGAGTAAACTACATACGATGAATTTGCATGCTAGTTAACATTATGAGATGAATTGGATGAAGTGATGATGTTAGGATCATGCTAGAAGTGAGGGGCGTGTTTTGATAATATTGTGTGATCTTTATTTATGATATGATTCTGGAATATACGCTTGCATGAATTAGGAAATCCATGCTAGTGAAGTATATTGCTTCAAAACATGTACTATGCTTACATATTTTTATGGTTGAATTGGAATGTAATATGTAATGATATAATGAATTGATGAACAAACATAGTTACATAATAATGGAAAAAAGGGAGAAAATGTATAACCAATATGTGTGAATTAATAATGAATTAATTATAATTGGGACATACATGTAATGGGGATAAAGGGTGGTAACCTAAACTTAGGCATATACGCTATCCGTATTTAACGGTGGCATGTTAGGTTGGAACATTACAATTGGGCAAAAAGATTAAGCCAAAAGACATCGAGTGGTTTTCTAGGAAACCATTTCCAAACATGGTCCCATCACGCGGGGGATAGAGGGATGTTGGCTATACAGAGACGCTAGACCAAGCATCATATTTGAGTGGGGGTAGATAGGGTGTAAACAAGTTGAGATAAGCACGAGCCTAGCTAAGATCAGCTCGGGCTCGTTTAAGTTATAAGAGGCTCGACTCGATTCAAGCTTTATAGTACATAGCTCGGCTTAATCTCGACTCATTTTTTTTTCTAACGAGCTTAAATAAGCTTAATCTTGGTTCGGTCTAGTTAAGAAGCTCGTTTACTAATACTCTAAATCCCTAATTCCTCAAATATGTTTTACTTTATTATCTAAAAATAATAATAAAGTATGTTATATATAGGCTCTTTTAGGCTCGCGAGCCTAATCGAGTTTAGTGATATACGCTCGAGCTTGAGATCGTTTGATAAACGAGTTTAATATTAGGCTCCATCTTGGCTTCGACTCGATTAAAATTAGTCTCAAGTCACACTTTTAATGAGTCGATCCTGAGTAGCTCACGTGTAGGTTGACTTGTTTTCCACCTTAATGGTACATGTAGCTTAGGAATGAGGCTTGGTGAGTTTGGGTTGCACTTTTAGGTAGTTAGTATCTTTTAGTATTAATACCACTTGGATATGTTATGTTGCTTTTCTTAGGTTTTGAACTACTCTTTTTACTTATGATGTTGGACATGGTTGTTTTTATGTAATATTGGTGATTGTTAAACGTTTTAATAAAGTCTTCCATTGCAATTTAACGTTAAATGATGTTTTAAACAAAAAAAATAACGATGCAATTCACGACGTTACATGTTCGAGGTGGTACCAACATTGGTTACAAGTCTCAAGGAGGAAATGATCGAGATATCGACGATACGATTTTAGCCACTATGGTGGCTGGACGGTTGAGGGATAGGGATGTCACTTGCTATGACATGGTTGCGTATAGCCTCCTATCTTAGAGGGGAGGAAGCATCGAGTTCTTAATAGGTGATGGATAAAGGAGATGGAAGGTGCCTTCCACACCAAATTTTTACCCAAGGAGGCAAACGTCCGACTCGCTATGGAATTTTACGTAATGAAGCGAGGGATTGTTTGGGATTTGATTGCCCATTCTATTATTGTGGATAAGATGGAGATGGGAGGACTTCTTCATCTGATCTAGGGAGGAGCAGGCGTCCCTGATGGAGATCAAGTGCATGATTTAAGAGTCCATGTTGGAGGCCCAACAAAGGACGAGTGAGTAGGTGTGGGTTTCTCAACACAAAATACTAAGAGATTCAAGACTAGTAATACTCGCTCAGGTGGTCTAAAGAGTTGCAGTTCTTTTGGAAAGTATGAGAAAATGCAAGAGGGTACTTATTGTGCTGTTGCATCAAGGTGTTTTAGATTTGGGTATGTTTTCTTCGCAACCAATTGGGTCACGTCAATGATAATTGTCCCAAGTGAGCAGGAGGGGTGGTATTGGATCCAATAATCGTTGTTATCGTTGGTATGTTTTAGTTGTGTTTATGATATCATTTGTATTCTTTTGATGCTTGTGTTAAATGGGTTGGTTTGAACTCGTGAGCAAGTTGTGCGATTAGATCGGATTCCATTTGCAAGGGTGTTTTTGTTACGTTGATATCATCCAAGCCATTTAAAGGAGCGATCGTGATGAACTTTCGTTCATCAGGGAGCTGTGTAGGATTGGAATATCATAGGCGTAGAAGTTTGAATTAAATCTTCTGCATGTGCTTATTTGATTAGGATTTTAGGGCGGAGGTAAATATTGGAAGGGATATGTGATTATGTTTTGAGCATATTCTTTGAGAATCGATAATGATACTAAATCGTTGAGCTAGTTCAAAGCTCTGATGTTTGTAGACGACATGTGATGATAGTTCGAACCCTAAGTGGGGGAGAACTGATTGTCCAAAATAAGTGTGTGAGGGGCCGTTTAACTTTCGAATTCGGCATCAAGGGGAAAAAATTGATGCATTGGTGTACAGGGTCTTCGGCTCATGTTTGTTGCTTCGCGGGAAGTGCAGTGATTAGTAGTTCATCATCAAAGTGTCATTTTTAAAAAAATTTCTGACGTGTTTCTCAAACATATGCCGGACATATTCCTCCTAAGTGTCATGTAGAACTCGGGATTAAAACAAATTTCGGGTGTGGTTCGGAGAGCCAAAGCACCATTCAGGTTTGCGCCTCCATGATATAATTCTATAATTATATGATTTTTTTAATGTATATAAAATTGTCACGTATCAAAAAGTGTCATGACTCGTCAAAGTTTGTCGTTGTTTGAGGCTTGATATTACCGTCATGTGACGCCTCACGTCATTTAAAACATTGGTTAATACATAATCCTTTGGCATTTTTGTAGATCAAAAATGTGATTTATTTTTTTCAAAACAAGGCCGTTTTGAAAAATATCTTCTAAATATAAGAATTTATTTTTGAAGTCTTTTCTATGACAAAAATAAAATAATAATAAAATAAAATAAAATAAAAAAATTCATTGTTTTGCATGTTAATACCCTATGATTTTTTTGTATGTTTAGAACTATGAATATTTAATTTTTTTGGCCACCAAAAACGTAGTTTTGATAACTTAGCAACTGTTCTTCTGAGAAGTGGGCAACTCATGGAGTTTAGGGATTGCATGCTTGGGACTTTTATTTTTTATTTAGAGAAAGGTCATGTATTCCCTAAAATAAACTAACCATGTGAATTCCTTCTTTTCGATTCTATCCATGGACATGCGCTTCTTCTTTTTTGACATTTGCTACTCTTTTTCGAATTCTATTCAATTTTTTTATTTGATATATATTTTATTAAACTTTAGTTAAACTTTTTATTGGATAATTTTGATAGAGTTGTATGGAAAGTAGAATGGTAATGTTAATGAACTCTAAGTAATTCAATGCATTATGGTCACCCCTAATTGTGAGACTAATTCATGAGTGGTCTTGGAAATCAAATCGCAAGTTATTTTGCCATCCGTGCGCTGTTCCTTGCGCAGCTCCTATTAACTACCAAGTCAAACCAAAAAACAAAATATACTTTCTCTATGAGAATCTTAGCTAGGTATTCACAACTAGTAGCATATAATTCCTAGAAGAAACCGCTAACGTAGTACTTTGGTATCCACAATAAGCACCAAATCTTTCTTGAATTCCTCGTGATAAGTGTTTATAGAATATTTTCTCCCTTGATAACTCCTACCATTCCCACCCCGTATTTAGTTTCTGGTGCTATAAAAACCCTGTAAAAAACATACTACATCAACACTCATGTAATATATATACACATAAAAACCTGATCTAAGTGTTGCATATATAAACGGGCTTAAACATCCACCAAGAAAGACGGATAGCCACTGATGATATATCAATGTGTTCTGGAAGGAAGCCTATCCATGTCAGAATTAGAGAAGGACTGGAGACCTTACCACAGAAACTGTAGCTGTGCTTTGCATAAACCAAAAGATGCAACCTCAATATCATATTTCCAGCACAAGAGAATTTCATATGCAAAAGATCTGTCATGGAATAATTGTTCATTGTCCATAACAGCTTTCTCAAGCTCAGCTCATTTTTCAAATCAATGTGATCATTCACTGTACAGAAAGAGAAAGGATTCATCTCGTGCTCTTATAAAGAGATAAATGATGCTCCCCGCCTTAGTTGGGAAAAATTAATTAGGAATTGCAAAAAGTGTATGTACTAGCTGTCCTCCATTTTAATGCACACTCTGTATGTTCCATGCGTTGTTTAGATAATCTACAATAAATACATATATACTGATGTACATTGTTATATGATAACATTTATATGTTCATGTTCATATATATTATATTAAAAACAATACTTAATAAATTCCAAAAGATATGTTATTAAATATTTGAAGGGAGCCTTTCAATGTGGGAAATCGACAAAGAGCGGAGACCATACCATAAAAGCTGCAGCTGTGCATTGCATAGATCGAAAGATGAAATCCCGACAGCTTGTTTCCATCAACAGAGAATATCATACAGAAAGAAAAAATCATGGAACATTAATTGTTCGTTGTCCAAAACTGTTACAATAAACCCCATTCAGTCTTCCAGTGCAAGTGATAAACCTTCATAAAATATGGTTTCCTCTGCAAGTGGAAGAGTTAGCTTTCCCTTTCTTCCAAAACATCATTGCAACTAGCACAAAGAACTTGATGTGCACATGACAATTCACAAGAAAACCAGAGAAACTTCATCTTTTGAACAATGACAAGACACAAGGGAAAATTCATCTATCGAACAGAGTATCCTCTCAAATCAATCATGTCTTCTTCTTTTTTATCAAAATCATCCGGTTCATGAAATCTCTCCCAGTAGTATCATCTTGAACAATACCCGAGAAGACTCTCCTGTGCTGATCGGTTGGTTTAATCATCAAGTGCTGATCTGGGTCGGTGGAATTTTATGCATGAGGAATCTTGTTTCAAACGATTCATGCCCACATACTGATTTATGGGATCATGCTAGAGTCTCATATCATCAACCGATTGATGGTCCTGTACAACAAATTATCAATCCTTTAATGTGCACGCCAGCTGTTTGATGACATTTGTACACAAGATATTTTTTGTGGGAGCAACCTGTGTCTCTACATACTCTGTCTCTGGAGATTTAATGAAGTGCGCGAGGAAAGAGTATACAGGTTTAGTAGAAAAAATTTAGTTCGAACCTGGAGTATAAAGAAGAATGGGAAATGGCCAACTGTAGAAAAGCATGTAAAGAAAAAATGGGTATGCTTTCTACCCATGAGAGAATGGATGATCAAGATATGTCACTTTTAAAATTCTGCCTTTTATTGAAAAAAATGATATAAGTACTTTTACATGTTTTTTAAAACTAATCTTAAAATGTCACTGTTTTCTGAAAAAACAATTATAACCACTGTTGTGATCTTATAAAAAATACATGCTCCAAATGCACTCCATCTAAAACATAATAATAGTTAATTTTACTATAGAATTTTATTTCATCTGATTCTAATCCTATTAGAAAACTGCCACACTAGCGACGGCCAAAGTCATTGGTAATGTATTCTACATATAAGGAATTGCAACTGACCAAAATTTTGCAACGGATGGGTAATTTTTCCCGACGGATCTAACCAAATATAACGACAGAAAAAACATGTCAACAATTACTACCCACTTTGTAGTACATGCACTTAATTAAACTAACTAGTCATCTAAACACAATTAACTACTTGAATGATGCAAGCAAACACATCTAAAATAAAAAAAAGTTGCTGTCAGTAACGACCGTTTGCTAAAAGATTTCCACCAAATAACCTAAATAATCGCATAAAATCCACTAGTTTTTTTTACCCCTAGTAGATCAGGGATTGCTATATAGAAATACTCAAAAAAGAAAACATTCCTTCAAGGAGTCTACCCGTTTTCCAGTCTTCATTGTATCATTTTGTGTGGAAATACTAATAGTATGTACAATATTGATGGAGAACATAAGCATGTGCAAAAATAGTAATATCAGGTTAGACAGGATTTACATTCCAAAAGTGAAATAAACTTGATTTAAAGTCAGATATGATCGTATGCAAAATAAAATAATCAGGAACTTAGAGAACTCAAGCAATACAAGCAACTATTGACATTTGTGTTATACACTAGAAATCAAGTTGATAGATCAAAAATCGAAGCTTACGTTGACTTGAAGACCTGATACAAACAAAACAAAAAATCAAGATGAAAATAGGAAAACATATAAACAATAGGAATTCTTGGACAATAGCAAAAATAGAACAAAGAATCGTGTATAATAAAAAGATTCTTTTGAACATAACTTTTATTTTCCAAAGGATAATACAAAGAATCACATATAAATAAAATAGTTCAGTTGAATATAACTTTTATTCCAAAGGCAAGGTTTGCATGTGTTAACTATATAAGTTATGCCAGTATAGATTCTATAAAAGTCAATTTAACTCGAACACCAAACGTTTAACAAAGATCATGTCTTCTAGTGAGCTAGCAAAGCAAAGCCAAGGAAAAAACAAAACAAGATGCTCACTCTTTTTGAGAATCCAAAGGACCATAGGTAATAGCATTAAATTCCTTCAAACAATTCGTTATTATTTGTAGGGACCTTTGTTGAGATGAATTCTTCAACATAATTTTAAGGTATCATTGATAACTCCTACCAAATCCACGGGTAAGGAAACCCTATAGTATTTAAATCCTATTTAAATTTCACACATGAACTAGCATATCATCGTCAGCACAACACCCACAAAAAGCATTCAAAACAACATTTGTTAGTTTAGTATTTTCAGGCACACACCTTCACAAATAAAGAGAGATGGCCACCAGAGTTGTTGTGGTAATACGTCATTTTGTTTTTGAAGGGAGCCTATCAATGTCTGAAATCGATAAAGAATGGAGCCCATACCACAAAAACTATAGTTGCGCATTGCATAGGCTAGAAGATGAAACCTCGAGAGCATGTTTCCATCATGCAAAATTTTCATATGGACAGACACCCTTATGGAAAAATTGTTCACCGTCTAAAATTGCTTCTTCATCAATCCTTCTTTAATCTTCTAGTGGAGGTGACTAGTCGGATAGAAAGGCAAAATAGCCTTTAAGGCAACAAATAAGAGACAAAAACTTGAAGGTGAATGTTTCGTGTTTTGGAGCGATGTAACCACTTCCTATGTTTTTCAAGATGGGAGAATTATATGGTACATCCATGTTAATTTTTTAAGGAAAAGAAAAAATATGTAGCCATGGGCACGTGGCACATCACATGGAGTCGGGTCTGTAAGCAATTAATGAATAACAAGCTATGGAGACGAAAAACTTCGTCGCCATAGGTGTAGTCACTAGCTACAACTTCGTCTCTATAGACCCCTTTTGTCGTCGCTGTAGGTCCCCTTTAGCAAAGACGTGTCACTATAGGTATATCTATGGCTTTGGAATTTGTCATCGCCTTAGGTCTTATCGCTATTGCCCCGGATTCTTGTTGTGGGCCAATTAAAGTTTTTTACTCGGAATATCATCATCTTACATGTGTCATTGCGTGGAAATGGTTTCATAACATGTAAACTTCAATCCCTACACATCTTGAATCTGTAGTTTAAAAGGTTCTTAATTCATGTTGTTTTATTTTTATTTTTTAATTTATTATTTTTATTATTTTTTTTTGAGGAGATACAAATGGAAAAAGGCAGGAAACAAGTAGTTGTATTGGTTCCAAAAAGTGTCCATGATTATTTGATACTTTTTTCTTTAACACGCCACACAATGAATTCATATATTCATGATTCCGATGATGTAAGGTTTACCAAATTGCACTAAAAATGGTTGTTCGTGAAAGTGCTTATACTTATTGAAGAAAATATATATGTGATTGATATTTCACACTACATGTCCTATGGTAAATGGTTAAGCCTGTGCTGATATTGTTTTCTACAATTTCACGTCATTAACTTGATTCCTATTAGCCCACCTTTGAATAAGGAATTTAATATTGCCATCAACTTTGATCAATATATAACTTTTAGGGTCGTGGAGACGTGATTAATAAGTAATTTATGGTAGCCAAAAATAGACGAAGCATGTGACTCATTCATGATTCTCCAAAAAGAAAAAGACATTCACAATAAAATTTCGACATTTCTTCCATGGATATCGAAAGCGAGCAAGATAAATATGCAAGCTCTGCCATTTCCATTTGCTAGGTTTAGTGCTCCTCATTTTCATTAAAAAAAAGAAAAAAAAACCATTGAAAGTCATCAATATAAAGACATGCTTCCGGATTCCATGAATTTGTGCTAAATTAAATTTGTTAAAACTATTTTCATATAGTTTAAGACAGCGTCAAGCCAAATATTTGCTAGTTATTATGGGGGCACAATTTTCTAGAGAATCACTTCTGCATATATAATAAAATCAACAAGTATTAAGATGCTACTCACTTTTTGTTGGTTAGTCCTATGAAAAGCCATCTTCTATGATTAAAAAATGTTGATTATGCTTTTCGTATGAACTATGCACATATTTATATTTCCTAAAACTACAAAATCTATGTTAGTCTTTTAAAACAAAGCCAACCTTTCAGCATATAGTCAAACCAAAAACAAAAATCACGTGAAAAAGGAAAAGAAATATCATTTGTATTACAGCACATAAAATCAAAAACCCAATGAAATCGATATAAAAACATACATTGTTACTATTCTTGCATGTTCTGCTCATAAGCAAAGACCAAAAAAAGCATTTGGGAACTTGCATGCTGACGTCGAGCACTATAAGCAATATTAGGGAAATCGTCTTGTACAAGATAATAGGTTCATAGATCAGATGTAGAACCCTAAGTTCATTTCATAAGTTGGTAAAACCAACAAATTCCATAAAAATAGGAAAAGCGCATAACAATAGGAATTCTTAGATAAAAACAAAGAATCACATATGGCCAAAAACATTAACTTATTTCTTCAAAGACATGGTTATGACCTACGTCTACCTAACTTGATAATAAAACTTTATGCTTGAAAAGATTCTATAAAAGGAATGTAAACTCAAACACCAAATGTTAAACAAGGATCCATGTCTTCTAGTAAGCTACCAAAGCCAAGGCAAAGAAAAACAAAACCAGATGCTCACAGTTTCTGAGAATCCCAGGGACAATTGAATATCATTGAATTCCTTTTGTGAGATCTTGGTTTCAATGAAGCATCTAGGCCAAATCGTCCTAGAACTACACAAAGTAACTTTTTGGTATCTTTTCTTCCTAGACAACTCCTACCAAATCCACCCCTTAATCAGATCCTTCTATTATATAAACCTTGATAAAAAAATATTAATACAATCACACATAACACCATCACCACACCTCCCACATAAACAAATTAAAACATCATTTCATTGTAGTATATTCAGGCACTAACAAACAGTAATGGACACTGGCGCAGCTGCGATGATGCTTCATTGTGTTTTTGAAGGGAGCCTTTCAATGTCGGAAATCGACAAAGAGCGAAGACCATACCATAAAAACTGCAGCTGTGCATTGCATAGATCGAAAGATGAAATCCCGACAGCTTGTTTCCATCAACAGAGAATATCATACAGAAAGAAAAAATCATGGAACATTAATTGTTTTTGTCCAAAACTGTTACCATAAACCCCATTCAGTCTTCCAGTGCAAGTGATAAACCTTCATAAAATATGGTTTCCTCTGCAAGTGGAAGACTTAGCCTTCCCTTTCTTCCCAAACTCATCATTGCAACTAGCACAAAGAAATTGATGTGCACATGACAATTCACAAGAAAACCAGAGAAACTTCATCTTTTGAACAATGACAAGACACAAGGGAAAATTCATCTATCGAACAGAGTATCCTCTCAAATCAATCATGTCTTCTTCTTTTTTATCAAAATCATCCGGTTCATGAAATCTCTCCCAGTAGTATCATCTTGAACAATACCCGAGAAGACTCTCCTGTGCTGATCGGTTGGTTTAATCATCAAGTGCTGATCTGGGTCGGTGGAATTTTATGCATGAGGAATCTTGTTTCAAACGATTCATGCCCACATACTGATTTATGGGATCATGCTAGAGTCTCATATCATCAACCGATTGATGGTCCTGTACAACAAATTATCAATCCTTTAATGTGCACGCCAGCTGTTTGATGACATTTGTACACAAGATATTTTTTGTGGGAGCAACCTGTGTCTCTACATACTCTGTCTCTGGAGATTTAATGAAGTGCGCGAGGAAAGAGTATACTGGTTTAGTAGAAAAAATTTAGTTCGAACCTGGAGTATAAAGAAGAATGGGAAATGGCCAACTGTAGAAAAGCATGTAAAGAAAAAATGGGTATGCTTTCTACCCATGAGAGAATGGATGATCAAGATATGTCACTTTTAAAATTCTGCCTTTTATTGAAAAAAATGATATAAGTACTTTTACATGTTTTTTAAAACTAATCTTAAAATGTCACTGTTTTCTGAAAAACAATTATAACCACTGTTGTGATCTTATAAAAAATACATGCTCCAAATGCACTCGATCTAAAACATAATAATAGTTAATTTTACTATAGAATTTAATTTCATCTGATTCTAATCCTATTAGAAAACTGCCACACTAGGGATGGCCAAAGTCATTGGTAATGTATACTACATATAAGGAATTGCAACTGACCAAAATTTTGCAACGTATGGGTAATTTTTACCGACGGATCTAACCAAATATAGCGACAGAAAAAACATGTCAATAATTACTACCCACTTTGTAGTACATGCACTTAATTAAACTAACTAGTCATCTAAACACAATTAACTACTTGAATAATGCAACCAAACACATATAAAAAAAAAGTTGCTGTCAGTAACGACCGTTTGCTAAACGATTTCCACCAAACAACCTAAATAATCGCATAAAATCCACTAGTTTTTTTTACCCCTAGTAGGTCAGGGATTGCTATATAGAAATACTCAAAAAAGAAAACATTCCTTCAAGGAGTCTACCCGTTTTTCAGTCTTCATTGTATCATTTTGTGTGGAAATACTAATAGTATGTACAATATTGATGGAGAACATAAGCATGTGCAAAAATAGTAATATCAGGTTAGACAGGATTTACATTCCAAAAGTGAAATAAACTTCATTTAAAGTCAGATATGATCGTATCCAAAATAAAATAATCAGGAACTTAGAGAAGTCAAGCAATACAAGCAACTATTGACATTTGTGTTATACACTAGAAATCAACTTGATAGATCAAAAATCGAAGCTTACGTTGACTTGAAGACCTGATACAAACAAAACAAAAAATCAAGATGAAAATAGGAAAACATATAAACAATAGGAATTCTTGGACAATAGCAAAAATAGAACAAAGAATCGTGTATAATAAAAAGATTCTTTTGAACATAACTTTTATTTTCCAAAGGATAATATAAAGAATCACATATAAACAAAATAGTTCAGTTGAATATAACTTTTATTCCAAAGACAAGGTTTGCATGTGTTAACTATATAAGTTATGCCAGTATAGATTCTATAAAAGTCAATTTAACTCGAACACCAAACGTTAGAGATCATGTCTTCTAGTGAGCTACCAAAGCAAAGACAAGGAAAAAACAAAACAAGATGCTCACTCTTTCTGAGAATCCAAAGGACCAAAGGTAATAGCATAAAATTCCTTCAAACAATTCGTTATTATTTGTAGGGACCTTTGTTGAGATGAAGCATCCTGAGAAAATGTTCCTTGAATTCTTCAACATAATTTTAAGGTATCATTGATAACTCCTACCAAATCCACGGGTAAGGAAACCCTTATAGTATTTAAATTCTATTTAAATTTCACACATGAACTAGCATATCATAGTCAGCACAACACCCACAAAAAGCATTCAAAACAACATTTGTTAGTTTAGTATTTTCAGGCACACACCTTCACAAATAAAGAGAGATGGCCACCGGAGCTTTTGTGGTAATACGTCATTTTGTTTTTGAAGACAGCCTATCAATGGCTGAAATCGATAAAGAATGGAGCCCATACCACAAAAACTATAGTTGCGCATTGCATGGGCTAGAAGATGAAACCTCGAGAGCATGTTTCCATCATGCAAAATTTTCATATGGACAGACACCCTTATGGAAAAATTGTTCACCGTCTAAAATTGCTTCTTCATCAATCCTTCTTTAATCTTCTAGTGGAGGTGACTAGTCAGATAGAAAGGCAAAATAGCCTTTAAGGCAAAAAATAAGAGACAAAAACTTGAAGGTGAATGTTTCGTGTTTTGGAGCGATGTAACCACTTCCTATGTTTTTCAAGATGGGAGAATTATATGGTACATCCATGTTAATTTTTTTAAGGAAAAGAAAAAATATGTAGCCATGGGCACGTGGCACATCACATGGAGTTGGGTATGTAAGCAATGAATGAATAACAAGCTATGGAGACGAAAAACTTCGTCGCTATAGGTGTAGTCACTAGCTACAACTTCGTCTCTATAGACCCCTTTTGTCGTCGCTGTAGGTCCCCTTTAGCAAAGACGTGTCACTATAGGTATATCTATGGCGTTGGAATTTGTCATCTTGTCGCTATTGCCCCTGATTCTTGTTGTGGGCCAATTAAAGTTTTTTACTTGGAATATCATCGTCATACATGTGTCATTGCGTGGAAATGGTTTCATAACATGTAAACTTCAATCCTTACACATCTTGAATCCGTAGTCTAAAAGGTTCTTAATTCATGTTGTTTTTTTTTTTTTTTTTTTTTTTTTTTTTGAGGAGATACAAATGGAAAAAGGCAGGAAACAAGTAGTTGTATTGGTTCCAAAAAGTGTCCATGATTATTTGATACTTTTTTCTTTAACACGCCAAACAATGAACTCATATATTCATGATTCCGATGATCTAAGGTTTACCAAATTGCACAAAAAATGGTTGTTCGTGAAAGTGCTTATACTTATTGAAGAATATATATATGTGATTGATATTTCACACTACATGTCCTCAGGTAAATGGTTAAGCCTGTGTTGATGTTGTTTTCTACAATTTCACGTCATTAACTTGATTCCTATTAGCCCAGGCAGACCTTTTAATAAGGAATTTAATCTTGCCATCAACTTTCATCAAAATATAACTTTTAGGGTCGTTGAGACGTGATTAATAAGTAATTTATGGTAGCCAAAAATAGATGACGCATGTGACTCATTCATGATTCTCCAAAAAGAAAAAACATTGACAATTAAAGGCATTAGTCTAAGATGAAATGACTACATAAGCTCTCCTAGATATATTTCTGGTACACGATGCTAAACATATTGTGACCTTCAAACTAAGCAAGGTCGTGTTTTTGCTGCATGATTTCACTAGGACATGGAAGCCACAAATAACTAGAACATATATTGGCCCAATAAACATCGAAACTCACAACGGATTGTCCCACACAATGCTAGCAAGCTAGATCTCAAGATAACAATACAATAATTATTTTAACTAGAATCAATTTCAGATTATTTTTTCAAATCTTTCTAATAATTTTTTTAAATCCTAGTCATTTTTTAAATTTTACATCAGTAAGCTTGCATTCCTAAATTCAACCCCTTACCCCACACTTAAATTATGCAATGTCTCCATGGCATAGTTTTTAAACAATTTAAGAACATAAAAGTAAAAATGATAAATTGGAACAGACTCCCTTGGGACAATAGTGGCGAGATCGAATTCTTGAAAGTGTGTGGAAAGCTTGCACTTCTTTTATTTGTACTGGAACTGGAATCGGGCAGCTACTCATAAATTTTCCAAATAAAAGTGTGAACCAAAAACTCGCATTTTTTTTAAAAAGCATGGTGCATAAAATCTTCAACGCAATGCACCGTAATGTGGTAAAGTATATGCCAAATTTTATGGTTGAAAGCAAGAGCTGAAACACGATTGATGATATCTCAAGATGTGATAATAGTGAGCCACAACATGAGTATGGAATAAAAGACTTCAGAATTGTGAAAATATGATGCTCACGACGTGAGGTAGAGAGCTCACGTCGTGAGAATAGGAGCATAACAGAATGCATTTTTCCTTTAAAATCTTCAAGTTGCACAAACTCTTTTGCCCCCCTTAAGTCGTTAAGAAATAGTTTAAGATCATATTTTCAATAACTCTTTAATTCCTTCTCTGAAATTGCACACGATTGTCACCCCACACTTATAAAAAAGTGTGGCCTTTGGTTCTTATCTCTAATGCTAACAACTTGTTTCTCTTCTCATTTTTTTTTTGTTTATATAAATATAAATTCTGCAAACAAAACAAACTCCTAGGTTGCAAAAAGAAAACATTCATCATTTGGTTACATAATTTTAACACAAACCAAATTAAAAAAATAAAACACACTTTAAAACACACCAAATATAAACTATGAATAAAAATAAAGACTCAAATAAAATGATAGTTAAGTCATCACGCATCATCATCATCGTCTTCATGTGCTCCACTAGACCCAACCCCGAAATTTTTCCCGTCCACATCTCGTTCATTTTCGGACAAATTGGGTATTGATTTCCTAATGTCGGGGGTTGTGTAATGTTAAAATGTTGTATCATATTTTCTATTGTACCCCCGATCTAATTCATGCTCATGCTTATCCTATCCATATATCCCGCCATCATCTCATCACGAGACCGTCCTCCTCCTATGGGTGCGTGGTGTAGTTGTGGTTGGCCTCTCTCTCCTCTCCCATTCATGTTTCCACGTCCTCATGGCCTCAACTGTTCCTCCGGTTGCTCAAGTGGCACAACTTCATCGTCGGCCGATATACTCCACTGTGTCCCCATATTCACAATTACACTCATTGACTCCGAAAAACTCAAGGTAATATCACTTTCCTCAATGAACGTCAAAGAACGAGTCAATCTTGGCACAAAAAGATCATATGATTTTGCCAATCGGGTTACAAAGTGCTCATCCGCTATTGGGCTGCTAGGTCTTCAGCTGGCTGCTTTGGTCCCCAAATGTTGTGCAAGAAAGTAAGGGATATTGCAACAAACTCCGGGCACGATAATACACCATACGAAAAACAAGTTGAGGTTTGTCACTTTGTTCCCATGTTTTTTATGGTTAATGGAAAATGATACTAGGCGGTGGATGAGGCGGTGGATGGGAGACCAAATGTGTATTTCTTGTGAGACCCCCATATGAAATTCCCCATTTGCAATTGTTGTCATAAAAACATACCCATTCACCCCGGTAGAATAATCACATGCATCCGCCCTAAAAAATGCATCAAAAATTGGAGACATTGCTTCCTGTTGTTCATATAAACCTATTCGCTACGCTAATTCGGCCAAGCTACACTCACGATATTGGCCACAAAGACCAAAAATCAAAGCACTTGCATAATGAGTATCCATGGTATTGGTTTAAAATGAAACCGTTGAGAAAAACTCAACACATAATTCTTTGAAAACGTTTTCCTTGATCGAGAATAAAATTTTCCAACCATTGCATGTAAAATGGACACAATTTTCATCAAATCTCTTTGTAAGGTACGGGTTCAACATCTCCAAAATCCCAATCCTATTTAGTTCGGCCCACTCAATGGTCAGAGAAAGGGTAAATTTCTTGTTGTAAATGCATCCTAATTTGTTTGTGTAGTTATTGTAAATCTCACGCTGAAGATCTTCCGGAAAATCATAAAAAATATGAAGGATCTTTACATCTCCTTGGGACTTCTTAGTAGACATTTTAGGACCCATTTAACCTGTAAAATAAACAAAAAACAAACCCAGACGAAATACCACAGATTTAGCAATTAATAGAAAAAAAATCTGAGTTACCCAGTTCTCACGTCGTGAGCTTTAAAGCTCACGTCGTGAGTTTAGTTCGATGTGAAAAACAGAATCGGTCATCATTCATGTCAAATAAAACAAAAACAACCATTGGGGTTTTCTTAGGCAGTAATTCTAAGTCCATAAATCACACATGCAACAACAAATTCACTAAAAATAGAACTAATTTCGACATTTTTATCTCAAGAACAAACCCTAACTTCTAAACACTTAAAATATGTAAATTAAAAGTAATAGATCAATGGAATCGTACCTCAATCGAAATAGGAACACGTAATCAAGAAGACTTTGCAGAAAATTCGAAAGAAAATTGAAGTGTGGAGACCGATAGTGACTACGTTCATGAGTGGTATTGTAAACAATGAAAGTCAAATGTTATGAGCTGCTTTAATCATATGGTCCCCTTTATTTTTAAAGCTCATGTCGTGAGTGTTGGAGCTCACGTCGTGAGGTTCAAACTGATTGAAAAAATGGGTTTCCTTTATTTTCCACGTCGTGGGGCTTAATCCCACGTCGTGGTTTCGAGAATTTTGACAAAAACTATTTTACTATTTGTTTTTCAAATTTTTTTACCACTCATTAATTTATTCCCACACTTCATTTTTTACTTTTCTTTTAAAAATGACTAAGATGACTTATCCTAAAAATTAAATGAAAATGAAAAACTAAATAGAAATAAAAGGAAAAAGAAAATTCAAACTGAGCTCGGGTTGCCTCCCGAGAAGCGATTTTTTTAAGGAGTCGTGAGTCGGACTCCTTCCCGCTCTACGTTGTTGCGGTTGGGAGTGGGCTCTCCCGGTGCTCCTTTTTTTCCTTCCATCTTCTTTTGTATGCTTGAACCCACCTTATGAACGTTCTTTTCAAGTTCTCTTTCTTTCCTTGATTAGTGTTTTCTCCGTGCTTGCGTTTTAATCCCCTGTCTTACCGTTATACCTTCTCAACTTCTTTTTGTTCCTCTTTTTCTAACTCCTTCTTGGTAATTAATTGTTCATTTTGTTCTTGCTTTATTTATGTTTTTCTCATCTCTTCTGATTTTTCTTTAATCAGCTCCGTGACTTGATCTGGTGGTCTTGTAAAAGCAAACACCTCATAAATCGTAGGCATTGAAAATGTAGGTTTCGAATGATTTTATTCTTTTTCCGATTGCTCTTTGGCTAAAGGCTCCTCCTATTCTTCCCATGCCTCCTCTTTAACGTCTTCAAGCTCAGCATGTTCAAGGAACTTTGTATATTCACACCTCACCATATTTTCCTTGGTATGAGATGGGTAAGGGAGAGGTGACCGATTCGGCTCAACTACTGAAACCAATTCTTCATCTTCTTCTGTATAAACAACCATGACTTGAGAGATTGGGATTGACTTGGTTTTTCTTGAAGGTGAATCCTATAGCTTTTCTTGCAAAAGCTTTGTTAATTTCCCCACTTCCCCGTAGATGCTCAAAATAGATTCTTGTTGTTCTCTAAGTATTGCATCTGTAGCATCATGTCATTTTTCGCTAGCTTCCATAAATCTAAATAGGATTGAATAGAGAGCAGATATTTTCTCGGATTGGACTTGTTCTATTTGGTAGAGATCATGCTTTAGTTGTTGAAGTTCTTTTGTATCTCGATCTCTCTTGTATTCCAATTCACAATCCCTTGTAGAATGGGGTCCTCCGCAAGTTCCGCATCTATCTTGAATTGATTTACCTATTTTTATAATCTTTTATTCCATTGCGTCGAGCTTTGCAATTACTGAAATGATAACAAATTGACCTCCATTTTTACTTGATTTTCCTCTAGTGAAATCCTCCTTTGAGTTGTGATACTCTCTTGAATGCTTAGTGAATCTTCAATCAAAGCTTTATTTGTTGCGGGATCCTTCTTAGTCATGGGCCCTTGAGAGTTTAGAAGTTGGGGAGTGCACACATTGAATCCATTATAGAATATCAAGATTTCTTGTTGCACATTGATGTCATGTTGAGAGAAATGTCGTAAAAATATCGTATAACGCCCCAAGCTTCATATAATGACTCCCTTCTAATTGTTGAAAATTATGTATGTTTCTTTTAAGCTTCGCCACTTTCGAAAGAGGGGTAAACTGGTTTATGAACTCAGTATTAAAATCAACCCTTGTTCTAATTGCTCCGAAGGGAAGTGATTTTAACCATTCCTTAGCTTCACCTTGCAATGTGACTGGTAAAAGTCGAAGCATTACCACATCTTTACTCACGTTTGGTGCATGAAAATAGTTAGAAATTTCCACCACCTCTTCTATATGCTCGTAAGCGTCCTCGTGCTCCTTCCCATAAAAAGCTAGTTCTTTTAGCATGCGAAGAATGTGTCCTAGTAGTTCGAACTTTGTAGTGGTTGGGACTTTTGTTGGATTAAGACCCCATCTGTTTTCATTCCTTATATGTCGCTTGTACTCTTCCATTGACATGGTCGTGATGTCCCTCATATTTCCTACTAAAACAAAACTAGAAAAACATGCGTAAAAGGAACTAGAAAGAAAATAAACTAGAAATTAGAAAACAATGAACTCACGTCATGAGGTATATCCTTCACGCCGTGAGAATTGGACAAACATAAAATTAAATTTTTGTAGAAAATCAACTTTTTGTGGTTTTTAACCCACAAAAAGGATCGATCAACCTAAAACAATTAAATTAAAAAATGAAATAGTCATTCCCTGGAAACGACGTCAAAAACTTGGTGTTTAATTTATATACTACCTAGTTTTAAATTTATAATCCTAACCTACTTAACTGACTAATTGCACTTAGGCAGTGTATCTAGTCAAATTTATAAAATAGTTTAGGTAAGCTGGGTATCGAACAGAGGGAACGAATTTAGCTAATAATATTGTTAGGAAGTAAAGCGGATAACTAGCAAAACTATAAGTACACAACACAATATTTACGTGGTTCGGTCAAGGTGACCTACGTCCACGGGTAGGAGGGGAGTATTCTTTTATTTCAGAGCTCTCAAACAGAGGTTACAAGTATAATTACACAGAGATTTGCCTATCACTGTAGAATTCAAGATACAAAAAATGACCTAACATCCATCCCTATTTATACTTGAGGGATCATACCTAAAACCCCAATGGGCCAATATGAATAGAGGCAACCAATCATATTCCACCGTGCAACATCTTATGGAACATTCTTGAGCATCATAGAGGACTTCATAGCATACTTGGCTCATCAAGGACCAAAATGGTCCAACTTGCACCATGATGGCGCAACAAGTGTATGGATGGCGCAACAGGCTTCAAGTGTGGCATAAGAACATCAATATTGGAGTAACAACACCACCTTGGTGCAATAGGAACAGACATGGCACAACAAGGCCATGCATGGCACAAGAGCATTCTCCATGGCTCAACTGGAGTACCCCATGGCGCAAGAGGGATCCTCATGGCGCAAGAGGGAGTATAATGGCGCAAGAATGAATGCCCTTGGCGCAACAACATCCTTTTTGGCCCATCCCTTCAGCATATGGCGCAACAAGGTTCCCTTGTTGCTCCATATCACTCCCAAGTGCTCCAAACCACTTCCTGGTGCTCTAAACCCCCTTCTGTATGATCTGTTCCTTTGGCACTTGATCCGTTCCTTTTTCAGACGATCAATTCCTTTCTTAGATGACCTGTTCCTTTGTCACATGCTCCATGAACTCCAAGTGCTCCATTTAGTTCCAAGTACTCCAAATGCTCCATGAACATGATCCAAATGCTCGAGTGAAATTAAAAAATCTCCACCTTGACTTAAGCATCCTCTAAACTCCACCTCGAATAAGAACTTCCTCTCCCTTCCTTTTTTTCGTCCCCGAAGGGACCTACCTCCTACGAACATCAACCAAGTCCAAGCAAAGCTTGAACTTCTCTGTGGGCAATGACTTTGTCAACATATCTGTTGTTTTGACCTTGGTATCAATCTTCAGTATTGAAAACTTGTCTCCTTCCAGAATATCCCGAATTAAATTCAGCATCAATGTGCTTCATGTTCTCGTGATACACATGGTTCTTTGCAAGACTCAAAGCACTTTGGCGGTCACAATACAAGACAGGTTTCTCCACCTTCATGTTCTCGTGATACACATGGTTCCTTGCAACCATATCTCCTCCTTTATTCCTTCCTTCATGGATATGTACTCTGATTCAGTTGTAGAAAAAGCAACGATATCTTGTAAGGTTGACTTCCAACTGATGGAACATCCGAATAAAGTGAATATGTAGCACGTCCGTGAGCTGTGGTTCAACAAGTCACCACCATAATCAGAGTCATCATATCCCACCAAGTCACTCTTCATATTTTCTCCATACATCAGGAAAACATTTGTCGTTCCCTTCAAGTATCGAAAGATCCACTTTACAGCTTCCCAATGAGTCTTCCCTGGATTACTCATAAACCTGCTAACCACACTAACTGCATGAGCCAAACCAGGTCTGGTACCATAACTTGCATGAGAGTTCCAACAACATTTGAGTATGGAACCCTGCTCGAGTACTTCCTTTCTTCATTAGTAGTGGGTATAGTGCTTGGACCAAGTTTAAAGTGAGCCGCCAAAGGAGTTCCAAATGGCATGGACTGATCGCAATTGAAGGACTGTAGAACTTTCTCAATTTACTTTAGTTGAGAAATACATAACCTCCCAGAACTTCTATCCCTTCGAATCTCCATCCATAGTATCTTCTTTGCCGCTCCCAAATCCTTCATCTCAAACTCATTCTTCAGGGTCGCCTTCAAGTCATTTATTCCAACCATGTTTTTGGATGCGATGAGCATATCATCAACATATAGCAACATATATATGTGGGAATTTGGTGATAATTCCTTTGAGTAAACACAATTGTCAAACTGGTTCCGAGTGTAGCCATTCGAGATCATGAATGAATCAAATCTCTTGTACCATTGTCTTGGAGACTTCTTCAACCCATACAGGGATTTCTTCAACGAAAATACATGATCCTTCTTAGAATCAAGGAACCCTTTCGGACGGGACATATAAATCTTCTCTTCTAAGTTCCCATTAAGAAATGCAGTTTTCACATCAGGTTGTTCAAGATCCAGATCAAATGCACTCACCATGGTAAAAAGAACCCGAATTGGCTTGTGCTTTACGACCGGTGAGAACACCTCGTGATAATCAATTCCTTCTTTCTGAGAAAACCCTTTCGCCACCAACCTTGCCTTGAAGCTAGCTGGTTCAACTCATCGTATCCCTTCATTCTTCTTAAAGATGCATTTGCATCCCACAGACTTCACTCCTTTTGGAAATGGAACAAGATCCCATGTTTCATTCTTCTCTAAAGATTGCATTTCTTCATTCATGGCCATCAACCAGTCATTTGCTTCTTTACTCGCCACATCCTCTTTATATAATTGAGGCTCCTCAGTGTCAATGTCTTCTCCAGTTGCTAAAGCGAAAGCAATGGAATCATGTTCACCTGAATTCACACATCCCACATATCTATCAGGTTGTCGAATGACCCTCCTTGATCTTCTTTTTTCTATTGATTATGATCCATCATCCTTCCCAGCATTAGCACCACTGGACGAAGATCCCATGGGTTGCTCTTGGGTTTCATCCTGTCCAGTTTGTTCACTACCACCTTGTTCTTTGTCACTTATCACAAATCTGCCTGGAGTTTGAGTTACAAACTCCACCTTCTAGCTAGCACCCCGTTCTTTGTTCCATGCTTGACTTGTATCACCTCCACCCTGAAGTTATGTTAATCTGTTGTGAGTAAACTACATACGATGAATTTGCATGCTAGTTAACATTATGAGATGAATTGGATGAAGTGATGATGTTAGGATCATGCTAGAAGTGAGGGGCGTGTTTTGATAATATTGTGTGATCTTTATTTATGATATGATTCTGGAATATACGCTTGCATGAATTAGGAAATCCATGCTAGTGAAGTATATTGCTTCAAAACATGTACTATGCTTACATATTTTTATGGTTGAATTGGAATGTAATATGTAATGATATAATGAATTGATGAACAAACATAGTTACATAATAATGGAAAAAAGGGAGAAAATGTATGACCAATATGTGTGAATTAATAATGAATTAATTATAATTGGGACATACATGTAATGGGGATAAAGGGTGGTAACCTAAACTTAGGCATATACGCTATCCGTATTTAACGGTGGCATGTTAGGTTGGAACATTACAATTGGGCAAAAAGATTAAGCCAAAAGACATCGAGTGGTTTTCTAGGAAACCATTTCCAAACATGGTCCCATCACGCGGGGGATAGAGGGATGTTGGCTATACAGAGACGCTAGACCAAGCATCATATTTGAGTGGGGGTAGATAGGGTGTAAACAAGTTGAGATAAGCACGAGCCTAGCTAAGATCAGCTCGGGCTCGTTTAAGTTATAAGAGGCTCGACTCGATTCAAGCTTTATAGTACATAGCTCGGCTTAATCTCGACTCATTTTTTTTTCTAACGAGCTTAAATAAGCTTAATCTTGGTTCGGTCTAGTTAAGAAGCTCGTTTACTAATACTCTAAATCCCTAATTCCTCAAATATGTTTTACTTTATTATCTAAAAATAATAATAAAGTATGTTATATATAGGCTCTTTTAGGCTCGCGAGCCTAATCGAGTTTAGTGATATACGCTCGAGCTTGAGATCGTTTGATAAACGAGTTTAATATTAGGCTCCATCTTGGCTTCGACTCGATTAAAATTAGTCTCAAGTCACACTTTTAATGAGTCGATCCTGAGTAGCTCACGTGTAGGTTGACTTGTTTTCCACCTTAATGGTACATGTAGCTTAGGAATGAGGCTTGGTGAGTTTGGGTTGCACTTTTAGGTAGTTAGTATCTTTTAGTATTAATACCACTTGGATATGTTATGTTGCTTTTCTTAGGTTTTGAACTACTCTTTTTACTTATGATGTTGGACATGGTTGTTTTTATGTAATATTGGTGATTGTTAAACGTTTTAATAAAGTCTTCCATTGCAATTTAACGTTAAATGATGTTTTAAACAAAAAAAATAACGATGCAATTCACGACGTTACATGTTCGAGGTGGTACCAACATTGGTTACAAGTCTCAAGGAGGAAATGATCGAGATATCGACGATACGATTTTAGCCACTATGGTGGCTGGACGGTTGAGGGATAGGGATGTCACTTGCTATGACATGGTTGCGTATAGCCTCCTATCTTAGAGGGGAGGAAGCATCGAGTTCTTAATAGGTGATGGATAAAGGAGATGGAAGGTGCCTTCCACACCAAATTTTTACCCAAGGAGGCAAACGTCCGACTCGCTATGGAATTTTACGTAATGAAGCGAGGGATTGTTTGGGATTTGATTGCCCATTCTATTATTGTGGATAAGATGGAGATGGGAGGACTTCTTCATCTGATCTAGGGAGGAGCAGGCGTCCCCGATGGAGATCAAGTGCATGATTTAAGAGTCCATGTTGGAGGCCCAACAAAGGACGAGTGAGTAGGTGTGGGTTTCTCAACACAAAATACTAAGAGATTCAAGACTAGTAATACTCGCTCAGGTGGTCTAAAGAGTTGCAGTTCTTTTGGAAAGTATGAGAAAATGCAAGAGGGTACTTATTGTGCTGTTGCATCAAGGTGTTTTAGATTTGGGTATGTTTTCTTCGCAACCAATTGGGTCACGTCAATGATAATTGTCCCAAGTGAGCAGGAGGGGTGGTATTGGATCCAATAATCGTTGTTATCGTTGGTATGTTTTAGTTGTGTTTATGATATCATTTGTATTCTTTTGATGCTTGTGTTAAATGGGTTGGTTTGAACTCGTGAGCAAGTTGTGCGATTAGATCGGATTCCATTTGCAAGGGTGTTTTTGTTACGTTGATATCATCCAAGCCATTTAAAGGAGCGATCGTGATGAACTTTCGTTCATCAGGGAGCTGTGTAGGATTGGAATATCATAGGCGTAGAAGTTTGAATTAAATCTTCTGCATGTGCTTATTTGATTAGGATTTTAGGGCGGAGGTAAATATTGGAAGGGATATGTGATTATGTTTTGAGCATATTCTTTGAGAATCGATAATGATACTAAATCGTTGAGCTAGTTCAAAGCTCTGATGTTTGTAGACGACATGTGATGATAGTTCGAACCCTAAGTGGGGGAGAACTGATTGTCCAAAATAAGTGTGTGAGGGGCCGTTTAACTTTCGAATTCGGCATCAAGGGGAAAAAATTGATGCATTGGTGTACAGGGTCTTCGGCTCATGTTTGTTGCTTCGCGGGAAGTGCAGTGATTAGTAGTTCATCATCAAAGTGTCATTTTTAAAAAAATTTCTGACGTGTTTCTCAAACATATGCCGGACATATTCCTCCTAAGTGTCATGTAGAACTCGGGATTAAAACAAATTTCGGGTGTGGTTCGGAGAGCCAAAGCACCATTCAGGTTTGCGCCTCCATGATATAATTCTATAATTATATGATTTTTTTAATGTATATAAAATTGTCACGTATCAAAAAGTGTCATGACTCGTCAAAGTTTGTCGTTGTTTGAGGCTTGATATTACCGTCATGTGACGCCTCACGTCATTTAAAACATTGGTTAATACATAATCCTTTGGCATTTTTGTAGATCAAAAATGTGATTTATTTTTTTCAAAACAAGGCCGTTTTGAAAAATATCTTCTAAATATAAGAATTTATTTTTGAAGTCTTTTCTATGACAAAAATAAAATAATAATAAAATAAAATAAAATAAAAAAATTCATTGTTTTGCATGTTAATACCCTATGATTTTTTTGTATGTTTAGAACTATGAATATTTAATTTTTTTGGCCACCAAAAACGTAGTTTTGATAACTTAGCAACTGTTCTTCTGAGAAGTGGGCAACTCATGGAGTTTAGGGATTGCATGCTTGGGACTTTTATTTTTTATTTAGAGAAAGGTCATGTATTCCCTAAAATAAACTAACCATGTGAATTCCTTCTTTTCGATTCTATCCATGGACATGCGCTTCTTCTTTTTTGACATTTGCTACTCTTTTTCGAATTCTATTCAATTTTTTTATTTGATATATATTTTATTAAACTTTAGTTAAACTTTTTATTGGATAATTTTGATAGAGTTGTATGGAAAGTAGAATGGTAATGTTAATGAACTCTAAGTAATTCAATGCATTATGGTCACCCCTAATTGTGAGACTAATTCATGAGTGGTCTTGGAAATCAAATCGCAAGTTATTTTGCCATCCGTGCGCTGTTCCTTGCGCAGCTCCTATTAACTACCAAGTCAAACCAAAAAACAAAATATACTTTCTCTATGAGAATCTTAGCTAGGTATTCACAACTAGTAGCATATAATTCCTAGAAGAAACCGCTAACGTAGTACTTTGGTATCCACAATAAGCACCAAATCTTTCTTGAATTCCTCGTGATAAGTGTTTATAGAATATTTTCTCCCTTGATAACTCCTACCATTCCCACCCCGTATTTAGTTTCTGGTGCTATAAAAACCCTGTAAAAAACATACTACATCAACACTCATGTAATATATATACACATAAAAACCTGATCTAAGTGTTGCATATATAAACGGGCTTAAACATCCACCAAGAAAGACGGATAGCCACTGATGATATATCAATGTGTTCTGGAAGGAAGCCTATCCATGTCAGAATTAGAGAAGGACTGGAGACCTTACCACAGAAACTGTAGCTGTGCTTTGCATAAACCAAAAGATGCAACCTCAATATCATATTTCCAGCACAAGAGAATTTCATATGCAAAAGATCTGTCATGGAATAATTGTTCATTGTCCATAACAGCTTTCTCAAGCTCAGCTCATTTTTCAAATCAATGTGATCATTCACTGTACAGAAAGAGAAAGGATTCATCTCGTGCTCTTATAAAGAGATAAATGATGCTCCCCGCCTTAGTTGGGAAAAATTAATTAGGAATTGCAAAAAGTGTATGTACTAGCTGTCCTCCATTTTAATGCACACTCTGTATGTTCCATGCGTTGTTTAGATAATCTACAATAAATACATATATACTGATGTACATTGTTATATGATAACATTTATATGTTCATGTTCATATATATTATATTAAAAACAATACTTAATAAATTCCAAAAGATATGTTATTAAATATTTGAAGGGAGCCTTTCAATGTGGGAAATCGACAAAGAGCGGAGACCATACCATAAAAGCTGCAGCTGTGCATTGCATAGATCGAAAGATGAAATCCCGACAGCTTGTTTCCATCAACAGAGAATATCATACAGAAAGAAAAAATCATGGAACATTAATTGTTCGTTGTCCAAAACTGTTACAATAAACCCCATTAAGTCTTCCAGTGCAAGTGATAAACCTTCATAAAATATGGTTTCCTCTGCAAGTGGAAGAGTTAGCTTTCCCTTTCTTCCAAAACATCATTGCAACTAGCACAAAGAACTTGATGTGCACATGACAATTCACAAGAAAACCAGAGAAACTTCATCTTTTGAACAATGACAAGACACAAGGGAAAATTCATCTATCGAACAGAGTATCCTCTCAAATCAATCATGTCTTCTTCTTTTTTATCAAAATCATCCGGTTCATGAAATCTCTCCCAGTAGTATCATCTTGAACAATACCCGAGAAGACTCTCCTGTGCTGATCGGTTGGTTTAATCATCAAGTGCTGATCTGGGTCGGTGGAATTTTATGCATGAGGAATCTTGTTTCAAACGATTCATGCCCACATACTGATTTATGGGATCATGCTAGAGTCTCATATCATCAACCGATTGATGGTCCTGTACAACAAATTATCAATCCTTTAATGTGCACGCCAGCTGTTTGATGACATTTGTACACAAGATATTTTTTGTGGGAGCAACCTGTGTCTCTACATACTCTGTCTCTGGAGATTTAATGAAGTGCGCGAGGAAAGAGTATACAGGTTTAGTAGAAAAAATTTAGTTCGAACCTGGAGTATAAAGAAGAATGGGAAATGGCCAACTGTAGAAAAGCATGTAAAGAAAAAATGGGTATGCTTTCTACCCATGAGAGAATGGATGATCAAGATATGTCACTTTTAAAATTCTGCCTTTTATTGAAAAAAATGATATAAGTACTTTTACATGTTTTTTAAAACTAATCTTAAAATGTCACTGTTTTCTGAAAAAACAATTATAACCACTGTTGTGATCTTATAAAAAATACATGCTCCAAATGCACTCCATCTAAAACATAATAATAGTTAATTTTACTATAGAATTTTATTTCATCTGATTCTAATCCTATTAGAAAACTGCCACACTAGCGACGGCCAAAGTCATTGGTAATGTATTCTACATATAAGGAATTGCAACTGACCAAAATTTTGCAACGGATGGGTAATTTTTCCCGACGGATCTAACCAAATATAACGACAGAAAAAACATGTCAACAATTACTACCCACTTTGTAGTACATGCACTTAATTAAACTAACTAGTCATCTAAACACAATTAACTACTTGAATGATGCAAGCAAACACATCTAAAATAAAAATAAGTTGCTGTCAGTACCGACCGTTTGCTAAAAGATTTCCACCAAATAACCTAAATAATCGCATAAAATCCACTAGTTTTTTTTACCCCTAGTAGATCAGGGATTGCTATATAGAAATACTCAAAAAAGAAAACATTCCTTCAAGGAGTCTACCCGTTTTCCAGTCTTCATTGTATCATTTTGTGTGGAAATACTAATAGTATGTACAATATTGATGGAGAACATAAGCATGTGCAAAAATAGTAATATCAGGTTAGACAGGATTTACATTCCAAAAGTGAAATAAACTTGATTTAAAGTCAGATATGATCGTATGCAAAATAAAATAATCAGGAACTTAGAGAACTCAAGCAATACAAGCAACTATTGACATTTGTGTTATACACTAGAAATCAAGTTGATAGATCAAAAATCGAAGCTTACGTTGACTTGAAGACCTGATACAAACAAAACAAAAAATCAAGATGAAAATAGGAAAACATATAAACAATAGGAATTCTTGGACAATAGCAAAAATAGAACAAAGAATCGTGTATAATAAAAAGATTCTTTTGAACATAACTTTTATTTTCCAAAGGATAATACAAAGAATCACATATAAATAAAATAGTTCAGTTGAATATAACTTTTATTCCAAAGGCAAGGTTTGCATGTATTAACTATATAAGTTATGCCAGTATAGATTCTATAAAAGTCAATTTAACTCGAACACCAAACGTTTAACAAAGATCATGTCTTCTAGTGAGCTAGCAAAGCAAAGCCAAGGAAAAAACAAAACAAGATGCTCACTCTTTTTGAGAATCCAAAGGACCATAGGTAATAGCATTAAATTCCTTCAAACAATTCGTTATTATTTGTAGGGACCTTTGTTGAGATGAATTCTTCAACATAATTTTAAGGTATCATTGATAACTCCTACCAAATCCACGGGTAAGGAAACCCTATAGTATTTAAATCCTATTTAAATTTCACACATGAACTAGCATATCATCGTCAGCACAACACCCACAAAAAGCATTCAAAACAACATTTGTTAGTTTAGTATTTTCAGGCACACACCTTCACAAATAAAGAGAGATGGCCACCAGAGTTGTTGTGGTAATACGTCATTTTGTTTTTGAAGGGAGCCTATCAATGTCTGAAATCGATAAAGAATGGAGCCCATACCACAAAAACTATAGTTGCGCATTGCATAGGCTAGAAGATGAAACCTCGAGAGCATGTTTCCATCATGCAAAATTTTCATATGGACAGACACCCTTATGGAAAAATTGTTCACCGTCTAAAATTGCTTCTTCATCAATCCTTCTTTAATCTTCTAGTGGAGGTGACTAGTCGGATAGAAAGGCAAAATAGCCTTTAAGGCAACAAATAAGAGACAAAAACTTGAAGGTGAATGTTTCGTGTTTTGGAGCGATGTAACCACTTCCTATGTTTTTCAAGATGGGAGAATTATATGGTACATCCATGTTAATTTTTTAAGGAAAAGAAAAAATATGTAGCCATGGGCACGTGGCACATCACATGGAGTCGGGTCTGTAAGCAATTAATGAATAACAAGCTATGGAGACGAAAAACTTCGTCGCCATAGGTGTAGTCACTAGCTACAACTTCGTCTCTATAGACCCCTTTTGTCGTCGCTGTAGGTCCCCTTTAGCAAAGACGTGTCACTATAGGTATATCTATGGCTTTGGAATTTGTCATCGCCTTAGGTCTTATCGCTATTGCCCCGGATTCTTGTTGTGGGCCAATTAAAGTTTTTTACTCGGAATATCATCATCTTACATGTGTCATTGCGTGGAAATGGTTTCATAACATGTAAACTTCAATCCCTACACATCTTGAATCTGTAGTTTAAAAGGTTCTTAATTCATGTTGTTTTATTTTTATTTTTTAATTTATTATTTTTATTATTTTTTTTTGAGGAGATACAAATGGAAAAAGGCAGGAAACAAGTAGTTGTATTGGTTCCAAAAAGTGTCCATGATTATTTGATACTTTTTTCTTTAACACGCCACACAATGAATTCATATATTCATGATTCCGATGATGTAAGGTTTACCAAATTGCACTAAAAATGGTTGTTCGTGAAAGTGCTTATACTTATTGAAGAAAATATATATGTGATTGATATTTCACACTACATGTCCTCTGGTAAATGGTTAAGCCTGTGCTGATATTGTTTTCTACAATTTCACGTCATTAACTTGATTCCTATTAGCCCACCTTTGAATAAGGAATTTAATATTGCCATCAACTTTGATCAAAATATAACTTTTAGGGTCGTGGAGACGTGATTAATAAGTAATTTATGGTAGCCAAAAATAGACGAAGCATGTGACTCATTCATGATTCTCCAAAAAGAAAAAGACATTCACAATAAAATTTCGACATTTCTTCCATGGATATCGAAAGCGAGCAAGATAAATATGCAAGCTCTGCCATTTCCATTTGCTAGGTTTAGTGCTCCTCATTTTCATTAAAAAAAAGAAAAAAAAACCATTGAAAGTCATCAATATAAAGACATGCTTCCGGATTCCATGAATTTGTGCTAAATTAAATTTGTTAAAACTATTTTCATATAGTTTAAGACAGCGTCAAGCCAAATATTTGCTAGTTATTATGGGGGCACAATTTTCTAGAGAATCACTTCTGCATATATAATAAAATCAACAAGTATTAAGATGCTACTCACTTTTTGTTGGTTAGTCCTATGAAAAGCCATCTTCTATGATTAAAAAATGTTGATTATGCTTTTCGTATGAACTATGCACATATTTATATTTCCTAAAACTACAAAATCTATGTTAGTCTTTTAAAACAAAGCCAACCTTTCAGCATATAGTCAAACCAAAAACAAAAATCACGTGAAAAAGGAAAAGAAATATCATTTGTATTACAGCACATAAAATCAAAAACCCAATGAAATCGATATAAAAACATACATTGTTACTATTCTTGCATGTTCTGCTCATAAGCAAAGACCAAAAAAAGCATTTGGGAACTTGCATGCTGACGTCGAGCACTATAAGCAATATTAGGGAAATCGTCTTGTACAAGATAATAGGTTCATAGATCAGATGTAGAACCCTAAGTTCATTTCATAAGTTGGTAAAACCAACAAATTCCATAAAAATAGGAAAAGCGCATAACAATAGGAATTCTTAGATAAAAACAAAGAATCACATATGGCCAAAAACATTAACTTATTTCTTCAAAGACATGGTTATGACCTACGTCTACCTAACTTGATAATAAAACTTTATGCTTGAAAAGATTCTATAAAAGGAATGTAAACTCAAACACCAAATGTTAAACAAGGATCCATGTCTTCTAGTAAGCTACCAAAGCCAAGGCAAAGAAAAACAAAACCAGATGCTCACAGTTTCTGAGAACCCAGGGACAATTGAATATCATTGAATTCCTTTTGTGAGATCTTGGTTTCAATGAAGCATCTAGGCCAAATCGTCCTAGAACTACACAAAGTAACTTTTTGGTATCTTTTCTTCCTAGACAACTCCTACCAAATCCACCCCTTAATCAGATCCTTCTATTATATAAACCTTGATAAAAAAATATTAATACAATCACACATAACACCATCACCACACCTCCCACATAAACAAATTAAAACATCATTTCATTGTAGTATATTCAGGCACTAACAAACAGTAATGGACACTGGCGCAGCTGCGATGATGCTTCATTGTGTTTTTGAAGGGAGCCTTTCAATGTCGGAAATCGACAAAGAGCGAAGACCATACCATAAAAACTGCAGCTGTGCATTGCATAGATCGAAAGATGAAATCCCGACAGCTTGTTTCCATCAACAGAGAATATCATACAGAAAGAAAAAATCATGGAACATTAATTGTTTTTGTCCAAAACTGTTACCATAAACCCCATTCAGTCTTCCAGTGCAAGTGATAAACCTTCATAAAATATGGTTTCCTCTGCAAGTGGAAGACTTAGCCTTCCCTTTCTTCCCAAACTCATCATTGCAACTAGCACAAAGAAATTGATGTGCACATGACAATTCACAAGAAAACCAGAGAAACTTCATCTTTTGAACAATGACAAGACACAAGGGAAAATTCATCTATCGAACAGAGTATCCTCTCAAATCAATCATGTCTTCTTCTTTTTTATCAAAATCATCCGGTTCATGAAATCTCTCCCAGTAGTATCATCTTGAACAATACCCGAGAAGACTCTCCTGTGCTGATCGGTTGGTTTAATCATCAAGTGCTGATCTGGGTCGGTGGAATTTTATGCATGAGGAATCTTGTTTCAAACGATTCATGCCCACATACTGATTTATGGGATCATGCTAGAGTCTCATATCATCAACCGATTGATGGTCCTGTACAAGAAATTATCAATCCTTTAATGTGCACGCCAGCTGTTTGATGACATTTGTACACAAGATATTTTTTGTGGGAGCAACCTGTGTCTCTACATACTCTGTCTCTGGAGATTTAATGAAGTGCGCGAGGAAAGAGTATACTGGTTTAGTAGAAAAAATTTAGTTCGAACCTGGAGTATAAAGAAGAATGGGAAATGGCCAACTGTAGAAAAGCATGTAAAGAAAAAATGGGTATGCTTTCTACCCATGAGAGAATGGATGATCAAGATATGTCACTTTTAAAATTCTGCCTTTTATTGAAAAAAATGATATAAGTACTTTTACATGTTTTTTAAAACTAATCTTAAAATGTCACTGTTTTCTGAAAAACAATTATAACCACTGTTGTGATCTTATAAAAAATACATGCTCCAAATGCACTCGATCTAAAACATAATAATAGTTAATTTTACTATAGAATTTAATTTCATCTGATTCTAATCCTATTAGAAAACTGCCACACTAGGGATGGCCAAAGTCATTGGTAATGTATACTACATATAAGGAATTGCAACTGACCAAAATTTTGCAACGTATGGGTAATTTTTACCGACGGATCTAACCAAATATAGCGACAGAAAAAACATGTCAATAATTACTACCCACTTTGTAGTACATGCACTTAATTAAACTAACTAGTCATCTAAACACAATTAACTACTTGAATAATGCAACCAAACACATATAAAAAAAAAGTTGCTGTCAGTAACGACCGTTTGCTAAACGATTTCCACCAAACAACCTAAATAATCGCATAAAATCCACTAGTTTTTTTTACCCCTAGTAGGTCAGGGATTGCTATATAGAAATACTCAAAAAAGAAAACATTCCTTCAAGGAGTCTACCCGTTTTTCAGTCTTCATTGTATCATTTTGTGTGGAAATACTAATAGTATGTACAATATTGATGGAGAACATAAGCATGTGCAAAAATAGTAATATCAGGTTAGACAGGATTTACATTCCAAAAGTGAAATAAACTTCATTTAAAGTCAGATATGATCGTATCCAAAATAAAATAATCAGGAACTTAGAGAAGTCAAGCAATACAAGCAACTATTGACATTTGTGTTATACACTAGAAATCAACTTGATAGATCAAAAATCGAAGCTTACGTTGACTTGAAGACCTGATACAAACAAAACAAAAAATCAAGATGAAAATAGGAAAACATATAAACAATAGGAATTCTTGGACAATAGCAAAAATAGAACAAAGAATCGTGTATAATAAAAAGATTCTTTTGAACATAACTTTTATTTTCCAAAGGATAATATAAAGAATCACATATAAACAAAATAGTTCAGTTGAATATAACTTTTATTCCAAAGACAAGGTTTGCATGTGTTAACTATATAAGTTATGCCAGTATAGATTCTATAAAAGTCAATTTAACTCGAACACCAAACGTTAGAGATCATGTCTTCTAGTGAGCTACCAAAGCAAAGACAAGGAAAAAACAAAACAAGATGCTCACTCTTTTTGAGAATCCAAAGGACCATAGGTAATAGCATTAAATTCCTTCAAACAATTCGTTATTATTTGTAGGGACCTTTGTTGAGATGAATTCTTCAACATAATTTTAAGGTATCATTGATAACTCCTACCAAATCCACGGGTAAGGAAACCCTATAGTATTTAAATCCTATTTAAATTTCACACATGAACTAGCATATCATCGTCAGCACAACACCCACAAAAAGCATTCAAAACAACATTTGTTAGTTTAGTATTTTCAGGCACACACCTTCACAAATAAAGAGAGATGGCCACCAGAGTTGTTGTGGTAATACGTCATTTTGTTTTTGAAGGGAGCCTATCAATGTCTGAAATCGATAAAGAATGGAGCCCATACCACAAAAACTATAGTTGCGCATTGCATAGGCTAGAAGATGAAACCTCGAGAGCATGTTTCCATCATGCAAAATTTTCATATGGACAGACACCCTTATGGAAAAATTGTTCACCGTCTAAAATTGCTTCTTCATCAATCCTTCTTTAATCTTCTAGTGGAGGTGACTAGTCGGATAGAAAGGCAAAATAGCCTTTAAGGCAACAAATAAGAGACAAAAACTTGAAGGTGAATGTTTCGTGTTTTGGAGCGATGTAACCACTTCCTATGTTTTTCAAGATGGGAGAATTATATGGTACATCCATGTTAATTTTTTAAGGAAAAGAAAAAATATGTAGCCATGGGCACGTGGCACATCACATGGAGTCGGGTCTGTAAGCAATTAATGAATAACAAGCTATGGAGACGAAAAACTTCGTCGCCATAGGTGTAGTCACTAGCTACAACTTCGTCTCTATAGACCCCTTTTGTCGTCGCTGTAGGTCCCCTTTAGCAAAGACGTGTCACTATAGGTATATCTATGGCTTTGGAATTTGTCATCGCCTTAGGTCTTATCGCTATTGCCCCGGATTCTTGTTGTGGGCCAATTAAAGTTTTTTACTCGGAATATCATCATCTTACATGTGTCATTGCGTGGAAATGGTTTCATAACATGTAAACTTCAATCCCTACACATCTTGAATCTGTAGTTTAAAAGGTTCTTAATTCATGTTGTTTTATTTTTATTTTTTAATTTATTATTTTTATTATTTTTTTTTGAGGAGATACAAATGGAAAAAGGCAGGAAACAAGTAGTTGTATTGGTTCCAAAAAGTGTCCATGATTATTTGATACTTTTTTCTTTAACACGCCACACAATGAATTCATATATTCATGATTCCGATGATGTAAGGTTTACCAAATTGCACTAAAAATGGTTGTTCGTGAAAGTGCTTATACTTATTGAAGAAAATATATATGTGATTGATATTTCACACTACATGTCCTCTGGTAAATGGTTAAGCCTGTGCTGATATTGTTTTCTACAATTTCACGTCATTAACTTGATTCCTATTAGCCCACCTTTGAATAAGGAATTTAATATTGCCATCAACTTTGATCAAAATATAACTTTTAGGGTCGTGGAGACGTGATTAATAAGTAATTTATGGTAGCCAAAAATAGACGAAGCATGTGACTCATTCATGATTCTCCAAAAAGAAAAAGACATTCACAATAAAATTTCGACATTTCTTCCATGGATATCGAAAGCGAGCAAGATAAATATGCAAGCTCTGCCATTTCCATTTGCTAGGTTTAGTGCTCCTCATTTTCATTAAAAAAAAGAAAAAAAAACCATTGAAAGTCATCAATATAAAGACATGCTTCCGGATTCCATGAATTTGTGCTAAATTAAATTTGTTAAAACTATTTTCATATAGTTTAAGACAGCGTCAAGCCAAATATTTGCTAGTTATTATGGGGGCACAATTTTCTAGAGAATCACTTCTGCATATATAATAAAATCAACAAGTATTAAGATGCTACTCACTTTTTGTTGGTTAGTCCTATGAAAAGCCATCTTCTATGATTAAAAAATGTTGATTATGCTTTTCGTATGAACTATGCACATATTTATATTTCCTAAAACTACAAAATCTATGTTAGTCTTTTAAAACAAAGCCAACCTTTCAGCATATAGTCAAACCAAAAACAAAAATCACGTGAAAAAGGAAAAGAAATATCATTTGTATTACAGCACATAAAATCAAAAACCCAATGAAATCGATATAAAAACATACATTGTTACTATTCTTGCATGTTCTGCTCATAAGCAAAGACCAAAAAAAGCATTTGGGAACTTGCATGCTGACGTCGAGCACTATAAGCAATATTAGGGAAATCGTCTTGTACAAGATAATAGGTTCATAGATCAGATGTAGAACCCTAAGTTCATTTCATAAGTTGGTAAAACCAACAAATTCCATAAAAATAGGAAAAGCGCATAACAATAGGAATTCTTAGATAAAAACAAAGAATCACATATGGCCAAAAACATTAACTTATTTCTTCAAAGACATGGTTATGACCTACGTCTACCTAACTTGATAATAAAACTTTATGCTTGAAAAGATTCTATAAAAGGAATGTAAACTCAAACACCAAATGTTAAACAAGGATCCATGTCTTCTAGTAAGCTACCAAAGCCAAGGCAAAGAAAAACAAAACCAGATGCTCACAGTTTCTGAGAATCCCAGGGACAATTGAATATCATTGAATTCCTTTTGTGAGATCTTGGTTTCAATGAAGCATCTAGGCCAAATCGTCCTAGAACTACACAAAGTAACTTTTTGGTATCTTTTCTTCCTAGACAACTCCTACCAAATCCACCCCTTAATCAGATCCTTCTATTATATAAACCTTGATAAAAAAATATTAATACAATCACACATAACACCATCACCACACCTCCCACATAAACAAATTAAAACATCATTTCATTGTAGTATATTCAGGCACTAACAAACAGTAATGGACACTGGCGCAGCTGCGATGATGCTTCATTGTGTTTTTGAAGGGAGCCTTTCAATGTCGGAAATCGACAAAGAGCGAAGACCATACCATAAAAACTGCAGCTGTGCATTGCATAGATCGAAAGATGAAATCCCGACAGCTTGTTTCCATCAACAGAGAATATCATACAGAAAGAAAAAATCATGGAACATTAATTGTTTTTGTCCAAAACTGTTACCATAAACCCCATTCAGTCTTCCAGTGCAAGTGATAAACCTTCATAAAATATGGTTTCCTCTGCAAGTGGAAGACTTAGCCTTCCCTTTCTTCCCAAACTCATCATTGCAACTAGCACAAAGAAATTGATGTGCACATGACAATTCACAAGAAAACCAGAGAAACTTCATCTTTTGAACAATGACAAGACACAAGGGAAAATTCATCTATCGAACAGAGTATCCTCTCAAATCAATCATGTCTTCTTCTTTTTTATCAAAATCATCCGGTTCATGAAATCTCTCCCAGTAGTATCATCTTGAACAATACCCGAGAAGACTCTCCTGTGCTGATCGGTTGGTTTAATCATCAAGTGCTGATCTGGGTCGGTGGAATTTTATGCATGAGGAATCTTGTTTCAAACGATTCATGCCCACATACTGATTTATGGGATCATGCTAGAGTCTCATATCATCAACCGATTGATGGTCCTGTACAACAAATTATCAATCCTTTAATGTGCACGCCAGCTGTTTGATGACATTTGTACACAAGATATTTTTTGTGGGAGCAACCTGTGTCTCTACATACTCTGTCTCTGGAGATTTAATGAAGTGCGCGAGGAAAGAGTATACTGGTTTAGTAGAAAAAATTTAGTTCGAACCTGGAGTATAAAGAAGAATGGGAAATGGCCAACTGTAGAAAAGCATGTAAAGAAAAAATGGGTATGCTTTCTACCCATGAGAGAATGGATGATCAAGATATGTCACTTTTAAAATTCTGCCTTTTATTGAAAAAAATGATATAAGTACTTTTACATGTTTTTTAAAACTAATCTTAAAATGTCACTGTTTTCTGAAAAACAATTATAACCACTGTTGTGATCTTATAAAAAATACATGCTCCAAATGCACTCGATCTAAAACATAATAATAGTTAATTTTACTATAGAATTTAATTTCATCTGATTCTAATCCTATTAGAAAACTGCCACACTAGGGATGGCCAAAGTCATTGGTAATGTATACTACATATAAGGAATTGCAACTGACCAAAATTTTGCAACGTATGGGTAATTTTTACCGACGGATCTAACCAAATATAGCGACAGAAAAAACATGTCAATAATTACTACCCACTTTGTAGTACATGCACTTAATTAAACTAACTAGTCATCTAAACACAATTAACTACTTGAATAATGCAACCAAACACATATAAAAAAAAAGTTGCTGTCAGTAACGACCGTTTGCTAAACGATTTCCACCAAACAACCTAAATAATCGCATAAAATCCACTAGTTTTTTTTACCCCTAGTAGGTCAGGGATTGCTATATAGAAATACTCAAAAAAGAAAACATTCCTTCAAGGAGTCTACCCGTTTTTCAGTCTTCATTGTATCATTTTGTGTGGAAATACTAATAGTATGTACAATATTGATGGAGAACATAAGCATGTGCAAAAATAGTAATATCAGGTTAGACAGGATTTACATTCCAAAAGTGAAATAAACTTCATTTAAAGTCAGATATGATCGTATCCAAAATAAAATAATCAGGAACTTAGAGAAGTCAAGCAATACAAGCAACTATTGACATTTGTGTTATACACTAGAAATCAACTTGATAGATCAAAAATCGAAGCTTACGTTGACTTGAAGACCTGATACAAACAAAACAAAAAATCAAGATGAAAATAGGAAAACATATAAACAATAGGAATTCTTGGACAATAGCAAAAATAGAACAAAGAATCGTGTATAATAAAAAGATTCTTTTGAACATAACTTTTATTTTCCAAAGGATAATATAAAGAATCACATATAAACAAAATAGTTCAGTTGAATATAACTTTTATTCCAAAGACAAGGTTTGCATGTGTTAACTATATAAGTTATGCCAGTATAGATTCTATAAAAGTCAATTTAACTCGAACACCAAACGTTAGAGATCATGTCTTCTAGTGAGCTACCAAAGCAAAGACAAGGAAAAAACAAAACAAGATGCTCACTCTTTCTGAGAATCCAAAGGACCAAAGGTAATAGCATAAAATTCCTTCAAACAATTCGTTATTATTTGTAGGGACCTTTGTTGAGATGAAGCATCCTGAGAAAATGTTCCTTGAATTCTTCAACATAATTTTAAGGTATCATTGATAACTCCTACCAAATCCACGGGTAAGGAAACCCTTATAGTATTTAAATTCTATTTAAATTTCACACATGAACTAGCATATCATAGTCAGCACAACACCCACAAAAAGCATTCAAAACAACATTTGTTAGTTTAGTATTTTCAGGCACACACCTTCACAAATAAAGAGAGATGGCCACCGGAGCTTTTGTGGTAATACGTCATTTTGTTTTTGAAGACAGCCTATCAATGGCTGAAATCGATAAAGAATGGAGCCCATACCACAAAAACTATAGTTGCGCATTGCATGGGCTAGAAGATGAAACCTCGAGAGCATGTTTCCATCATGCAAAATTTTCATATGGACAGACACCCTTATGGAAAAATTGTTCACCGTCTAAAATTGCTTCTTCATCAATCCTTCTTTAATCTTCTAGTGGAGGTGACTAGTCAGATAGAAAGGCAAAATAGCCTTTAAGGCAAAAAATAAGAGACAAAAACTTGAAGGTGAATGTTTCGTGTTTTGGAGCGATGTAACCACTTCCTATGTTTTTCAAGATGGGAGAATTATATGGTACATCCATGTTAATTTTTTTAAGGAAAAGAAAAAATATGTAGCCATGGGCACGTGGCACATCACATGGAGTTGGGTATGTAAGCAATGAATGAATAACAAGCTATGGAGACGAAAAACTTCGTCGCTATAGGTGTAGTCACTAGCTACAACTTCGTCTCTGTAGACCCCTTTTGTCGTCGCTGTAGGTCCCCTTTAGCAAAGACGTGTCACTATAGGTATATCTATGGCGTTGGAATTTGTCATCTTGTCGCTATTGCCCCTGATTCTTGTTGTGGGCCAATTAAAGTTTTTTACTTGGAATATCATCGTCATACATGTGTCATTGCGTGGAAATGGTTTCATAACATGTAAACTTCAATCCTTACACATCTTGAATCCGTAGTCTAAAAGGTTCTTAATTCATGTTGTTTTTTTTTTTTTTTTTTTTTTTTTTTTTTTTTTTTTTTTTTTTTTTGAGGAGATACAAATGGAAAAAGGCAGGAAACAAGTAGTTGTATTGGTTCCAAAAAGTGTCCATGATTATTTGATACTTTTTTCTTTAACACGCCAAACAATGAACTCATATATTCATGATTCCGATGATCTAAGGTTTACCAAATTGCACAAAAAATGGTTGTTCGTGAAAGTGCTTATACTTATTGAAGAATATATATATGTGATTGATATTTCACACTACATGTCCTCAGGTAAATGGTTAAGCCTGTGTTGATGTTGTTTTCTACAATTTCACGTCATTAACTTGATTCCTATTAGCCCAGGCAGACCTTTTAATAAGGAATTTAATCTTGCCATCAACTTTCATCAAAATATAACTTTTAGGGTCGTTGAGACGTGATTAATAAGTAATTTATGGTAGCCAAAAATAGATGACGCATGTGACTCATTCATGATTCTCCAAAAAGAAAAAACATTGACAATTAAAGTTTGACATTCCTTCCATAGATATCGAAAACGAGCAAGAAAAAACATTGACAATAAAAGTTCTTATGACCAAAATGCTTTTTATATAAAGGTTTTGATTACCAGTTTATGAAGTCATATCATACTTTGTGAAAACATAAAATAGCCAAATTTACTCTTAAAACTTTGTACAAACGCTCGTCTAGTTTATATGTAAAACTCATAAGTTTCAATTTTTATAAACTTTGTAAATCCGTGTCGTATTATTAATTAAGTATTATCTTACTTAATTTGGAAATTGACACTTAACCAGTGGGGCAAACTCATCCCAAAATACTTTTCAATAACCGGTTTCTTATGTCGTAGGGAGAGGTAGTTAACAGTCTAAACACTCTTACACACTCGGCCCAAATCGGGAGGATTGACTCAATCTAGACCTATACTTCTTCGAATAAAAATCTTCAATATAACAATTTGTCTATAACCGACACTGTACGTCGCTCCTCCACAAGCCACACCGGCGCAATATAAATAACAATGGATTAACGGTTATAGAGTGGGTTTCGATCTAAGATTTTGTCCTTATGAAAGAAATTACGCCCACACAAAACTCTCCCTTTTACCCCCTTTCAATACATTGGGTTTCGATCTAGGATTTTGTCCTTATGAAAGAAATTACGCCCACACAAAACTCTCCCTTTTAACCCCTTTAAATACATTGAGTTTCAATCTAGGATTTTGTCCTTATGAAAGAAATTACGCCCACACAAAACTCTCCCTTTTACCCCCTTTCAATACATTGGGTTTCGATCTAGGATTTTGTCCTTATGAAAGAAATTACGCCCACACAAAACTCTCCCTTTTACCTCCTCAGGGTTCTTTCTCATCGCTGATGGCAGGAAAACGAAAGGAATCAACAGCAGCGACTGGCGGCGGTGGAGCAGGTGTCAAAGTGGCTGTTCGGTGGTTGAACAGGAGGAACACCACCGGTGCTTGGCTGATCGAAGGAGGCAGAAAGCGGGGGTGGCAGCAGAGCCATTGCCGGCAGTTTGTGCAGCAAGGCTGCTCCGGCGGCTCTTGGCTGTCGTCAACAGCGATGGTGGCGGAGCAAAGTAGCAGTGGATGTTCTCCAGCGAACCCTCGTGGGTTCCTTTCTCATCACAGGTTAGTCCAATGACAACAACAATAATAGGGTGTGTTTGGGTTGATGTCTTCTTGATTGCAGGAAAATCTCCACTTCCGGTGGAGGTTTGGGTTGATTCAATTTACAGGAATTGCACAAGGAAGAAGATAGAAGAAAAAGGTTGCTGGACCTTTTGTTTTTGGACAACCACGAATTGAGAAAAGAAACAATAAGGAACAACAAAAGTAGGGGTGCAAACGAGCCAAGCTACTCGTGAGCTACTCTAGATCGAATCGTTAAAAGCTCGACTCGAGATCGAATTTAAACGAGCCCGAGCCGAGCTCGAGCTTAATATTAGGCTTGTTTATTAAATGAGCTCGAGCTCGAGCCTGTTACTTGGCTCGATTAGGCTCGCGAGCCTAAACGAGCCTACATATATATATAATATATTTTTATTTTTAAATATTAAAATAAATAATATTTTAATAAATACCATTTTAGGAAATTAGAGTATACTGTATACGAGTCGAGCCCAAACTGTGCCCGAGCCCGTACAATTCTTAACGAACCGATCTCGAGCTTTGTACCATAAGACTCGAAACGAGCCGAGCTCGAGCTCGAGCCTATAAATATTTAAACGAGCTGAGCCCGAGCCTGGTCAGGCTCGCACTCGGCTCGTTTGCAGCCCTAAACAAAAGCATGAGAAGTTTCTTTTGATTGTTGTTTTGGTTAAAGTGAAGTGTAGAAGAAACATCACTTGGTTGTCCATTCTCTTCACTATTGTACTTTTATATATATTTAGAAGCAATGTATTGTTCTAATCATTCTATGTATTGGTGTATATATTAACATGTATTTGTATATGTATAAACATGCATGTATTTTGTGTATGTATTGAGTGTTGTGGTAAAAGTGTAAGTGTAGGTACTATAGCCATATAGCTAGTAATTTAAAATCAATTATGCTCGATTCAAAGTGTCAAAATACAAGGTTATATTTGGAATATCTATAATAATGATATTTTCTAACTTTCTTGATTCGCTTTACTTTGATCCGGATATCAAATAATTTTTCTGAATGACGACTAATACTCTCGGTTATGAGGTTTCCAAAAAGTCAGACGAATCTTAAATCTGATAAGTATAACTCTGGTAAAATTCGTTTAAAGTTTCGCGACTTATAGGGTCGGATTCGACAGATTTTCCGAATCTGATTTCGGTTGAGTTTAAAAATACATTATAAAAATATAATAAATTAATAGACCGTAGTCTGAATTCAAAATTGTGCTAAAAAAACAATTTACGAGACTCGTAGTTATTCTAAACGAAACAATGCATGGTTCGTAACTTTCTCATACGACCTCCGTTTTGGTTGTTCTTTATATTCACGAAATCAGAAAAACATAACCTATTCAAATATCTTATCCATGTCTCTCAAATAGATCTGATGCAAAAATTTATTTTTAACGCCACAAATAAATTAAATTTTTAGCGATTTTCAATTCGATTCTCAACGACAAATGTTTTGAGCATTTTGAGATGTTCTCAAAGTAATTATAGATATAATATTTTTAATAGATTTTATAAACATAAAATTACACGAAATTGGTCTTTATTGCATAACGGTTCGCGGTGGTTTGACCGCCGAACTCTAATCAATTTTTACCATTTGTTACATTATCCCCCCTTTGAAAGGAATTTCGTCCCGAAATTCAACGTGTAGATAACATTATAAAAATAAAATCGGAGGAATTTTCTTTTTGCTTGATCCACACATGATCATTCTATAGTCGTTTTATGTCGCTTAACTCAAGATTGGGTACTCGGTCGAACAAATGGCTCTATTCTAATCCCTCAAAAAAAGAAATGAATAGAGAATACGATTGAGTTATGTATTTTAAGGTTATCGAATCTTATATAGATATTTTATCGGGTGTACTTTCCCAATTTTGAAATATGCGCACGGTTTCCTAGCTCACTTCAGTGAAATAAAGATAACAAGTGTGTTATCGGATCGACACTCCCTGACATTTGGCATATGAAAGACGTCGTATACACCGTTTAGTTATCAAGATAACTTAATACAAATATCAGGACCAAATTCTGTTAAGAATTTCTAAGGTCCTTTGAGTTGCAAGTTTAACCAGCCTCGTTCTCTAAGACGAATCATTTCTCTAAAAGAATAGATGTTTAAAAGCTACACATTCTCCGACTTGGAAGTCGAGAGACTTATATTTTTCATTCACATAACTCTCTTTTCATTCATGACCAGTCTAAAATCTTTAGTCGGTTCACACAATCTTTTCTGTGATCTCACGAGTGATTCTTGGATTCACCTACAACACATCACTTGCATGCTCTTTGTTCAATTTCGCATCTTCAATCATTGCTCAACTTATCGGCGATCAACACTTTCATCGTACAAAGCCTCAAGTGGTGAGGTCTTTATGCTAGTGCGACAACTATCATTGTAGGGAATTCAATTAACAAAATGAGTATTCCATGCAATATACAAGCCTATCATACAGGTTCAGAGCATATTACTCAAGTCTAGATGGTTCATTCGGTCTGACCGTCCTCAAGGATTTCAATGGTTGTCAAAACTAATAGGTGAATCTACTATCTTAGTAGGGGATGATTGAGATCGGCACCTCGTGCAGTCTGATGATTGGGCAAGTTCTGGTTAGCTTTTCCATTTAACATGGTTTTTAGATCAGCAGGAAGTAGGCGTACTTATTCAATCATTGGACCACTACCCGAATAGAATTAGAACCCATTAGGTTTCTTGGGTAGTTTTGATATAAAGTCCATTAACGTTGGTTCCCATTTGTACTTGGGTATTTCTCTACCATTACTCTAGTCCCGAGTGTTTCTGACATTCTGCATTTGGTACAAGTCTGACATTTGTCCACTCAAGTGGCAATCTTCTCTTTCATGCACGTTCATCAATTCAATTCTTTCAAATCTAAAAACATTTAGTCAGAGCCTGGATGGATGGATATGACACTTTTATCTGTGAGCGTTTTCTAAGACTATGCTCCCGTGTTCACTGCACTTAAGCGTACAAATTTGGCTCATAAAGTATCACGTCCCGTCATCCACCTGATTATCCAATCTTCACAAAGCTTCACTCGCGAAGCCTTTCCTCTCTCAGAGACTCGAGTTAAACTTCTCGAATTTGAGCTGTAGGTTGTGAATGGATATTCATAGTTAACATTTTTACTCAACAGGGTTTGGTACATTCTTTTCGGCTCAATACATTTTCTACTATGTCAATCTCATTACAATGTTAACGAATCTCACACGTCCCGATGACAACAAATTTCTCATTTATGTCATTCAACCAGAAGTATAGGCAAAACCTTATCTCAATTAATCTATGTGTACCTCAATCCTTTATGTACGTGTCGTCGTAGATGAACAAGTTCTTTGTTCTTTCAGAAAAGTAGGATTGGTGCATTTACACTATAGTTGTTCCAACTTTTGGAGTATAATTTCTCACTTATTTTTCCAGTTGGACTTTGCTACCTTTTGGTGTTGACATAATTGACGGTTGGGCTACCACTGGTAGTACCCAACATAAATTCTTTTGTTGTTAAATTTCCAGCGTTCATTTCTTGGGAAGAAGTCTTCACTTACACTTCCACATTTGACCAAATCCTTCACATTTGATTAGGTCCTTCACATTTGATCTTTAGGGTGAGAAAGCAACTTTAGGTTCTTCTCCGACTTGTCATCATAAGTCACCATGTCTTTCTCGTGGGGTAGGCTTCATCATACCGTTTTCTTGTAGTGCAGATTTAGACACAATGGGGAGGTACAAGCTTCCGCTCGGAATTGATATAAAGTCTATAAGTAAAGATCGATTGTTCATGGTTACAGCTAAGGGGGGGTCATATAACGACTTGATGTGACACAAACAAAACCGTGTCATATAGACAACGATACTGGACTCTTGGTGACATACACACAAGATTGACGTGACAAAAATGATTTGATAGGTGTTAGAATGAAATTTATTAAAATTTTGCGAGTAGGTTTCCGACAGCGAACTAGTTGTCTCTACTCTACATATTTCCTACAATCTATTAGATTCATGACTTAGAATAGATTTAACTTTAAGGTTCACGAATATTTCTCCACGCACCTAAAACACAAATACTCCAGCATACGAGTCGTTAGTGAGTAACGTACCAATTACTACTGATAGTTCTTGGATTTCATTCCTAGTTTTGATTGAGATTTCCCCGATTCGAGTTGTTACTTCCTGGTTCTTTAGCCTTGGGCAGTTCTTCTTAACTTGCCCATTTTCACCATTTTCGTAACAAGCTTTTCTTCCACCAATGCTTGTTCTAATATCTGCATTTCATCTCTTAGTATCACACTCCTATGAGCATCATCTATAGTCCTACTCAAGTCGTGGCATAAGCAGAGTCGATGCCCACAATTTACACATAATAGTTCTACTCGGTAAAATTTGTGTCCTTAAAAGTGTAGGTGACAACTTAACACGATAACCTTCCGTACGGGAGCTGACATGAAATACCAATTCCATCTTTTCACCCAGAGAGTCATTCCTACAATCCATTCAATGTCGTAGAAGGATCTAGGTTGACGTTACTACTACTTCCACATTTGTTGCTTCCGAAATCTACCTTGTTCAGAGTCATTGTTCCTATTGGCTTGTAAGTTACCAAAGTGTTAGCTACTAGTTGTTCGATCATTAATTCAATCGTAGTTGCGTCGAGCGATTTTGTTAATGTCGAACGATCACTCGTTAATCTCTTGTGAGACATCGCTTTGTCCCTTTATAATTTGTTCAAGGAGAAATAAGTCGCGTGGAAATATTTTTGCGAATATAAGCGATAAAATTACAATTATGCCAAACGTGTAGAATTGACGTGGGTTTGCCCAAGATTAAATCTACTCACTACTAGAAAAACAGTCTTTTACGACGCGCAATGCGTGTCGTAAAACGCTCAGACGACGCGCAAATGCGTGTCAAGGAAGGCCCTGTCATAACGAGAGACGACACGCTTTTGCGCGTCGTCTGTTTACGACGCGCATTTATGACACGAATTTACGACGCACAGTTACGACACGCAATGCGTATGAAGGAAGGCCCTGTCATAAAGGAAGACGACACGCATTTGCGTGTCGTAATCTTAGGACGCACGTTTAGGACACGCATTGCGTATCATTAAAGCCCCTGTCATAAATGAAGATGACACGCATTTGTGTGTCATAAACTTCAACAACCATTTACGATATACATATACGACGTGCCTTTAATATACTCATTTACGTGTAATACAAAAATATATAAACAGATATATATCAAAATAATCAATTTCATCCAATAACAACATGTCAAAAAATTGTAATACATCGGTATTAAGGGATCTAATTGTACATTGTTATTAAGAGATTTTCCCTAACTATATAACCTAATACAACATTTCTATTAAGGGCACCTTCTTGTTTCAGATATCGTGTCAAAAAAAATCTTCCATATCATTGGTTTGCCACCGATTCCTTTCGTGAATAAACAGATGGAGTGACTCCGCTTTTTTTCAGTAGCACATACCGGTTCCTTTCGTGAATCTACTTGGGTTGATCAAGCCGATTACTAATTCTGATTTATTTATAGTTTATACTTACTGAAACATGTCCATGGCCACTCATTGAGAAGCCTTCCCCTCACTAAGCTTCCGAATTACCTGCAAATCCAGTTGAAATAAATTTCCCAAACAAAAATAAATAAATAAATAAATTGGTCAATTACAAAAGCATAAATAAAAATACTTACAGTTCCAAGGGTTAGAAGACTTTTGTTAATGTAAGATCTTTCCTTTCTCCTCAATCTAGTTGATTCATTTTTTGAGATTTTTGTCTATTCCTTTTCCGATTCCACCACACCAAACACTACTTAAGTTTTTATAAAATGGAAAAAAAAGTGAAGAGTCATACTCCAGAAATGGTATGTGTTGATGGTGTTCCAAGAAGATCGGTTATTAATTCCAACCGATGAACAACAAGGTCAGCAATAACAGATGTTGAATGTGGGAACACTGTAGCTTTTGCCACCGGCAAGGTACATACATACATACATACACTTACTTTTTATTTTAAGAGAATATAATAATAATGATAAAGAGATGTATCCTTATAGCCCAAAGAACCTAGTGCAACTTCAGCGTGGGTTTTTTCTCAGATTTGTTTTCACTTTCCTTGTCATCTTGTGGCTCTTGATCCTTAAAAAGGCTCATGCACTCCTCTTTCCTATACATAGCAATAAATGGTACCTGATAACAAAGATGTTACAAGTTACACGGATCCCAAGAAGATTTGGTCCTTTTAAAATAGGGATCAGATTGAACACTTACATCTAATTTCTGGACATGCATGCATAAATTCTAAAAACCGCATAATGTCATCCTTAACTATTGCCAGGTCATGCCCTTTTTCGGTTGTTCTATCGCGTCCTCTGCCAAACAATACCACACCCTTTTGAAGTCGATGAAGAATCCAAGTACTCTCCTCTTCTATACTCATTTTATCTGTTGATGGAGGATCAGTGCTTTCCTCAGATATCTACAAAGACAAAAGTTGAACAACAATTAATACATAATAGATGGTGAAATATATAGTATGTAAATGTGAGTATTTTGACCTCGATTCTTTCTGGAATATCTATCTCCCGAATGTACTCACCTTTTTCAGTTTTGTATTTATTGGAAAGAATGGTGCGTTGCCTCAACAACTCATCCACATCACCAAATATATCATGAGCTTCCTGTATTGCTCAAGGAACTCACAAGCACTTGATAACATTGTCATATGATTATATCAAAGAGAAATTACAAGGGTTCTCAGAGAAAAGCATAAAGACTACAAGGAATAAAGCGGATATAAATACTAGCTAGACAGAAACCCTAATGGGCTAAAGACAAAAAGGGCCCATAAACAAGCGGGCTAATAATATAGACTAACATCCCCCCTCAAACTCACAATGCCGCAGCAATAAGCATTGAGAGTTTGTCACATAAGAACCGAAACCGAGAAGCCGATAAAGCCTTCGTAAAAATATCCGCAAGCTGCAAAGTTGATGAAACAAATGGAAGTGAAATGGTCCCAAGCTGCAGATGATGACGAGTAAAATGACAATCAATCTCAATGTGCTTCGTCCGCTCATGAAAAATAGAATTCTTCGCAATTTGTATCGCACTTTTATTATCACAATTCAAGGGAGTAGGTGAAGAAATGTAAACTCCCATATCCGCAAGCAGCCACCGTAACCAGATAATCTCGCATGTAGTTACAGCCATAGCACGATATTCAGCCTCCGTGGAAGATCTAGAGACATCCTGTTTCTTGCTCTTCCATGAAATAAGAGACTCTCCAAGAAATACACAAAATCCAGTGGTAGACTTACGATCATGACGATCACCATCCCAATCAACATCACTATAGGCAGGTAACTCAAGATAAGACGTCGAGGGAAACAAGAGAGTCTGAAACTGAGTGCCACGAATATATCTTAGAATACGAAGAACAACTCCCCAATGAACAGAGGTAGGTGCAGTAACAAACTGACTGACAATATGAATAGCATGAGCAATATCTGGACAAGTGACTGTGAGATAAACCAAACTTCCCACCACAGTACGATAAAGATTCGGATCAGACAAAGGAACACCATCAGTAGGAGAGTATCGAGCATTGGTTTCAAGAGGGGTATCAACAGTCCGATTGTCAGAAAGTCCCGCCCGTGTAAACAAGTCAGATATATATTTAGTCTGGGAAAGAAGGTACCCTTTCTTAGACTGAGCGATCTCAATACCCAAGAAATAACGCAGCAAGCCCAAATCCTTCATAGCAAATCGACGAGCTAGATCATGCTTCAAAGACTCAATACCACCATGGTCATCACCTGTAATAATCATGTCATCCACATATAAGGACAGAAGAATCCGTCCTGCACTCGAGCATCTAACAAACAGAGCAGAATCGTGATTACTCTAGACAATTCCAAGAGAGGTAATCACTGTGGAGAATTTCTCAAACCAAGCACGAGGGGCTTGCTTGAGCCCATACAAAGCTTTGCGAAGCCGACAAACCTCGCCCGGTCGGTGCTGAGTTCCTGGAGGAGGGGTCATATAAACCTCTTCATGAAGGTCACCATTCAAAGGCATTCTTGACATCCATTTGAAAGATCTTCCACTGTCGAACGGATGCAACTGCAATCATAGTACGAACTGTCGTCATCTTTGCAACTGGGGCAAATGTCTCCTCGTAGTCAAAACCATACTGTTGGGAATACCCTTTTGCTACAAGTCTAGCCATATATCGTTCAACAGAGCCATCAGCTTTTGTTTTTATCTTGTACACCCAACGACAACCTATCGTATGTTTCCCAGGAGGAAGAGAAACCAAATCCCATGTATGAGTCTGATGAAGAGCAGTGAGTTCTTCAGCCATAGCATTCTGCCAAAGAGGATCTGAAACAGCTTCTCTATATGATTCAGGTTCAGAGAGATGATGGATGCTTGCTATAAATGAAGCAAACGGTCCTGAATATGTAGAGTAAGAAAAATCTGGTAGCTTGGTGGACTTGACAGGACGAGAAGATCTCCTGAGGGGTGGTGGTGGAGGAGGATCCTCAACTTCAATAATCGGAGGATTAGGATCAGGAACAGGTGGAGTCGAGGCACCCTCTGAAGAAGTGGGTGTGTCATGTGCTGAGGGATCATGTGGCATAGATGAGTCTTGAGCCTCTATATCTTCATTAAAAGGATCAATACGCAGAAGATCAGACTTTGTTACATTGTGGGCTGTAGCAGGAATCGAGTAGAAAGGAATATGTTCCAAAAAAGTAACGTGCCGAGAAACATATAACTTCTGACTCACAGGATCATAGCAACGGTATCCTTTCTGACCAATCCCATACCCCAAAAATACACAAATAGCCGATTTCAGCCCCAGCTTGTTCCTTTCAACATGAGGACGAAGAACAAAAAAAGTACATCCAAAAACTCGTAAGGAAGAGTAGTCTGGTGGATGACCATATAACTTCTCAAAAGGAGATATTCCTAAATTCAATGAAGTAGGGATACGATTAATAACATACACAACAGTTAGGACTGCTTCTCCCCAAAAGACACTAGGAACCTGCGCAGACAGGAGCAATGAGCGGACAGTCTCAACAATATGACGATGTTTTCGTTCTGCCACACCGTTTTGCTGAGGTGTGTCAGTACACGAAGACTGGTGTATGGTACCATCAGAAGAAAGTAACTGAGTGAAATCATTAGAGGTATATTCACCCCCTAAGTCACACCTGAAGCACTTAATCACAGCCGAATGTTGAGTTTTAACAAGAGCTCTAAAATTGATGTAAATACCAAAGAAATCAGATCTGCGTTTCATAAGATAAACCCATGTATATCGAGTATAATCATCTATAAAAGATACATAATAGGTTGACCCACCCTTTGTGGATACTGGTGCAGGACCCCACACATCAGAATGAATAATATCAAAAGGAGCAGTAGAACAAGACATACTTTTATTGAAGGGTAAAGCAGAAAATTTTGCTAGTTTGCAACCACTACAATCAGAAATATCACAAGAGTTTAAATGACCCAAAACACCACTAGATACTAAGAAATTCAACCGTGATACAGACACATGTCCCAAACGAGAATGCCAAAGATAAAACTCAGACGACAAAGGACTCAAACGAAAAGAAGATAAATCAATGCTGGAAACAGCAACAGCAGATACTTTGAGGACCTCCAAGACATATAGTTCCCCCACCCTATGGCGGATCCCAATCACCTTCTGGGTGTGTTGATCCTGTATAACACAGACAGAATCAGAAAAGAACACCCAGTTACCAGACTTGCATAACTGACTGACTGAGGCAAGGTTCAAAGTAAGTTTGGGAATGTAATAAACATCAGGAAGAGTGATATGAGAAACAGAGACAGACCTAACACCCTCAACTAGCATAGATGTATCACTAGCAGACTTAACAGAAATAGATGACACTTGCGGCAAAGAAGTAAATGATGACAAATGAGGAGTCATATGATGGGTTGCACCAGAATCTAAAATCCACAAAGATGAGGGAATACCTGAAGTGTCAGATGAAGAAGGACCAGAGTGAGACATAGATGCAGACATGGCAGTGGGATTAGAAGCGAAATACTGTCTAAAGCTCTCAAACACCTTGGGATCCAATGCAGATGCTGGCATATGTCCAACAGATTCTGTGTCAACTGGTGGAACAGCAGCAGCAGCAAACTGTGGAGGAAGAGGGGTCCATGGAGGAGTACCAGAGGAACGTGACTGATACTTCTGTTGACCAGACCTATTTTGTTGTCCTGACTGAGGTTGACCAGATTTACCCTTGCTGACTAATAATGGACACTGAGCTTTCCAATGATTCTTCTGTTTGCAGAATGTACACTCATCATAAGCGACTCTTGAAGTTTGTCGAGATTGGCTGGAGGAGACAGCAAGCACAGCATGAGCGGGAGTAGGAGTAGAGGTTGCTTTAAACCCTTTATCTGCATGGGACTTGATACGAGTCTCTTCTGCAATTAACTCATGGACAACTGAATCAACCGAAGGAAGAGGAGATCGATGAAGAATTGTTCCACGAAGACCTTCAAAATCAGAACGCAAGGCCATCAAGAACTGAACCAAGCGTTGTTCTTCCCTCCTAGCACTGTAAGGCTCAAAATCTTTTAACTCTTTAGATTCAGTAAGAGCCAATTGATCCCAGAGATCAGACATAGCAGCATAGAAATCTTGAATGCTCTGGTCATTCTGTTGAAGGGCACGAATATCATATTCCAATTGGTATTGTTTAGCAAAATTGGACTGAGTATACAGTCTCTCCAAGTGATTCCAAACTTCCTTTGCTGTATCATACTTAGCCAACTGCATACCAATGGACTGAGTAACAGAGTTATTGATCCAAGTAATAACCTTGGAGTTATCAGTCTCCCAAGCATTAAGCAACATATCATAATTCTCAGTTTGAGGCACTGAGGGTTTGGCTTTAGTCCCAGTTACATAGCCCCACATATTCTTCCCACGAAGGAAGTTCTTCATAACGTAACTCCAATACGTATAATTCTTTCCATCCAAACGAGTACTGATTGACTGAAGGGAATCATCCTTTCCAGTCATGTTGATAGTGAATGAATAACCACAATGACAATATAATAATCTGAGAGTGAAAGGAGTAACAAACCAGCGGAAGCAATCACTTGAATAACGAATCAACAGCAATTATGAACCAACAGCAGCAATGAACCAACAGTAGCAACGAACCGACAGTAGCAACGAACCGGCATCAGCAACGAACCGACAGCAGCAACGAATCAACAGTAGCAACGAATCAACACATCAAAAAAACGAATACCAGTTATAATGAACGAAAACGGCATGCGACAGCAGCAACGAATCAACCCTAGAAAGACTTCTAACAACGTATCAAACCTCTGCTCTGATACCATGATAACATTGTCATATGATTATATCAAAGAGAAATTACAAGGGTTCTCAGAGAAAAGCATAAAGACTACAAGGAATAAAGCGGATATAAATGCTAGCTAGACAGAAACCCTAATGGGCTAAAGACAAAAAGGGCCCATAAACAAGCGGGCTAATAATATAGACTAACAGCACTGACAATAACAGGTGCGGAAAATATAACCTGTAAAAAAAATATAGCAAGATATGATTGAAACATTGGTACAACTCTCTACACACTTTTAAGTGTCCATATAGTTATTTTTATATCCAGAACCTTATGTGTTGTTTACAAAACAAAAAGGAGGGTAATTGTTTTTACTTTTACCTTATCAAAACCCATTGCCACAAGCTTTTGGATCTCTTCATCCGATACAACACTTATTGCTGCTGTGGCATCTGTATTTATCCCTCCCTTCCTAAAATACAAACTAACTTTTAAAATACAAACCTAATGTGCCTTACTTTTTTCATTTACCAACTTCCTTCCATTTCTTTTCTCGTAATAGCAACGTACTAATAGTTCTTTATACATTAAATAAATAGCAATATCAATTTTTTACATCACACAATGTAATAACTAATAATACCTTCTATCATTTCTTGCAATTGCTTCCTGAGTTGAAGGATGAACAGGGCTATTTCCACTTTCCAAGAGTCTTGTTTGTAGGGTTGAGTCAGGAGAAGCATTGTTGGAGACTGTTTCTGTTTAGGTTGCACTTAATGTCCTTCCACATCCAGGAAAACTACTATTTTCTTCTGTTGACTGGATAATTTTAAAAATAATAAATAAATAAAATTAGGAGATTAAAGATGCAACATTGCTACAATACTCAGATTTGACTGCTTACCTGAGGAGCCACCTCTCTCCTTGGCATCCATGAAGAAAAGTTTTCCCACATATTCCTAGAAAGCGTATCACTGGAAATTTTATAAATATATAAATATCAGAAATCAGATAGAAAACTGAGAATATAATAAATAAGGGGAAAAAAGATAGGGGATAAACTACCTGGATGATGTGTTACGAGTACTATGTGCTTTAGCGTAACAGTTTAATAAATTATTTCAAATATGAATATGTTGATGAGGTATGAGCCTTGTTCTACTAAATCCTACATATATCTCACATGCAAACAGTTGTCATTTTTCAAAGTGTCTTGACTTTAAGTTCTTTGCTTTATCATGTCTATCTTTATGTAAGTTATTTGACCTCATGAAAGATTTAATCTAATATGAGTATATGAAATAAAAAGTAGCCTCAAGTTTTCTTTCAGTATGGATTTAAAGTTTCCCTCAGCAGTCAATAGCAAATCTATTTTGAATTGGCATGTTCATAGTAAGTTAGTGACCAATATTCAAGGATCATTAATATTCCATTGTGTGCTTAAGTAGTTTTTTGTTGGAATCATATATTATTGAAGAGCAAAATTCTTGTATATCAAAGTCAGTGGGACGAATTGTCAGACAACAGTAAACTCCTCCTTGAAGGACCCCAAAGCTTAATATATCCTCTAACCATGCACGTATTTAGTATTAGAACTGACAATAAGGATATAAACATAACTATCTGGACACTTAAAAGTGTTTAGAGAGTTGTACCAATGTTTCAATCATATCTTGCTATATATTTTTTACAGGTTATATTTTTTGAACCTGTTATTGTCAGTGCTTGTGAGGAAACCCCTGGGGCCTGCCTTGACTTTTTCCTGTTGACCTTCCTCCTCCTTGTTGGTTCACCATGTTCATCAACCTCTTCCTCATCAACAATGAAGTCAACCATTTCATCTTCTTCCTCACCAATGTCACCATCCTCTTCCTCTTCATCTGATCCTCTTCAGCAATGTCCTCAAGGGGTGGACATAAAAGTTATGGGCAAAATGCTAATCATGATTATACACGATAATGATTACTAAAATGTGTTTTAAGAAAATCAAGAAAATACCCTCATCATCCCCGAATAAACTATGCTCGATTTTCTGCTCTACACTTTGCCCGCTCTTTCCACTTCTATTATAATCATCCTCATCAGAAAATCCTGATTGCCCTTCATTAGCATCAAACCTTGCTTTCTATAGTTGCTTAAACTTTTTACTCTCCTGAAAGATTCATATGGAAAGTTTTTAAAAAGTAAATTGAATGAAAGATAATTGCTGAAGAACCATCTGAATGTAGAGCAAGAGACTCACGACTTTTGGACGTCGAAATCTAGTGATGTTGTTATCTTGAAGAAGCTCATAATCATCTTCATCAAGAACATAGTTCTTCTCCGATTCCCTTGAGATTCATGCAGCATAAATTAGAAAGGCAACCGTGCATTCACAACAAAAGGTAAGCTTGTCAAATTGATTTTTCACAACAAAAGGTAAGCTTGTCAAATTGATTTTACCTTTTCTTTCTTTTCTTCTTCTTTTGCATCTCATCATCACTATCCACCCTGTCTTCTTCCTCTGTATCCTGTTCGTCTTCATCAATATCATCCACTATAAAACCATCTTTCTCATACTCATCTTCTCCTTCCTCTAATCAAGGCCATAAGCAAAAGCACGTTAGATGATCAATCATAAACTCAAAAACGACAAAATGAATTGATTAGCATAAGTGTAAAGGATATAGAAGTTTCAATTGTTCTGAAATTAAGTGGGCAACAAATTTCAGAAACACATAGGACATCAATTGTAATTTTTCTTGTTCATTGGGGGAATTTATCAAATAGGTGGTGTTCATAAAAAAAAACCACTCCGTCAACATTAATTCATCCTTCCAACAAATCAAGATTCATCAAAAACATAAAAAGCAAATAATTTAGTAAGATAAAAGGGACAAGGAAAAAGTAAAAATAAAAGCCAGTCTTTCTATATATATATGTCGAATATCATATTAATAGATAATTGTTTTGAAGTGTTATTGCTTTTTTTGTTAATGAAAGCGAGTCTTTGCTGCCCAAAATACCTTATTGATAAATTTAAGAAGAAAAAATTATCCCCTAAACAAAACTCTCGACCAAAATCTCAGCAGGGAAAGGGTCTATGTTATGCATAACATAGGCTGATAAGCACCAATGATGCTTAGGTCCCTAGCATCCCATCTTTTCTCATGACTAAATTTGTGACAACATTTGTATTATCTATGATGCAACAAAGCCTATTATAGTCCTTCCCCAACTTGTTCGATCAGTTCTACTACACAAACTGTTTTTGTTGGGTTATATTCATGTTGGTATACAGGGATCTGCTAGAGGAAGGGTTATAGTCAAGTATTTGTTTAAAGACTCAAAATTCTTGTTTAAAGACTCAAAATTCTCTACAGTACAATGCACTCATCTCAGTTGTCAACATGTGTAAGTGATTCTCTAATTGAACACATGCGATCATTATCAAACCTAGGGCTTATTGAGACAGCTAATAACACCATAGATGACACCAACCTCTTTCTATGATCGATCATTAGGGTAATAATCAAGGTTCCCTAATTAAAAAACCAGAAAAAACATATTAGTTTGTAGGATAAGGAAAAGAAAGAAACCCAAAGATCATCGTACGAGTGTTATTCGCTAACCTAGACTCCACCGACCAGTTGGCCTAAATTGCGACAACGACATTTGTCCCTAGCCAAAACAAAAATCGTATTTTTTAATTTACGTATGAAGGAAGGAAAAGGCGATTCATCCCATTGAGGCGGAAAAGGGGGAAGCAGGTGTAAGATGTGTTCCATGAAAGCATCATCCTCTCAGGTATGATGGAGGAACGTTAGCTGTCCCGGACCTCTGTCCCTAGCATACAATGAGAAGATGCGAGACCATCGACTGTGTTTGGAGCAAATGGGATTAGTCAATAATAGAAAGAAAAATAAAGATATAAGTGAAACATAAGGCGGTGATATGTAGCCGCAAGATGAAGCAAGATGTGGGCAGAAAGCGGAACGGGGTGGAAAAGAGAGAGTGACTGACCTTTAGGCAGCTAATTGAGGTGGTGATGCAGTATAAGTTAAAAGAATGGGCGGCCAGAGCAAACCCACCTAGTCACGGATTAACACACCAGGTCAAGAAATCCCGTTTGTTCGCTTTTCTTCTTCTTCTTCTTCTTCTTCTATCTTCTATTTTCACTCTTCCGATCACTCTTGACAAATTCACGGTTGTTTAGCTACAAACAAGAATCGCGTCGATGCTTGTTCAGAAAACATTAAGAAACAAACAAACGAACAAACCCTAGAGAAATGGAAATGAAAAGGGGGGAAATCGAATAACAGGATTAAAGAATTTGTTGAGACAAACGTGAAACAAGAAATGTGGGGAGCAGAAAACCTTAAAGAAAAGGGGGTGAACGAATTAATTGGAGATCGATTAACATCTAGAAAAATATCATTAGCTAATAAAACCACCGAAGCCTTGTTATATGATAAACTTGGAATGATTGCAACAGAAGAGGGTAGTGATGCATAAAACAAAATCCCCAAATTTAATAGGAAATATGCATCCAATAGGACGAATAAACAGTTTGAGAGTAGAAATGTATATTCGGTAAAACTCATAACCAACATTGTAGTGAACTATCGATCTAAATAAAAAGGAAGAGAATGTTGCTTAATTTTTGACCGATAACTATAAAGAAGAAGAAGACGAAGGCCCTAAGGCTTTTTCTTGCTAATTGGAAGAGGGGGGGGGGGGGTGGTTTAATTTTTGGGATTCAATAGGCGGGTGAAATCCCGCCTTAAAAACGTGTGTTTCATTAAAATGTTATAAAGCGACATATTTAGACGACGCACATTTTATGAAAGGCGCCCTCCGCATTTCCTTTTTTTTCTTTTCTGACACTAATTTTAGGGCACGCACAAATGCGTGTCCTCTATCCTTTAAATTTTGCAAAATTGACATTATTTTTTAGGGCACGCACAAATGCGCGCCCTCTATCAGCGAGTGTCATTGTTTGCGCGTCATTAAAGGGCTGTTTTCTAGTAGTGACTACGAGTATTAGATGTAGAAAACTTTTACAATACCACCAAGGGTGAAATTTTACACCTGGAACGAGTGAAAAGAAACAACCAAGTATTGGAATAATTGGTACAAACTCACAAAGAAAATGTTGCAGAGAACGTTGACTACAACTTGATGTATTGACTATATCTCGAGTTATGATGTTTTGGATATATTAGAATCGAGATATCTTGGAAACTAGACAAAATTTCTAACAACTTTCATGTTTCACGTTTTTATTGAGTCTGATTTATTCTCCTAAAAAAATGCTAACAAAAGACGAACGGTAGGCGTATATGTCCTTCTTTTGAACTTGGATGGTTCAATTAAGTCGGACAGTTCACAACAAAACGAAACGGACTAAGTAAATACTTAAGCTGAATTCGAAACAATTCGCAAAGGTGCGTATATTTTGTACGGTATTCCTATGAGGTCTAACAGATGCATTCGTAGAATATCATAGCTGAGTACTTAGTATTCCGAGATAAACTTCGAACATGATTTATGTTTCTGATACTTATAGTTTCATGAGAATTTGTAGTAAATATTCGCTAAGTATTCGTCAATGTTCACTTAAAATTTCGAGAATTCTTAAGCGTTTTTGAACTGTGATTTTCTTTAACTATTATGGATTCCAAGCGTTTTAGTCTATCAACAACCGAATCCAAGTGTGATTGTTCATCGGTCTAACCATAATTAAACATAGGTGATCAGTCCACGTCTAGTTATGGTTCGGCCCACATACAATCAACTTAGCTAAGGTGTTTGACCTAAAAACTTGCTTTGTATTATTATTTGATGGTTCAAGTTTATATAACTCTATATTGATGGGGTTAAGGAATATACCTAACCTAAAAGAGTAAGCCCTAGGCTATAGTCGTGCTTTCCTAAAAAAAGTACTAGTTCGCTATAGCCAATAGCTCTGATACCAATCTGTCACACCCTTGACCGACGGCGGAAACTCCGAGGTGCGCGACGTAAACCAGTAATCACAGTTATTGAACATACATTGAACAGTACAAATATAGTCTTTTATTATTACCGAAAAGAAATTACATTGACAAGACTATTGCTGAAATACTACACACGCCTAACGATCTAGCGTTCACAATTGTATGATAAGAATATCGGAGGATCTTCTGTACAATTTGTCTATAACCGACACTATACGTCAATGTAACCGACACTATACGTCGCTCCTCCACAAGCCACACTGGCGCAATATAAATAACAATGGATTAACGGTTATAGAGTGGGTTTCGATCTAAGATTTTGTCCTTATGAAAGAAATTACGCCCACACAAAACTCTCCCTTTTACCCCCTTTCAATACATTGGGTTTCGATCTAGGATTTTGTCCTTATGAAAGAAATTACTCCCACACAAAACTCTCCCTTTTATCCCCTTTAAATACATTGGGTTTCAATATAGGATTTTGTCCTTATGAAAGAAATTACGCCCACACAAAAGTCTCCATTTTACCCCCTTTCAATACATTGGGTTTCGATCTAGGATTTTGTCCTTATGAAAGAAATTACGCCCACACAAAACTCTCCCTTTTACCCCCTTTCGATATATTCCTCCCACAAACACACACGGGATACACAATCTACAAAATCCTTGACAACAATTCTTCGACTCACAAATTCTCCATTCACTAGGGTCACTAACGCGAATCTCAGATTATTAAGATTTTCAAAGCTTATTTAAATTAGTTAAATAGTGAATTTAGCGTAGCATTCGACTATTGTGGCGATAATAATTTGAATAGTTCCTTACTTCAGCAGATAAGGAGGATGTTCGTTTGCGTAGCCGAATACGCATTTATGCAAATATTCGAGAAATTGCATAATTGATTTGCCGTATTATTTATTAGGTCATAATCCCTAGAGATTTGAGAATCAGTTATATTATTGTATGTGATGCATTTAGTATCACAACTAAAGTGATTTATATTTTTATAATACTTATAAAATAAATTATATCATTTACTTAGAAATCATTCCCACGTAATAATCAAAAGGATAATCATAATAATTGATTTTTAGTATATTTTCAATTAATTATTATATATTTGTCAAATCTTCGTTTATAGTCGTTTAAGACAATGTACATTTCCTTTGTACACAATTATATCAAATAACACATTTTGTTATGTATATAGTGTCTTTTTACGCTTTCTCAATATTTTCATGTACATATATATACGAGCATTACAGTTTATGATTCGTCGAATAACTTATATCTTTATGTCAATCTACTTATAATCCAGTGATTTCTTTTTATTAATATTAATTAATATATCACAACAAGGTATAATTATATCATTTATGGCATTCTACTATAACTTATATAATTTATTAATGCTTTATACCTTTTAGATTGTTAATTTCATAACTCTTAACCAATAATAAAGTATGATGTCATTTTATGTATAAGACTTGAAAATCATCAAACTTTAAATAGACACTGATGTATTCTCCCCTAAATATTAAAACAGTAAAAGAGGGGCCGTAGAAACTCACATTCGATGCGTGATCTCGATCTAGGCTCAGTTCGTGAAGCTTGTCGTGAGAAACCGTATTTTACACCTTCTTGAATTTGGAATAAACTATTAGGACTATTTTGGTTAAAGTAAAAAGAGAACCGGGTTTGATTTGTAGCTTAATTAACCAAAAATGATAGTTTCGGTTAATCAAAACAAATGAGAGAGGGATTTAGTGTATTTTTGCAACTGTAGGGCTGTTTTGGGAAATAATTTAACAAATGGGGTTGCTTAGTAAATTCATTAATCACAAGTGACCAGATTTGATAAATATTTGTAAATGGGATTTATTTTGATATCACTTAGCATTTGTAGGGGCTGATGTGGTTATTTATCATAATAAAAGGACTTTAGGGCTTTTGTGCCCTCATATTTTGCACCGATCGGTCACAAGGAAGAACAAATATAAGGAGGAAGCGCAAACTGTGAAAATAGTTCAGATTTGATTTGGTCTATATGCACGTTTTATTTGTTCTTTTAGCTGTTAGTTGATGTGAATAAGTCAAGGCCATGTGGCTTAGTGTCCCTGGTTTTAAGCTAGAATCAGTTGCTATTTTTATGCTAAGTTTTTCATTTAAATAGTCAAGTAGTGTACGAGGTGTTTGTACCCTCTTTTGTTTTCCCAGTTTATGAATAAAGCAAAGTGCATCTTTCTGCCCCTGTGTATTGTTCTTGTCCTTATTATCTTTATCTGTTCCCTGTTGAGGTCAATAATTCCCCTATATTCCAGATTTACCCTTTCCTGTTAAAAGCAGTTTTTTGTCCCCTGTTGTGTTACTTTCTACATAAAGACACTAATACCCCTGTGAAAAGCCAACATTTGGTATCAGAGCATAACCCGGTGTATGCCAAAGTACCAACCACGTAAAGAGATGATAGGGAACAATGGAAATGGTGAGAAAGATGGTATGGTCACTCTTCATTACCCGATGTTGTCAAGAAGTAACTACTCTGCATTGGCCATAAAAATGAGGGTCTTCATGTAAGCCCAAGGAGTGTGTGGGATGCAGTAGAACCAAGAACAACAAACACTGTGGTAGAGGTGAAGAAAGATAAGATGGCCTTGGCAGCCATCTACCAAGGCATACCGGAAGATCTATTGCTTTCATTGGCTGAGAAGAAAACAACCAAAGAAGCATGGGAAGCCTTGAAGACCATGTTCTTGGGAGCAGATAAAGTGAAGACAGCAAGGATTCAAACTTTGAAAGCTGAGTTTGAAGCCTTGACTATGAAGGAATCAGAGGCTGTAGATGAGTTTACAGTGAAGATAAGCAATCTAGTGAGTACCATGCGAACCTTGGGGGATGCAGTAGAAGAATCTTATGTAGTGAAGAAGCTACTAAGAGCTGTACCATCTAAATTCCTTCAGATTGCTTCCACTTTAGAGCAATTTGGTAATTTAGATGAGATGGCAGTTGAAGAAGTCATAGGAAGGTTGAAAGCTCATGAAGAAAGGATGAAGGGACACAGTGATAATGAAGAAATAAAACTCCTTTTGACCCACCAAGAATGGTCAGAAAGAAATAAGAAGAAAGAAGAAGACTCCAACTCCACTCACAAAGGAAATTGTGGTGGGTTTGGAGGCTCAGGTGGAAGAGGGAGAGGCCGCAGCAGAGGTGGAAACAATGGTGGTCGTGGTGGTCGTGGAATAGGCAACTCAAACCATCAAAAGGAAGACAAACGTGGCCAGTCAAGTAATCAAGACAAAAGTGGTGTGCAGTGCTACAACTGTCAAGAATTTGGTCACTATGCTGCTGAATGTAAGTATCCAAGACGTGAGAGAAATCAAGTAAACAACTTGATTCAAGACCATGTTGACAATGAACCTGCACTACCTCTATCATCTTTTGATGGAAGTTAAGAGATAGGTGAAGTCTCCTGAATGAAGAAAATATAAACCCACCATTGAAGACAAAAGGGGATACAATGAAGCAATCAAATATGGGGTATCTATACAGGGCCAGCAACCACATGACTGGGGATAAGCACAAGTTCAAAGAGTTGGATAAAAGGATTCAAGGCTATGTGAAGTTTGGGAATGAGTCTAGAGTCAGGATTGAAGGCAAGGGCAAGATTGTCTTTCAATGAAAACATGGTGAGCACCGTAAACTTGAAGAAGTTTATTATATCCCAGACTTATGTAGCAACATAATAAGTCTGGGACAACTAGCAGAAGGTGGAGATGAGATCAGAATAAAAGACCCATTTTTATGGGTACATGATGCTGCAGGAAGGCTGTTAATGAAGGTCCAGAGGTCTTCAAATTGGCTTTACAAGATCGAATTAGAAGAAGTGAAGTCGGTGTGTTTAGTTGCCGAAATAAGTGAACCATCGTGGCTTTGGCACTCTAGGCTGGGCCATGTGAATTTTCACTCCCTAAAACTCATGTCAGATAAGAAGCTAGTTGAAGGTATGCCAAAGATAATCCTCCCAAATCAGCCATGTGAAGGTTGCCTAGTAGGAAAGCAGTCACGAAACTCCTACCCTTCACAAGCAAACTACAGGGCAAAGAAAAGACTAGAGCTGGTACATGGTGACTTGTGTGGACCGGTCTCACCTCCTACACCCGCTGGAAACAGGTACTTCATGTTGCTTGTTGATGATTACAACAGAGTGATGTGGGTGTATCTCATGAAAACAAAAGATGAAGTTTTCCAAGTTTTCAAGAATTTTAGAGCAAGGGTAGAGATTGAAACAGGGGAGAGGGTCAAAGTTCTAAGAACGGATCGAGGAGGTGAATTTCTTTCAAACGAATTCACCTCATACTGTAGTGAAACGGGTCTGACACGTCATTACACATCTCCATCCTCCCCACAACAGAATGGGGTTGTGGAGAGACGAAATCGGACTGTTTTAGAGATGGTGAGAAGCTGCTTGATGTCAATGAACGTGCCTTATGTACTATGGGGTGAAGCTGTGAACCATGTTGTGTACGTTTTGAACAGGGTCAACACCAAAGCCTTGAAGGAGTCAACACCATATGAGATGTGGACTGGAAGAAAACCACAAATTGGACATCTCAGGGTGTTCGGATGTGTCGCACACATGCGGATAACCAAGAACCATTTGAAGAAATTACACGAAAGAAACAAAAGGGTTGTGCATCTCGGAATTGAAAAAGGTTCAAAGGCTTATCGATTATTAGATCCCGAAACAGGTACGATGTTTGTGAGCAGGGATGTCGTATTTGAAGAAAAGCAAAAGTGGAGATGGGAAACAACGAAGAAGATAAAGACGATACCTGGGATAAGCTTTACTGTGGAGGGATTTGATTTTGACCAGGTCAATGAAAGTGAAGGCGTATCTATTCCTTATGCTCAAATGGGTCAAGAAATATCCCAAGGTGATGCGGACTGGACTGATGGTGAGTCTCAGCTCATTGACTCACACTTGGACTCACAAATGAGCCCACCTGGTATGCACTCAAACCCACCATCAACATCTAATTCCCCAATTACCCCAGTTACGCCAATTTCACCGGTGTCGCAAGTCAACTCTGCTAGTACCGCTTCGAGTTCGACAGGTGGTGGTGCTCCGAAGCGCTATCGCTTACTCACAAACTTGTACGAGAATACCGAACGATTGATGATCATTCATGAAGATGAAGAACCAGCCACGTATGCTGAAGCAAGTAAACGAAAGGAATGGGTCAACGCTATGAATCTGGAACTAGCCTTGATCGAGAAAAACAAAACCTGGACTCTGGTTAATCTTCCAAAGGGACGAAGGGCAATTGTCTTGAAGTGGGTGTTCAAGCTGAAACGAGATCCAAGCGGGAAGATTTTAAAGCATAAGGCAAGAATCGTGGCAAAAGGTTACGTTCAAAAGCACGGGATTGACAATGACGAAGTCTTTGCACCGGTGGCGAGAATAGAAACGGTACGTGTCATTCTAGCTCTCGCAGGTTCTAATAATTGGCGTGTGCACCATCTTGATGTGAAAGCAGCTTTTCTGAATGGAAACCTAGAAGAAGAAGTTTATGTCAAACAACCTGAAGGTTTTGAGAAGAAAGGTGAAATTGACAAAGTGTACAAATTGTCCAAAGCCCTTTACGGGCTGAAAGAAGCTCCCAGAGCTTGGAATGCCTGCTTGGATAAGTATCTGAAAAGCTTGGGATTCTCTAGGTGTCGCCAAGAGTACTCTGTATACACCAAAAAGAAGCAAGGAAACACTTTGATTGTAGAGGTGTATGTTGATGATCTACTGGTTACAAGAAGCTGCCATGATGATGTGCAAAACTTCAAACTGGAGATGAATAACAAGTTTGAGATGAGTGATCTTGGTTTGCTCACTTACTATTTGGGAATTGAAGTGAATCAAAGTGGAGCTGGCATAACCCTAAAGCAAGAAGCATATGCGAAGACTATCCTTGCTAAGACCCGAATGTTAGAATGTAACCCCACTAAAAGTCCAATGGAGCATAAGTTGAAGCTGACTAAAGATGAAGGAGGAGAATTTGCAAATCCCACAGAATACAGGAGCATAGTAGGAGGACTCAGGTATTTAACTCACACCCGTCCTGATATAACCTTTGCAGTTGGAGTTGTCAGCCGTTTCATGGAAAAACCAACCATGAAACATCTTCAAGCTGTAAAAGGTATCCTAAGATACATAAAGGGCACTCTGGACTATGGTTTAGTCTACACAAAAGGAGAAAGAAAAATCACTATCACTAGGTATTCACATAGTGATATGGGGAATGATGAGGTTGACAGGAGAAGCACAGGTGGGGTGGGTTTTATTTGAATGTCAACGTGGTGTCTTCGACACCCCAGACACAACGTTGTGTAGCTTTGTCTTCATGTGAAGCAGAATTTATGGCAGCAACTATGGCGTCTTGTCAAGGAAATTGGTTACATCGTCTTCTTGCTGAAATCACTGGCCAAAACATACCACCTGCAGCTCTATATGTTGATAACCAATCAACTCTTGATCTTATGAGGAATCCTCTATTTCATGGTCGAAGCAAGAATATCGATATAAGGTTTCATTTTATAAGAGAATGTGTGGAAGATGGAAAGATAACAGTAGCTCATATTTGCAGCAAAAGGCAGCACGCATATATACTTACAAAACCAATGACAAAAATGAAACATGAGGAGATGCGAAATCTAATTGGCATAAAGCATGTTACAAACTCTGAACTAAAGGGGAAAATGTTAAAATAGTTCAGATTTGATTTGGTCTATATGCACGTTTTATTTGTTCTTTTAGATGTTAGTAGATGTGAATAAGTCAAGGCCATGTGGCTTAGTGTCCCTGGTTTTAAGCTAGAATCAGTTGCTATTTTTATGCTAAGTTTTTCATTTAAATAGTCAAGTAGTGTACGAGGTGTGTGTACCCTCTTTTGTTTTCCCAGTTTATGAATAAAGCAAAGTGCAGCTTTCTGCCCTGTGTATTGTTCTTGTCCTTATTATCTTTATCTGTTCCCTGTTGAGGTCAATAATTCCCCTATATTCCAGATTTACCCTTTCCTGTTAAAAGCAGTTTTTTGTCCCCTGTTCTGTTACTTTCTGCATAAAGACACTAATACCCCTGTGAAAAGCCAACACAAACGACACCATGTACGCCTCCGGTGGTTCATCCGTCGTGCGAAGAGAAGAAGAAATCGAAACAGCGATCGAGGGAGGGTGGCTTGGTGGTTCATCTTTCGAGCAAGGAGGAAGAGTAGTCTATCTTCGGCGAACCTCCTCAGGGTTCTTTCTCGTCGCTGATGGCAGGAAAACGAAAGGAAACAACAGCAGCGACTGGCGGCGGTGGAGCAGGTGTCAAGGTGGCTGTTCGGTGGTTGAACAAGAGGAACACCACTGGTGCTTGGCTGATCGAAGGAGGCAGAAAGCGGGGGTGGCATCAGAGCCATTGCCGGCAGTTTGTGGCAGCAAGGCTGCTCCGGCGGCTCTTGGCTGTCGTCAACAGTGATGGTGGCGGAGTAAAGTAGCAGTGGATGTTCTCCAGTGAACCCTCGTGGGTTCCTTTCTCATCACAGGTTAGTCGAATGACAACAACAATAATAGGGTGTGTTTGGCTTGATGTCTTCTTGATTGCAGGAAAATCTCCACTTCTGGTGGAGGTTTGGGTTGATTCAATTTACAGGAATTGCACAAGGAAGAAGATAGAAGAAAAAGGTTGCTGGACCTTTTGTTTGTGGACAACCACTAATTGAGAAAAGAAACAATAAGGAACAACAAAAGCATGATAAATTTCTTTTGAGTGTTGTTTTGGTTAAAGTGAAGTGTAGAAGAAACATCACTTGGTTGTCCATTCTCTTCACTATTGTACTTTTATATATATTTAGAAGCAATGTATTGTTCTAATCATTCTATGTATTGGTGTATATATTAACATGTATTTGTATATATACAAACATGCATGTATTTTGTGTATGTATTGAGTGTTGTGGTAAAAGTGTAAGTGTATGTACTATAGCCATATAGCTAGTAATTTAAAATCAATTATGCTCGACTCAAAGTGTCAAAATACAATGTTATATTTGGAATATCTATAATAATGATATTTTCTAACTTTCTTGATTCGTTTTCCTTTGATCCGGATATCAAATAAGTTTTCTGAAATGACGACTAATACTCTCGGTTATGAGGTTTCCAAAAAGTAAGACGAATCTTAAATCTGATAAGTATAACTCCTGTAAAATTTGTATAAAGTTTCGCGACTTATAGGGCCGACAGATTTTACGAATCTGATTTCGGTTGAGTTTAAAAATATATTATAAAAATATAATAAATTAATAGACCGTAGTCTGAATTCAAAATTGTGCTAAAAAAACAATTTACGAGACTCGTAGTTATTCTAAACGAAACAATGCATGGTTCGTAACTTTCTCATACGATCTCCGTTTTGGTCGTTCTTTATATTCACGAAATCAGAAAAACATAACCTATTCAAATATCTTATCTATGTCTCTCAAATAGATCTGATGCAAAAATTTATTTTTAACGCCACAAATAAATTCAATTTTTAGCGATTTTCAATTCGATTCTCAACGACAAATGTTTCGGGCAGTTTGAGATGTTCTCAAAGTAATTATAAACATAATATTTTTAATATACTTTATAAACATAAAATTACACGAAATTGGTTTTTATTGCATAACAGTTCGTGGTGGTTTGACCACCGAACTCTGATCAATTTTTACCAGTTGTTACATGCAAGCTCTTCCATTTCCATTTGCTAGGTTTAGTCCTCCTCATTTTCATTAAAAAACAAGAAAAAAAAACCATTGAAAGTCATCAATATAAAGACATGCTTCCGGATTTCATGAATTTGTGCTAAATTAAATTTGTTAAAACTATTTTCATATAGTTTAAGACAGGGTCGAGCCAAATATTTGCTAGTTATTATGGGGGCACAATTTTCTAGAGAATCACTTCTGCATATATAATAAAATCAACAAGTATTAAGATGCTACTTACTTTTTGTTGGTTAGCCCTATGAAAAGCCATCTTCTATGATTAAAAAATGTTGATTATGCTTTTCGTATGAACTATGTACATATTTTTATTTCATAAAACTACAAAATCTATGTTAGTCTTTTAAAACAAAGCCAACCTTTCAGCATATAGTCAAACCAAAAAAAAAATCACGTGAAAAAGGAAAACAAATATCATTTGTATTACCGCACATAAAATCAAAAACCCAATGAAATCGATATAAAAACATACATTGTTACTATTCTTGCATGTTCTGCTCATAAGCAAAGACCAAAAAAAGCATTTGGGAACTTGCATGCTGACGTCGAGCACTATAAGCAATATTAGGGAAATCGTCTTGTACAAGATAATAGGTTCATAGATAAGATGTAGAACCCCACGTTCATTTCATTAGTCGGTAAAACCAAAAAATTCGGTAAAAATAGGAAAAGCGCATAACAATAGGAATTCTTAGATAAAAACAACGAATCACATATGGCCAAAAACGTTAACTTATTTCTTCAAAGACATGGTTATGACCTACGTCTACGTAACTTGATAATAAAACTTTATGCTTGAAAAGATTCTATAAAAGGAATGTAAACTCAAACACCAAATGTTAAACAAGGATCCATGTCTTGTAGTAAGCTACCAAAGCCAAGGCAAAGAAAAACAAAACAAGATGCTCACAGTTTCTGAGAATCCCAGGGACAATTGAATATCATGGAATTCCTTTTTGTGAGATCTTGGTTTCCATGAAGCATCAAGGCCAAATCGTCCTAGAACTACACAATATAACTGCTTTTTGGTATCTTTTCTTCCTAGACAACTCCTACCAAATCCACCCCTTAATCAGATCCTGCTACTATATAAACCTTGATAAAAATATTATAATACAATCACACATAACACCATCACCACACCTCCCACATAAATAAATTAAAACATCATTTCATTGTAGTATATTCAGGCACTAACAAACAGTAATGGACACTGGCGCAGCTGCGATGATGCTTCATTGTGTTTTTGAAGGGAGCCTTTCAATGTCGGAAATCGACAAAGAGCGAAGACCATACCATAAAAACTGCAGCTGTGCATTGCATAGATCGAAAGATGAAATCCCGACAGCTTGTTTCCATCAACAGAGAATATCATACAGAAAGAAAAAATCATGGAACATTAATTGTTTTTGTCCAAAACTGTTACCATAAACCCCATTCAGTCTTCCAGTGCAAGTGATAAACCTTCATAAAATATGGTTTCCTCTGCAAGTGGAAGACTTAGCCTTCCCTTTCTTCCCAAACTCATCATTGCAACTAGCACAAAGAAATTGATGTGCACATGACAATTCACAAGAAAACCAGAGAAACTTCATCTTTTGAACAATGACAAAACACAGGGGAAAATTCATCTATCGAACAGAGTATCCTCTCAAATCAATCATGTCTTCTTCTTTTTTATCAAAATCATCCGGTTCATGAAGCCTCTCCGAGTAGTATCATCTTGAAAAATACCCGAGAAGACTCTTCTGTGCTGATCGGTTGGTTTAATCATCAAGTGCTGATCTGGGTCTGTGGAATTTTATGCATGAGGAATCTTGTTTCAAACGATTCATGCCCACATACTGATTTATGGGATCATGCTAGAGTCTCATATCATCAACCGATTGATGGTCCTGTACAACAAATCATCAATCCTATAATGTGCACGCCAGCTGTTTGATGACATTTGTACACAAGATATTTTTTGTGAGAGCAACCTGTCTCTCTACATACTCTGTCTCTGGAGATTTAATGAAGTGCAAGAGGAAAGAGTATAGTGGTTTAGTAAAAAAAAAATTCTAGTTCGAACCTGGATGAGATATTTAGAATGAATTACCGTATCATTGGTGTATAGCATTGATCAGTATATAAGGAAGATTACAACAAGATATCCTATGTAATAGGATCTATACAAATAAGTAACAATTATACATAAATCTAGAATATTCTGTCAAAATACTCTATTACCCTCCCCACAAGCGAAGTTGGACAAGGGCCAACACAAAGCTTGGAACGGAAATCCTCGAATAAAGGTCTGGGTAAGCTTTTCGTGAAAATATCCGCAAGTTGAAGATGAGTAGAGACATACTTAGTGTGCAGCTTGCCATAAAGAACTAATTCACGAACAAAGTGATAATCAATATCTATATGCTTGGCACGTTTGTGAGCAACGGGATTTTGACTAAGAAAAATAGCACTGCGATTGTCACACAGAATGGTTGGACGTCCAGAAGGCAGAACATATAATTCACGAAGTAAGTGAGTAATCCAAATAACCTCCGAAGCAGTGTTAGCAAGAGCTTGATATTCCGACTCACAACTAGAGCGAGACACAGTGGGTTGTTTCTTAGCACTCCAGGAAACCAAATTACCCCCAAAAAAGATAGAGTAACCATAAGTAGATCTTCGTGTCTCGATACAACGTGCCCAATCAGAATACCCCAAGATAGAGGGAGACGATGCATGAGAAATTGAAAGCCCATATGACAAAGTGCCTTTGACATAACGTAATATACGTTTGACAACATTAAAGTGATCAACCATAGGAGCATGTAAGAATTGACTCACTTGATTAACGGCATAAGACAAGTCAGGACGAGTGATTGTGAGGTACTGTAATGCTCCAACTAGAGACCGATATAAGGTAACATCAGAAAATGGAGTACCCTGACTTGTGAAATTAATAATCCGTAGTAGAAAGTGGTGTAGAAACCGGTTTAGCATCCAACATGTGAGCACGAGATAGAATATCATGTGCATACTTCGATTGGATAAGAAAAAGACCAGTGTCATGATAGGATACCTCCAATCCAAGAAAATAATTAATCTTTCCAAGATCAGTGATAAGAAATTCCTTATTCAAACGAGTGGTGAAAGTTCGTATAATAGAGGGATTAGTGATAATAATATCGTCAACATAGACTAATAAGTAGAGAAGAGTCGAATCCTTTTTAAAAACAAATAACGACGGATCAGCTCTACTGCAAGAGAAGCCAAGACTTAAGAGAAAAGCAGTGAGACGTTGAAACCAGGCTCTAGGTGCCTGCTTGAGGCCATAAAGGGCCTTTTTTAAACGACAAACATGATTAGGAAAGCGTGAGTCAACAAAACCAGGTGGTTGCTCCATGAAGACAGTGTCAGATAAATCACCATGCAAAAAGGCATTTTTAACATCAAGTTGATGCAAGGGCCATTTGTTAAGAACTGCAACAGATAAGATAATACGAACAGTAGAAGCCTTAACAACAGGACTAAAGGTGGCAGAATAATCGAACCCTGGAACCTGAGTAAACCCTTGAGCAAGAATACGAGCTTTAAACTTATCAATCGAACCATCAACATGAAACTTGGTACGAAAAACCCACTTAGAACCAACAATGTTGATATGTGATGGACAAGGTACAAGATCCCAGGTGGAGTTTAATTTTAATGCACGCATTTCATCACACATGGCTGAAAACCACTTGGGATCTTTTGCAGCCGTTTTGAAACCTTTAGGCTCTTTTGCAGCAAATAATGCATGGTGAATAGGAGATGACAAAACATAAGACAAATCAGCACGATGGCGAGGCTTAAAAATACCAGATTTGGCTCGAGTAATCATAGGATGTCCTTGTGGAGGTGCAGCAGCAGTCGGAGAAACTGGTGGCGTGTGCTGAGGCGAAGTAAGGGGAGTATTGACCGGCGATGATGGAGGATTCTGCTGCTGATGATCAGATTCAGGAGGAGGCTGCGGATGATCACTACAAAGTTGACACGGGGCTGCTGATGATGCCGAGTCAGAGGTAGGAGAGACCGGTTGCGAATGGGGAGATGGAAAAACATAGTCATCACAATAGGTGGACAGCAAGAGGCTCACATGAGGAGAGGCTGTTTTGTCATTAGAAAAGGGGAACAATTTTTCGTCAAATTGAGCATGACGAGTAATATAAATACGCCACGTAAAGGGATCAAGACACTGATATCCTTTGTATTGGGTATGATACCCAATGAAAGCACATGGAGAACTTCGAGGAGCAAGCTTGTGAGGTGAGTAATCTCGCAAATAAGGGTATACGCAACAACCAAACACACGAAAATTACCATAATTGGGTTGTGTGGAAAAAAGTAGCTCATATGGAGATTTGGTGTCAAGTAGCTTGGATGGCAATCGATTTATGATATAAGTAGCAGAGCTGAAGGCATGTGTCCATAAAGTAGCAGGAATATGAGAATTAAACATCATAGCTAACCCAGTTTCAGTGATATGGCGATGTTTACGTTTTGCTCGTCCATTTTGCTGAGGTATGTAAGGACAAGACATACGATGATGTGTACCATTAGTGGTAAATATAGATCGAACCTGATTGTTGACAAACTCAGTACCACCATCAGATTGAAAAACCTTAATCTTGCTTGAAAATTGTGTTTGAAAAAAAGCAATGAAGGCTTCAAGGACATCATAAAAATCTGATTTCTTCTTCAAAGGATAAAACCATGTGAATCTCGAAAAATCATCAACAAAAATGACATAATATCGAAAACCATCTAGAGATGTAACCGGTGAGGGTCCCCAAAGATCACAATGAATCAAATCAAGGACATGCAAGGAACGTTGGTCATTAAGATCAAATGAAAGTCTTTTATTTTTAGACAATTGACAAGGAGAGCATGCATTCGTATGTGGCAAAATAGATGTAAGAGACAAACAACCCAATTTACTTAAACTTGAAATAATGTCATATGAAACATGACCCAAACGACAATGCCAAAGTTCAAAGGATGCATGTAAACGTCTAGAAGATAATTTTGCCAAAAAAGCTAGGTGATCACGATCCAAAACATATAAGCCATTTTTACGCCTTCCTTGTGCTAGAGTTTCCTTGGAATGACGATTCTGAATAAGAAAATTTGGATTAGAAAATACAACATCAACTTCATTGTCTTGGGTTAGTTTGCTAACAGATAGCAAACTTTTGGTAATATTGGGAACCGCAAGAACATCAAGTAATGAGATATTAGGGGAAAGCGAAGATTTTCCAATATGGGAAATAGAAGCCTGTGGACCATTTCCAAAAAACACAGAAGCATTACCTTTATAAGTTGCAGCGCCATCAAGATTGGAAGGATTTGGTGTCATATGGGCAGATGCACCGGTGTTAACATACCAATCCGGAGTAGATGTGTTACATTGTGATTGAAAGGCCTCAGCTAGATTTGCGTCAAGCGAAGGTGGTCGTGAAGAAAAAGTTTGCAAATCGGGGCATTGATTCGCATAATGTCCATCTTTCATGCATAATTGGCAATGAGGTGGTCTTCTATTACCTCTTCCTCTACCACGTTGAGAGTTTCCACGAGAGGAATTGTGGAAGCCGCGACCTCGGCCTCGTGAAGAGGAAGAGTTGTTGGAGCTGTACGAGGAAGTGGTATTAAAGGCAACAAGAGGCACAGAGGAATCACTCACCGATTGAAGAAACAATTCATGACGCCGCTTGGGAGACAAGATCACGGAAATTCGGGTGAGGCGTGATGAGGCGCTGTGTTTTCGAGAATGTCTCGAAGGAAGAACCCAGTCCACACAAGAACCAGTGGGACTTGTCATCATCATCATCAAGAGAGTGGCCGATGGAGGTAAGCGGATCACATATGCTTTTAAATTTACGAGAGTACTCAACAAAAGTAGAAGTACCTTTTTTTAAATGCCGAAGAGAATCCTTGAGGGTGTGAGTGCGTTGGAGAGAATCATGGCGGTAGGTGGAGGCAAGGGCAGTCCAAAACGCATGAGAGGTATTGTGCCCTAGGGCTTCGGCCATAGCTTCTTCAGATAGAGAAGCTTGAAGGATAATTAGGGCTCTTTGATCAGCAGCGATCCATGTGGCATAGGCAGGATTCGCAGTGGAGGTGTCGCCGGAAACAATGGTGACCGCCGGTTTAGGTGAGGAACCATCAACATAGGGCAATAATTGTTGATAGGTTAATAACGACAGCATCTGTTTACTCCATAACAGATAGTTGGTGGAGTTTAACTTGATGTTGATCATATGAATGATCGTTGAAAGAGAGACTGGCGCATCATCGGTGGCCATGAGAACGACGACAAGAGAAGAAGAGGGGGGGGGGGGTACGACCAGAATCATGTTTAGGCTGATACCATGAGAGATTTAGAATGAATCACCGTATCATTGGTGTATAGCATTGATCAATATATAAGGAAGATTACAACAAGATATCCTAAGTAATAGGATCTATACAAATAAGTAACAATTATACATAAATCTAGAATATTCTATCAAAATACTCTATTACTGGAGTATAAAGAAGAATGGGAAATGGCCAACTGTAGAAAAGCATGTAAAGAAAAAATGGGTATGCTTTCTACCCATGAGGAATGGATGATCAAGATATGTCAGTTTTAAAATTCTGCCTTTTATTGAAAAATATGATATAACTACTTTTACATGTTTTTTAAAACTAATCTTAAAATGTCACTGTTTTCTGAAAAACAATTATAACCACTGTTGTGATCTTATAAAAAATACATGCTCCAAATGCACTCGATCTAAAACATAATCATAGTTAATTTTACTATTGAATTTAATTTCATCTGATTCTAATCCTATTAGAAAACTGCCACACTAGCGACGGCCAAAGTCATTGGTAATGTATTCTACATATAAGGAATTGCAACTGACCAAAATTTCGCAATGTATGGATAATTTTTACCGACAGATCTAAACATATATGACGACAGAGAAAACATGTCAATAATTATTACCCATTTTGTAGTACATGCACTTAATTAAACTAACTAGTCATCTAAACACAATTAACTACTTGAATGATGCAAGCGAACACATATAAAAAAAAAGTTTCTGTCAGTAACGACCATTAGCTAAAAGATTTCCACACAAAAAACCTAAATAATCGCATAAAATCCACTAGGTTTTTACCCCTAGTTGGCCAGGGATTGTTATATAGAAATACTCAAAAAAGAAAACATTCCTTCACGGAGTCTTCCCGTTTTTCAGTCTTCATTGTATCATTTTGTGTGGAAATACTAATAGTATGTACAATATTGATGGAGAGTATGTACAAAAATAGTAATATCAGGTCTGACAGATTTACATTCCAAAAGTTAAATTAACTTGATTTAAAGTCAGATATGATCGTATCCAAAATAAAATAATCAGGAACTTAGGGAACTCAAGCAATACAAGCAACTATATGCATTTGTGTTATACACTAGAAATCAAGTTGATAGATCAAAAGTCGAAGCTTACGTTGACTTGAAGACCTGATACAAACAAAACAAAAAATCAAGATGAAAATAGGAAAACATATAAACAATAGGAATTTTCGCACAATAGCAAAAATAGAACAAAGAATCGTGTATAATATAAAGATTCTTTTGAACATAACTTTTATTTTCCAAAGGATAATACAAAGAATCACATATAAACAAAATAGTTCAGTTGAATATAACTTTTATTCCAAAGGCAAGGTTAATTTGCATGTGTTAACTATATAAGTTATGCCAATATAGATTATATAAAAGTCAATTTAACTCGAACACCAAACGTTTAACAGAGATCATGTTTTCTAGTGAGCTACGAAAGCAAAGCCAAGGAAAAAACAAAACAAGATGCTCATTCTTTCTGAGAATCCAAAGAATGCCAAAAACATTAACTTATTTCTTCAAAGACATGGTTATCACCTACGTCTACCTAACTTGATAATAAAAATTTATGCTTGAAAAGATTCTATAAAAGGAATGTAAACTCAAACACCAAATGTTAAACAAGGATCCATGTCTTCTAGTAAGCTACCAAAGCCAATGCAAAGAAAAAAAAACAAGATGCTCACAGTTTCTGAGAATCCCAGGGACAATTGAATATCATGGAATTCCTTTTGTGAGATCTTGGTTTCCATGAAGCATCTAGGCCAAATCGTCCTAGAACTACACAAAGTAACTTTTTGGTATCTTTTCTTCCTAGACAACTCCTACCAAATCCACCCCTTAATCAGATCCTTCTACTATATAAACCTTGATAAAAAAATATTAATACAATCACACATAACACCATCACCACACCTCCCACATAAACAAATTAAAACATCATTTCATTGTAGTATATTCAGGCACTAAAAAACAGTAATGGACACTGGCGCAGCTGCGATGATGCTTCATTGTGTTTTTGAAGGGAGCCTTTCAATGTCGGAAATCGACAAAGAGCGAAGACCATACCATAAAAACTGCAGCTGTGCATTGCATAGATCGAAAGATGAAATCCCGACAGCTTGTTTCCATCAACAGAGAATATCATACAGAAAGAAAAAATCATGGAACATTAATTGTTCGTTGTCCAAAACTGTTACAATAAACCCCATTCAGTCTTCCAGTGCAAGTGATAAACCTTCATAAAATATGGTTTCCTCTGCAAGGGGAAGAGTTAGCCTTCCCTTTCTTCCCAAACTCATCATTGCAACTAGCACAAAGAACTTGATGTTTACATGACAATTCACAAGAAAACCAGAGAAACTTCATCTTTTGAACAATGACAAGACACAAGGGAAAATTCATCTATCGAACAGAGTATCCTCTCAAATCAATCATGTCTTCTTTTTTATCAAAATCATCCGGTTCATGAAATCTCTCCCAGTAGTATCATCTTGAACAATACCCGAGAAGACTCTCCTGTGCTGATCGGTTGGTTTAATCATCAAGTGCTGATCTGGGTCGGTGGAATTTTATGCATGAGGAATCTTGTTTCAAACGATTCATGCCCACATACTGATTTATGGGATCATGCTAGAGTCTCATATCATCAACCGATTGATGGTCCTGTACAAGAAATTATCAATCCTTTAATGTGCACGCCAGCTGTTTGATGACATTTGTACACAAGATATTTTTTGTGGGAGCAACCTGTGTCTCTACATACTCTGTCTCTGGAGATTTAATGAAGTGCGCGAGGAAAGAGTATACTGGTTTAGTAAAAAAAAAAATTTACTTCGAACCTGGAGTATAAAGAAGAATGGGAAATGGCCAACTGTAGAAAAGCATGTAAAGAAAAAATGGGTATGCTTTCTACCCATGAGAGAATGGATGATCAAGATATGTCAGTTTTAAAATTCTGCCTTTTATTGAAAAAAATGATATAAGTACTTTTACATGTTTTTTAAAACTAATCTTAAAATGTCACTGTTTTCTGAAAAACAATTATAACCACTGTGTTGGTTTAAACTTCTTAAACAATGATAATTTGCTTGCTTTAATCTGCTATTATGAATCAAAACAAAGCAGGAAGAAAGCAAAACAAACAAAGAAGGACAACAGACAGCAAGGGAAAAAAACGTGCTGGGAAAAAATATGGAGCAAGGAGAAAACTTTTTTAATGCTTAAGGCTCAAGTTCTTCATCAAAGAAAAAAGTAAATAATTACACCTATATATAGGAAACAAAAAATGTGACCTCTACTTTTCCTAGACTTGTTGACCAAGCAAAGTTCCTAATTCCTAATTAGACTTATATACAAACTTTTAATATTCTGAATTACATTTACATTCTCCCCTGTAATTCAGAAACTCTTATCTTTTCAACTCCAAACAACTTTCTCATGCTTTCAAACTTCACTTTGTTCATAGGCTTGGTCAAGATGTCAGCTTTCTGCTCATTAGTATTCACATGCTTTACTATAACATTGCTTCTTTCTATATGATCACGAATGAAGTGATATCTTGTATCAATATGTTTACTTCTTCCATGAAAGACTGGATTTTTCATCAAATCCAAAGCTGACTTGTTATCCACATTCAATTCAAATGGACCAAGTTTTCTTCCGGTCAACACACCAAGCAACCTACTTATCCAAATGCCTTGACATGTTGCATTATTAGCTGCCATAAATTCCGCTTCACATGATGACAATGCAACACACTTTTGCTTTTGTGAACTCCAAGTAACAAGACTGTTGTCTAAGTAAAACGCCATTCCACTTGTACTTTTTCTATCTTCAACATCTCTTGCTAGATCAGTGTATCCAATCACGCAATTCTTTCCACCTTTCGTATATGATAAACCATAGTCCACAGTTCCTTTTACATACCTTAGTATGTGCTTCACTGCTACTTGATGTTGCTTGGTTGGTTTCTCCATGAAACGACTCACAATGCCTACAGAATAAGCTATGTCGGGTCGTGTGTGAGTAAGATATCTTAGCCCTCCTATGATGCTTCGATATGAGGTAGGGTCCACGAGTTCACCTTCTTCATCCTTAATCAATTGTAGCTTTGACTCCATGGGGTACCTGCAAGGATTACAATCAAACATCCCGACCTTCTTTAGGATGGTGTTAGCATAATTCGTTTGTCTCAATGTGAGACCATTTTTATGTTGATTAACCTCGATGCCTAAATAGTAAGTTAGCATCCCAAGGTCACTCATTTCAAACTCTTTGCTCATTTGTTGTTTGAACTTGATTATCTCATCCTTGTGACTTCCGGTGACAATTAGATCATCAACATAGACACCAATTATTAGTATGCTCCCCTTGTTTTTCTTTGTGTAAACTGCATACTCTTGTGGACACCTTTCAAACCCCATCTCTTTCATGCATTGGTTTAAGCGAAAATTCCAAGCTCGTGGAGCTTGGCGCAAACCATACAAAGCTTTTGCTAATTTGTACACCATTTTTGGTTTATCTTTCTTCACAAATCCCTCCGGTTGTGTCACATAAACTTCTTCTTCTAGATTACCATTCAAGAAAGCTGATTTTACATCAAGGTGATGTATGTTCCATCCATTTGAAGCAGCAAGAGCAAGTATGATTCGAATGGTTTCCAAACGAGCAACCGGTGCGAACACTTCATCAAAATCTATGCCTTGTTTTTGTACGTAGCCTTTAGCGACTAGCCTTGCTTTATGTTTTAATATTTTTCCATTCGGGTCTCGTTTGATCTTGTACACCCACTTTAAGCCAATGGGTCTTCTATCATTTGGCAACTCAACTAAACTCCATGTTTTATTTTTCTCAATTGCACTTAACTCACTTTTCATAGCTTCCATCCATTCTTCACTTTCACTTGCACTTGAGAAATTTACTGGTTCTTCTTCGTCTTTTAAAAACATAAGTTCATCACTTTCTTCGTAAATATCGGCCAAACTACGATATCTTTGTGGAGCTTCACTCTCGGATGAACTATCAAGTGATGATTGAGGTGTAACCGGGCTATCGTGTGGTGTATATTCTTCATTAAAATCTGGATGGATATCTTCTTCCTGTTCAGCTTCAATATCAAGCATGATATCAAAGGTGAATGTTCCATTTGTCATTGCTTTGAACTTTGTTGTAGGTCCCCACTCCCACTTAGCATCTTCTTCGAAAATTACATCTCTTCCCACTCGAATTGCTCCGGTTTCCGGATCAAGTAGCCGATAACCTTTTGTACCTTTTTCAACTCCCAAGTGTACTAGCTTCTTACTTCTATCATCTAGTTTTTTTAGATGTGTGCCGACTATTTTTGCATAAGCAACACACCCAAAAACTCTCATATGATCAATGTTTGGCTTTCGACCGGTCCATAGCTCGTAAGGTGTTGACTCTTTTAAGGCTTTTGTGGTTATACGATTTAGGATGTAGACTGAGTGACTTACGGCTTCACCCCATAGGACTTCTGGAACATTCATCCCTTTTAGATTGCTTCTCGCCATCTCTACTACTATTCGGTTGCGTCTTTCTACAACACCGTTTTGTTGAGGGGAATATGGTGTTGTATAGTGGCGTTTCAACCCGGTTTCTTCACAATATGTAGTGAATTGTGTTGATGAAAATTCACCACCCCGGTCGGTTCGAAATTTTTTTAATTTTAAACCCGTTTCAACTTCAACTTGTGCTCTAAATTTCTTAAAAGCAATTAAAGCGTCATCCTTGTTTTTCAACATATAAACCCACATAACTCGTGTATAGTCATCGACAAGTAACATAAAATATCTATTTCCAGCTGGTGTTGGTGGTGTGATCGGACCACAAAGATCTCCATGCACGAGTTCTAGTCGTTCTTTAGCTCTAAATTTGGTGTGCTTTGGATAGGATTTTCGAGCTTGCTTGGAGATTAAGCAAGCTTCACACAAGCTTGTAGGAATTTCAATTCTGGGTAAGCCTTCCACCATACTTGTATCAGCCATGTGTTTTAGTGCATTGAAGTTAACATGTCCAAACCGCTTGTGCCATAGCCAAGATGCCTCGCCTTGTTCTGCAAGTAAGCACTTTGAAACTTCTTCTTCAATTATGGCCTTGTACAAACGATTGCTTGATTGTTGAACCTTCAATAATAGTTTTCCTTGTGGATCATGAATCCATAAATATAATCCAAGCATCACAATCCGATCTCCATGTTGAGCTAATTGTCCCAAACTAATAATGTTGCTACATAACCTTGGTATATAGTATACCTCTTTCAACAATCTACTTTCACCATTCTTGCATTTGAACATGATTGAACCCTTCCCCTCTATTCGAACTCTAGATCCATCACCAAATTTCACATAACCTCTAGTAGACAGATCAAGTGTTCGGAATTTGCTTTTTGCGCCAGTCATGTGGTTGCTTGCTCCATTGTCGAGATACCACACTTTTGATTGGGTTGGAGTTTGTTCACTTGATCTTAGCTTGGGATTAACTTTTTCCTCATTCAAGTAAACTTCATCGTTTACTTGGGCTGCAAGCAGAAGTGCCGGCTCATGATCATTCTGTACTTGAGTTAGGTTAGCTTCATGATTCCTCTCACGACGTGGGTTCTTACACTCAGCAGCGTAATGACCAAACTCTTGACAATTATAACATTGAACTTTAGATTTGTCACGAGGTTGATATGATTCATTCTTTCCTTTGTTTTGTTGATTACCACCACCTCGTCCTTTGTTGGAGTTGTTGTAACCACCTTTTCCTTGTCCTCGTCCTTTTCCACCTCTATTATTGTTATAATTGTTTTTGCGTTGTTTTGAACGATCTTCATTATTTTTCTTCTTTGCTCGTTCCGTCCACTCTTCATGCGTTAACAATAGCTTCTTCTCCTCGGGTTCTTTATGAGCCCCAATACGAATCTCATGAGCTTTTAATCTTCCGACCACCTCTTCAAACGTCATCTCGTCAGGATCTCCAAATTGTTCAATTGTTGATGCAAGTTGAACAAATTTGGAAGGCACGGCTCGTAACAACTTTTTTACTATGTAGGATTCTTGAACGGTTTCACCAAGAGCACGAATATTGCTCACAATACCTCCAAGTTTTGCAGAAAAATCGTCCACAGTCTCTGATTCACTCATGTTCATCATCTCAAATTCAGCTTTGAGAGTTTGAACTTTGGCTGCTTTGACTCGATCTGCTCCCAAGTACATCGTCTTGAGTGTTTCCCAAGCTTCCTTTGCCGTTTGCTTCTCCGCAATCGTCAATAGAACCTCCTCCGGAATTGCTTGGTAGATGGCAGCCATCGCCATCTTGTCTCTCTTTACACCCACCGGATTTTGTGGGTTCTTCGGCTCTATGGCTTCCCACACCTCTTGAGCTTGCATATAAATCTTCATCTTTATCGACCATGCTGCGTAATTCGTCTTAGACAGCATTGGGTATTGAAGAGTAACCGAGCCTTCTTTGTTCGACATCGCACCAGATTCGCTCTGATACCAAATGTTGGTTTAAACTTCTTAAACAATGATAATTTGCTTGCTTTAATCTGCTATTATGAATCAAAACAAAGCAGGAAGAAAGCAAAACAAACAAAGAAGGACAATAGACAGCAAGGGAAAAAAACGTGCTGGGAAAAAATATGGAGCAAGGAGAAAACTTTTTTAATGCTTAAGGCTCAAGTTCTTCATCAAAGAAAAAAGTAAATAATTACACCTATATATAGGAAACAAAAAAACGTGACCTCTACTTTTCCTAGACTTGTTGACCAAGCAAAACTTCCTAATTCCTAATTAGACTTATATACAAACTTTTAATATTCTGAATTACATTTACACACTGTTGTGATCTTATAAAAAATACATGCTCCAAATGCACTCGATCTAAAACATAATAATAGTTAATTTTACTATAGAATTTAATTTCATCTGATTCTAATCCTATTAGAAAACTGCCACACTAGCGACGACCAAAGTCATTGGTAATGTATTCTACATATAAGGAATTGCAACTGACCAAAATTTTGCAACGGATGGGTAATTTTTACCGACGGATCTAACCAAATATAACGACAGAAAAAACATGTCAATGATTACTACCCAGTTTGTAGTACATGCACTTAATTAAACTAACTAGTCATCTAAACACAATTAACTACTTGAATAATGCAAGCAAACACATATAAAAAAAAAGTTGCTGTCAGTAACGACCGTTTGCTAAACGATTTCCACCAAGCAACCTAAATAATCGCATAAAATCCACAAGTTTTTTTTACCCCTAGTAGGTCAGGGATTGCTATATAGATATACTCAAAAAAGAAAACATTCCTTCAAGGAGTCTACCCGTTTTTCAGTCTTCATTGTATCATTTTGTGTGGAAATACTAATAGTATGTACAATATTGATGGAGAACATAAGCATGTGCGAAAATAGTAATATCAGGTTAGACAGGATTTACATTCCAAAAGTGAAATAAACTTGATTTAAAGTCAGATATGATCGTATCCAAAATAAAATAATCAGGAACTTAGAGAACTCAAGCAATACAAGCAACTATTGACATTTGTGTTATACACTAGAAATCATGTTGATAGATCAAAAATCGAAGCTTACGTTGACTTGAAGACCTGATACAAACAAAACAAAAAATCAAGTTGAAACTAGGAAAACATATAAACAATAGGAATTCTTGGACAATAGCAAAAATAGAACAAAGAATCGTGTATAATAAAAAGATTCTTTTGAACATAACTTTTATTTTCCATAGGATAATACAAAGAATCACATATAAACAAAATAGTTCAGTTGAATATAACTTTTATTCCAAAGACAAGGTTTGCATGTGTTAACTATATAAGTTATGCCAGTATAGATTCTATAAAAGTCAATTTAACTCGAACACCAAACGTTAGAGATCATGTCTTCTAGTGAGCTACCAAAGCAAAGACAAGGAAAAAACAAAACAAGATGCTCATTCTTTCTGAGAATCCAAAGGACCATAGGTAATAGCATAAAATTCCTTCCAACAATTCGTTATTATTTGTGGGGACCTTTGTTGAGATGAAGCATCCTGAGAAAATGTTCCTTGAATTCTTCAACATAATTTTAAGGTATCATTCATAACTCCTACCAAATCCACGGGTAAGGAAACCCTTATAGTATTTAAATTCTATTTAAATTTCACACATGAACTAGCATATCATAGTCAGCACAACACCCACAAAAAGCATTCAAAACAACATTTGTTAGTTTAGTATTTTCAGGCACACACCTTCACAAATAAAGAGAGATGGCCACTGGAGCTGTTGTGGTAATATGTCATTTTGTTTTTGAATGGAGCCTGTCAATGTCTGAAATCGATAAAGAATGGAGCCCATACCACAAAAATTATAGTTGCGCATTGCATAGGCTAGAAGATGAAACCTCGAGAGCATGTTTCCATCATGCAAAATTTTCATATGGAAAGAGACCCTTATGGAAAAATTGTTCACCGTCTAAAATTGCTTCTTCATCAATCCTTCTTTAATCTTCTAGTGGAGGTGACTAGTCGGATAGAAAGGCAAAATATCCTTTAAGGCAACAAATAAGAGAGAAAAACTTGAAGGTGAATGTTTCGTGTTTTGGAGCGATGCAACCACTTCCTATGTTTTTCAAGATGGGAGAATTATATGGTACATACATGTTAATTGTTTTAAGGAAAAGAAAAAATATGTAGGCATGGGCACGTGGCACATCAAATGGAGTCGGGTCTGTAAGCAATGAATGAATAACAAGCTATGGAGACGAAAAACTTCGTCTCCATAGGTGTAGTCACTAGCTACAACTTCGTCTCTATAGACCCCTTTTGTCGTCGCTATAGGCCCCCTTTAGCAAAGACGTGTCACTATAGGTATATCTATGGCGTTGGAATTTGTCATCGCCGTAGGTCTTGTCGCTATTGCCCCTGATTCTTGTTGTGGGCCAATTAAAGTTTTTTACTCCGAATATCATCATCATACATGTGTCATTGCGTGGAAATGGTTTCATAACATATAAACTTCAATCCTTACACATCTTCATTCCGTAGTCTAAAAGGTTCTTAATTCATGTTGGGTTTATTATTTTTTTTTTGAGGAGATACAAATGGAAAAAGTCAGGAAACAAGTAGTTGTATTAGTTCCAAAGAGTGTGCATGAGTATTTGATAGTTTTTTCTTTAACACGCCAAACAATGAACTCATATATTCATGATTCCGATGATCTAAGGTTTACCAAATTGCACTAAAAAAGGTTGTTCGTGCTTATACTTATTGAAGAAAATATATATGTGATTGATATTTCACACTACATGTCCTCTAGTAAATGGTTAAGCCTATGCTGATATCGTTTTCTACAATTTCACGTAATTAACTTGATTCCTATTAGCCCAGGCAACCTTTGAATAAGGAATTTAATCTTGCCATCAACTTTGATCAAAATATAACATTTAGGGTTGTGGAGACGTGATTAATAAGTAATTTATGGTAGCCAAAAATAGATGACGCATGCGACTCATTCATGATTCTTCAAAAAGAAAAAGACATTCACAATAAAATTTCGACATTCCTTCCATAGATATCGAAAGCTAGCAAGATAAATATGCCATTTCCATTTGCTAGGTTTAGTCCTCCTCATTTTCATTAAAAAAAAAAAAACCATTGAAAGTCATCAATATAAAGACATGCTTCCGGATTCCATGAATTTGTGCTGAATTAAATTTGTTAAAACTATTTTCATATAGTTTAAGACAGCGTCAATCCAAATATTTGCTAGTTATTATGGGGGCACAATTTTCTAGAGAATCACTTCTGCATATATAATAAAATCAACAAGTATTAAGATGCTACTTACTTTTTGTTGGTTAGTCCTATGAAAAGCCATCTTCTATGATTAAAAAATGTTGATTATGCTTTTCGTATGAACTATGCACATATTTTTATTTCCTAAAACTACAAAATCTATGTTAGTCTTTTAAAACAAAGCCAACCTTTCAGCATATAGTCAAACCAAAAACAAAAATCACGTGAAAAAGGAAAACAAATATCATTTGTATTACCGCACATAAAATCAAAAACCCAATGAAATCGATATAAAAACATACATTGTTACTATTCTTGCATGTTCTGCTCATAAGCAAAGACCAAAAAAAGCATTTGGGAACTTGCATGCTGACGTCGAGCACTATAAGCAATATTAGGGAAATCGTCTTGTACAAGATAATAGGTTCATAGATAAGATGTAGAACCCCACGTTCATTTCATGAGTCGGTAAAACCAAAAAATTCGGTAAAAATAGGAAAAGCGCATAACAATAGGAATTCTTAGATAAAAACAACGAATCACATATGGCCAAAAACGTTAACTTATTTCTTCAAAGACATGGTTATGACCTACGTCTACGTAACTTGATAATAAAACTTTATGCTTGAAAAGATTCTATAAAAGGAATGTAAACTCAAACACCAAATGTTAAACAAGGATCCATGTCTTGTAGTAAGCTACCAAAGCCAAGGCAAAGAAAAACAAAACAAGATGCTCACAGTTTCTGAGAATCCCAGGGACAATTGAATATCATGGAATTCCTTTTTGTGAGATCTTGGTTTCCATGAAGCATCAAGGCCAAATCGTCCTAGAACTACACAATATAACTGCTTTTTGGTATCTTTTCTTCCTAGACAACTCCTACCAAATCCACCCCTTAATCAGATCCTGCTACTATATAAACCTTGATAAAAATATTATAATACAATCACACATAACACCATCACCACACCTCCCACATAAATAAATTAAAACATCATTTCATTGTAGTATATTCAGGCACTAACAAACAGTAATGGACACTGGCGCAGCTGCGATGATGCTTCATTGTGTTTTTGAAGGGAGCCTTTCAATGTCGGAAATCGACAAAGAGCGAAGACCATACCATAAAAACTGCAGCTGTGCATTGCATAGATCGAAAGATGAAATCCCGACAGCTTGTTTCCATCAACAGAGAATATCATACAGAAAGAAAAAATCATGGAACATTAATTGTTTTTGTCCAAAACTGTTACCATAAACCCCATTCAGTCTTCCAGTGCAAGTGATAAACCTTCATAAAATATGGTTTCCTCTGCAAGTGGAAGACTTAGCCTTCCCTTTCTTCCCAAACTCATCATTGCAACTAGCACAAAGAAATTGATGTGCACATGACAATTCACAAGAAAACCAGAGAAACTTCATCTTTTGAACAATGACAAAACACAGGGGAAAATTCATCTATCGAACAGAGTATCCTCTCAAATCAATCATGTCTTCTTCTTTTTTATCAAAATCATCCGGTTCATGAAGCCTCTCCGAGTAGTATCATCTTGAAAAATACCCGAGAAGACTCTTCTGTGCTGATCGGTTGGTTTAATCATCAAGTGCTGATCTGGGTCTGTGGAATTTTATGCATGAGGAATCTTGTTTCAAACGATTCATGCCCACATACTGATTTATGGGATCATGCTAGAGTCTCATATCATCAACCGATTGATGGTCCTGTACAACAAATCATCAATCCTATAATGTGCACGCCAGCTGTTTGATGACATTTGTACACAAGATATTTTTTGTGAGAGCAACCTGTCTCTCTACATACTCTGTCTCTGGAGATTTAATGAAGTGCAAGAGGAAAGAGTATAGTGGTTTAGTAAAAAAAAAATTCTAGTTCGAACCTGGATGAGATATTTAGAATGAATTACCGTATCATTGGTGTATAGCATTGATCAGTATATAAGGAAGATTACAACAAGATATCCTATGTAATAGGATCTATACAAATAAGTAACAATTATACATAAATCTAGAATATTCTGTCAAAATACTCTATTACCCTCCCCACAAGCGAAGTTGGACAAGGGCCAACACAAAGCTTGGAACGGAAATCCTCGAATAAAGGTCTGGGTAAGCTTTTCGTGAAAATATCCGCAAGTTGAAGATGAGTAGAGACATACTTAGTGTGCAGCTTGCCATAAAGAACTAATTCACGAACAAAGTGATAATCAATATCTATATGCTTGGCACGTTTGTGAGCAACGGGATTTTGACTAAGAAAAATAGCACTGCGATTGTCACACAGAATGGTTGGACGTCCAGAAGGCAGAACATATAATTCACGAAGTAAGTGAGTAATCCAAATAACCTCCGAAGCAGTGTTAGCAAGAGCTCGATATTCCGACTCACAACTAGAGCGAGACACAGTGGGTTGTTTCTTAGCACTCCAGGAAACCAAATTACCCCCAAAAAAGATAGAGTAACCATAAGTAGATCTTCGTGTCTCGATACAACGTGCCCAATCAGCATCAGAATACCCCAAGATAGAGGGAGACGATGCATGAGAAATTGAAAGCCCATATGACAAAGTGCCTTTGACATAACGTAATATACGTTTGACAGCATTAAAGTGATCAACCATAGGAGCATGTAAGAATTGACTCACTTGATTAACGGCATAAGACAAGTCAGGACGAGTGATTGTGAGGTACTGTAATGCTCCAACTAGAGACCGATATAAGGTAACATCAGAAAATGGAGTACCCTGACTTGTGAAATTAATAATCCGTAGTAGAAAGTGGTGTAGAAACCGGTTTAGCATCCAACATGTGAGCACGAGATAGAATATCATGTGCATACTTCGATTGGATAAGAAAAAGACCAGTGTCATGCTAGGATACCTCCAATCCAAGAAAATAATTAATCTTTCCAAGATCAGTGATAAGAAATTCCTTATTCAAACGAGTGGTGAAAGTTCGTATAATAGAGGGATTAGTGATAATAATATCGTCAACATAGACTAATAAGTAGAGAAGAGTCGAATCCTTTTTAAAAACAAATAACGACGGATCAGCTCTACTGCAAGAGAAGCCAAGACTTAAGAGAAAAGCACTGAGACGTTGAAACCAGGCTCTAGGTGCCTGATTGAGGCCATAAAGGGCCTTTTTTAAACGACAAACATGATTAGGAAAGCGTGAGTCAACAAAACCAGGTGGTTGCTCCATGAAGACAGTGTCAGATAAATCACCATGCAAAAAGGCATTTTTAACATCAAGTTGATGCAAGGGCCATTTGTTAAGAACTGCAACAGATAAGATAATACGAACAGTAGAAGCCTTAACAACAGGACTAAAGGTGGCAGAATAATCGAGCCCTGGAACCTGAGTAAACCCTTGAGCAAGAATACGAGCTTTAAACTTATCAATCGAACCATCAACATGAAACTTGGTACGAAAAACCCACTTAGAACCAACAATGTTGATATGTGATGGACAAGGTACAAGATCCCAGGTGGAGTTTAATTTTAATGCACGCATTTCATCACACATGGCTGAAAACCACTTGGGATCTTTTGCAGCCGTTTTGAAACCTTTAGGCTCTTTTGCAGCAAATAATGCATGGTGAATAGGAGATGACAAAACATAAGACAAATCAGCACGATGGCGAGGCTTAAAAATACCAGATTTGGCTCGAGTAATCATAGGATGTCCTTGTGGAGGTGCAGCAGCAGTCGGAGAAACTGGTGGCGTGTGCTGAGGCGAAGTAAGGGGAGTATTGACCGGCGATGATGGAGGATTCTGCTGCTGATGATCAGATTCAGGAGGAGGCTGCGGATGATCACTACAAAGTTGACACGGGGCTGCTGATGATGCCGAGTCAGAGGTAGGAGAGACCGGTTGCGAATGGGGAGATGGAAAAACATAGTCATCACAATAGGTGGACAGCAAGAGGCTCGCATGAGGAGAGGCTGTTTTGTCATTAGAAAAGGGGAACAATTTTTCGTCAAATTGAGCATGACGAGTAATATAAATACGCCACGTAAAGGGATCAAGACACTGATATCCTTTGTATTGGGTATGATACCCAATGAAAGCACATGGAGAACTTCGAGGAGCAAGCTTGTGAGGTGAGTAATCTCGCAAATAAGGGTATACGCAACAACCAAACACACGAAAATTACCATAATTGGGTTGTGTGGAAAAAAGTAGCTCATATGGAGATTTGGTGTCAAGTAGCTTGGATGGCAATCGATTTATGATATAAGTAGCAGAGCTGAAGGCATGTGTCCATAAAGTAGCAGGAATATGAGAATTAAACATCATAGCTAACCCAGTTTCAGTGATATGGCGATGTTTACGTTTTGCTCGTCCATTTTGCTGAGGTATGTAAGGACAAGACATACGATGATGTGTACCATTAGTGGTAAATATAGATCGAACCCGATTGTTGACAAACTCAGTACCACCATCAGATTGAAAAACCTTAATCTTGCTTGAAAATTGTGTTTGAAAAAAAGCAATGAAGGCTTCAAGGACATCATAAAAATCTGATTTCTTCTTCAAAGGATAAAACCATGTGAATCTCGAAAAATCATCAACAAAAATGACATAATATCGAAAACCATCTAGAGATGTAACCGGTGAGGGTCCCCAAAGATCACAATGAATCAAATCAAGGACATGCAAGGAACGTTGGTCATTAAGATCAAATGAAAGTCTTTTATTTTTAGACAATTGACAAGGAGAGCATGCATTCGTATGTGGCAAAATAGATGTAAGAGACAAACAACCCAATTTACTTAAACTTGAAATAATGTCATATGAAACATGACCCAAACGACAATGCCAAAGTTCAAAGGATGCATGTAAACGTCTAGAAGATAATTTTGCCAAAAAAGCTAGGTGATCACGATCCAAAACATATAAGCCATTTTTACGCCTTCCTTGTGCTAGAGTTTCTTTGGAATGACGATTCTGAATAAGAAAATTTGGATTAGAAAATACAACATCAACTTCATTGTCTTGGGTTAGTTTGCTAACAGATAGCAAACTTTTGGTAATATTGGGAACCGCAAGAACATCAAGTAATGAGATATTAGGGGAAAGCAAAGATTTTCCAATATGGGAAATAGAAGCCTGTGGACCATTTCCAAACAACACAGAAGCATTGCCTTTATAAGTTGCAGCGCCATCAAGATTGGAAGGATTTGGTGTCATATGGGCAGATGCACCGGTGTTAACATACCAATCCGGAGTAGATGTGTTACATTGTGATTGAAAGGCCTCAGCTAGATTTGCGTCAAGCGAAGGTGGTCGTGAAGAAAAAGTTTGCAAATCGGGGCATTGATTCGCATAATGTCCATCTTTCATGCATAATTGGCAATGAGGTGGTCTTCTATTACCTCTTCCTCTACCACGTTGAGAGTTTCCACGAGAGGAATTGTGGAAGCCGCGACCTCGGCCTCGTGAAGAGGAAGAGTTGTTGGAGCTGTACGAGGAAGTGGTATTAAAGGCAACAAGAGGCACAGAGGAATCACTCACCGATTGAAGAAACAATTCATGACGCCGCTTGGGAGACAAGATCACGGAAATTCGGGTGAGGCGTGATGAGGCGCTGTGTTTTCGAGAATGTCTCGAAGGAAGAACCCAGTCCACACAAGAACCAGTGGGACTTGTCATCATCATCAAGAGAGTGGCCGATGGAGGTAAGCGGATCACATATGCTTTTAAATTTACGAGAGTACTCAACAAAAGTAGAAGTACCTTTTTTTAAATGCCGAAGAGAATCCTTGAGGGTGTGAGTGCGTTGGAGAGAATCATGGCGGTAGGTGGAGGCAAGGGCAGTCCAAAACGCATGAGAGGTATTGTGCCCTAGGGCTTCGGCCATAGCTTCTTCAGATAGAGAAGCTTGAAGGATAATTAGGGCTCTTTGATCAGCAGCGATCCATGTGGCATAGGCAGGATTCGCAGTGGAGGTGTCGCCGGAAACAATGGTGACCGCCGGTTTAGGTGAGGAACCATCAACATAGGGCAATAATTGTTGATAGGTTAATAACGACAGCATCTGTTTACTCCATAACAGATAGTTGGTGGAGTTTAACTTGATGTTGATCATATGAATGATCGTTGAAAGAGAGACTGGCGCATCATCGGTGGCCATGAGAACGACGACAAGAGAAGAAGAGGGGGGGGGGGGGGGTACGACCAGAATCATGTTTAGGCTGATACCATGAGAGATTTAGAATGAATCACCGTATCATTGGTGTATAGCATTGATCAATATATAAGGAAGATTACAACAAGATATCCTAAGTAATAGGATCTATACAAATAAGTAACAATTATACATAAATCTAGAATATTCTATCAAAATACTCTATTACTGGAGTATAAAGAAGAATGGGAAATGGCCAACTGTAGAAAAGCATGTAAAGAAAAAATGGGTATGCTTTCTACCCATGAGGAATGGATGATCAAGATATGTCAGTTTTAAAATTCTGCCTTTTATTGAAAAATATGATATAACTACTTTTACATGTTTTTTAAAACTAATCTTAAAATGTCACTGTTTTCTGAAAAACAATTATAACCACTGTTGTGATCTTATAAAAAATACATGCTCCAAATGCACTCGATCTAAAACATAATCATAGTTAATTTTACTATTGAATTTAATTTCATCTGATTCTAATCCTATTAGAAAACTGCCACACTAGCGACGGCCAAAGTCATTGGTAATGTATTCTACATATAAGGAATTGCAACTGACCAAAATTTCGCAATGTATGGATAATTTTTACCGACAGATCTAAACATATATGACGACAGAGAAAACATGTCAATAATTATTACCCATTTTGTAGTACATGCACTTAATTAAACTAACTAGTCATCTAAACACAATTAACTACTTGAATGATGCAAGCGAACACATATAAAAAAAAAGTTTCTGTCAGTAACGACCATTAGCTAAAAGATTTCCACACAAAAAACCTAAATAATCGCATAAAATCCACTAGGTTTTTACCCCTAGTTGGCCAGGGATTGTTATATAGAAATACTCAAAAAAGAAAACATTCCTTCACGGAGTCTTCCCGTTTTTCAGTCTTCATTGTATCATTTTGTGTGGAAATACTAATAGTATGTACAATATTGATGGAGAGTATGTACAAAAATAGTAATATCAGGTCTGACAGATTTACATTCCAAAAGTTAAATTAACTTGATTTAAAGTCAGATATGATCGTATCCAAAATAAAATAATCAGGAACTTAGGGAACTCAAGCAATACAAGCAACTATATGCATTTGTGTTATACACTAGAAATCAAGTTGATAGATCAAAAGTCGAAGCTTACGTTGACTTGAAGACCTGATACAAACAAAACAAAAAATCAAGATGAAAATAGGAAAACATATAAACAATAGGAATTTTCGCACAATAGCAAAAATAGAACAAAGAATCGTGTATAATATAAAGATTCTTTTGAACATAACTTTTATTTTCCAAAGGATAATACAAAGAATCACATATAAACAAAATAGTTCAGTTGAATATAACTTTTATTCCAAAGGCAAGGTTAATTTGCATGTGTTAACTATATAAGTTATGCCAATATAGATTATATAAAAGTCAATTTAACTCGAACACCAAACGTTTAACAGAGATCATGTTTTCTAGTGAGCTACGAAAGCAAAGCCAAGGAAAAAACAAAACAAGATGCTCATTCTTTCTGAGAATCCAAAGAATGCCAAAAACATTAACTTATTTCTTCAAAGACATGGTTATCACCTACGTCTACCTAACTTGATAATAAAAATTTATGCTTGAAAAGATTCTATAAAAGGAATGTAAACTCAAACACCAAATGTTAAACAAGGATCCATGTCTTCTAGTAAGCTACCAAAGCCAATGCAAAGAAAAAAAAACAAGATGCTCACAGTTTCTGAGAATCCCAGGGACAATTGAATATCATGGAATTCCTTTTGTGAGATCTTGGTTTCCATGAAGCATCTAGGCCAAATCGTCCTAGAACTACACAAAGTAACTTTTTGGTATCTTTTCTTCCTAGACAACTCCTACCAAATCCACCCCTTAATCAGATCCTTCTACTATATAAACCTTGATAAAAAAATATTAATACAATCACACATAACACCATCACCACACCTCCCACATAAACAAATTAAAACATCATTTCATTGTAGTATATTCAGGCACTAAAAAACAGTAATGGACACTGGCGCAGCTGCGATGATGCTTCATTGTGTTTTTGAAGGGAGCCTTTCAATGTCGGAAATCGACAAAGAGCGAAGACCATACCATAAAAACTGCAGCTGTGCATTGCATAGATCGAAAGATGAAATCCCGACAGCTTGTTTCCATCAACAGAGAATATCATACAGAAAGAAAAAATCATGGAACATTAATTGTTCGTTGTCCAAAACTGTTACAATAAACCCCATTCAGTCTTCCAGTGCAAGTGATAAACCTTCATAAAATATGGTTTCCTCTGCAAGTGGAAGAGTTAGCCTTCCCTTTCTTCCCAAACTCATCATTGCAACTAGCACAAAGAACTTGATGTTTACATGACAATTCACAAGAAAACCAGAGAAACTTCATCTTTTGAACAATGACAAGACACAAGGGAAAATTCATCTATCGAACAGAGTATCCTCTCAAATCAATCATGTCTTCTTTTTTATCAAAATCATCCGGTTCATGAAATCTCTCCCAGTAGTATCATCTTGAACAATACCCGAGAAGACTCTCCTGTGCTGATCGGTTGGTTTAATCATCAAGTGCTGATCTGGGTCGGTGGAATTTTATGCATGAGGAATCTTGTTTCAAACGATTCATGCCCACATACTGATTTATGGGATCATGCTAGAGTCTCATATCATCAACCGATTGATGGTCCTGTACAAGAAATTATCAATCCTTTAATGTGCACGCCAGCTGTTTGATGACATTTGTACACAAGATATTTTTTGTGGGAGCAACCTGTGTCTCTACATACTCTGTCTCTGGAGATTTAATGAAGTGCGCGAGGAAAGAGTATACTGGTTTAGTAAAAAAAAAAATTTACTTCGAACCTGGAGTATAAAGAAGAATGGGAAATGGCCAACTGTAGAAAAGCATGTAAAGAAAAAATGGGTATGCTTTCTACCCATGAGAGAATGGATGATCAAGATATGTCAGTTTTAAAATTCTGCCTTTTATTGAAAAAAATGATATAAGTACTTTTACATGTTTTTTAAAACTAATCTTAAAATGTCACTGTTTTCTGAAAAACAATTATAACCACTGTGTTGGTTTAAACTTCTTAAACAATGATAATTTGCTTGCTTTAATCTGCTATTATGAATCAAAACAAAGCAGGAAGAAAGCAAAACAAACAAAGAAGGACAACAGACAGCAAGGGAAAAAAACGTGCTGGGAAAAAATATGGAGCAAGGAGAAAACTTTTTTAATGCTTAAGGCTCAAGTTCTTTATCAAAGAAAAAAGTAAATAATTACACCTATATATAGGAAACAAAAAAACGTGACCTCTACTTTTCCTAGACTTGTTGACCAAGCAAAGTTCCTAATTCCTAATTAGACTTATATACAAACTTTTAATATTCTGAATTACATTTACATTCTCCCCTGTAATTCAGAAACTCTTATCTTTTCAACTCCAAACAACTTTCTCATGCTTTCAAACTTCACTTTGTTCATAGGCTTGGTCAAGATGTCAGCTTTCTGCTCATTAGTATTCACATGCTTTACTATAACATTGCCTCTTTCTATATGATCACGAATGAAGTGATATCTTGTATCAATATGTTTACTTCTTCCATGAAAGACTGGATTTTTCATCAAATCCAAAGCTGACTTGTTATCCACATTCAATTCAAATGGACCAAGTTTTCTTCCGGTCAACACACCAAGCAACCTACTTATCCAAATGCCTTGACATGTTGCATTATTAGCTGCCATAAATTCTGCTTCACATGATGACAATGCAACACACTTTTGCTTTTGTGAACTCCAAGTAACAAGACTGTTGTCTAAGTAAAACGCCATTCCACTTGTACTTTTTCTATCTTCAACATCTCTTGCTAGATCAGTGTATCCAATCACGCAATTCTTTCCACCTTTCGTATATGATAAACCGTAGTCCACAGTTCCTTTTACATACCTTAGTATGTGCTTCACTGCTACTTGATGTTGCTTGGTTGGTTTCTCCATGAAACGACTCACAATGCCTACAGAATAAGCTATGTCGGGTCGTGTGTGAGTAAGATATCTTAGCCCTCCTATGATGCTTCGATATGAGGTAGGGTCCACGAGTTCACCTTCTTCATCCTTAATCAATTGTAGCTTTGACTCCATGGGGTACCTGCAAGGATTACAATCAAACATCCCGACCTTCTTTAGGATGGTGTTAGCATAATTCGTTTGTCTCAATGTGAGACCATTTTTATGTTGATTAACCTCGATGCCTAAATAGTAAGTTAGCATCCCAAGGTCACTCATTTCAAACTCTTTGCTCATTTGTTGTTTGAACTTGATTATCTCATCCTTGTGACTTCCGGTGACAATTAGATCATCAACATAGACACCAATTATTAGTATGCTCCCCTTGTTTTTCTTTGTGTAAACTGCATACTCTTGTGGACACCTTTCAAACCCCATCTCTTTCATGCATTGGTTTAAGCGAAAATTCCAAGCTCGTGGAGCTTGGCGCAAACCATACAAAGCTTTTGCTAATTTGTACACCATTTTTGGTTTATCTTTCTTCACAAATCCCTCCGGTTGTGTCACATAAACTTCTTCTTCTAGATTACCATTTAAGAAAGCTGATTTTACATCAAGGTGATGTATGTTCCATCCATTTGAAGCAGCAAGAGCAAGTATGATTCGAATGGTTTCCAAACGAGCAACCGGTGCGAACACTTCATCAAAATCTATGCTTTGTTTTTGTATGTAGCCTTTAGCGACTAGCCTTGCTTTATATTTTAATATTTTTCCATTCGGGTCTCGTTTGATCTTGTACACCCACTTTAAGCCAATGGGTCTTCTATCATTTGGCAACTCAACTAAACTCCATGTTTTATTTTTCTCAATTGCACTTAACTCACTTTTCATAGCTTCCATCCATTCTTCACTTTCACTTGCACTTGAGAAATTTACTGGTTCTTCTTCGTCTTTTAAAAACATAAGTTCATCACTTTCTTCGTAAATATCGGTCAAACTACGATATCTTTGTGGAGCTTCACTCTCGGATGAACTATCAAGTGATGATTGAGGTGTAACCGGGCTATCGTGTGGTGTATATTCTTCATTAAAATCTGGATGGATATCTTCTTCCTGTTCAGCTTCAATATCAAGCATGATATCAAAGGTGAATGTTCCATTTGTCATGGCTTTGAACTTTGTTGTAGGTCCCCACTCCCACTTAGCATCTTCTTCGAAAATTACATCTCTTCCCACTCGAATTGCTCCGGTTTCCGGATCAAGTAGCCGATAACCTTTTGTACCTTTTTCAACTCCCAAGTGTACTAGCTTCTTACTTCTATCATCTAGTTTTTTTAGATGTGTGCCGACTATTTTTGCATAAGCAACACACCCAAAAACTCTCATATGATCAATGTTTGGCTTTCGACCGGTCCATAGCTCGTAAGGTGTTGACTCTTTTAAGGCTTTTGTGGTTATACGATTTAGGATGTAGACTGAGTGACTTACGGCTTCACCCCATAGGACTTCTGGAACATTCATCCCTTTTAGATTGCTTCTCGCCATCTCTACTACTATTCGGTTGCGTCTTTCTACAACACCGTTTTGTTGAGGGGAATATGGTGTTGTATAGTGGCGTTTCAACCCGGTTTCTTCACAATATGTAGTGAATTGTGTTGATGAAAATTCACCACCCCGGTCGGTTCGAAATTTTTTTAATTTTAAACCCGTTTCAACTTCAACTTGTGCTCTAAATTTCTTAAAAGCAATTAAAGCGTCATCCTTGTTTTTCAACATATAAACCCACATAACTCGTGTATAGTCATCGACAAGTAACATAAAATATCTATTTCCAGCTGGTGTTGGTGGTGTGATCGGACCACAAAGATCTCCATGCACGAGTTCTAGTCGTTCTTTAGCTCTAAATTTGGTGTGCTTTGGATAGGATTTTCGAGCTTGCTTGGAGATTAAGCAAGCTTCACACAAGCTTGTAGGAATTTCAATTCTGGGTAAGCCTTCCACCATACTTGTATCAGCCATGTGTTTTAGTGCATTGAAGTTAACATGTCCAAACCGCTTGTGCCATAGCCAAGATGCCTCGCCTTGTTCTGCAAGTAAGCACTTTGAAACTTCTTCTTCAAGTATGGCCTTGTACAAACGATTGCTTGATTGTTGAACCTTCAATAATAGTTTTCCTTGTGGATCATGAATCCATAAATATAATCCAAGCATCACAATCCGATCTCCATGTTGAGCTAATTGTCCCAAACTAATAATGTTGCTACATAACCTTGGTATATAGTATACCTCTTTCAACAATCTACTTTCACCATTCTTGCATTTGAACATGATTGAACCCTTCCCCTCTATTCGAACTCTAGATCCATCACCAAATTTCACATAACCTCTAGTAGACAGATCAAGTGTTCGGAATTTGCTTTTTGCGCCAGTCATGTGGTTGCTTGCTCCATTGTCGAGATACCACACTTTTGATTGGGTTGGAGTTTGTTCACTTGATCTTAGCTTGGGATTAACTTTTTCCTCATTCAAGTAAACTTCATCGTTTACTTGGGCTGCAAGCAGAAGTGCCGGCTCATGATCATTCTGTACTTGAGTTAGGTTAGCTTCATGATTCCTCTCACGACGTGGGTTCTTACACTCAGCAGCGTAATAACCAAACTCTTGACAATTATAACATTGAACTTTAGATTTGTCACGAGGTTGATATGATTCATTCTTTCCTTTGTTTTGTTGATTACCACCACCTCGTCCTTTGTTGGAGTTGTTGTAACCACCTTTTCCTTGTCCTCGTCCTTTTCCACCTCTATTATTGTTATAATTGTTTTTGCGTTGTTTTGAACGATCTTCATTATTTTTCTTCTTTGCTCGTTCCGTCCACTCTTCATGCGTTAACAATAGCTTCTTCTCCTCGGGTTCTTTATGAGCCCCAATACGAATCTCATGAGCTTTTAATCTTCCGACCACCTCTTCAAACGTCATCTCGTCTAGATCTCCAAATTGTTCAATTGTTGATGCAAGTTGAACAAATTTGGAAGGCACGGCTCGTAACAACTTTTTTACTATGTAGGATTCTTGAACGGTTTCACCAAGAGCACGAATATTGCTCACAATACCTCCAAGTTTTGCAGAAAAATCGTCCACAGTCTCTGATTCACTCATGTTCATCATCTCAAATTCAGCTTTGAGAGTTTGAACTTTGGCTGCTTTGACTCGATCTGCTCCCAAGTACATCGTCTTGAGTGTTTCCCAAGCTTCCTTTGCCGTTTGCTTCTCCGCAATCGTCAATAGAACCTCCTCCGGAATTGCTTGGTAGATGGCAGCCATCGCCATCTTGTCTCTCTTTACACCCACCGGATTTTGTGGGTTCTTCGGCTCTATGGCTTCCCACACCTCTTGAGCTTGCATATAAATCTTCATCTTTATCGACCATGCTGCGTAATTCGTCTTAGACAGCATTGGGTATTGAAGAGTAACCGATCCTTCTTTGTTCGACATCGCACCAGATTCGCTCTGATACCAAATGTTGGTTTAAACTTCTTAAACAATGATAATTTGCTTGCTTTAATCTGCTATTATGAATCAAAACAAAGCAGGAAGAAAGCAAAACAAACAAAGAAGGACAATAGACAGCAAGGGAAAAAAACGTGCTGGGAAAAAATATGGAGCAAGGAGAAAACTTTTTTAATGCTTAAGGCTCAAGTTCTTCATCAAAGAAAAAAGTAAATAATTACACCTATATATAGGAAACAAAAAATCGTGACCTCTACTTTTCCTAGACTTGTTGACCAAGCAAAACTTCCTAATTCCTAATTAGACTTATATACAAACTTTTAATATTCTGAATTACATTTACACACTGTTGTGATCTTATAAAAAATACATGCTCCAAATGCACTCGATCTAAAACATAATAATAGTTAATTTTACTATAGAATTTAATTTCATCTGATTCTAATCCTATTAGAAAACTGCCACACTAGCGACGACCAAAGTCATTGGTAATGTATTCTACATATAAGGAATTGCAACTGACCAAAATTTTGCAACGGATGGGTAATTTTTACCGACGGATCTAACCAAATATAACGACAGAAAAAACATGTCAATGATTACTACCCAGTTTGTAGTACATGCACTTAATTAAACTAACTAGTCATCTAAACACAATTAACTACTTGAATAATGCAAGCAAACACATATAAAAAAAAAAGTTGCTGTCAGTAACGACCGTTTGCTAAACGATTTCCACCAAGCAACCTAAATAATCGCATAAAATCCACAAGTTTTTTTTACCCCTAGTAGGTCAGGGATTGCTATATAGATATACTCAAAAAAGAAAACATTCCTTCAAGGAGTCTACCCGTTTTTCAGTCTTCATTGTATCATTTTGTGTGGAAATACTAATAGTATGTACAATATTGATGGAGAACATAAGCATGTGCGAAAATAGTAATATCAGGTTAGACAGGATTTACATTCCAAAAGTGAAATAAACTTGATTTAAAGTCAGATATGATCGTATCCAAAATAAAATAATCAGGAACTTAGAGAACTCAAGCAATACAAGCAACTATTGACATTTGTGTTATACACTAGAAATCATGTTGATAGATCAAAAATCGAAGCTTACGTTGACTTGAAGACCTGATACAAACAAAACAAAAAATCAAGTTGAAACTAGGAAAACATATAAACAATAGGAATTCTTGGACAATAGCAAAAATAGAACAAAGAATCGTGTATAATAAAAAGATTCTTTTGAACATAACTTTTATTTTCCATAGGATAATACAAAGAATCACATATAAACAAAATAGTTCAGTTGAATATAACTTTTATTCCAAAGACAAGGTTTGCATGTGTTAACTATATAAGTTATGCCAGTATAGATTCTATAAAAGTCAATTTAACTCGAACACCAAACGTTAGAGATCATGTCTTCTAGTGAGCTACCAAAGCAAAGACAAGGAAAAAACAAAACAAGATGCTCATTCTTTCTGAGAATCCAAAGGACCATAGGTAATAGCATAAAATTCCTTCCAACAATTCGTTATTATTTGTGGGGACCTTTGTTGAGATGAAGCATCCTGAGAAAATGTTCCTTGAATTCTTCAACATAATTTTAAGGTATCATTCATAACTCCTACCAAATCCACGGGTAAGGAAACCCTTATAGTATTTAAATTCTATTTAAATTTCACACATGAACTAGCATATCATAGTCAGCACAACACCCACAAAAAGCATTCAAAACAACATTTGTTAGTTTAGTATTTTCAGGCACACACCTTCACAAATAAAGAGAGATGGCCACTGGAGCTGTTGTGGTAATATGTCATTTTGTTTTTGAATGGAGCCTGTCAATGTCTGAAATCGATAAAGAATGGAGCCCATACCACAAAAATTATAGTTGCGCATTGCATAGGCTAGAAGATGAAACCTCGAGAGCATGTTTCCATCATGCAAAATTTTCATATGGAAAGAGACCCTTATGGAAAAATTGTTCACCGTCTAAAATTGCTTCTTCATCAATCCTTCTTTAATCTTCTAGTGGAGGTGACTAGTCGGATAGAAAGGCAAAATATCCTTTAAGGCAACAAATAAGAGAGAAAAACTTGAAGGTGAATGTTTCGTGTTTTGGAGCGATGCAACCACTTCCTATGTTTTTCAAGATGGGAGAATTATATGGTACATACATGTTAATTTTTTTAAGGAAAAGAAAAAATATGTAGGCATGGGCACGTGGCACATCAAATGGAGTCGGGTCTGTAAGCAATGAATGAATAACAAGCTATGGAGACGAAAAACTTCGTCTCCATAGGTGTAGTCACTAGCTACAACTTCGTCTCTATAGACCCCTTTTGTCGTCGCTATAGGCCCCCTTTAGCAAAGACGTGTCACTATAGGTATATCTATGGCGTTGGAATTTGTCATCGCCGTAGGTCTTGTCGCTATTGCCCCTGATTCTTGTTGTGGGCCAATTAAAGTTTTTTACTCCGAATATCATCATCATACATGTGTCATTGCGTGGAAATGGTTTCATATACACATCTTCATTCCGTAGTCTAAAAGGTTCTTAATTCATGTTGGGTTTATTATTTTTTTTTGAGGAGATACAAATGGAAAAAGTCAGGAAACAAGTAGTTGTATTAGTTCCAAAAAGTGTGCATGAGTATTTGATAGTTTTTTCTTTAACACGCCAAACAATGAACTCATATATTCATGATTCCGATGATCTAAGGTTTACCAAATTGCACTAAAAAAGGTTGTTCGTGCTTATACTTATTGAAGAAAATATATATGTGATTGATATTTCACACTACATGTCCTCTAGTAAATGGTTAAGCCTATGCTGATATCGTTTTCTACAAGTTCACGTAATTAACTTGATTCCTAGGCAACCTTTGAATAAGGAATTTAATCTTGCCATCAACTTTGATCAAAATATAACATTTAGGGTTGTGGAGACGTGATTAATAAGTAATTTATGGTAGCCAAAAATAGATGACGCATGCGACTCATTCATGATTCTTCAAAAAGAAAAAGACATTCACAATAAAATTTCGACATTCCTTCCATAGATATCGAAAGCTAGCAAGATAAATATGCCATTTCCATTTGCTAGGTTTAGTCCTCCTCATTTTCATTAAAAAAAAAAAAAAAACCATTGAAAGTCATCAATATAAAGACATGCTTCCGGATTCCATGAATTTGTGCTGAATTAAATTTGTTAAAACTATTTTCATATAGTTTAAGACAGCGTCAAGCCAAATATTTGCTAGTTATTATGGGGGCACAATTTTCTAGAGAATCACTTCTGCATATATAATAAAATCAACAAGTATTAAGATGCTACTTACTTTTTGTTGGTTAGTCCTATGAAAAGCCATCTTCTATGATTAAAAAATGTTGATTATGCTTTTCATATGAACTATGCACATATTTTTATTTCCTAAAACTACAAAATCTATGTTAGTCTTTTAAAACAAAGCCAACCTTTCAGCATATAGTCAAACCAAAAACAAAAATCACGTGAAAAAGGAAAACAAATATCATTTGTATTACCGCACATAAAATCAAAAACCCAATGAAATCGATATAAAAACATACATTGTTACTATTCTTGCATGTTCTGCTCATAAGCAAAGACCAAAAAAAGCATTTGGGAACTTGCATGCTGACGTCGAGCACTATAAGCAATATTAGGGAAATCGTCTTGTACAAGATAATAGGTTCATAGATAAGATGTAGAACCCCACGTTCATTTCATGAGTCGGTAAAACCAAAAAATTCGGTAAAAATAGGAAAAGCGCATAACAATAGGAATTCTTAGATAAAAACAACGAATCACATATGGCCAAAAACGTTAACTTATTTCTTCAAAGACATGGTTATGACCTACGTCTACGTAACTTGATAATAAAACTTTATGCTTGAAAAGATTCTATAAAAGGAATGTAAACTCAAACACCAAATGTTAAACAAGGATCCATGTCTTGTAGTAAGCTACCAAAGCCAAGGCAAAGAAAAACAAAACAAGATGCTCACAGTTTCTGAGAATCCCAGGGACAATTGAATATCATGGAATTCCTTTTTGTGAGATCTTGGTTTCCATGAAGCATCAAGGCCAAATCGTCCTAGAACTACACAATATAACTGCTTTTTGGTATCTTTTCTTCCTAGACAACTCCTACCAAATCCACCCCTTAATCAGATCCTGCTACTATATAAACCTTGATAAAAATATTATAATACAATCACACATAACACCATCACCACACCTCCCACAAAAATAAATTAAAACATCATTTCATTGTAGTATATTCAGGCACTAACAAACAGTAATGGACACTGGCGCAGCTGCGATGATGCTTCATTGTGTTTTTGAAGGGAGCCTTTCAATGTCGGAAATCGACAAAGAGCGAAGACCATACCATAAAAACTGCAGCTGTGCATTGCATAGATCGAAAGATGAAATCCCGACAGCTTGTTTCCATCAACAGAGAATATCATACAGAAAGAAAAAATCATGGAACATTAATTGTTTTTGTCCAAAACTGTTACCATAAACCCCATTCAGTCTTCCAGTGCAAGTGATAAACCTTCATAAAATATGGTTTCCTCTGCAAGTGGAAGACTTAGCCTTCCCTTTCTTCCCAAACTCATCATTGCAACTAGCACAAAGAAATTGATGTGCACATGACAATTCACAAGAAAACCAGAGAAACTTCATCTTTTGAACAATGACAAAACACAGGGGAAAATTCATCTATCGAACAGAGTATCCTCTCAAATCAATCATGTCTTCTTCTTTTTTATCAAAATCATCCGGTTCATGAAGCCTCTCCGAGTAGTATCATCTTGAAAAATACCCGAGAAGACTCTTCTGTGCTGATCGGTTGGTTTAATCATCAAGTGCTGATCTGGGTCTGTGGAATTTTATGCATGAGGAATCTTGTTTCAAACGATTCATGCCCACATACTGATTTATGGGATCATGCTAGAGTCTCATATCATCAACCGATTGATGGTCCTGTACAACAAATCATCAATCCTATAATGTGCACGCCAGCTGTTTGATGACATTTGTACACAAGATATTTTTTGTGAGAGCAACCTGTCTCTCTACATACTCTGTCTCTGGAGATTTAATGAAGTGCAAGAGGAAAGAGTATAGTGGTTTAGTAAAAAAAAAATTCTAGTTCGAACCTGGATGAGATATTTAGAATGAATTACCGTATCATTGGTGTATAGCATTGATCAGTATATAAGGAAGATTACAACAAGATATCCTATGTAATAGGATCTATACAAATAAGTAACAATTATACATAAATCTAGAATATTCTGTCAAAATACTCTATTACCCTCCCCACAAGCGAAGTTGGACAAGGGCCAACACAAAGCTTGGAACGGAAATCCTCGAATAAAGGTCTGGGTAAGCTTTTCGTGAAAATATCCGCAAGTTGAAGATGAGTAGAGACATACTTAGTGTGCAGCTTGCCATAAAGAACTAATTCACGAACAAAGTGATAATCAATATCTATATGCTTGGCACGTTTGTGAGCAACGGGATTTTGACTAAGAAAAATAGCACTGCGATTGTCACACAGAATGGTTGGACGTCCAGAAGGCAGAACATATAATTCACGAAGTAAGTGAGTAATCCAAATAACCTCCGAAGCAGTGTTAGCAAGAGCTCGATATTCCGACTCACAACTAGAGCGAGACACAGTGGGTTGTTTCTTAGCACTCCAGGAAACCAAATTACCCCCAAAAAAGATAGAGTAACCATAAGTAGATCTTCGTGTCTCGATACAACGTGCCCAATCAGAATACCCCAAGATAGAGGGAGACGATGCATGAGAAATTGAAAGCCCATATGACAAAGTGCCTTTGACATAACGTAATATACGTTTGACAGCATTAAAGTGATCAACCATAGGAGCATGTAAGAATTGACTCACTTGATTAACGGCATAAGACAAGTCAGGACGAGTGATTGTGAGGTACTGTAATGCTCCAACTAGAGACCGATATAAGGTAACATCAGAAAATGGAGTACCCTGACTTGTGAAATTAATAATCCGTAGTAGAAAGTGGTGTAGAAACCGGTTTAGCATCCAACATGTGAGCACGAGATAGAATATCATGTGCATACTTCGATTGGATAAGAAAAAGACCAGTGTCATGATAGGATACCTCCAATCCAAGAAAATAATTAATCTTTCCAAGATCAGTGATAAGAAATTCCTTATTCAAACGAGTGGTGAAAGTTCGTATAATAGAGGGATTAGTGATAATAATATCGTCAACATAGACTAATAAGTAGAGAAGAGTCGAATCCTTTTTAAAAACAAATAACGACGGATCAGCTCTACTGCAAGAGAAGCCAAGACTTAAGAGAAAAGCACTGAGACGTTGAAACCAGGCTCTAGGTGCCTGCTTGAGGCCATAAAGGGCCTTTTTTAAACGACAAACATGATTAGGAAAGCGTGAGTCAACAAAACCAGGTGGTTGCTCCATGAAGATAGTGTCAGATAAATCACCATGCAAAAAGGCATTTTTAACATCAAGTTGATGCAAGGGCCATTTGTTAAGAACTGCAACAGATAAGATAATACGAACAGTAGAAGCCTTAACAACAGGACTAAAGGTGGCAGAATAATCGAGCCCTGGAACCTGAGTAAACCCTTGAGCAAGAATACGAGCTTTAAACTTATCAATCGAACCATCAACATGAAACTTGGTACGAAAAACCCACTTAGAACCAACAATGTTGATATGTGATGGACAAGGTACAAGATCCCAGGTGGAGTTTAATTTTAATGCACGCATTTCATCACACATGGCTGAAAACCACTTGGGATCTTTTGCAGCCGTTTTGAAACCTTTAGGCTCTTTTGCAGCAAATAATGCATGGTGAATAGGAGATGACAAAACATAAGACAAATCAGCACGATGGCGAGGCTTAAAAATACCAGATTTGGCTCGAGTAATCATAGGATGTCCTTGTGGAGGTGCAGCAGCAGTCGAAGAAACTGGTGGCGTGTGCTGAGGCGAAGTAAGGGGAGTATTGACCGGCGATGATGGAGGATTCTGCTGCTGATGATCAGATTCAGGAGGAGGCTGCGGATGATCACTACAAAGTTGACACGGGGCTGCTGATGATGCCGAGTCAGAGGTAGGAGAGACCGGTTGCGAATGGGGAGATGGAAAAACATAGTCATCACAATAGGTGGACAGCAAGAGGCTCGCATGAGGAGAGGCTGTTTTGTCATTAGAAAAGGGGAACAATTTTTCGTCAAATTGAGCATGACGAGTAATATAAATACGCCACGTAAAGGGATCAAGACACTGATATCCTTTGTATTGGGTATGATACCCAATGAAAGCACATGGAGAACTTCGAGGAGCAAGCTTGTGAGGTGAGTAATCTCGCAAATAAGGGTATACGTAACAACCAAACACACGAAAATTACCATAATTGGGTTGTGTGGAAAAAAGTAGCTCATATGGAGATTTGGTGTCAAGTAGCTTGGATGGCAATCGATTTATGATATAAGTAGCAGAGCTGAAGGCATGTGTCCATAAAGTAGCAGGAATATGAGAATTAAACATCATAGCTAACCCAGTTTCAATGATATGTCGATGTTTACGTTTTGCTCGTCCATTTTGCTGAGGTATGTAAGGACAAGACATACGATGATGTGTACCATTAGTGGTAAATATAGATCGAACCCGATTGTTGACAAACTCAGTACCACCATCAGATTGAAAAACCTTAATCTTGCTTGAAAATTGTGTTTGAAAAAAAGCAATGAAGGCTTCAAGGACATCATAAAAATCTGATTTCTTCTTCAAAGGATAAAACCATGTGAATCTTGAAAAATCATCAACAAAAATGACATAATATCGAAAACCATCTAGAGATGTAACCGGTGAGGGTCCCCAAAGATCACAATGAATTAAATCAAGGACATGCAAGGAACGTTGGTCATTAAGATCAAATGAAAGTCTTTTATTTTTAGACAATTGACAAGGAGAGCATGTATTCGTATGTGGCAAAATAGATGTAAGAGACAAACAACCCAATTTACTTAAACTTGAAATAATGTCATATGAAACATGACCCAAACGACAATGCCAAAGTTCAAAGGATGCATGTAAACGTCTAGAAGATAATTTTGCCAAAAAAGCTAGGTGATCACGATCCAAAACATATAAGCCATTTTTACGCCTTCCTTGTGCTAGAGTTTCCTTGGAATGACGATTCTGAATAAGAAAATTTGGATTAGAAAATACAACATCAACTTCATTGTCTTGGGTTAGTTTGCTAACAGATAGCAAACTTTTGGTAATATTGGGAACCGCAAGAACATCAAGTAATGAGATATTAGGGGAAAGCGAAGATTTTCCAATATGGGAAATAGAAGCCTGTGGACCATTTCCAAAAAACACAGAAGCATTACCTTTATAAGTTGCAGCGCCATCAAGATTGGAAGGATTTGGTGTCATATGGGCAGATGCACCGGTGTTAACATACCAATCCGGAGTAGATGTGTTACATTGTGATTGAAAGGCCTCAGCTAGATTTGCGTCAAGCGAAGGTGGTCGTGAAGAAAAAGTTTGCAAATCGGGGCATTGATTCGCATAATGTCCATCTTTCATGCATAATTGGCAATGAGGTGGTCTTCTATTACCTCTTCCTCTACCACGTTGAGAGTTTCCACGAGAGGAATTGTGGAAGCCGCGACCTCGGCCTCGTGAAGAGGAAGAGTTGTTGGAGCTGTACGAGGAAGTGGTATTAAAGGCAACAAGAGGCACAGAGGAATCACTCACCGATTGAAGAAACAATTCATGACGCCGCTTGGGAGACAAGATCACGGAAATTCGGGTGAGGCGTGATGAGGCGCTGTGTTTTCGAGAATGTCTCGAAGGAAGAACCCAGTCCACACAAGAACCAGTGGGACTTGTCATCATCATCATCAAGAGAGTGGCCGATGGAGGTAAGCGGATCACATATGCTTTTAAATTTACGAGAGTACTCAACAAAAGTAGAAGTACCTTTTTTTAAATGCCGAAGAGAATCCTTGAGGGTGTGAGTGCGTTGGAGAGAATCATGGCGGTAGGTGGAGGCAAGGGCAGTCCAAAACGCATGAGAGGTATTGTGCCCTAGGGCTTCGGCCATAGCTTCTTCAGATAGAGAAGCTTGAAGGATAATTAGGGCTCTTTGATCAGCAGCGATCCATGTGGCATAGGCAGGATTCGCAGTGGAGGTGTCGCCGGAAACAATGGTGACCGCCGGTTTAGGTGAGGAACCATCAACATAGGGCAATAATTGTTGATAGGTTAATAACGACAGCATCTGTTTACTCCATAACAGATAGTTGGTGGAGTTTAACTTGATGTTGATCATATGAATGATCGTTGAAAGAGAGACTGGCGCATCATCGGTGGCCATGAGAACGACGACAAGAGAAGAAGAGGGGGGGGGGGGGGGGGTACGACCAGAATCATGTTTAGGCTGATACCATGAGAGATTTAGAATGAATCACCGTATCATTGGTGTATAGCATTGATCAATATATAAGGAAGATTACAACAAGATATCCTAAGTAATAGGATCTATACAAATAAGTAACAATTATACATAAATCTAGAATATTCTATCAAAATACTCTATTACTGGAGTATAAAGAAGAATGGGAAATGGCCAACTGTAGAAAAGCATGTAAAGAAAAAATGGGTATGCTTTCTACCCATGAGGAATGGATGATCAAGATATGTCAGTTTTAAAATTCTGCCTTTTATTGAAAAATATGATATAACTACTTTTACATGTTTTTTAAAACTAATCTTAAAATGTCACTGTTTTCTGAAAAACAATTATAACCACTGTTGTGATCTTATAAAAAATACATGCTCCAAATGCACTCGATCTAAAACATAATCATAGTTAATTTTACTATTGAATTTAATTTCATCTGATTCTAATCCTATTAGAAAACTGCCACACTAGCGACGGCCAAAGTCATTGGTAATGTATTCTACATATAAGGAATTGCAACTGACCAAAATTTCGCAATGTATGGATAATTTTTACCGACAGATCTAAACATATATGACGACAGAGAAAACATGTCAATAATTATTACCCATTTTGTAGTACATGCACTTAATTAAACTAACTAGTCATCTAAACACAATTAACTACTTGAATGATGCAAGCGAACACATATAAAAAAAAATTTCTGTCAGTAACGACCATTAGCTAAAAGATTTCCACACAAAAAACCTAAATAATCGCATAAAATCCACTAGGTTTTTACCCCTAGTTGGCCAGGGATTGTTATATAGAAATACTCAAAAAAGAAAACATTCCTTCACGGAGTCTTCCCGTTTTTCAGTCTTCATTGTATCATTTTGTGTGGAAATACTAATAGTATGTACAATATTGATGGAGAGTATGTACAAAAATAGTAATATCAGGTCTGACAGATTTACATTCCAAAAGTTAAATTAACTTGATTTAAAGTCAGATATGATCGTATCCAAAATAAAATAATCAGGAACTTAGGGAACTCAAGCAATACAAGCAACTATATGCATTTGTGTTATACACTAGAAATCAAGTTGATAGATCAAAAGTCGAAGCTTACGTTGACTTGAAGACCTGATACAAACAAAACAAAAAATCAAGATGAAAATAGGAAAACATATAAACAATAGGAATTTTCGCACAATAGCAAAAATAGAACAAAGAATCGTGTATAATATAAAGATTCTTTTGAACATAACTTTTATTTTCCAAAGGATAATACAAAGAATCACATATAAACAAAATAGTTCAGTTGAATATAACTTTTATTCCAAAGGCAAGGTTAATTTGCATGTGTTAACTATATAAGTTATGCCAATATAGATTATATAAAAGTCAATTTAACTCGAACACCAAACGTTTAACAGAGATCATGTTTTCTAGTGAGCTACGAAAGCAAAGCCAAGGAAAAAACAAAACAAGATGCTCATTCTTTCTGAGAATCCAAAGGACCATAGGTAATAACATAAAATTCCTTCAAACAATTCGTTATTAAGACCTTTTTTGAGATGAAGCATCCACAGAAAATGTTCCTTGAATTCTTCAACATAATTTTTAAGGTATCATTGATAACTCCTACCAAATCCACCGGTAAGGAAACCCTTATAGTATTTAAATCCTATCTAAATTTCACACATCAACTAGCATAACATCGTCAGCACAACACCCACAAAAACCATTCAAAACAACATTTGTTAGTTTAGTATATTCAGGCACATATCTTCACAAATAAAGAGAGATGGCCACTGGAGCTGTTATGGTAATACGTCATTTTGGTTTTGAAGGGAGCCTATCAATGTCTGAAATCGATAAAGAATTGAAACATCCCAAAAATACGGTCCAGAAATTTCATTTTTAAATCATTAATAAAAACCATAAATATCATCCATCATATAAAAGATATAAATCATATATTTCGAAAATATCATAACATCTATCAGTGTATCAAAATCATAGGTCAAAACATTAGAGTTAATCCTCCCCGACTAAAAATTATGGTGTGTGCCATGCAGTCATTCCAAGATCTTCCCTTTACTGGCGGAAGTACCTGAAACCAGAACTGAAAACTATAAGCACGAAGCTTAGTGAGTCTCCCCAAACTACCACATACCATGCACATAATCACATATATCATACATTGGGCCCCACCCTACTACATCGGCCACTGCCCGACATCAGGCCCAACCCGACATCAGACCACATCTGGCATCGGGCCCCGCCCGGCATCGAGCACAACTCAGCATACATATGATCATAAACTACTAACACACATAACATAAGGATAATCATTTAACTATAGACATATAAACATTCCTCGGGCCCCACCCGACATCAGACCGAAATCCGGAAACATACAAACATTCGTCGGGAACCACCCCGATATCGGACCGTACTCCGGAAACATACAAATACATCCACATGCAAGAATCACAAAGACATCAAGCATACTAATATCCTTCGGGTACCGTCCCGGCATCAGATCGAAATCCGGAAAAACATATAAACCTACATCGTGCCCCGCCCGACATCAGATCTTAATCCAGAACATACTAACATACATAAACGGGTTGAGCTTGGTGCCTTATACCCGTTCCTACCGGAGGAAAACTCAACTCAAAGTCATGTGAATAGCTGAAATGTCCCTGCTCCGCAACCAATTCGACTCACACCCTATACATAACAACCACTTAGCTACCATTCCATGTTCAAAACCCCTTCACGGGTCAATCTTGGTCAAAGTCAACATACAGTTATAGTCAACCCTGAGTTGACCCAACTCGTCGAGTTTACCCTTTAACTCGTCGAGTTCTCATAAATCACTGAATTGTGAACTTGCGATCTAACTCGTCGAGGATCCTCCAACTCGCCGAGTTTCTCCTACTTAACAGAAACGAGACTTCCTAACACAATTCTTCGAGGTCCTTTATAAACTCGACGAGTCCCTTGCACAGGGTCGGAAATCTTCGACCGGACTCGTCGATTTCCTTAATGAACTCGTCGAGTCCCTTGCATATCTAACCTATACAACCTCTTCCTCAGATCTAAGGTTCCAGAATACAGATCCATATTGATTCCATGACCCATTTTTATAAAGTTGGCGACTTGATGGCTTTGCGCAACACAAATGGACCCAAACTGAAGTTATAACAATCTACTTCCATTAACACGGGCTTTTCTTGGACAAGAACGGGTTTTTAGACCCTTTTTATGATGTACCTGGGCCCCAACTTGCCCTGTTTCCTGAACTAGATGACACCTTTCCAAGGTGACACCTTCAGGAGAACCATGTCGCCCACCTGAAACTCCAAGTCTGAACGCTGCTTGTCGGCATAGCTCTTCTGCCGACTCTGAGCAGTCTGTAGCCTGCTCCGGACCTGCTGGATCCTCTCAGTAGTCTTGAGTACTACTTCAGTACTCCCCATGACTCTCTGACCGACCTCGCCCTAATAGATTGGGGCTCTACACTTCCTCTCGTAGAACATCTCGAAAGGAGGTCGACCTATGCTAGAGCGGTGACTGTTGTTATACGAAAATTCCATTAATGGAAGATATGTATCCTAACTACCACCGAAGTCCAAAACACACGCGTGTAGCATGTCCTCGAGAGTCTGAATCGTCCTCTCGCTCTTTCCATCCGTCTGAGGGTGGAAAGTTGTGTTGAAGTGGAGACGAGTACCCATCTCGTCGTGAAACCGCTTCCCAAATCGAGAAGTGAAACGAACATCCTGGTCTGGCACCACAGAGACAGGCACTCCATGTCATGCCACTATCTCACGCATGTAGATCTCGACTAGCTTCTCAGTCGATATACTCTCCTGGATCGGGAAAAAGTGAGCACTCTTGGTCAACCGATCCACGATGACCCATATCGAATCTACTCCACGTGCGATCCTGGGAAGCTTCGTTATGAAGTCCATAGTGATATCCTCCCATTTCCACACGGGAATATCCAATGGCTGCATCTTGCCATGGGGTCGCTGGTGATCGGCCTTGCCCTTCCTGCAGGTCAAGCACCGCTCTCCATACCATGCTACGTCCCGCTTCATGTAGGGTCACCAGTAATCAGGGAGAATATCCCGATACATGTTAGTTGATCGGGGATGGATGGAGAACCTCGAATTATGGGCCTCATCCATCAGAACCTGTCATACTTCGCCCCAGTACGGAACCCAGACCCTTCCATGTAGGGTCAACAACCCACGACTGTCATAATCAAATGAGGCCACCCGACCTACGATCCGCTCACACTTCTAGCTCTCTTCCTTCAGGCCCTCAACCCGCGCCTCTCTAATGCGCTCCAAAAATGGAGTAATCACTATCATCCTCAAACATATGTCCCGAATCGGGGCTGCCACTGCCTTGCGGCTCAGAGAAACATATCCTCAAACACCAGTATATTTAATGGGTGTTCATTCTCACCCACCGCTTCCTTGACTAGTGGAGGGTTGTTAGCCGAACGGGTACGATAGGCCATTAATTCTCATTAAAAGTATAATGATAATTATAAAGTAACTAAACTTTTATTAAATTCCCAATCTTAGTTACTTTAGGAAAAATGTGAATTTGATGCTAATCCATGAAATTGCACTTTTCACTTTGCCAAGTCGTTAGTGGAGCGTGTGTGGTTAACCGTCACACTAACATGGACTAGTAAGGGTGGAAAAGGGTGGCTTGATGTTTATCATAGATCAATGGAGCATGTGTGGTTAACCGGCACATTGATTAGGTGATATAATACATTAAGAGTACCAAGTACATTTGCATGGTTATTCACACCTTGTTTGTGATCTTCGGCATCCCATTCACAAACTTGAAGGGCATAATCGAGATTTAAAAATGTCATTGAAATGTTCAATGAATCTCAAAGGAATCTAGGAATTTCAATCCAATTAAAACTTAATAATCAGTTTCGTTTTTCATGGTGGAAATTGGTAAATCGTCATTTACCTTCAAATATTTTGCAATTGGATTACGACATCCCTCTTCCAAATTGTAAAATATTGTGTTGGGTCCTAGCCTTAATATTTCATTTTTGGTGTTATATTAAGGGCTCTCATCTAACCTAAACTTTGTCTTTCTTTTTCAGATGTCTTCCAACAATGCTTCTGGCTCAAACCCTACTGGCTCTTTCTCCCTAATGAACTTGTGTGGGAGAGTTATATTTGATGGTTCCAACTTTAATGATTCGATCAAGAACATCAGGATGGTTACTCGTTACGAGGACAAGGAATATGTCCTCGACAAAGAGCTTAAGGAAATTGATGAGTCTTCTGCAACTCTTGAGGAGATCGTTGAGTTTAGGACTCATGAGAAGGATGCCACCAAGGTGTCTTGTATCATGTTGGCCACTATGACAGCTGAACTCCAAAAGTCCTATGAGGACTTCTACCCTTTTGAGATGCACCAAGACCTGGTGGAAAGATACATCAGAGTGCTCGTCAAGAGAGGTATGAAATCATCGCCTCCATGATAACAACTAAGATGAAGGATGGAGAACCCATCACAGCCCACTTGCAGAAAATGCAAAGGTTTGTGGACCGCTTGCAGAAGTTAAATGTGAACTTCGATGAAGAGTTGGCCATAGATATCATTCTACACTCTTTACCTCCATGTTATGATCTGTTTCGTATAAACTATCATATGAACAAGGAGGATGTCACTCTTAGCAAGCTTTAAGGCCTTTTGAGGACTGCTGAAAGTAGTCTCAAAGGTAAATCTGTTGTTTCTACTGCTACTGCTACTACCCCTGTCTTGGTAATTGGACATGGGAAAGGGAATAAGAGGAAGGCTCCCTCAAAGAGACGCAAGGGAAAGTCTCTTGATGGATCCTCTTCCAGTGGGACCAAAGCTGGTTCTGCTACTCCCACTACCATTCCTAAGGAAGCAGAGTGTTTCTATTGTCATGAAAAGGGGCACTGGAAGCGAAGATGCCCCAAATACTTGCAGGATGTAAAGGATGGGAAGGTTAAGCCCACCCATGCAGGTATTTATACTATTCTATCTAATAACTCATCACATTCTTGTTCTTGGGTCCTTGATACAGGTTGTGGAATTCACATTTGTTCTGATTTGCAGGGACTAAAAAGAAGTAAGGATGTGGAGCACGGGAAGATGAACTTGATCATGGGGAATAGGAAGGTTTCACCTGTCACCAAGATTGGAGTTTATTCTGTATTTCTTAGTAGTGGGTTAGAATTAGATTTGAATAATTGTTGCTACTCGTCTAAAATGGCGAGAAATGTTATTTCCTTTCATGGTGTGTACAAACAAGGTTTTAGTTTTTCATTTGATAATGAAATTGGTGCTATTAAATCTTTTTATAATGGTGTTTTTTTATTTTACAACATTGCCTTGTATGGTGTATATGAAACTGTGATGGTTGTAGACAACTTAGGAAAAATATGTTGCACATTGATTCTTCCAATGATTTGGATAAGACATGCTTGTGGCATTGTCGTCTTGGACATGTTAACAAGAAGCGCATAGGCCAACTCCAAATGGCTGGAGTCTTGGAGTCATTCGACTTAAAGTCGGATGACACTTGTGAAGCTTGTTTACTTGGAAATATAACCAAATCACCCTTCACTGGTTCTTGTGAAAGGGGTGATGGTTTGTTGGATCTCATACACACCGAGGTGTGTGGACCTTTCAGAACCTCCCCAAGGGAAGCTAACCGCTTCTATGTGACTTTTACTGATAATTATAGCAGATATGGCTATATCTACTTAATCAAGCATAAGTCAGAAACCTTTGAAAGATTCAAAGAGTTTAAACAAGAAGTGGAGAACCAGCTGGGCAGGAAGAGAAAAATGCTCTGATCCGATCGGGGTGGTGAGTATCTTAGTATCGAGTTCCTAGACTATCTTAAGGAATGTGGGATTATTTCACAATTTACGCTACCTAGGACACCACAGCTTAATGGTGTGGCTGAGAGGCGCAATCGAACCTTGTTGGACATGGTTTGTTCCATGATGAGTCGAGCTTCGTTACCTATCTCATTCTGGGGGTATGCCTTGGAGACTGCCGCCCATATCCTTAATGTAGTCCCAACTAAGAAGGTTGCCAAAACACCTCACGAGATGTGGACAGGGAAGGTTCACTCGTTAGCAGACATTAAGGGTTGGGGTTGCGAGGCTTTCGTGAGACGCGAGACTCACGACAAGCTCGAACCTCGTAGTGAGCGGTGTATTTTCATCGGCTACCCACAGAAATGCTTTAGATATCTCTTCTATAGACCGAGTGACAATGATGTCTTCGTTGCACGGAGAGGAGTCTTTCGCGAGAGAGAACTCATAGGCCAAGGAAACAGTGGGAGGAAAATTTACCTTGAAAAGCTTCAAGAGTCAAGCGGTGAAGGAACCTCAAATACTAGCAATCAACCTGAGGAGGAAACTCTTGTTGATCCAGTTGACGAGTTCGTCCTACTGAGGCGCTCCAGTAGAGTTACTGTTCCACCGGTGTTATATGGTTTCCATATAACATCTGAGGGTGATACATTTATCAGTGATAGCACACTAGAAAATTTTAATAAATCTAACAATTACAAGGAAGCCATGGCAGGCCCCGAGTCTGTAAAGTGGAAAGAGACTATGGACAACGATATTCAGTTCATGGATGACAATCAAGTTTGGAACTTGGTTGACAATATACCGGGTCGTAAGACAGTCGGGTGCAAATGGATCTTGAAGAAGAAGACCGGCTTGGATGGGAATGTACACACATATAAGGTGCGTCTGGTTGCGAAGGGCTTTACTCAAACTCATGGAGTTGACTATGATGAGGCCTTCTCACCAGTAGCAAAGATTAAATCTATAAGGGTTATTTTGTCCATTGCTGCATTTCATGACTATGAAGTATGGAAAATGGATGTCAAAACCACTTTCCTTAATGGGAAGTTGGCTGAAGATGTTTACATGAGTCATCCAGATGGTTTTTTCAATGCAAAGTACTCTAATAGAGTGTGTAAGCTTGAGAAATCCATTTATGGATTGAAACAAGCATCTCGCAGATGGAATCTTTGTTTTGATGAGAAAGTTAAAGAGTTTGGATTTTCGAGAAGCGAGGATGAGTCCTGTGTGTATGTCAAGGCTAGTGGGAGTATAGTTAGCTTTCTGATGTTGTATGTGGATGAAATACTACTCATAGGAAATGACATTCCAACCTTGCAGGAGGTTAAGTCCTGGCTTGGGAAGTGTTTCTCTATGAAGGACCTTGGAGAAGCTGCTTACATCCTAGGGATAAGGATATTGAGAGACAGGAGTAAAAGACTAATTGGACTTAGTCAAAGTACCTACTTGGATAAGGTGTTGAAACGATTCAGCATGGAGAATTCCAAGAAAGGTGACTTACCCATCCAAGGCAATACCAAATTGAGTAAGACTCAAAGTCCGAGTACAGAGGCTGAGATAGCTGAGATGAGTCGAGTACCATATGCTTCCGCAGTTGGCTCAATCATGTATGCTATGACTTGTACTCGCCCTGATGTGGCCTTTGCTTTGAGCATGGTCAGCAGATATCAAGGGAATCCTGGTAAAGCTCACTGGACTGCGGTAAAGAACATTCTTAAGTACCTATGCAGGACTAAGGATTGAGTTCTTACTCTTGGTGGGAGTGATGACTTAAGAGTCACATGGTATAGTTACGCGAACTTTCAGACCGACAGAGATAATTTCCGCTCTCAGTCGGGCTGGGTTTTTACCCTGAATGGAGGAGCAATAACTTGGAAAAGTTCCAAACATGAGATTGTAGCTGATTCAACGTGCGAATCAGAGTACATAGCAGCAAGCGAAGCGTTGAAGGAGGAAATATGGCTGAAGAACTTCATCGGAGACCTTGGAGTTGTACCAACTATAAAGGAGCCTATTGAGATTTTCTATGACAATGAGGGTGCGGTTGCCTTAACCAAGGAACCAAGGGATCATGTCATATCCAGGAACATCGACATGAAATATCACTTCATCAGTCATCGGGTGGAAGAAGGACTCCTCTTGGTAAAGAGGGTATCATCAGATGAGAACCCAGCAGATCCCCTCACGAAGGGACTCAGTAGGGTTAAGCATTTGCAGCATACGAGGCGCATTGGGCTGAAGGATGATATTAGTTCTAATGATTAGTTAGCTATTTTGAAACTTGTAATAGATAAAATGTAATTGGCATTTGATGATTAAATAAAAGGTGTTTTTTATTTATAAGTAAGGTTACTGTCTTGTGTCAATTGTTTACTATTGTTTCATTTGCATGTTTTGACTTCCATAATAATTATATTATTCAAACTTTCCACATTCGATCATACTTTGGAAGTAGGTATTGAGACAAGATTGTCATGAATTTGTCTTGTAGATTGTCTGAAGTGTATTAGACATAGCAAATTTTGCTACAACATTCATGAGTGCTCATAAGGTCTGAGTATTGGATTAAACCCACGCTCACTTGAATCATTTCAAGGAATTTAACACGAGTGATCGTGAGACGATAATATCATATAAGTCTTCAAACCTAGATATATGAGTTGTTGACTATGAGTTGGTTGTGCATTGATAGTGTGAAAATGCATCACTAACTTGATGTTATAAAATGTACTGTTGTGTATGATTTGATGAATAGTTAGTACAAGCATATAATGTCGAAGTTTATCTGTTCTTTTTAATTATTGGGAGATTAAAAGCGATATCTTGGGCCCCTCGATGATTTTGTTTTGACTTATGTGTCGGCCTCGGTCAGGACTAAATTGATGTGTTCAATTAAGTTCTCTGTCAAACAAATCGGAGATCGAGAAACAAACTGCTGGAAAATAAGTATGACATTGTTCCATGTATTTTTCTGGATGATATCTTGAAGAATAGGGATTATATGATCCTTATCTAAAGGATGCGTCACTAACTGGGTCAGAGTTCGACAACGGCTTTTAAGAGCTACGATTGCTAGTCGGTGTTTTAAGTCATACTTGCAGTTATAATTATTAGACTTATCCAAGTGGGAGACTGTTGGATTAGGTGTCTAAGCCCATAACTATAATTGGTATGTACTTGACCCGAGAGAAGCATGGTCCTTTTGGGTTGCCTTCAGCAATGCAAATTGATAGGATAAACTTTTGAGAATAAGGTTATCTGTGATTTGTTAATATATTACAAGTACAATATATTAATATGAAATCATATTATTTAATTAGTATTGATCAAGAATTAATTTGGAATTAATTTAGTGATCAAAAGACACTAATTAAATATACGGGGACTGATTTGGTAAATCAATGTTTCTTATAGCGTGGGTCAATGATCCATGGTTATTTGGGTGAGCTAAACCAACATGGATAGTCCATGGAGGTGTTACCATGGAGCCTAAGTAAGATGAAGAGTCAAGGTGTATTAGGGTTTGCATGGATGTAACCCCAGCACTTGCCACACTATAAATAGACACCCCAAGAGCCAAAATCGGTTAAACCTATCATTCTTGGAGTTTGATATTGATTTTGAGCTAAGAAACTTATTCTCTCAAGCCTCCTTTTGTACTTGGTGTTTGTGACACATTAGAAGCATCTCACTTGAGGTGCTAAAGCTTTTGAAGGCCAAAAACTACAAGTCCTATTAAGAGGTAAATTATCTAACTAGTTATTTTGTTCAAATGTATGCTAGCTAGGATGAACAATTTGGAATAACAAATTGCATGTATAATTAGAGAAAACATAGATCCAAAGCATCTAGGGTTGCATGTGCACCATAAGGTTATTAGAGTGCTCAAAACCCATCAGTGGAATCAGAGCCTAGGATTGTTTTCTGTTATACTTGTTGCTTATTGTTTTCCAAAGTTGAAAAAAAACTGATTTTCTGGCTTCTGACTGATGAACTCGCCGAGTTCACTCGGTAATTGACCAACTCGACGAGTCCAGTTCATGCACTCGCCGAGTTGTTGGGTCTGGGTGAATATTTTTGAGTTTTTGGCCAGAATTGGATTATGATCATTACCACAAACTGTTTTTTGAAACATATAATCTGTTTTCTTGATATGGTAATGATCATGCTCATCCAATTAAAAGATAATTGTCAAAATTTTAAGATTTGTATTAGTTTATATGATTAGGCTAATTTCTTGCAATTGTTGATATTAATTATCTTGACTTATGAGTTTAACTAGATCATAGATTAATTATTTGATTATTTTGTTTATTAATATGTTTGATCTAAATGCCTTTAAATGAATTCAGAAAATGAAAAGTCTTTTTCTTTAAAAGTAATTAAACTCATAAGTTATGGAAATAAAAAGTTTTGAAGAGTTTCAAGACTTGCCCTCAAGTTTTAGAATTTGTAAAGTCACACTTATTAATACTTAAATTCCAAACCTTAGAATTTTAAAAGTTTAAAATTCAACCCTTATACTATTATAATATTAAAGTTTAATAATTATATATATATATATATATATATATATATATATATATATATATATATATATATATATATGTATAAGACAAGTCAGTCTTACCGTTAGTAGGCCTCATTCACGAAGCCGGTCTATAAGGGGGTATAAGGTTACTGCCTATAAAATGACAGTTTAATGGGTGTTCACTCTCACCCACCGCTTCCTTGACTGGTGGAGGGTTGTTAGCCGAACGGGTAGGATAAGACATTAATTCTCGTTAAAAGTATAATGATAATTATAAATTAACTAAACTTTTATTAAATTCTCAATCTTCGTTACTTTAGGAAAAATGTGAATTTGATGCTAATCCATGAAATTGCACTTTGCACCTTGCCAAGTCGTTAGTGGAGCGTGTGGGGTTAACCGTCACACTAACATGGACTAGTAAGGGTGGCTTGATGTTTATCATAGATCAATGGAGCGTGTGTGGTTAACCGACACATTGATTAGGTGATATAATACATTACGAGTACCAAGTACATTTGCATGGTTATTCACACCTTGTTTGTGATCATCGGCATCGCAGTCACAAACTTGAAGGGCATAATCGAGATTTAAATATGCCATTGAAAAGTTCAATGAATCTCAAAGGAATCTTGGAATTTCAATCCAATTAAAACTTAACAATCAATTTCGTTTTTCATGGTGGAAATTGGTAAATCGTCATTTAACTATCTTCAAATATTTTTCAATTGGATTACGGCATCCCTCTTCTAAATTGTAAAATATTGTGTTGGGTCCTAGCCTTAATATTTCATTTTGGGTGTTATATTAAGGATTTTTATCTAATCTAAACATTGTCTTTATTTTTCAGATCTCTTCCAACAATGCTTCTGGCTCAAACCATACTTGATCTTTCTCCCTAATGAACTTGTGTGGGAGAGTTATCTTTGATGGTTTCAACTTTAATGATTGGATCAGGAACATCAGGATAGTTACTCGTTACGAGGACATGGAATATTTCCTCGACAAAGAGCTTAAGGAAATTGATGAGTCTTCTGCTAAACCTGAGGAGATCGCTGAGTTTAGGACTCATGAGAAGGATGGTACCAAGGTGTCTTGTATCATGTTGGCCACTATGACAGATGAACTCCAAAATTCCTATGAGGACTTCTACCATTTTGAGATGCACCAAGATCTGATGGAAAGATACCATCAGAGTGCTCGTCAAGAGAGGTATGAAATCATCGCCTCCATGATAACAACTAAGATGAAGGATGGAGAACCCATCACGGCCCACTTGCAGAAAATGAAAAGGTTTGTGGACCGCTTGCTAAAGTTGAAAGTGAGCTTCGATGAAGCGTTGGCCATAGATATCATTCTACACTCTTTACCTCCATGTTATGATCAGTTCCTTATGACCTATCATATGAACAAGGAGGAGGTCACTCTTAGCAAGCTTGAAGGTCTTTTGAGGACTGCTGAAAGTAGTCTCAAAGGTAAATCTGTTGTTTCTACTCCTACTGCTACTACCCCTGTCTTGGCAATTGGACATGGGAAAGGGAAAAAGAGGAAGGCTCCCTCTAAGAGACACAAGGGAAAGTATCTTGATAGATCCTCTTCCAGTGGGACCAAAGCTGGTTCTGCTGCTCCCTCTACCATTCCTAAGGAAGCAGAGTGTTTCTATTGTCATGAAAAGGAGCACTGGAAGCGAAGCTGCCCTAAAAACTTGCAGGATGTAAAGGATGAGAAGGTTACGCCCACCCATGCATGTATTTCTACTATTATATCTAATAACTCATCACATTCTTGTTCTTGGGTCCTTGATACAGGTTGTGGAATTCACATTTGTTCTGATTTGCAGGGACTAAAAAGAAGTAAGGATGTGGAGCACGGGAAGATGAATTTGATCATGGGGAATTGGAAGGTTTCACCTGTCACCAAGATTGGAGTTTATTCTTTATTTCTTAGTAGTGGGTTAGAATTAGATTTGAATAATTGTTGCTACTCGTCTGAAATGGAGAGAAATGTTATTTCCTTTCATGGTTTGTACAAACAAGGTTTTAATTTTTCATTTGATAATGAAATTGGTGTTAGTAATGCTTTTTATAATGGTGTTTTTTATTTTAAAGAATTGCTTTGTAATGGTGTATATGAAATTGTGATGGTTGTAGACAACTTAGGAAATAATGCGTTGCACATTGATTCTTCCAATGATTTGGATAAGGCATGCTTGTGGCATTGTCGTCTTGGACATGTCAACAAGAAGCGGATAGGCCAACTCCAAAAGGATGGAGTCTTGGAGTCATTCGACTTAAGGTCGGATGACACTTGCAAATCTTGTTTACTTGGAAAGATGACCAAATCACCCTTCACTGGTTCTTGTGAAAGGGGTGATGGTTTGTTGGATCTCATACACACCGATGTGTGTGGACCTTTCAGAATCGCCACAAGGGATGCTAACTGCTTCTATGTGACTTTCACTGATGATTACAACAGATATGGCTATATCTACTTAATCAAGCATAAGTCAGAAACCTTTGAAAGATTCAAAGAGTTTAAATAAGAAGTGGAGAATCAGCTGGGCAGGAAGATAAAGATGCTAAATCTGATCGGGGTGGTGACTATCTTAGTATCGAGTTCTTAGACTATCTTAAGGAATGTGGGATTATTTCACAATTGACGCCACCTAGGACACCACAGGTTAATGGTGTGGCTGAGAGGCGCAATCGAACCTTGTTGGACATGGTTCGTTCCATGATGAGTTGAGCTTTGTTACCTATCTCATTCTGGGGGTATGCCTTAGAGACCGCCACCCATATCCTTAATCTAGTCCCAACTAAGAAGGTTGCCAAAACTCCTCACGAGATATGGACATGGAAGGTTCCCTCGTTAGCACACATCAACGTTTGGGGTTGCGAGGCTTTCGTGAGACGTGAGTGTCACGACAAGCTCGAACCTCATAGTGAGCGGTGTATTTTTGTCGACTACCCACAGAAATCCTTTGGATATCTCTTATATAGACTGAGTGACAATGCTGTCTTCATTGCAAGGAGATGAGTAATTCGCGAGAGAGAACTCATAGGCCAAGGAAACAGTGGAGGCAAATTGACCTTGAAGAGCTTTAAGAGTCAAGCGGTGAAGAAACCTCAAACACTGGAAAACAACCATAGGAGGAAACTCTTGTTGATCCAGTTGACGAGTCCGTACCTCTCAGGCGCTCCAGTAGAGTTAGTGTTCCACCGGTGTTATATGGTTCCATATAACATCTGAGGGTGATACACTTATCAGTGATAGCACATTATTTGGATAAACCTAACAATTACAAGGAAGCCATGGCAGGCCCCGAGTCTGCAAAGTGGAAAGAGACTATTGACAGCGATATTCAGTTCATGTATGACAATCAAGATTGGAACTTGGTTGACAATGTACTGGGTCGTAAGACAGTCGGGTGCAAATGGATCTTCAAGAAGAAGACTGAAATGGATGGGAATGTACACAATATAAGGCGCGTCTGGTTGCGAAGGGCTTTACTGAAACTCATGGAGTTGACTATGATGAGACCTTCTCACCAGTAGCGAAGATTAAATCTATAAGGTTTATGTTGGCCATAGCTGCATTTCATGACTATGAAGTATGGCAAATGGATGTCAAAACCACTTTCCTTAATGGGAAGTTTGTTGAAGATGTTTACATGAGTCGGCCAGAGGGTTTTGTCAATGCAAAGTACCCTAATAGAGTGTGTAAGCTTGAGAAATCCATTTATGGATTGAAACAAGCATCTCGTATATGGAATCTTTGTTTCGATGAGAAAGTCAGAGATTTTGGATTTTCGAGAAGTGAGGATGAGTCCTGTGTATGTCAAGGCTAGTGGGAGTACAGTTAACTTTCTGGTGTTGTCTGTAGATGACATACTACTCATAGGAAATGACATGCCAACCTTGCAGGAGGTTAAGTCCTGGCTTTGGAAGTGTTTCGCTATGAAGGACCTTGGAGAAGTTGCTTACATCTTAGGGATAAGGATATTGAGAGACATGAGTATAAGACTAATTGGACTTAGTCAAAATACCTACTTTGATAAGGTTTTGAAACGATTCAGCATGGAAAATTCTAAGAAAGGTGACTTACTCATCCAAGGAAATACCAAACTGAGTAAGACTCAAAGTCTGAGTATAGAGGCTGAGATAGTTGAGATGAGTCGAGTACCATATGCTTCCATAGTTGGCTCGATCATGTATGCTATGACTTGTACTTGCCCAAATGTGGCCTTTGCTTTGAGCATGGTCAGCAGATATCAAGGGAATCCTGGAGAAGCTCACTGGACTGCGGTAAAGAGCATTCTTAAGTACCTACGTAGGACTAAGGACTGGGTCCTTACTCTTGGTGGGAGTGATGACTTAAGAGTCACATGGTATAGTTACGCCAACTTTCAGACCGACAAAGATAATTTCCGCTTTCAGTCGGGCTAGGTTTTTACCCTGAATGGAGGACCAATAACTTGGAAAAGTTCCAAACAGGAGACTGTAGCTGATTCAACGTGCGAATCAGAGTATATAGCAGTAAGCAAAGCGTCGAAGGAGGTGATATGGTTGAAGAACTTCATCAGAGACCTTGGAGTTGTACCAACTATAAAGGAGCTTATGGAGATTTTATGTGACAATGAGGGTGCGGTTGCCTTAACCAAGGACAGATCCAGGCATATCGATAGGAAATATCACTTCATAAGAGATCAGGTGGAAGAAGGAATCCTCTTGGTAAAGAGGGTATCATCATATGAGAACCCAGCAGATCCCCTCACGAAGGGACTGAGTAGGGTTAAGCATTTGCAGCATGCAAGGCGCATTTGGGCTGAAGGATGATATTAGTTTTAATGATTAGATAACTATTTTGAAACTTGTAATAGATAAAATGTAATTGACATTTGATGATTAAATAAAAGGTGTTTTTTATTTATAAGTAAGGTTGCTATCTTGTGTCAATTGTTTACTATTGTATCATTTGCATGTTTTGACTTCTAGAATAATTATATTATTCAAACTATCCACAGTCGATCATACTTTGGAAGTATGTATTGAGGCAAGACTGTCCTGAATTTGGCTTGTAGATTGTCTGAAGTGTATTAGACATAGCAAAGTTTGCTACAACATTCATGAGTGCCCATAAGGTCTGAGTATTGGATTAAACCCACACTCACTTGAATCACTTCATGCTAGTTAGCATGAATGCTTTGGAATAACAAATTGCATGTATTATTAGAGAAAACATAGATCCAAAGCATTTAGTGTTGCATGTGCACCATAAGGTTGTTAGAGTGCTCGAAACCCATCAGTAATGCCGCCAAATCTTGAGGGCAAAAACCACGGCCCCCAGCTCTAAATCATGTGTCGGATAGTTAGCCTCGTGAGGCTTCAACTGCCTTGATGCGTAAGAAATCATGTGACCCCACTGCATCAAAACCGCACCCATGCTCGTGATCGAAGCGTCACAGTAAACCACGAAGTCATCGACGCCCTCCGGCATGGTCAGAATCGGTGCCTCGCATAACTGTTGTATGAGAGTCTCGAAGGCTACCTGCTGCTCAGGCCCCCAGCGGAATGTCACCGACGTCTTGGTCAGTCGGGGCAAAGGAACAATGATCTTGGAGAAATCCCGGATGAATCTCCAAAAATAACCCGCTAGACCAAGAAAAATATGAATCTCATTTGGAGACCTCAGAACCTCCCACTGCATCATAGCCTCTATCTTGGCCGGATCGACCAGAATACCCTTCTGGTTGACAAGGTGCCCCAGAAACTGCACCTCGGGCAACCAAAACTTACACTTGGATAACTTTGCGAAAATTCTCTCCCTCCTCAGAGTCTCCAGCACCTCCCTTAGGTGCTCTTCGTGCTACTCCTGAGTCTTGGAATAAACCAAGATGTCATCAATGAAAACTATCACAGACCTGTCCAACATCGGTCTGCACACACGGTTCACGAGGTCCATGAATGCGGCTGGAGCATTGGTGAGACCAAACGACATCACCACAAACTCATAGTGACCATAGCGAGACCTAAGAGTTGTCTTCTGTACATCCTCGTCCCTGACTCGCATCTGGTGGTAGCCTGATTGCAGATCAATCTTGGAAAACCAAGATGCACTATGTAGGTGATCAAACAAATCATCAATCATCGGAAGGGGATAACGGTTCTTCAGTGTTACCTTATTCAACTCCCGATAGTCTACGCACATCCGATGTGACCCTTCCTTTTTCTTTACAAACAGGATCGGGGCTCCCCATGGCGAATGACTCGTCCTGATAAATCCCTTGTCTAGTAGCTCTTGCAGCTGCATAGACGACTCCTCCATCTTGGGAGGAGCCAACCGGTATGGTGCCTTAGCTATCGGAGCCGCACCAGGGACTAGGTCAATCCTAAACTCAACCTATCTCTCCGGAGGTATCCCAGACAAATCCTCTGGGAATAAATCTGGGTACTCTCGCATAACCGCTACATCATCCACTGTCGCCTTACCCTTATCCCGTGTATCCATAACATAGGCGACATATCCTGCGCAACCCTGATGAAGGTAGCGCGTCGCCCTCGCTGCTGAACATAAAGTCGGTCCAGGCTACGACCTCTCGCCCTACTAGGAGTCCGAACTCTCACTAGCTGCTGCTCGCAGTTGATCACCGCCCCATTGGGGCTCAACCAATCCATAACCACTATAACCTTATTCCCTCGCAGGGGAATGGGGACCAAATGCACAAAAAACTGCTCGTCGAACAACTATAGTGTTCATCCCCGATGCACCCTCACAACCCGAACGGTCCTATCATCTGCTATCTCTACATCTAGAGGAAAGTCTAGCTCCCCCCGAGCTCCAACAAATCGCCTGCTAAGTGCAAGCGACACAAAAGATCGGGTGGCCCCCGAATCGAACAATACCAGGGCTAATATACCGTTCACTAAGAACGATCATATAATGAAACAAGTAAACATAAGTGACAATCAATACAAATAAAGAGATAAGGAGAGAATACATATGCGTCACAACATCAGGAGCCGCACGTGCCTCCTCTGTAGTAAGCTGAAAAGCCCTGATCCTCGCCATAGGTGCCTCTGCCCGGCCTTGACGGCCATTTGTAATCCTCAACGTGGCAGGAGCGGGTGTCGCCACCTGTCTTGCTGCTAAACCCGGACACTGGACCTTTTGTGGCTCCTCTAATTGCACTGAAAGCAAATCAGATCTGAAACTGTGGTGGTGGTGGTGGTAGTTGTACAATCCTTGCTCATGTGGCCAGTTCAGCCGCAATTGAAGCACCCCGAACTCCCCGTCCTGCACGCCCCCTCGTGCATCTTGCCGTACCGGCTGTTGTCCTGCTTGATCCTCGATCTGTGATTTGAAACCTTGGGCCTCTTGCCCGAACTACCTGTTTGAACCCCATCTAGTTTCCTCTTCCTCTCTATCTCCAAATTTAGCTCCCTCTCTTGAGCCCTAGCAATCATATCCTCCAGCGTCTTCCAGCTGGATCAGCACAAAAACTGGCAGATATCACTCCGCAACATCTCATGATATCAGGATTTTTTCATCTCCTCGTCTGTCACGTACTACAGAACGAGAACGACCCTCTCCCTAAACTTGGCGGTGATCTCCCCCACTGTCTCAGTCATCTGCTCGAGATCTTGGAACTCTCTAGCAAGCTGTTGCACCTCAATCACATGTGCAAACTCGGCCCTGAACCTGGTCGAAAAATCACTCCAGGTCATCGCATCTAGAACAATATCATCTCCAATGGCTCGTCCGACCTCCTCCCACCAGTCACTTGCCCTGTCCTTCTGAAGACAGGACGCAAGTCGGACCTTGTCCCCCTCAGGACATCGGCTCGTACGGAACATGTTGGCAACATCAACCAACCGTCTGATTCTAGAAATGGGGTCCTGAGTCCCATGGTAGTCTGGAGCTCTGCAAGCTCGGACCTCCCTGAATGTCAGTGTGCGCGACTCCATCATGACCGCCACCTCGGTGTGGAAGGCACTCAGTCTCTCATCCAACAGGTCCATGATACCCTCCTTGATCGTACAAAAGATCACAGGAGTCTGGTTTACTATGCTACGCGTGATCTCAAATGAGATGAACTCCCTCATCTGGTCATCTAGCTGTCCGGCTCCAGAGCCCGAGCCTGATTCCTCACCAGTGCCTGAAGTGCCAAATGACCTAGTGCGTAGCGTCACCATATTGAAAATACACCATAACAAACATCAGAATACTCATCATAACTCGAGGGATCTCATACTACAAGTTTCCTGGATTCATCTCAGCCTTCTTTGATTGGAGTACGGATCCTCTGCTTTCAGTAGTACGGGCCCATACTACCTTCCACATCTATCCGTACTTTCCTCAAGAACTGCCTTGACTCCACCAATTCCCTTCTACTGCTACTTTTGTTCTCATGCTAAACTCATCCTAGGCTTGCCCTAGGGTAATCACCAACCTACTCTCTGCCAACAGTTTCATAAGAAGTCCCTGTTATCTCCCCCTAACTAGCTCGCGAATACCATTACATATCACTAAGACTAGATAATTCTTCGAATGAGAGGTCCTACCCTACAACGGTTGGACTTAAAAAAGAGTTGCGAAATAGATCTAGACCTAACCTTCTGAAATTACTTAGTCCTCGCAATATGTAACTGTAACATCCATAAAAATCATGCCAAATTTGAACTTTTTAAAACATTTCAAGATTCATTAAATCATTACAAACTTGTTTTCAAAATGTATAATATCAGAGTTTTCCCAGAAATATAAACAAAACATGAGGAGCTGTACGATCACACCTTTGCCTTGCTGCGATCCCCTGATGTACCTGAAACAATAAACTAAAACTGTAAGCCCTAAAGCTTAGTGAGTTCCCAAAAAATACTCGTACCCACAACAATACACATATAATCATAAACAAAATACTATGGGTCCAGTTAACCATCGGGATGGAATACCCCAGGCCTTCAACCATCAGTTTGGAATGAAAACATACTATGGGTCCAATCATCCTCGGGATGGAATACCCCATGCCCACAACCAACAGGTTGGAATGCCCACATACTTATGAGTCCAATCATCCTCGGGATGGATTACTCATGGCCCATAACCAATAGGTTGGAATGCCCAGGTCTATTGGCCTCCGCACAAAGCAGATAAGCCTCAACCATCAAACGACACGTGCATAGATAATCACATAACATTCTATAGATAAACAACCGATCCAATAGATCATACCATATAACACATAATACTATCCTATCTATCAGGATACCGATCTAACAGATCATACCACATACCACATAATACCATCCTATCTACCAGGATATCGATCTAACATATCATACTAGCATAACATATCCAGATTACAATCCAAAGGACCGACCTTGGTGCCTTAGACCCTTAAGTATAGTGAGGATAATGTTGGATTAGTGTCTAAGTCCATAACTATAATTGGTATATTCTTGACCCGACCCGACATGGTCCATTTGGGTTGCATGGCATCATGCATTTGGATAGACTAAAATGAGAGAAATAACACTTAAGGTTTATTAATATATTATAAGTTCTAATATATTAATAAGATTATTTAATTAGTATTGATCAAGAATTAATCTAGAATTAATTAAGTGATCAAAAGAAGACTAATTAAATATATGGGTTGATTGTGTAAATAATCCATACTTATATAGTGGGCTAATGCTCCATGGATTATCAAGTTGGGGTAAAACCCATAGGATGCTCCATGGATGCTCCATGGTGTATTTGAACCCATGGATCCAAGTAATGGAAAGCCATGACAATTAGGGTTTACCCTAATAGTGTCACACTATATAAACATATCATTCTTGTCAAAATCGGCCACTAAGTCTAGGTGTGGAGGGCAAACCGATTTCATGAAGTGTGTACTTTTTCTCAAGTTATTCCAAGTGTTTATGATGTTGTGTGAACCATTTGAGGTGTCACACTTGGGGCACTAGGCTCTTGAGCTCCATGGAATCAAGCGGTATGTAATTCTACTAGAATTTATATTATGTGTACTTTATATTATGCTAGTTAGAACAATACCTTGGAAATTGATATTTGCATGTATAATAGAGAAAACATAGATCCAAGGTATTTAGGGTTGCATGTACACCATAGGAGTGTTAGAATGCTCAAAACCCATCAGTGGTATCAGAGCCTAGGCTTGTTTTCACTTATACTTGATGCAAACTGCTTGAAAATCGAAAAACTGCTCACTTTTCAACTGGACTCGCCGAGTTCATGGGGAGGACTCGACGAGTCCATGACCAAATTCATCCTACTCGTCGAGTAGGATTATGCACTCGACGAGTAGGTGCGTGCTGGGCAGTTTTCCGAATTTTGTTGCTGGAAATGGGCTAGAATCATTATCTCAAACTGTTTTGGACTTGTAAAATCTGTTTTTCAAAGAGGTAATGATTGTGTTAACCCATTTCAAATGACTATTATCAATTTTCAATTTTTATATGTGTTAATATGATTTCTTGAAATTGATTTGATATGAATATTTATGCTTATGAGTTTTGGTAGATCATAGGAATTATGTGAAAATTGTTTGTTAGAATAATTCTTGATCTTAATGAAATTGTATGGAGTCCATAATTTCTCCTCAAATTATGGATTACCAAGAGTTTTATGTTTCCTTGATTTATGAGTTAGTTTAGATTAATGAAAAAAATTGTGTTTTAGTTGTTTTTAATCCAAATTAATCTAGAGTTAGTTCATAAAATATGTTTTTGTAACTTGTCTTCAAGTTATATGAAAAGTCATATTTATGAATCTTAAAACTCATAAAAGTGTCATAGGTTACATAAAAGTGAAGAGTCTTTTTCATTAAATAGTATTATGACTCCATAACTTGTCCTCAAGTTATGGATGTTAAAGAGTCACTTCTTTAAAAGATGTCATTAAAAGATAAGGAGTTACATAAAAATGAAGAGTCTCATTTTAATGTACATTAAACTCATAAGTTATGAAATGAAAGGTTTTGAATAGTTTCAAAACTTGCCCTCAAGTTTTGGAATTTGTAAAGTCTCACACACATTAATGCTTTAATTCCAAACTCTACAATTTTAAAAGTTAAAATTCAAACTTTATGGACTTCATTAAATTAATTAAAGTGTTTAATTAAAAGAGTTAATAATTCCATAAAGACATGGTTTAAGTTTAATTAAATTAAGAGTATAGTTTAATTAATAGATTAAACCACCAAGTATTTTAAATGTTTAAAATACACCCTTATACTATTATTATAATTTTAATTATATAGATATGTATAAGATAAAGTCAATCTTACCATTAGTAGGCCTCATTCACGAAGCCGGTCTATAAGGGGGGTATAAGGTTACTGCCTATAAAATGGCAGTTTAATGGGTGTCCACTCTCACCCACCGCTTCCTTGACTGGTGGAGGGTCGTTAGCCGAACAGGTAGGAAAGGAATATAATTCTCCCTTCATTAAAAGTATAATGAAAAATACTAAGTAACTAAACACTTATAAATTCCCAATCTTAGTTACTTAGGAAAATGTGAAATAGGTGCTAACCCATGAAATTACACTTTGTACCGTACCAAGTCGATTAGTGGAGCGTGTGTGGTTAACCGGCACACTAATAAGGACTAGTAAGAGTGGCAAAGGGTAACTTGACCTTATTATAGATCGGTGGAGCCGTGTGGCTAACCAGCACATCGATTAGGTGATAAAGTTAAGGGTACCAAGTCAATTTGCATGGTTATTCACACCTTGTTTGTGATCCTCAGCATCCCAGTCACAAACTTGAGAGGGCACAATCGAGATTCAAACATGCCATTGAAAGTTTAATGTATCTCAAAAGATCTAGGAGTTTCAAATCTAATTAAAACTTAATTATATTTCGTTTTTCATGGTGGAAATTGGTAAATCGTCATTTACCTACCTTCAACTATTTTATAACTCGGATTACGGTATCCCCCTTCCAGTTATAAATAGGTTGTTGGATCCTAGCCTTAATATTTCATATTGGGTGTTATATTAAGGACTTTAAATCAACTAAATTGAATTTCTCCCTTATAGATGTCTCCTTCAGACAGCTATGGTCTTCCCAAATCTTCAGGAACAAGCTTCCTAATGAAGATGATATCCCAAATGGCAACCAAGGTGAAAGATCAATCCCTTTGTTGTGCATTAGTGGGACTGGAAATCATACTTCACTTCCTCCACCTCCTCCAATAAATCTCCCTATCCCACAAGTTTCAAGACTTGATAAGTTCTAAGTCACTCAATCCCTATTGGCAAACAAAGTCTATATGTGCTTAGGTCTTGGATATTAAGTCACATATTGACAAGTCGGGAGAGTCAGGTGTCGAAGTCTCGAGGTAGCTGGCTGTTGACTTGGTTCTTCAGTCACTCCCTGATGACAGATCATGACATGACCCTTTAATGATCTTATCTATTTGCGTGGTGCTGCTGAATCAGCAATGATTTGGAACACTGGTAAAGCAAATTTGATTAGAAGATCGACTTCCCAAAACTTCATGGACATTGACAATGGTAACACTGGAAATCCAGAAAAACTTTCTCTTCCCAATGGAAAGGGATCGACCATAGTCAACTCGGTTGACCAAATGGTAAAGAGAAAGGCTAAGTCTGAGATAGTCCCATGTACCATTCCCAAAGAGTCCATATATGCCTACTGCCAAAGGAAAGGGGCATTGGTTGCGAAGCTGCCGAATTTACCTGAAACCTCATAAGGATGGTAAAGTCAAAAGTTTGACTCTACTTCAGGTAAAGTCCGTTATCTAACTCTATTAAGTCTCTTTTGGAGATTCTTAAATACATGATGTAATGTAATTACATTTTGATGTTTTTTTTGAAGAATCAAAGGAAGCTTAAAGAAAAGGTGTGCTGATTCTGATCGCATAGTTCGATGACCAGAATTTTGAGCCACTGCATAAGAGTTATGAGATATTGCTTAGGAATAGATAACAACAGAGTTTTCATGTAAATTTGCATTATAAGGATAAGTTTTTCCGCAAGTTTTAAAATAAAAGAAAAGTTTTGATTTTATTTATTTTAAGTATCCTTACAAAGGCATTTGTGAAAAATTGTTGTTTATATGTTTCCATTGATAAGCAATATTGGAAAATGAATTTGATTCTTTTGTTTGTGGTAGTGTCATAATTTATCAAATAAGGAAAGATTCTCATCACCCAAGTTTCAGTTGGATAGAAACTTGGAATCATGCAAGTTGTATTGTGTGATGAATGAAAATTTTCATCTTTGGTAAATTAAGACTAATTCCTTGTTCACATTCGCATGTGAGTCAAGCGAAGGACTAAAGGATCGGGTACATTAGGTTGTGCACTAGTCAGGTCCACCACAAAGGTTGATAAGATTATTCGTTATGATTTACTAAAGTTTAGTAAATATGATTATGCTTACAAGTTTAATTGTAATGCTGAAACATTGGAAAAGTTTCAATATATGGCAGAATGAATAAGAAGAATCAAATAAGGCAGAAAGATAAAAGTTTCTCCAATCTGAAGAGATAGGAGAGTACTTGTGTATCTTGTTTTATGATTATCTTAGTGATTATGGAACCATATCACAATTGATCCTCTAAGGACACCTTAGTGCATTTGTTGGCTAAGGAGAGGAATCGTGAATTGTGGAAATGGTTAAATCAAAAGATAAATCATACTTCATTCCAAAATAAAATCTTAGAGTCATACTCCAAGATTGAGCCTTGAGTGACATAATCTTAAGAAAGGTTTAAAACACTTGTCAAATGTAGAGTAAAATGTTTTCTTACTCTTGTACATTTGAAATTGGTAAGTTGTGATGTTTTGGATAAAACAAAGACCAATTAAGGCCAATTGTGTGAAGTGTTTGTAAAAGAATCTGTGCTATCTCTTGAATATTGGGCAAGAGAGTCTTATATGTCAAGAGGACAGTGGGAGTTTAAAAGATCCTGAAATAGTTTCAAGAACTAATCAAGAGTTTTGTTAATCACTAGCCCACAACTTGAGGTTTGTAACCTATCGTGTTGACATATTCTTATTTCTGTGTCTATTCCAGTTAAAAGTTGACTATGCTTGTGAGTTCTATGAGTTCTCAATTGTTTGCATAACAACCTGGAAGCAATGGTAGGCCCTTGTGTTGCCGGGTGGCAAGAAATTATGATTGAACAAGTTCAGTCCATATGTGTTTGGATTTGCCACTAGCCTTGTCTTGTGATTATGGTTATGATAAATTCACATGGATAGGAACACATACACCATTAAATCTAAGTGTCATAAGGTTTCTCTCCGATTCATGAAAATGATGGTGAGGAAACTCTTTCACTAAGTAGATTTTAAGTAGATAGCAATTGTGAGAATGACAAAAAGGTCTAAACATTATGATTACGACATCCCTCTTCATAATTGTTTAGACACACAAGTGAGCTATCTAAGGAAAGGTGTGTGATTTTGATAAAGTCTTATCAAAACATCTCGTATCAGAAATCTGAACTTTGGTAAGAAAGTCAATAAAGTATTGTTTTTCTAGAAGTCCAGCTGATTTCTGAGTACATGTCAAAGCTAGTGGGAGCATAAGTGTTATGCTAGTAAGATAATAATCGTTATGCTAGTGGGAGCATGATGATTATGTTGCAAGATAGCAATGTTAATTATAGAAAACAAAAGTTTCAATTCGCTTTGAAAAGTTGTTTCCCTATAATTAAGGGAGAGGATTTTATACTTCATTCCAATTCTACAAGCTTAGATTGAGATTTTAATCTACTTTAGTCAAGGATATATAAGAATGTTATGTTGGAATGGTTCAACATAAGGAAATTCTATATATCTTGCGTTCTCAAAATTTGATTATGATTACGGCATACCTCTTCATAGTTCGAATTGTGAGAATGTGGCAAATAAAAATTTATAGCATGAATCGTGTCCTATATGCTTCGGGTATAGGATCGATTACATGAGCTATAATAGTTATCCTTTCTAAATTTTCCTAATGCTTAGGGCATTAAGAGGGGAAAAAGGATTAGAACTGGATATGACTAAAATGATTAAGCGATTGTCGAGAACAATTTGAGGTTTACCAAAGATTGGTTACTCATGGACAATTGGAAGTATAGAGTAAGGACCATATTGACATATTTTGAAAAGAGGAAACTCTTGTTCAAAAGTGATGGTCAAAATGGGAATGTGGAATTGTTTCCATAAGTGGAAGTTATTCTTTGAATCTGTGTAAGATTAAAAGAACTTAATGCAAAGAAGAATGTTCAAAGGAATGTATTTTGAATTTGAGACTTCATTTCCATGGAATTGCTTTCCATTGGAATACCTTGCAATGTCTGTTGCCAAGTCTTTGTGGCTTGTGTGCATATTCATTACAAGAGGATCATTGGATATAAGTTTAGAATATAACAAGATTATTGTAAATGACAAGAATTTGGTGTTCTTACATTTATTGTAAAGGATTTGGGATTGTGAAATGAGCATCATTGAAATGCTGTCAATCGATCTGTTTCACAAAGAGAGGACCACATGTAAACATAGTGTGCATGCTTGGAGTATGACATAGCTATTGTTTGGACGAACATAGTGTGCATGCTTGGAGCATGGCATGACTATTGTTTCAATTCAAGTATTAAGTTGATTAATCGAAACATGAATAATGAGTAATCAATATGGTGCTTAGATAAAAGGTGTTTTTATTTACACTCAAAGTGTTGGGGCCATACAGGATTAGTATTATTTTTGTGTTTCACTTTGCATGTTTTGACTTCCAGAATAACTAGGTCATTCTTCCCGACTGACTAAGTTATTCAAACCATCCACAGTCGGTCATATGTTGGAAGTAGATATGAATCAAGACTGTCATGAATTTGGCTTGTATGATTTGTCTAATGTGCATTAGACATAGCAGTGGTTGCTACAACATTCATGAGTGCTCATAAGTTTTGAGTATTGGATTTAACCCACGCTCATTTGAATCACTTCATGGATTTTACCACAAGTGAATCATGAGACGATAATATCTTATATTCTTCAAACCTAGAGATATGAGTTGTTGACTATGAGTTGGTTATACATTGATTGCACGAAAACGCATTGGTAACTCGATGTTATAAAAGGTGCCTTTGTGTATGATTCAACGAGTAGTCAGTACAAGCATATGAGTCGAAGTTTATCCATTCCTTTTACCTTCGGGATAAAAGCGATATCTGTGGGCCCCTCGATGATTTAGTGATGACAAAATGTAAGTGCTCGGCCGGGCCTGGACTGATTTGATTTGTTCAATTAGTCAGTCGTCATAAATCAGAAATCGGGAAACAACAAATGGACAGAGAGAATGATTATAATCCATGTCTCAGTCCATATGATATCTAGAATGGAGGAATATATGATCACTTATCTAATGGACGTGTCATTGATTTGTTCAGAGTTCGGCAGCAGCTTCTAAGAGCTACGATTGCTGGTCAGGTTATTAAGGCGTACTTGCAATAATAGTTATTAAACTTATCCAAGTGGGAGACTGTTGGATTAGTGTCTAAGTCCATAACTATAATTGGTATATTCTTGACCCGACCCGGCATGGTCCATTTGGGTTGCATGGCATCATGCATTTGGATAGACTAAAATGAGAGAAATAACACTTAAGGTTTATTAATATATTATAAGTTCTAATATATTAATATGATTATTTAATTAGTATTGATCAAGAATTAATCTAGAATTAATTAAGTGATCAAAAGAAGACTAATTAAATATATGGGTTGATTGTGTAAATCATCCATACTTATATAGTGGGCTAATGCTCCATGGATTATCAAGTTGGGCTAAAACCCATAGGATGCTCCATGGATGCTCCATGGTGTATTTGAACCCATGGATCCAAGGAAATGGAAAGCCATGACAATTAGGGTTTACCCTAATAGTGTCACACTATATAAACATATCATTCTTGTCAAAATCGGCCACTAAGTCTAGGTGTGGAGGGCAAACCGATTTCATGAAGTGTGTACTTTCTCTCAAGTTATTCCAAGTGTTTATGATGTTGTGTGAACCATTTGAGGTGTCACACTTGGGGCACTAGGCTCTTGAGCTCCATGGAATCAAGCACCAAACAAGAGGTATGTAATTCTACTAGAATTTATATTATGTGTACTTTATATTATGCTAGTTAGAACAATACCTTGGAAATTGATATTTGCATGTATAATAGAGAAAACATAGATCCAAGGTATTTAGGGTTGCATGTACACCATAGGAGTGTTAGAATGCTCAAAACCCATCAGATAACTCACCTCACAAGTAGTGCCAAAGTACCGCAAATTTCTGACTGTTGTCTCATCGGGAATCCCAAACTTCTGGAGCTTCTTAGGCACAAGCTACCTTCAGATCCACAAGCTAGATCTTCTCCTCCAACTCTTGCAATAACTTCCTCTTAAAGCACTCAAGAACACACCCAATAAGCTTAAACACATAAAGGAAAGGCTAGGGTTTGGGGAAGACGAGTATAATCTGTGGAGGCTGAGGTAAGGTAGGTTTTGGTGCTCATAATGTTGCTTATGTAGGCCCCAAACCCTAAATATTAGGGTTTCACCCAGACATTAGTACGCCCAGCATACACAAGTGTACACCCAACGTACACAAGTGTACGCCCAGCGTACTAAAGCCGACCTTAGTATGCTTAGCGTACTCTTATGTACGCGCAGCGTACTCCCTCTTGGCCCAAGTTTGCAAACGTGGCCCTTAAACTTATCTTGGTTCTTCACTTCCAACCCCAAGGACTATAAATGAAAAGGTAATGATAGAAGAGGGTTCAGGAATACTTGCCAAATCTCGAGATGTTACAATTCTCCCCCACTTGACTTAGACTTCGCCCTCGAAGTCTGCTGCGACAAATAGATCTGGGTAATGCTCCCGCATCTCGGACTCGAGCTCCCAAGTCCACTCGGATCCTCTCCGATGCTCCCATTGTACCTTTACCAAAGGTATCTCCTTGTTCCACATAACCTTCATTTTCCTCTCCAGAATGGTCACATGCCTCTCTACATAATTCAGGCGCTCATCGAACTGAATATCATCTAATGATAATATTGCCTCCTGATCCATGATGCATTTTCGCAATTGCGAAACGTGAAAAGTGTTGTGTATCTGACGGAGCTCCTCCGGAAGATCCAATCTGTATGCAACCTTGCCAACCCTGGCAATAACCCAAAATGGCCCGATGTATCGTGGACCCAACTTTCCCCTCTTCCTGAAGCGAATCACACCCTTCCAGGGTGAAACCTTCAGTAACACCATGTCACCTACCTAGAACTCCAACTCAGATCGGCGTCTGTCGGCCTAACTCTTCTGCCGACTTTGAGCGGTCTACAGTCATTGCCTGATCTGCTGAATCTTCTTGGTAGTCTGCAAGACTACCTCTGTCCGCCCCATCACCCTGTGACCAACCTCACCCCAACAAACCGGGGTGCGACATCTCTGCCCTTAGAACAGCTTAAAAGGCGGGGCGCCAATGTTGGAATGGTAGCTGTTGTTGTAGGCGAACTCTGCAAGGGGTAGGTGGGAATCCCAACTCCCACTAAAATTGATGACACAAGCCCTCAACATGTCCTCGAGGGTATGTATGGTCCGCTCGCTCTGACCGTCGTTCTGCGGATGATATGCTATGCTAAAGTGCAGCCGCGTGCCCAGTTCCTCGTGGAACCTCTGCCAGAAACGGGAGGTAAATCTAACATCCGGGTCGGAAACAATGGAGACCGGAACCCCATGGAGGGCAACGATCTCGCGGACATACACGTCGGCCAACTTCTCGGCCGATGAACTCTCCCGTATGGCCAAGAAATGGGTGCTCTTGGTCAATCGATCCACGATGACCCATATAGCATCAAACCCCTTCGCCATCCTCGGCAACTTGGTAATAAAGTCCATTGTGATATGTTCCCATTTACACATGGGAATCTCCAGGGGTTGCAGCTTTCCATGCGGCCTCTGATGCTCATCCTTGACCATCCTACAGGTCAAGCACCTCTCGACGTACAAAGTGATTTCTCGATTTAGGCACGGCCACCAGTAACTCAAAATCAGGTCCCGGTACATCTTGGTGGCCCCCGGGTAAATAGAAAAGTGAGACTTGTGAGCCTCCTCCATAACTGTCTGTCTGACCCCACCAGACATCGGAACCCATACCCGACCACATCGGGTCAACAATCCCCGACTATGCTACACAGACCGGGTGTTCTCGCCCCTGATCCTCTCCAGTTTCTAGTTCTCTGGTCGCATGCCCTCCACCTGAGCATCCCTGATCAAACTCAAAAGCGGAGAATCCACCGCTATCCTCATACATACCGTTGGCGTGGAAGACCCAGCTGACTTGCGGCTCAGAGTATCCGCCGCCACATTCTATTTACTGGGGTGGTAAAGGATCTCGCAGTCGTAGTCCTTGACTACATCCAGCCACCTGTGCTGGCTCATGTTCAGGTTCGGCTAATACATGATATGTCTCAGGATCTTGTGATCCGTGTATATGGTACAACGGGCCCCATAGAGGTAATGTCTCCGTATCTTGAGAGCGAACATCACCGCTCCCATCCCTAAATCATGTGTAGGATATCTCGTCTCATGCGGCTTCAGCTGCCGCGACGGAGAGTCCCAAACGCATCAGGACCACCCCTAAACCTATGATGGATGCATCACAGAACACCACAAAATCCTCAACTCCCTCCGGGAGTGTCAAAACTGGAGCCTCGCACAAACGCTGACGGAGAGTCCCAAACGCCCTCTACTGATCAGGGCCCCACCGGAAATCCACCCCCTTCCTCGTCAGATGAGTGAGGGGTACCGCAATCTTGGAGAAATCCCTTATAAATTTCCAGAAGTACCCTTCTAATCCCAAAAAACTCCTGGTATCTGAAGGATATCTCGGCACCTCCCACTGCATGACTGCCTCGATTTTGGCCAGATCGACCAAAATCCCCTCCTGGTTAACGAGATGTCTGAGGAACTGGACCTCTCATAACCAAAACTCACACTTCGGTAACTTAGCATACAACCGTTCTCGTCTCAAAACTCCCAATAACTCTCTGAGGTGCTCCTTGTGCCGCTCTCGGGTCTTTGAATACACCAAAATATCATCAATAAACACTATAACCGAGTGATCTAGCATCGATCTGCAGACCCGATTCATCAGGTCCATGAATACCGCTGGCGTGTTGTTGAGCCCAAACGTCATCACCACGAACTCGTAATGTCCATATCGAGTCCGAAACGCGGTCTTCTCCACATCCTCCTCTCTGACCCGGACCTGATGATATCCCGACCTCAAATCTATCTTGGGGAACCAAGATGCACCCTACGACTGATCAAATAGATCATCTATCCTCGGGAGTGGATAACGGTTCTTCACCGTCAACTTGTTCAACTCCCTATAATCAATGCACATCTGGTGCGAACCATTCTTCTTCCTGAAGAAGAGGATCAGTGCTCCCCATGGAGAACTGCTAGGTCGAATGAACTGCTTGCCCAGTAGTTCCTGCAGCTGTAATGATAGCTCCTGCATCTCGGGTGGCGCCAACCGGTATGACGCTTTGGCGATAGGAGCCGCACCCGGCACCAGGTTAATCTGGAACTCGACCTGCCTCTCTGGAGGTATCCCTGGCAACTCCTTCGGAAATACATCAGCAAACTCCCTGACTACTAGAACCTCTAAAACTGAAATCTGATCCCTGGCTCGCGTATCCACCACATACGCCAGATAACCCGCACACCCGTGCTGAACATACTGCCGAGCCCTGGCAGCTGAACAGAATCCAGCTCCCACTCTGGTGCCCTCGCCATGTACAATCAGTTCTCCCCAACTTGGGGTTCGAACTACCACCCGCTGACCCTCACAATCAATCATGGCACCGAATCAACTGAGCCAGTCCATGCACATAATCACGCAAACCTCCCTCACGGGAATCGGAATCAAGTCTATCGGAAAGGACACTCCGAAGATCTCCAACGCGCATCCTCGGAAGAACGAAGAAGCGGAAACCTCATGTTCGTTGGCGATAGACACTCGTAACGGACACTCTAGCTCGCCTATCGGCATACTGAACTCCCTACTGAAGGTCTGAGATACAAACGACCGACTCGCCCCCGAGTCAAATAAAACCAATGAAGGCAAGGAGTTCACTAAAAATGTACATAACCACAGGTAGAATAGATAAGCATAAAACAGATATAATAAAAGAAATAGATGATAGAAACATACCAGCAACCACGTCCGGTGCAGCTCTGGCCTCCTCGGCTGTAAGCTGGAAGGCACGACCCTGAGCATGCGGAGGCTCCGCCCTAACTGGTCTCCCATCCGTGATCCTCAATGTAGCCTGCACTAGAGCTTGCGCCGACTTGGCGTCTAGTAGAGGACACTGGGCCTTCATATGACCCACCTTCTCACAATGATAGTAAAGTCTGACTCCGGAAGTCAGAGTCTGCTGCCTGCAATCCTTGGCCAGATGGCCCTGCTTGCCACATCGGTGGCACCCACTATCTGCTTGGCACGTCCCTGAATGAGCCTTTTCCCACTTCCCACAAGTGCGGCCTGGCTGTCCCCCAGTCCTGGTATCAGCGGTCTTAGACCGCTTCGGCGCCGGTTGTGACTGTGTTAGGGCCTGCCGCTACTCCCTAAACTGCAGCTCAATCTCCAAATTGCGCCGCTTAGCGGCCTCCTGTAGGTCCAACAGTATATCACATCTCTGAGTAGCTACAAACTGACGGATGTCAGCCTTGAGCATGCTCATATAACGTGTCATCTGAGCCTGCTCCGAGGAAAACTCCGGGCAAAACATCGCCCTCTCAGTAAACATACGGGTGATCTCCGTCACCGTCTCCGTACCCTCCTTCAGGTCCAAGAACTCCTGAGACAACCACTCGCGCTCGACCCGAGGAATGTAGCGAGCGCGGAACATATCCCTGAACTGCTCCCAAGTAACAGCAGCTCTCTGGTCATCCGTATTGGCCCCAGTAACTAATCTCCAGCAATCCTTTGCCCCGGCCCGTAACAGGTTCAGGGCACACCTGACCTTCTGGTCAGTAGGACATGAACACGTGAAGAAACATCCCTCCACATCCGACAGCAACCTCATGGATACAATTGGATCCTGGGTACCATCAAAATTCGGGGGCTTCGTGTTATCAAAGTATCAGTACTGGAAAACTTGGCCAACTCCTCCCCCTGCCGCTGTTACAGCCGCGGTAGCTGCACCGGCAGCCATCTCAGCAAGGGTTGTGTATCTGTCATCAAAGTACTCCATCATAGTGGACTTGATAGTCCCAAACAACTCCGTAATTTGACCCCGGACAATCTCGACCACCTTGTCGCGGATGATCTCCCTGGCACGATCCTCTGTCAATACTGGCCCCTCCTGGCCGATAATCTTGGGCGCTGTCGGGGCCTCCTGATCGCCCTGTCCTGATCCCAATCTGGATCCAGTCACAAAACGCCTCATAACCACCATACTGAAAACGTAACAGGAAGATATCAGACAATCCGCATAAATAACTGGGAACCAACTCCCTACTAAACCCTAGAGGTTGTGACTTCATTGCTACACGTATGGGTCCTGTGCTTTCAGTAGTACGGGCCCATACTACGTTCCACACCTACCCATATTTGTCTCAAGTATCACCACAACACCCTAACACTATACATGCACATGGTGGTCGCTCAACCTCACCCCTATAGGAAAGCTAACTGTCTCACAACTGACCTACCGGTCTCACACAACCCACCCATCCATGAAACTTCCACAAACCCTGTAGCACTAGTTTATGCTAGCCATACATAACGGTGTACGCTATAGACTTTCGAATACCTGATCCTACCCTAAGCCCTTCATCAAACAAGAACAGGAAATAAGGCCAAACCAAAATTCTTAGGCTATAAGATCTTAGTTATGTACGACCGTGATGCATACACTAAGCAACTACAGTAATGATGTCAATTTCATATAGAGTAAACCCTAGGCTAGCAGGCATCATGTAATCAGGCAATTCTATCACGCAATTCCTGAAGATCCCTAGCCTAGTACTAGCATGTTGTTCTGAAATATCACAATATCAAATACCCGTAGGGTATTTTGGGGTCTACTTACTGGCTCCGGCTGATCGTACACCCTGCATCCTCCTTCACTTATTTTGAAAACCATTTTAAAATTATTTGGAAATCCTTCCTTGATTTGAGACTGGATTCACGCGAATGTTCCTCCAATTCACTCAAACCAAGGCTCTGATACCAACTTGTAACGTCCATAAAAATCATGCCAAATTTGAACTTTTTAAAACATTTCAAGATTCATTAAATCATTACAAACTTGTTTTCAAAATTTATAATATCATATTTTCCAAGAAACATAAACAAAACATGAGGAGTTGTACGATCACACCTTTGCCTTTTCGTGATCCCCTGATGTACCTAAAACAATAAACTGAAACAGTAAGCCCGAAAGCTTAGTGAGTTCCCCCAAAATACCCGTACCCACAAAATACACATATAATCATAAACATAAAACTATGGGTCTAGTTAACCATCGGGTTGGAATACCCCAGGCCCTCAACCATCAGATTGGAATGCCAACATATTATGGGTCCAATCATCCACGGGATGGAATACCCCAGGCCCACAACCAACAAGTTGAATGCCCACATACTTATGAGTCCAATCATCCTCGGGATGGAATACTCATGGCCCACAACCAACAGGTTGGAATGCCCACAACCAACAAGTTGGAATGCCCAAGTCTATTGGCCTCCGCACAAAGCAGATAAGCCTCAACCATGAAACGACACATGCATAGATAATCACATAACAGTCTATAGACAAACAACCGATCCAACAGATCATACCATATAACACATAATACTATCCTATCTATCAGGATACCGATCTAACAGATCATACCACATACCACATAATACCATTCTATCTACCATGATATTGATCTAACAGATCATACTAGCATAACATATCCAGATAACAATCCAAAAGGCCGACCTTGGTGCCTTAGACCCTTAAGTATAGTGAGTATAAGTCACCTCGCAAGTAGTGCCGAAGTATCGCAAATCTATGACTGTTGTCTCACCGAGAATCCCGAACTTCTGGAGCTTCTTGGGCACAAGCTAACTTCTGATCCACAAGCTAGATCTTCTCCTCCAACTCTTTGATGAAATAACTTCCTCTTAAAGCACTCAAGAACAAACCCAATAAGCTTAAACACACAAAGGAAAGGCTAGGGTTTAGGGAACACGAGTATAATCTGTGGAGGCTGAGGTAAGGTAGGTTTTGGTGCTCATAATGTTGCTTATTGTAACGCCTGCAGATTCGGGCTAGTCAATTTAGAGACAATGAGCGTCAAAAATGACTTTTTGATGGAAGATTATTTAGAAGGATTAATCTTAACGAAGTTATATTACATTTCACAAAGTTTACATACATATAAAGAACGCCGAAATCCGAGTTATAACGAAGAAGTTATGACCCGTCGAAGTTTTACGGCAAAATCGACACGACACCGGAAATCGTAAAAAGTGAATTTACGATAAAATACTTTTTAGCCTTAGCGATCTAAACGAAAGTCGTAGTATATGTTAAACCCAGAGTGTGCATAAAAAGAACGTCCAAATCTAACTTCGTATGAGGAAGTTATGATTTTACTAAGATTTAGCATAACAGTGCACAACCCGAAAATTCGAATTATAGATTGGTCGATTTTTAGCCAAAATAATCTAAACGAGAAACGAATATATCGTTAATAGGAGTTAAATGATAAAAAGTCAGTTGAAAACGGAGCTCGTATGCGAAAGATATGGACGAAACTTAGTCCCTACTCTTCAAGCGCGACGAATTCGATACAGTTTTGTAAATCTAAGATAGAGTGAGGATTAGCCAACGGGAACTAAATGAAAGTTGTAGTACTCGTAAATACCAATGCATGGATATAAAGAACATCGATAATAGAGCTCGTATGCGAAAGATATGGACGAAACTTAGTCCATTCTCTTCGAGCGCGATAAATTCGATACAGTTTTGCAAATCGGAGATAGAATGAGAATTAGCCGACAAGGTCTAAATGAAAGTTGTAATACTCGTAAATATCAATGTGTGGATATAAAGAAATTAGAAAACGAAGCTCGTACGTGGAAGATAAGGACGAAACTTAGGGCATACTCTACGAGAAAACCCCTATAAATAAGAGATCAACTCTTCATATTTTGTTCACACCATAAGCCTATCTTTCTCTCTCTAACTTCTCTTTACACTCCCTAACCCCCCCCCCCCCCCCCCGCCGCCCTAAAGCCTAGGTAACATCCCTAGCGCTAGAAGAAAGCCCCAGAGTGCTCAACTGCTCCGAGAAGAAGAGCTTTTCGGCTCGGAAACGCTGCTCCAACGTAGCCTGGTTTTTAATAAAAACCCGCTGTAAGTGAGATACGCCTACCATAAATATACCTTATTTATAAATATAATATCGTTATTATGAACATATAAATAAGATTTATCAGTGATTCAAAGTCGTTACACTAATTGATCTACTTATGGGAATGATGTCTAGGCTGTGATTTAGTGAGGTGTTTAAAGTGGGATTTCCAAACTGGATACTTCGTATACCAAACGGACCCTACCTCCGATATGATCCTACCTGGTTGTTCCTTACTTGATAGATCATGAAAGTAGACTTTGAGTTAATGATGAATCTAGACTAATAATTAGTCGCAATGAATATTAGACTAAAATCTAGTGGTAATGATACTAGGTTTCGTTGAAAGAAAATAAATTAACAGAAGGGAAGCGCTGTCTGAGTTCAGAATCACCACCTTAACAAGTGAGTGCATAGTTAATTTCATCTTACACATATATATGAAGTATTTTATATAAATTACGTGTTATGTGTGCATATTATTTGAATACTTGCTTTCTATGCTGGATGAACGATTTTATACATGTTTTAAATAATTCAAACTGTATATGTATTTTATATCTACGAATGTGTTGAGTAAAACATGGGTAGATGAATGATGAGAGATGAAAGATTATATGAGTGAACATTGACAGCTATAGACTTCGTGCCTAACAAATAACATCGGCAGCTATGGACTTAGTGCCTATCAAATAAACGTTGGTAGCTATGGACTTAGTACCTGTTAGATAAATGTTGGTAGCTATGAACTTAGTACCTGTTAAATAAACGTTGGTAGCTATGGATTTAGTACCTATTAGCTGAACACTGGTAGCTATGTATTTAGTACCCGATGAATGAACTTTAGCAGCTATGGAATTAGTTCTTTACGAACAATCATTGGTAGCTATGGACTTAGTGCCTATCATATATACCCTGGAAGCAATGGGCTTCGAAATGAACGAATGCAGGATAAATGATTCTTAGGGTAGATCCTTAAGAGTAACGAAGATAATGGGGATGGGTAATTGGGTTGATTGTTTGATGTTTAAATATAATAATTAAATTATTGTGGGTTGAAAACCCTATGTACTCACCAGGTTTCCCAACCTGACCCACTCAAACTTATTTGTATCACAGGTGTCGATATGAAGCTACTTTACACTGAGGGATTTAAAAGAGATGTAGATCACTAGTGTAAATGAATGTAAGATCTGTTTATGATTATGTTTCTATATTGACGATGATATCCCACATGTTTTAAAATGGATAAAAATACATTTCTTTGGAAATGCTTTGATAACGTATTTATCATATTTTTCTGGTAACAAATTCCGCAACGTTTTTATTAAAAAAGGTACTCTGATTTTTATAAAGCATAAACAAAATCGGTCTTTTCTGGCCGTGAAAATGGGGATGCCACAGTTGGTATCAGAGCATTAGTTTAAGCGAACTAGGAATATGGATGTATTTGTAGATTTAAACTTATAATGCTAAGCGATGATCGTGAGGAATGTATCTAATATATTTTAGGAAGTACACCTGAATAGACACGGGCACTAGCTCATTTAGGGAAGATGTCTAAATTGATTTTATGTGGTAAATGATTTGTGATGCTTTATGATGCTATCTTTTGATCGGATCTATGGTCTGTTGTAGACCGGATCTCGAAACTTTATGTGTTCAGATTTCTAAACGTTTAATTACGATATTAGAACTGGCATGTAATTTTTCCAAGTAATAAGGAGGAATACGCGTCTAAACCTTCCTCTATCTATATTCTCGTCTCGATACACCAAACGACTGCTTTGGTGTTCAAAACATCATGGTGAAGACTCGTAGTGAATTGAGTAAATGAAGGAAATGAGAAGGCTTACGATACTGAGTGGTACCTATCGAAAGATATCGTAAGAGTGATATCTTGCCTTTAAAACGCGTCTAAGAAATAATACATCTAGTACGGTAGAATTACACTTTCGATTAGCAGAAAGAAAGATTTTTGGTATAATCCATGAAGTTATCCCATCGTCTGCATTCCCATCACCAACCGAGTTGAAGCAGAATTGATGATTGAAGATATGCATGGAAGAAGTCCTAGTAGAGTCTAGGGAAAATTATATGATTGTTTGGACACATTTGTATGTGCTAAAATTGTTTTTGTGATAATAACTTGGAGAACTGCGAGACAATACTTGGGACGAGTATGAGTAGGTGTGAAAGGTAGTAGAGGCCTATACTACCGGAAGCACAAGACTCGTACTTGGATCAGAGAAAGTCACAGGGTTACCAAGGCGCTAGTAATTGATTCTGTTTTATTCATGTATGTCGTTACCATCGTTTCGGTAATGACTAAGAAGATGATTCTTATTCCGACCCTAGTGGTCATATCATGTCGAGTGCGACTAAGATGAGTATGTTACATGGTTCAGAGAACCAAGATCGATGTAGCATCAGACTTAAGACAGAAGATTGAAATAAAGAATAAACGAAGCGATCAGTAGAAGTACCGCGATTGTTGTTAAAGTAAGAAGATTGTAGCTAGAAGTACTATATGCTAGAATGTGATTATATCACATTAGAACATGAAGGAAGGTATAGTTTGTTCTGGAATTTGACTCTAAAAGACCCGAGTCTAAGGGTCGCATCATACGATGAGAGGTCATTAGAACATGACCCAATAGTCCATGGTCCTAATCAAAGAACTTATATTAAGTTTGTTAAGAAGAAGGAGTATCCAATAAGGAATCGATATTGTGATTCGAAGGTCATGATTGGAAGACTAACGTGAGATAGAGAGTGGGTGCACGATCGAGTATTGCTTGCAGTGAATAAGTGTAAGAGATAGATACTAATTCGAAGGAATATAGAAGTTACGATTATTACCTAGGATGAAGATATAATGTATGGAGTCATTATACAAGCCCTGTTTTGTTGATGATTCTGGGACGTAATCATCCTAAGGGGGAGATAATTGTAACGCCGGCAGATTCGGGCTAGTCAATTTAGAGACAATGAGCGTCAAAAATGACTTTTTGATGGAAGATTATTTAGAAGGAGTAATCTTAACCAAGTTATAGTATATGTCACAAGGGTTCCGTACGTATAAAGAACTCCGAAATCCGAGTTATAACGAAGAAGTTATGATCCGTCGAAGTTTTACGGCAAAATCGGCACGACACCGGAAATCGTAAAAAGTGAATTTACGATAAAATACTTTTTAGCCTTAGTGATCTAAACGAAAGTCGTAGTATATGGTAAACTGAGAGTGTGCATAAAAAGAACGTCCAAATCTGACTTCGTATGAGGAAGTTATGATTTTTCTAAGATTTAGCATAACAGTGCACAACCCGTAAATTCGAATTTTAGATCGGTCGATTTTTCGCCATATAATCTAAACGAGAAATGAAGATATCATTAATTGGAGTTAAACGATAAAAATACATTCGAAAACGGAGCTCGTATGCGAAAGATATGGACGAAACTTAGTCCCTACTGTTCAAGCGCGGCGAATTCGATACAGTTTTGTAAATCTGAGATATAGTGAGAATTAGCCGACGAGATCTAAATGAAAGTTGTAGTACTCGTAAATACCAACACGTGGATATAAATAATGTCGATAATAGAGCTCGTATGATAAAGATATGGACGAAACTTAGTCATACTCTTCGAGCGCGATAAATTCGATACAGTTTTGCAAATCGGAGATAGAATGAGAATTAGCCGACGAGGTCTAAATTAAAGTTGTAGTAATCGTAAATACCAACGCGTGGATATAAAGAACGTAGCAAACAGAGCTTGTACGCGGAAGATACAAACGAAACTTAGGGCATACTCTACGAGAAAAACCTTATAAATAAGAGATGAACTCTTCATATTTTCTTCACACCATAAGCCTTTCTTTCTCTCTCTAACTTCTCTCTAGACTCCCTAAACCCCCGTAAAGCCTAGGAAACTTCCCTAGCGCTAAAAGAAAGCCCAGAGCGCTCGACGGCTCCGAGAAGAAGAGCTTTTCGGCTCGGAAACGTTGCTCCAGCGAAGCCCGGTTTTTAATAAAAACCCGTTGTAAGTGAGATACGCCTACCATACTTTAAATATAGATTATATATAAATATAATATCGTTATTATGAACCTATAAATAAGATTTATCAGTGATTCAAAGTCGTTATACTGATTGATCTACGTACGGGAATGATGTCTAGGCTGTGATTTTGTGAGGTGTTTAAAGTGGGATTTCCAAACTGTATACTTCGTATACCAAACGGACCCTACCTCCGATATGATCCTACCTGGTTGTTCCTTACTTGATAGATCATGAAAGTAGACTTTGAGTTAATGATGAATCTAGACTAATAATTAGTCGCAATGAATATTAGACTAAAATCTAGTGGTAATGATACTAGGTTTCGTCGAAAGAAAATAAATTAACAGAAGGGAAGCGCTGTCTGAGTTCAGAATCACCACCTTAACAAGTGAGTGCATAGTTAATTTCATCTTACACATAGATATGAAGTATTTTATATAAATTACGTGTTATGTGTGCATATTATTTGAATACTTGCTTTCTATGTTGGATGAACGATTTTATACATGTTTTAAATAATTCAAACTGTATATGTATTTTATATCTACGAATGTGTTGGGTAAAACATGGGTAGATGAATGATGAGAGATGAAAGATTAGATGAGTGAACATTGGCAGCTATAGACTTAGTGCCTAACAAATAACATCGGCAGCTATGGACTTAATGCCTATCGAATAAACATTGGTAGCTATGGACTTAGTACCTGTTAGATAAACGTTGGTAGCTATGGACTTAGTACCTGTTAAATAAACGTTGGTAGCTATGGATTTAGTACCTATTAGCTGAACACTGGTAACTATGCATTTAGTACCCGATGAATGAACTTTATCAGCTATGGACTTAGTGCTTTACGAACAAGCATTGGCAGCTATGGACTTAGTGCCTATCATATAAACCCTGGAAGCAATGGGCTTCGAAATGAACGAATGCAGGATAAATGATTCTTAGGGTAGATCCTTAAGAGTAAGGAAGATAATGGGGATGAATAATTGGGTTGATTGTTTGATGTTTAAACATAATAATTAAATTATTGTGGGTTGAAAACCCTATGTACTCACCAGGTTTCCCAACCTGACCCACTCAAGCTTATTTGTATCACAGGTGTCGATATGAATCTACTTTACACTGAAGGATTTAAAAGAGATGTAGATCACTAGTGTAAATGAATGTAAGATCTGTTTATGCTTATGTTTCTGTATTGACGATGACATCCCAAATGTTTTAAAATGGATAAAAATACATTTCTTCGGAAATGCTTTGATAACGTATTTATCATGTTTTTTTGGGAACAAATTCTGCAACATTTTTATTAAAAGAGGTACTCTGATTTTTATAAAGCATAAACAAAATCGGTCTTTTCTGGCCGTGAAAATGGGGATGTCACACTTATATAGGCCCCAAACCCTAAATATTAGGGTTTCACCCAGACATTAGTACGCCCAGCGTACACAAGTGTATACCCAGCGTACTAAGGCGGACCTTAGTACGCTTAGCGTACTATTATCTACATGCAACGTACTCCCTCTTGGCCCAAGTTTTCAAACTTGGCCCTTAAATTTATCTTGGCTCTTCACTTCCAACCCCAAGGACTATAAATGACAAGGTAATGATAGAAGAGGGTTCGAGAATACCTGCCAAATCTCGGGATGTTACAGTAACTTAACATATTCGTTTACAAGTTAGTTAAAGATAACTAGAACTCCTAAAAGCACAAAGCAAGCAGCGTTCGAGCATCGAGTACACATAATCAAATCATATTCTAATAAGGTCATCATATCACTGACTAATCCGTACTAGCATGCAGTTCATAAAGCTGATATACATATAACAGGCACAAAAAGCATCCTTCCTAGATCCTTAGCCCTAATCTAGTATGAAGTTCTCATATCATAACATAATATAAACTTGTATGGTTAATTTGGGAGTACTTACTTGAGCTCAACTGATTGCATGCACCACACCCTTTTATCTTTTCAAAATTCTTTTCTCTTTTTAAAGTTCTTTTGATAAAAATGATTTTCTTTTGAAAATTTTCATACCAAGTCCTCAGTTTGAGTTCAGACAAACCCGAGAGTGTGCCTGAATTCCTCAAACCAAGGCTCCAATACCAACTTGAAACATCCCAAAAATACAGTCCAAAAATTTTATTTTTAAATCATTAATAAAAACCATAAATATCATCCATCATATAAAATACATAAATCGTATATCTCGAAAATATCATAACATATGTCAGTGTATCAAAATCATAGATCAAAACATCAGAGTGAATCCTCCCAGGCTAAAAACCGTGGTGTGTGCCATACAGTCATCCCGAGCTCTTCCCTTACTAGCGGAAGTACCTGAAACCAAAAATGAAAAATGTAAGCATGAAGCTTAGTGAGTCTCCCCAAACTACCACATATCATGCACATAATCATATATATCATACATTGGGCCCCGCCCTACTACATCGGGCACTGCCCGACATCGGCTTGTCCGGCATCGGGCCTCGCCCGGCATCGAGCACAGCTCGACATACATATGAGCATAAACTACTAACAACATAACATAAGCATAACTGTTTAACTATTTACATATAAACATTCCTCGGGCCCCACCCGACATCGGACCGAAATCCGGAAACATACAAACATTCCTACGGAACCGCCCCGGTATCGGACCATAGTCTGGAAACATACAAATACATTCAGATGCAAGAATCACAAAGATATCAAGCATAATAATATCCTTCAGGTACCGTCCTGACATCAGATCGAAATCTGAAAAAACATATAAACCTATATCGGGCACCGCCCGACATCGGATCTTAATCCGAAACATACTAGCATACATAAACATGTCGACCTTGGTGATGGGTTTTAGGTACAACAAATAAACTAGAAACAATTCCTAAGTTCACATGCAACCTACTTTGGATCTATGTTTTAACTATTGAACATACAACTTTGAATTGCAAAACAAGAACCCTAGAGGAGAGAGGCTAATTTCGAAATCAACAAACTAGGGTTTAGGAGTTACATACCTTTCAATTGTTATAGCAAACAATTGATAATCCTCTTGATCTTGATCTTGATCTTCTTGGAAGCTTAGCACCACAAATGTAATGCCTCTAATGGAATCACACCCAAGAACTAGCAAGAAGGAAACTTGGAGGAGAGAGGATGGAGAGAGTATGCAATTTCGGCCTTAGGGTTTCTTCCAAAGAAATCAGTACCCAAAATGTGAGCCAGGAGGCTCCTTAAATAGTTGAGGGAACTAGGGTTTAGGGAAAACCCTAGTTATCCTTTGCTTAGGGCCTAAGCAAGACCCAAGGCCTTATCTTGGACCCCTTGGACGAATTCTCTAGGGTTTCCCCTAGGGTTTTCGTCCACCCCTTCTAAGGGAGTTCTGGATCCTTCCCTTCAACTATCAGTTAATTGCAAACTAGTCCCTGCACTTTATAATTAATTCTTTTAACCCCAAAATCAATTCTGATTAATTTATGGCTAACAATTAATTAAACATAATGATTTCTAATTAAGATATTAATCTTTTAACATATTAATAAATCATTTATATTAATTCATTAATCTTATAAATTAATATCTCTCCTTTCATAATTTCCTTGTCCAGTTGCTAGGTTGAGGGCAACCCAAAAGGACTGTGCTGCTATCAATTCAAGTACATACCAATTATAGTTATGGGCTTAGACACCTAATCCAACAGTCTACCACTTGGATAAGTCTGTAACTATAATTGCTAGTATGCCTTCTAAATTTGACCAGCAAATTGTAGCTTCCAAAAAGCTGCTGCCGAACTCTGACCCAGTCAGTTTTGTGTCCTAAGATAAGTGATCATATAATCCTTCGTTCTGCTAGATATCCCTAGACATAAGACATGGAATGTAATCAATCTCTTTGTCCAGAATCTATGTTTCCCGATTTCTGATTTGTGATGATGTAGGACTTCTAATCGAACACATCAATCTAGTCTTGGCTGGGCCCAGCACATAAGTCAACACCAAATCATCGAGGGGCCCACAAATATCGCTTTTTCGGTTAGGGCAAAAGGAACGAATAAACGTTGACTCATATGCTTGTATCTTTTACTCATCAAATTATGCATGACAATACGTTTTATAACACCAAGTTACTGATGCGTTTTCGTATCACCAATGCACAACCGACTTGTAAATTACAACTCATATATCTTCGTTTCAAGATTATAAGATATTATCGTCTCAGTATTACTCGTGATGAATTCCATGAAGTAATACTCTGAGCGAGGGTTTATCCAATACTCAAATCTCAATTTCTGAGTACTCATGAACGTTGCAGCAATTCTATTGCCATGTCTATCCTTAGACAATCTACAATCCAATTCATGACAGTCTTAATTCACTACTTACTTCCAAGAGTACGAGCGACTGTGGAGTTTGAATAATCTCATTATTCAGGAAGTAAAACATGCAAAAATGAAACACAATAATAAACAATTAACAAAAGGTAGTAGCCAAACTTATAAATAATACTTTATTATTTAATCACCAAAAGTCAATTACATTTACTTTGTTACAAGTTTCAAAAACTAATCTAACTACTAAAACTAATATCATCTTTCAGTCCTATGCTCCGAGCATGCTGAATATGCTTAGCCCTACTCAGACCCTTTGTGAGAGGATCTGTTGGGTTATCTTCAGATGACACCCTCTTTACTATAAGATGGCCTTCTTCTACTCTATGTCTGATGAAATGGTACTTTCTGTCGATATGTCTGGTCTTACCATGATCTCTCGGTTCCTTTGTCAAGGCAACCGCTCCTTCATTATCAAGGAACAGTTCCATAGGCTCCTGGATGGTTGGAACAACTCTGAGATCCCCGATGAAGTTCCTCAACCAAGCTGCTTCTTTCGACGCTTCACTTGCTGCTATGTACTCTGATTCACAAGTAGAATCAGCCACCGTATTTTGCTTGGGACTCTTCCAAGTAACTGCTCCTCCATTCAGTAAAAACACCCAGCCCGACTGAGAACGGAAGTTATCTCTATCCGTCTGAAAGCTAGCATCACTGTAACCATCTACTCTCAAAGTATCACTGCCACCAAGCATAAGGACCCAATCCTTTGTCCTTCGCAAATACTTGAGTATATTCTTAACTGCTATCCAATGAGCTCTACCTGGGTTTCCCTGATAGCGACTGACCATGCTCAAAGCAAATGCCACATCAGGGCGAGTACATATCATAGCGTACATGATCGATCCGACAGCGGAAGCATAAGGTACACGACTCATGTCATCTATTTCAACATCTGTACTCGGGCATTGAGTCTTACTCAATTTGGTATTGCTCTGGATAGGTAGCTCTCCCTTCTTGGAATTTTCCATACTAAACCTCTTTAGTACCTTATCCAAGTATGTGCTCTGACTAAGTCCAATTAGTCTCTTCTTTCTATCTCTCAATATTCTGATCCCAAGAATATAGGCAGCTTCTCCAAGGTCTTTCATGGCAAAACACTTTCCAAGCCAAGACTTAACTTCTTTCAAGGTTGGAACGTCGTTACCAATGAGTAATATGTCATCGACATATAACACCAGAAAAGTTACTATACTCCCACTAGCCTTGATATACACACAAAACTCATCTTCACTTCTAGAGAAACCAAACTCTTTGACTTTCTCATGGAAGCAAAGATTCCAACTGCGAGATGCTTGTTTCAATCCATAAATGGATTTCTCAACCTTGCACACTCTATTAGGGAACTTTGCATCAACAAAACCCTCTGGCTGACTCATGTAAACATCTTCAGCCAACTTCCCATTAAGGAAAGCAGTTTTGACATCCATCTACCAAATTTCATAATCATGAAAGGCAACTATGGCGAGCAATATCCTAATAGATTTAATCTTAGCTACTAGTGAGAAGGTCTTATCATAGTCAACCCCTGGGGTTTGAGTGAAACCTTTTGCAACCAGTCGAGCTTTGAATGTGTGCACATTCCCATCCATGTCTGTCTTCTTCTTGAAGATCCATTTGCACCCTAACTGTCTTGCGACCTGGTGCACTATCAACCAAATTCCAAACTTGGTTGTCATACATGGACTTAATCTCGCTGTCCATTGCCTCTTTCCACTTGGAAGCCTCTGGGCCTGCCATTGCTTCCTTATAAGTGACTGGTTCATCTAAGTTTACCAGTGTTCTGTCACTTATGAATGTGTCACCATCTGAAGTAATATGAAAACCATACAACTCAGGTGGCACACTCACCCTAGTGGATCTTCTAAGAGGTAATGAGTTATCAATTGGTTCAACAGGAACTGTTTCCTCTGGTTGAGTGCTAGTATCATCTAAGGTTCCTTCATTGGCTGACTCTTGAATTTCTTCAAGGTCAATAGTGCTCCCACTGTCCTCTTTGAATATGAGCTCTCTTTCAAGAAAGACTCCTCTTCGTGCTACAAAGACCACGTTCTCACTAGGCCTGTAGAACAAATATCCAAAAGACTGCTTTGGGTAACTAATGAAAACACATTTCTCACTTCTAGCTGCTAGCTTGTCGTGAGTCTCTCGTCTTACGAAAGCTTCACAACCCCAGACTTTAATATGTGCTAACGAGGGAACTTTCCCTGTCCACATTTCGTGAGGTGTATTGGCAACCTTCTTTGTAGGGACAAGATTGAGGATGTGGGCGGCTGTCTCTAAGGCATACCCCCAGAAGTGAATAGGAAGCGAAGCCCGACTCATCATAGAACGAACCATGTCTAACAAGGTTCGATTGCGCCTCTCAACTACACCATTTAACTGTGGTGTCCTAGGAGGAGTCAATTGTGAGACTATCCCACATTCTTTCAGATAGTCGTTAAACTCGATACTAAGATACTCCCCGCCTCTATTGGATCTAAGTATCTTTATCTTTTTGCCCAATTGATTTTCGACTTCATGCTTAAACTCTTTGAACTTTTCAAAAGTTTCTGACTTATGCTTGATCAAGTAGATATATCCATATCTGCTATAATCATCAGTGAAAGTCACATAGAATCGATTAGCATCTCTTGTAGTTGATCTGAAGGGCCCACACACATCTGTGTGTATGAGATCCAACAGACCTTCACCTCTTTCACAAGACCCTGTGAATGGTGATTTTGTCATCTTTCCCAAAAGACAAGATTCACACATATCATCTGACTTTAGGTCAAATGATTCCAACACTCCATCCTTTTGGAGTTGGGCTATGCGTTTCTTGTTAATGTGTCCAAGACGACAATGCCACAAGCATGCCTTGTCTACACTTTTAGACAAGTCAATATTAAGTACACTATTTCCTAGGCTATCAACACAAGTCACTGTTTCATACACACCATTACAAGGCAAAGCTTCAAACATAAAAACACCATTCTTATAAACAGAAATTGAACCATTCAAATCATTAAAAGAATATGTAAAACCTTGTCTGAACAATGCATGAAATGAAATAATGTTTCTCATCATCTCAGACGAATATCAACAATTTATTAAATCTAATCTAACATCATTACTAAGCAGAAGCTGATAAACTCCGATCTTGGTTACTGGTGAAGACTTTCTGTTTCCCATGATCAGGTTTATCCTTCCTCGCTCTATCTCCTCACTTTCCTTTAGACCCTGCAAATCAGAACAGATATGAAAACCACATCCTGTATCAAGGATCCATGAACGAGAAGATAATGAGTTATTAGCAGAAATAGTGTAAATACCTGCCGAAGATGGCTTCACTTTGCCATCCTTGATATCTTGCAGATATTGTGGGCAAGGTCTCTTCCAATGCCCCTTTTGGTTGCAGTAAAAGCAAACAGCCTCTTTTGGATCAGAAACATGGGGAGTGGAACCATTGGGCTTAGCCTTTGGGCCATTACTAGACGACCCAGCTTGAGCCTTGCTCTTCCAGTTTTGCTTGGGAGGACCTTTCCTCTTTTTCCCCTTTCCCTATCCAATAGCCAAAACAGGGGCACTCGTAGGTGTGGAGGGTATACTTTTACCCTTCATCCCTGCCTCAGCTGTCTGCAACAAGTTGTGCAATTGGGCCAAGGTCTGCTCAGTATTGTTCAAATGGTAAGTTAGAATAAACTGACCATAACATTCAGGAAGTGAGTTCAAGACCATGTCAATGGCCAATTCCTCATCAAAGTGAATATTGAGCTTGACCAAACGCTCTATGTAGCGTTGCATTCTTTGCACATGTGACACAACCGACTCCCCATCTTTCATCTTGCAAGCCATGAGTGACTTGACTACTTCGAACTTTTCTTGACGAGCTCGCTTATGGTACTTTTCCATAAGGTCCTTGTTCATCTCGAAAGGCCAGTAGTCCTCATAATACCTCTGCAGTTCTGGGGACATAGCTGCCACCATGATGCATGCCACTTTGGTAGCATCATCGTAATGTTTCTTGTAGGCAGCAAGATCTTCAGGAGTAGCTTCATTCTCATCAAGCTCTTTGAGCTCCTTTTCAAGAACATATTCTTTGTTCTCGAAACGAAGAGCCATCTTGATGTTGCGCATCCAATCGTTATAGTTTGAGCCATCCATAACGACTTTGGAGCATATATTGAGCAAAGAGAAGTTCTGGTTGGAGGAGGATGAAGCAGAAGTGTTTCCAGGAGTAGACATCTGAAAGGAAAGAAAGTTTTAGTTAGATTTCAAGATACCTCGTTATAATAACCCATTAGGATCCAACTATGAAGATTCACAACTTAGAAATGGGATGCCGAGATCCAAGTGCAAATTTCATAAAGGTAGGTGAATGACGATTCACCAATTCCACCATTAGACGAAACAAACGAAGTGAAATTCCTAATTCTTTTGAGATACATTGAAACTATTCAATGGCATGTTTTGATCTCAGATTATGCTCTTCTATTTGTGACTGGGATGCCGAGGATCACAAACAAGATGTGAATAACCATGCAAATGTGCTTGGTAACCTCATTGTCTTTATCATTAACTATTGATGTGCTGGTAAACCACACACGCTCCATCAAAATGACAATTATGAGATACCCATTACTACTCTTTATTAGTGTCTTTTAGTGTGCTGGTTAACCACACACGCTCCACTAACGACCAATAAAGCATAATATGCAATTTCATGGATTAGCATACTTTTCACATTTTTCCTAAAGTAACTAGAGTTGGGATTTTGAAAATAATGTTCTAGTACTTTCTTTAATATCATTATAATTTTAATGATAAGTAGTTGTCCTATCAAATCCATTCTGCTAACGACCCTCCACTAATCAAGGAAGCGGTGGGTGAGAGTGGACACCCATTCAACTACCATTTTATAGGCAGTTTCCTTATACCCCCCCTTATAGATTAGCTTCGTGAATGAGGCATACTAGCGATTTGACTGACCATATTCTTATACATATATAATATTAAACTTTTAATTATAATATATATAAGGTGTGTTTTAAAACATTTTAAAACTTCAAGGGTTTATAAATTTCGAAATTTAAGCTATTAAATTTAAATTTAAATAAACCAATTAACTAGATTTAATATTTATCTTTTAATTAACTATTAATCAAATTATTAAATCTTGTAAGGATTATCTAATTAAATTAATCAATTAATTTAATCCTAATCCTTATCCCTCTAAATTTCGAAAAATAGGGTAAGGATAATTATCCAATTAATCTAATTAAGTAACAATTATCCAAAACAAGAAACCCTAAAACTTATAGCAATTTCGAAATTTACAAGGGAGGAGGCTAGGGTTTTCAAAACCCTAACCCTAATTTCGATTAGGGTTCTTTGGAGGCTAGGGTTTTCGAAAAAACCCTTTGATCCAAAACCCTAGAAATCGAAAATTTGGCCTTTAGGGTTTAATAGCTATAAACCCTAATTTGCAATTCAACAATTGTAGCAATTCAATTTAAAACAACAATGGCTCTGATACCACTGATGGGTTTTAGGTACAACAAATAAACTAGAAACAATTCCTAAGTTCACATGCAACCTACTTTGGATCTATGTTTTAACTATTGAACATACAACTTTGAATTGCAAAACAAGAACCCTAGAGGAGAGAGGCTAATTTCGAAATCAACAAACTAGGGTTTAGGAGTTACATACCTTTCAATTGTTATAGCAAACAATTGATAATCCTCTTGATCTTGATCTTGATCTTCTTGGAAGCTTAGCACCACAAATGTAATGCCTCTAATGGAATCACACCCAAGAACTAGCAAGAAGGAAACTTGGAGGAGAGAGGATGGAGAGAGTATGCAATTTCGGCCTTAGGGTTTCTTCCAAAGAAATCAGTACCCAAAATGTGAGCCAGGAGGCTCCTTAAATAGTTGAGGGAACTAGGGTTTAGGGAAAACCCTAGTTATCCTTTGCTTAGGGCCTAAGCAAGACCCAAGGCCTTATCTTGGACCCCTTGGACGAATTCTCTAGGGTTTCCCCTAGGGTTTTCGTCCACCCCTTCTAAGGGAGTTCTGGATCCTTCCCTTCAACTATCAGTTAATTGCAAACTAGTCCCTGCACTTTATAATTAATTCTTTTAACCCCAAAATCAATTCTGATTAATTTATGGCTAACAATTAATTAAACATAATGATTTCTAATTAAGATATTAATCTTTTAACATATTAATAAATCATTTATATTAATTCATTAATCTTATAAATTAATATCTCTCCTTTCATAATTTCCTTGTCCAGTTGCTAGGTTGAGGGCAACCCAAAAGGACTGTGCTGCTATCAATTCAAGTACATACCAATTATAGTTATGGGCTTAGACACCTAATCCAACACTTGGTGCCTTAGACCCTTTCCTACCGGAGGAAACACTCACCTCAATGTTGTGTGAATAGTTGAAATGTCCCTGCTCCGCAACCGATTCTACTCACACCCTATACATAACAACCACTTAGCTACAATTGCATGTTCAAAACCCATTCACATGTCAATCTTGGTCAAAGTTAAGGTCAAGGTGAAAGTCAACGTACAGTCAAAGTCAACATCAACCCTGAGTTGACCCAACTCGTCGAGTTTACCCTTTAGCTCGTCGAGTTCTCACAAATCACTGAATTGTGAACTCGCGATCTAACTTGTTGAGTTTCCTCCAACTCGCCGAGTTTCTCCTACTTAACAGAAACGAGACTTCCTAAAACAAATCGTCGAGGTCCTTTATGAACTCGTCGAGTCCCTTGCATATCTAACTTATACAGCCTTTTCCTCAGATCTAAGGTTCCAGAATACAGATCCATATTGCTTCCATGACCCATTTCTATAAAGTTGGCGATTTGATGGCTTTACACACCACAAATGGACACAAACTCAAGTTATAGCAATCTACTTCCACGAACATGGCCTTTTCTTGGACAAGAACGGGTTTAAGACCCTTTTTATGATTCTAGGAGAGCCTATCAATATCTGAAATCGATAAAGAATGGAGCCCGTACCACAAAAACTATAGATGCACATTGCATAGGATAGAAGATGAAACCTCGAGAGCATGTTTTCATCATGCAAAAAGTTCATATGGAAAGAGACCCTTATGTAAAAATTGTTCACCGTCTAAAATTTCTTCTTCATCAATCCTCATTTAATATTCCAGTGGAAGTGACTAGTCGGATAGAAAGTCAAAATAGCCTTTAAGGCAACAAATAAGAGCCAAAAACTTGAAGGTGAATGTTTCCTGTTTTGGAGGGATGCAACCACTTCCTATGTTTTTCAAGATGGGAGAATTATATGGTACATCCATTTTAATTTTTTTAAGCAAAAGAAAAAATATGTAGCTGTGGGCACGTTGCACATCAAATGGAGTCGGGTCTGTAAGAAGCTATGGAGACGAAAAACTTTGTCGCCATAGGTGTAGTCACTAGCTACAATTTCGTCTCTATAGACCCCTTTTGTCGTCGCTATAGGTCCCCTTTAGCAAAGACGTGTCGCTATAGGTATATCTATGGCGTTGGGATTTGTCATCGTCGTAGGCCTTGTCGCTATTGCCCCTGCTTCTTGTAGTGGGACAATTAAAGTTTCTTGCTCGAAATATCATCATCAGACATGTGTCATTTCGTGGAAATGGTTTCATAACATGTAAAGTTCAATCCCTACACATCTTGATTCCGTAGTCTAAAAGGTTCTTAATTCATGCTTTTTTTTTGAAGAGTTACAAATGGAAAAAGGCAAGAAACAAGAAGTTGTATTGGTTCCAAAAAGTGTCCACGATTATTTCATACTTTTTTCTTTAACACGCCAAACAATGAACTCATATATTCATGATTTTGATGACCTAAGGTTTACCAAATTGCACAAAAAATGGTTGTTCGTGAAAGTGCTTATACTTATCGAAGAAAATATATATGTGATTGATATTTCACACTACATGTCCTTTGGTAAATGGTTAAGCCTTTGCTGATATTGTTTTCTACAATTTCACGTCATTAACTTGATTCCTATTTGCCCAGGCAGACCTTTGAGTGAAGAATTTAATCTTGCCATCAACTTCGATAAAAATATAACTTTTAGGGTCGTGGAGACGTGATTAATAAATAATTTATGGTAGCGCGCATGCGACTCATTCATGATTCTCGAAAAAGAAAAAGACATTGACAATAAAATTTCAACATTCCTTCCATCGATATCGAAAGCGAGCAAGATAAATATGCAAGCTCTGCCATTTCCATTTTCTAGGTTTAGTCCTCCTCATTTTCATTAAAAAAAAAAGAAAAAAAAACATTGAAATTCATTAATATAAAGACATGCTTTCGGATTCCACGAATTTGTGCTAAATTAAATTTGTTAAAACTATTTTCATATAGTTTAAGACGGTGGCCAAATATTTCCTAGTTATTATGGGGGTACAATTTTCTAGAGAACCTCTTCTGCATATATAATATAATTAACAAGTATTAAGATGTTACTTACTTTTTGTTGGTTAGTCCTATAAAAAGCCATCTTCTATAATTAAAAAATGTTGATTATGTATGTACATATTTATATTCCCTAAAACTAAAATTTATCTTAGTCTTTTAAAACAAAGCCAACCTTTGAGCATATAATCAAACCAAAAACAAAAATCACGTGAAAAAGGAAAAGAAATATCATTTGTATTACAGCACATAAAATCAAAAACCCAATGAAATCGATATAAAAACATACATTGTTACTATTCTTGCATGTTCTGCTCATAAGCAAAGACCAAAAAAAGCATTTGGGAACTTGCATGCTGACGTCGAGCACTATCAGCAATATTAGGGAAATCGTCTTGTACAAGATAATAGGTTCATAGATCAGATGTAGAACCCTAAGTTCATTTCATAAGTTGGTAAAACCAACAAATTCCATAAAAATAGGAAAAGCGCACAACAATAGGAATTCTTAGATAAAAACAAAGAATCACATATGGCCAAAAACATTAACTTATTTCTTCAAAGACATGGTTATGACCTACATCTACCTAACTTGATAATAAAACTTTATGCTTGAAAAGATTCTATAAAAGGAATGTAAACTCAAACACCAAATGTTAAACAAGGATCCATGTCTTCTAGTAAGCTACCAAAGCCAAGGCAAAGAAAAACAAAACCAGATGCTCACAGTGTCTGAGAATCCCAGGGACAATTGAATATCATTGAATTCCTTTTGTGAGATCTTGGTTTCAATGAAGCATCTAGGCCAAATCGTCCTAGAACTACACAAAGTAACTTTTTGGTATATTTTCTTCCTAGACAACTCCTACCAAATCCACCCCTTAATCAGATCCTTCTACTATATAAACCTTGATAAAAAAATATTAATACAATCACACATAACACCATCACCACACCTCCCACATAAACAAATTAAAACATCATTTCATTGTAGTATATTCAGGCACTAACAAACAGAAATGGACACTGGCGCAGCTGCGATGATGCTTCATTGTGTTTTTGAAGGGAGCCTTTCAATGTCGGAAATCGACAAAGAGCGAAGACCATACCATAAAAACTGCAGCTGTGCATTGCATAGATCGAAAGATGAAATCCCGACAGCTTGTTTCCATCAACAGAGAATATCATACAGAAAGAAAAAATCATGGAACATTAATTGTTCGTTGTCCAAAACTGTTACAATAAACCCCATTCAGTCTTCCAGTGCAAGTGATAAACCTTCATAAAATATGGTTTCCTCTGCAAGTGGAAGAGTTAGCCTTCCCTTTCTTCCCAAACTCATCATTGCAACTAGCACAAAGAACTTGATGTGCACATGACAATTCACAAGAAAACCAGAGAAACTTCATCTTTTGAATAATGACAAGACACAAGGGAAAATTCATATATCGAACAGAGTATCCTCTCAAATCAATCATGTCTTCTTCTTTTTTATCAAAATCATCCGGTTCATGAAGCCTCTCCCAGTAGTCTCATATTGAGAAAATACCCGAGAAGACTCTCCTGTGCTGATCGGTTGGTTTAATCATCAAGTGCTGATCTGGGTCGGTGGAATTTTATGCATGAGGAATCTTGTTTCAAACGATTCATGCCCACATACTGATTTATGGGATCATGCTAGAGTCTCATATCATCAACCGATTGATGGTCCTGTACAACAAATTATCAATCCTTTAATGTGCACGCCAGCTGTTTGATGACATTTGTACACAAGATATTTTTTGTGAGAGCAACCTGTCTCTCTGCATACTCTGTCTCTGGAGATTTAATGAAGTGCGAGAGGAAAGAGTATAATGGTTTAGTAAAAAAAAAATTCTAGTTCGAACCTGGAGTATAAAGAAGAATGGGAAATGGCCAACTGTAGAAAAGCATGTAAAGAAAAAATGTGTATGCTTTCTACCCATGAGAGAATGGATGATCAAGATATGTCAGTTTTAAAATTCTGCCTTTTATTGAAAAAAATTATATAAGTACTTTTACATGTTTCTTAAAACTAATCTTAAAATGTCACTGTTTTCTGAAAAACAATTATAACCACTGTTGTGATCTTATAAAAACTACATGCTCCAAATGCACTCGATCTAAAACTTAATAATAGTTAATTTTACTATAGAATTTAATTTCATCTGATTCAAATCCTATTAGAAAACTGCCACACTAGCGACGGCCAAAGTCATTGGTAATGTATTTTACATATAAGCAATTGTAACTGACCAAAATTTGGCAAGGTATGGGTAATTTTTACCGACGGATCTTACCAAATATAACGATAGAAAAAACATGTCAATAATTACTACCCAATTTGTAGTACATGCACTTAATTAAACTAACTGGTCATCTAAACACAATTAACTACTTGAATGATGCAAGCAAACACATATAAAAAAATAAAAAATAAAAGTTGCTGTCAGTAACGACCGTTTGCTAAAAGATTTCTACCAAATAACCTAAATAATCGCATAAAACACTAGTTTTTTTTACCCCTAGTTGGCCAGGGATTGTTATATAGAAATACTCAAAAAGAAAGCATTCCTTCACGGAGTCTTCCCCTTTTTCAGTCTTCATTGAATCATTTTGTGTGGAAATACTAATAGTATGTACAATATTGATGGAGAATATAAGTATGTACAAAAATGGTAATATCAGGTTTGACAGGATTTACATTCCAAAAGTTAAATAAACTTGATTTAAAGTCAGATATGATCGTATCCAAAATAAAATAATCAGGAACTTAGGGAACTCAAGCAATACAAGCAATTATTGGCATTTGTGTTATACACTAGAAATCAAGTTGATAGATCAAATGTCGAAGCTTACGTGGACTTGAAGACCTGATACAAACAAAACATCGTCGGCACAACACCCACAAATGAGTCGCATGCGTCATCCTATTTAAATTTCACACAGCAACTAGCATAACATCGTCGGCACAACACCCACAAAAACCATTCAAAACAACATTTGTTAGTTTAGTATTTTCAGGCACACACCTTAACAAATAAAGAGAGATGGCCACTGGAGCTGTTGTGGTAATACGTCATTTTGTTTTTGAAGGGAGCCTATCAATTTCTGAAATCGATAAAGAATGGAGACCATACCACAAAAACTATAGTTGCACATTGCCTAGGCTAGAAGATGAAACCTGGAGAGCATGTTTCCATCATGCAAAAATTTCATATGGAAAGAGACCCTTATGGAAAAATTGTTCACCGTCTAAAATTGCTTCTTAATCTTCTAGTGGAAGTGACTATTCGGATAGAAAGGCAAAATAGCCTTTAAGGCAACAAATAAGAGACAAAAACTTGAAGGTGAATGTTTCGTGTTTTGGAGGGATGCAACCAGTTCCTATGGTTTTCAAGATGAGAGAATTATATGGTACATCCATGTTAAATTTTTTAAGGAAAAGAAAAAATATGTAGCCGTGGGCACGTGGCACATCAAATGGAGTCGGGTCTGTAAGCAATGAAAGAATAAGAAGCTATGGAGGCGAAAAACTTTGTCGCCATAGGTGTAGTCATTAGCTACAACTTTGTCTCTATAGACCCCTTTTGTCGTCGCTATAGCTCCCCTTTAGCAAAGACGTGTCGCTATAGGTATATCTATGGCGTTGGAATTTGTCATCGACGTAGGTCTTGTCGCTATTGCCCCTGATTCTTGTAGTGGGCCAATTAAAGTTTCTTACTCGGAATATCATCATCAGACATGTGTCATTGCGTGGAAATGGTTTCATAACATGTAAACTTCAATCTCTACACATCTTGATTCCGTAGTCTAAAAGGTTCTTAATTCAGGTTAGGTTTTTTTTTTTTTTTTTTTGAGGAGATACAAATGGAAAAAGGCAGGAAACAAGTAGTTGTATTGGTTCCAAAAAGTGCCCAGGATTATTTGATACTTTTTTCTTTAACACACCAAACAATGAACTCATATATTCATGATTCCAATGATCTAAGGTTTACCAAATTGCACAAAAAATGGTTGTTCGTGAAAGTGCTTATACTTATCGAAAAAAATATATATGTGATTGATATTTCACACTACATGTCCTTTGGTAAATGGTTAAGCCTTTGCTGATATTGTTTTCTACAATTTCACATCATTAGCTTGATTCCTGGTAGCCCATGAAAACCTTTGAATCAAGAATTTAATCTTGTCATCAACTTCGATAAAAATATAATTTTTAGGGTCGTGGAGACGTGATTTATAAGTAATTTATGGTAACCAAAAATAGATGACACATGCGACTCATTCATGATTCTCCAAAAAGAAAAAGACACTGACAACAAAATTAAAACATTCATTCCATAGATATCGAAAGCTAGCAAGATAAATATGCAAGCTCTGCCATTTCCATTTTCTAGGTTTAGTCCTCATCATTTTCATTAAAAAACAAGAAAAAAAAAACATTGAAAGTCATCAATATAACGACATGCTTCCGGATTCCATGAATTTGTGCTAAATTAAATTTGTTAAAACTATTTTCATTTAGTTTACACAACGTCAAGCCAAATATTTGCAAGTTATTATGGGCGCAAAATTTTCTAGAGAACAGTGCCGACTCGTTGATTTGAAGGGCCTTGTGCTAAGAAGAAAAGTAAGGCTCTAAATACAATTTTTAATATATAAGGAAAACAAATTTAAGACGGTGAATTGTCGTTACGGAAAACTTAAAAGTAATTAAATTAATTAAAAAGGAACATATGGATCTTTATAAAAAGTTCAAGGGCTAATTATGTAACTTCTGAAAATTGAGTTGTTAAACATATTGGAAGGAGGGGTTGATTATGAAATATATAGCATAAAGTAATGGCCAAAATTGTAACTTGAATTTAAAACATCAAAATGTAGTCACAAGAATCGAACCTACAATCATCATCATATCATATCATATCATATCATCATTATATACTTATAAATGAAGCATTTTTCATTTCACCACATTCATTTGAAACTACCATGACTTTACAATTTCTTTCTAATAATGATTATAAGTTGGTTAATAAGGTTAAATAAATATCAAACCTAAAGTGTAATCATATATAAACTAAATTTCAATATTAAAACAATATATTTTCTTCTACTTATAAAGTTATGTTTTTAACTTTTTAACATATTATACTTAATTTATTAGATCTAGTATGTTGTTGTATATAAATCATTATCATTTTAAAGTTACAACTTTTAAAAACTTTTTATAAAATACTTAAATTGTTAATTTAAATATAACCTTAGAGGATCAACTTAATTAAATATAAATTTTAGTTCAACTTAAACAACCCAAAGAATATTTTGTAAATAGTTAAAAGTGATAAATTGTAGTATCTTTCTAATAATAATTATAAGTTGGCTAATAAGGTTAAATAAATATGAAACATAAACTGTAATCATAAATAAACTAAATTTCAATATTAAAATAATATTTTTACTTCTACTTATAAAGTTAAGTCTTTAACTTTTAACATATTATACTTAATTTATTAGATTTAATATGTTGTTGTATGTAAAACATTATCAGTTTAAAGCTACAAATTTTGAACAGTTTGGACAAAATACTTGAATTGCTAATTTAAATATAACATTACAGGGTCAACTTCAATATGAATTTCAGTTCAACTTAAAAAACCCAAAGAATATTTTGTGAATAGTTAAAAGTGATAAATTGTAGCGCTAAATGCAAAAACTAAATTCTAATATCAATTTTACTAAAATATTTCTTAAAGATATTTTTATAATCGTTAAAAGTTTTCAAATAAGTAGCTTAAAATAACTTACAATAACAATAGTTAAAAATAATTTTATATAAATGATTATATTGTTACCTTTAAAATCCAAAAAAAAATGTTTGATGTTTTAAATAATTACAATGATAGAAAGTAAAACATTAACCAAATAAATTTTAAAAAATTAATTAACAATTACAACAACTATAAATAACATTAAACCAAACATTATATTTAATTTTATTCATGAGTAACCTGTGGGTAGAAGTCATTTAAAAGATTGAGATTATGAAGTTTTAATAGATGTATATATTATCATATAATTCAAAATAATTAATATACTATATCAACTTAGTATACGAAATATTATATCAAATTTAACAACAACATTATTGTTATATTTAAAAAAACATATATTTGTAAAGATTTCAGCTATATAGATGCTTATGCGCAACGCGCGGGCATTCACCTAGTACTATACTGTTGTTGTTGTTAAAAATCTATTTTTAGCCTGTGCTGCTGCTGCTTCTTTATCTGCTTGTGGTTTCTATGTTTCTTTTCTGCTTTTTTCTTCAACAATAAAACTTCCTTTATCATCAGTTTCTGGCAGATTGCTTTCTTTATTGATTAGGGATTCAAATGGGGCAACTTCATCACTGAAGGAAAAACAGTTAAACATTAAAGACTAATATAAAAAGAACAACAAAATTAAGAATAATTGGTAAATAAAACTTGCAGGATAAACATCGACCTAGATTCAATGTCGCTTGTGGAATGTTTGCCAATTGTAGTAGCCTTCGAATTTGACGCTTCCTATAATTATGGTAACCATTGACTTCATAGGTTTTCTCCATCCATCGTCAGCTTTTTAAAACCACCACCTATTCAATCCCAACACCATTACTGCCGAGGTTGAAGGGCACATCCGACAACCCCTAGCCATCGGAGCATCACTATCAACTAGTGATGCTCTACCACCGCCACAACCTATCTCTGACATCAATTTCTCTATTGTCGATACACCAGAGGATCTCGATCCAGAGAAAGAGAGAAGGCGTTCGTTGATGACATGAGTAATTAGGAGAAGATGAGGAAAAAGGCCGGGATATGCTTGAAAATCCCCTTCTGTTCAACAATTCTACACAGTGAGGAGTCTGCCGGCAATGGCAGCAATTGGTGGAGGAAGCATTTCCTCAAATTCAAAATCATCATCGTTTGCTTCCTCTCATCGGCGGAGTTGGTTCTGGCTTCATCGTCACTCCGCTCCCGCCTTCCCTCTCCGTTTTCTGTGTCGATTATTCTATCACTCAAAATTCATGTATATGCTTGTATCTGCATGCGTGAATTGATTATTCCAGTCGATTCAATGTAAATGAGACTTTTTTAACATAAATTGTACCGGTCTTGATTTCTAGGGTTTTATTTGTGTAGAGGTTTAGGGGAGGGTTTAAGCTAGTGGCGATCTGTAAGTGTAACTGTAGTGTAAAAGAGGTTGTGTCAATAACTTTTTTTCTTATATGTAAAGTACAAAGTGAAGGTAGTTTGTCACTATTTTCATATCAAATTTACTTCTTCTTATATGATAAAAATCAATTTGTTTATGTAGATGATTCAATGGATGATATTGGTGCGATTCCAATTCTTTTGGAATGGAATCACGAATTCCAATTTTGTTGGAATGGAATCATGAATTCTAATTCTATTGGAATGGAGTATGGATATTTTCTAACTGATTTATGCATGTTCTACAATTCTTGGTTATTGGTTTTGGTGCAATTCACAAGTCCACATATTTTTCCAAAGGAATTTAGTTTTTTATTTTTCATTTGCTAATTCATTATTGGAATCTAAACTACAGTTTGGTTTTGTTTTCACAGAAGTTGATGCTTGAAGAACGGACCACAAAATTGAAAGTGATTCTAAGCAACATTATTCTTTTAGAATGTCTCAGTGTCGTTAGATTTTGATGTTTTCTTTCCCGTTTTGAAAGTTTTTTAGTTTTATTCTTTAACAATAAATGTAATTCTTAACAATTGTTGCATGTATTCTATAAGAAATAATGTATTTTTTGTTTTTAATCTTCAATTGGTTGTTTAAGAATTTGTTATTCTACAAGAAGTTTTTAAGGTCATGATCAAGAATTTGTTATTCTACAAGAAATAGGTTCAAAAATATTTTTATTATTTATGTTCAAGAATATTTTTATTTTTTAATATATTCATAAACATATTCTGTCAGAATGTCCGAATTAAAAGAATTATAATTCGTAAAATCGGATTTTTAAAATTAATAGAATCTATGATCCCTTAAAATATGCAATTTTATTAGAATCTATGATCCCTTAAAATATGCAACTAAAATACCCTTGTAATTAAATTAGATGATATTTTTCAATTATATTTAATTCAATAATATGTATTAATCACTTTCTTAAAATAAGTAAAATTGATTGGCCCACATTTATGCATACAATAACACAATAATTACTTTGAAATATCATTTATATTACAGCACATAAAATCAAAAACCCAATGAAATCGATATAAAAACATACATTGTTACTATTCTTGCTTGTTCTGTTCATAAGCAAAGACCAAAAAAAGCATTTGGGAACTTGCATGCTGAGGTCGAGCACTATAAGCAATATTAGGGAAATCGTCTTGTACAAGATAATAGGTTCATAGATCAGATGTAGAACCCTACGTTCATTTCATGAGTTGGTAAAACAACCAAATTCCGTAAAGATAGGAAAAACGCATAACAATAGGAATTCTTAGATAAAAACAAAGAATCACATATAGCCAAAAACATTAACTTATTTCTTCAAAGACATGGTTATGACCCACGTCTATGTAACTTGATAATAAAACTTTATGCTTGAAAAGATTCTATAAAAGAATGTAAACTCAAACACCAAATGTTAAACAAGTATCCATGTCTTCTAGTAAGTTACCAAAGCCAAGGCAAAGAAAAACAAAACAAGATGCTCACAGTTTCTGAGAATCCCAGGGACAATTGAATATCATGGAATTCCTTTTTGTGAGATCTTGGTTTCCATGAAGCATCAAGGCCAAATCGTCCTAGAACTACACAATATAACTGCTTTTTGGTATCTTTTCTTCCTAGACAACTCCTACCAAATCCACCCCTTAATCAGATCCTGCTACTATATAAACCTTGATAAAAATATTATAATACAATCACACATAACACCATCACCACACCTCCCACATAAATAAATTAAAACATCATTTCATTGTAGTATATTCAGGCACTAACAAACAGTAATGGACACTGGCGCAGCTGCGATGATGCTTCATTGTGTTTTTGAAGGGAGCCTTTCAATGTCGGAAATCGACAAAGAGCGAAGACCATACCATAAAAACTGCAGCTGTGCATTGCATAGATCGAAAGATGAAATCCCGACAGCTTGTTTCCATCAACAGAGAATATCATACAGAAAGAAAAAATCATGGAACATTAATTGTTCGTTGTCCAAAACTGTTACAATAAACCCCATTCAGTCTTCCAGTGCAAGTGATAAACCTTCATAAATTAAATATGCTTTCCTCTGCAAGTGGAAGACTTAGCCTTCCCTTTCTTCCCAAACTCATCATTGCAACTAGCACAAAGAACTTGATGTACACATGACAATTCACAAGAAAACCAGAGAAACTTCATCTTTTGAACAATGACAAGACACAAGAGAAAATTCATCTATCGAACAGAGTATCCACTCAAATCAATCATGTCTTCTTTTTTTTTTATCAAAATCATCTGGTTTATGAAGCCTCTCCCAGTAGTATCATCTTGAAAAATACCCGAGAAGACTCTCCTGTGCTGATCGGTTGGTTTAATTATCAAGTGCTGACCTGGGTAGGTGGAATTTTATGCATGAGGAATCTCTTTTCAAACGATTCATGCCCACATACTGATTTATGGGATCATGCTAGAGTCTCATATCATCAACCGATTGATGGTCCTGTACAACAAATCATCAATGCTTTAATGTGCACGCCAGCTGTTTGATGACATTTGTACACAAGATATTTTTTGTGAGAGCAACCTGTCTCTCTACATACTCTGTCTCTGGAGATTTAATGAAGTGCGAGAGGAAAGAGTATAGTGGTTTAGTAAAAAAAAATTCTAGTTCGAACCTGGAGTATTTAGAAGAATGGGAAATGGCCAACTGTAGAAAAGCATGTAAAGAAAAAATGTGTATGCTTTCTACCCATGAGAGAATGGATGATCAAGATATGTCAATTTTAAAATTTTCCCTTTTATTAAAAAAAATGATATAAGTAGTTTATATGTTTTTTAAAACTAATCTTAAAATGTCACAGTTTTGTGAAAAACAATTATAATCACTGTCGTGTTCTTTTAAAAACTCCATGCTCCAAATGCATTTGATCTACTACATAATAATAGTTAATTTTACTAGACAATTTAATTTCATTTATTCTAATCCTACTAGAAAACTGCCACATTAGCGACCGCCAAAATCATTGGTAATGGACTGTACATAAGGAATTGCAACTGACCAAAATTTGGCAACTTATGGGTAACTTTTACCGTTGGATCTAACGAAATGTATCGACCGAAAAAACATGTCAATAATTACTACCTGCTTTGTAGCACACACACTAAATTAAACTAACTAGTCATCTAAAAGATTTGCTGTCAGAAAAAAAAGTTGCTGTCAGAAATGATCGTTTGCTAAAAGATTTCCACCAAATAACCTAAATAATCACATAAAATCCACTAGTTTATTTACCCTAGTTGGCCAGGGATTGTTATATAGAAGACTCAAAAAAAAACATTCCTTCAAGTTGTCTTCCCACTTTTCAGTCTTCATTGTATCATTTTGTGTGGAAATACTAGTACTATGTACAATATTGATGGAGAACGTATGTATGTAAAAAAAATAGTAATATCAGGTTTAACAAGGTATATATTCCAAAAGCTAGATAAAGGTGATTTAAAGTCTGATATGATCATATCCAAAATCAAATAATGAGGAACTTAGGGAACTCAAGCAACACAAGCAAGTATTGGCATTTGTGTTATACACTAGAAATCAGGTTGATAGATCAAAAGTCGAAGCTTACGTTGACTTCAAGACTTGATAAAAACAAAACAAAAAATCAAGATGAAAATACGAAAACATATAAGCAATAGGAATTCTTGGACAATAGCAAAAATAGAATAAAGAATTATGTATAATTAAAAAGATTATTTTGAACATAACATTTATTTTCCAAAGGATAATACAAAGAATCACATATAAACAAAATAGTTATGTTAGAATATAACTTTTATTCCAAAGACAAGGTTTGCATGTGTTAACTATATAAGTTATGATGGTAAAGATTCTATAAAAGTCAATTTAACTCAAACACCAAACTTATAACAGAGATCGTGTCTTCTAGTGAGCTAGCAAAGCAAAGCCAAGGAGAAAAACAAAACAAGGTGCTCACTCTTTCTGAGGATCAAAATGACCATGGGTAATAGCACAAAGATCCTTCAAACAATTTGTTATTGAGTATAGGGATCAAAATGACCATGGGTAATAGCACAAAGATCCTTCAAACAATTTGTTATTGAGTATAGGGATCTTTGTTGAGATGAAGCCTCCAGAGAAAATGTTCCTTGAATTCTTCAATATAATGTTTAAGGTATAATTGATAACTCCTACCTAATCCACCGGTAAGGAAATCCTTATAGTATTAAATCCTATTTTAATTTCACAACATCCATTAGCATACCATCGTCGACCCAACATCCACAAAAACCATTCAAAACAACATTTAATTAGTTTAGTATTTGCAGGCACACACCTACACAAATAAAGAGAGATGGCCATCAGAGCTGTTGTGGTAATACGTCATTTTGTTTTTGAGGGGAGTCTATCAATGTCTGAAATCGATAAAGACTAGAGACCATACCACAAAAACTACAACTGTGCATTGCATAGGCCGGAAGATAAAACCTTGAGGGCTTGTTTCCATTAAGAAAGAATTTCATATGGGAAGAGACCCTCATGGAAAAACTGTTCACTGTCTAAAACTGATTCTTCATTAATCCTCATATAATCTTCTTGTGGAAGTGACTAGCCGGATAGAAAGGCAAATAGCCTTTAAGGCAACAACGACGAGATAAAAACTTGCAGGTGAACATTTTTTGTTTTGGAGGGATGCAACCAATTCCTATGTTTTTCAAGATGGGAGAATTATATAGTACATCCATGTTAATATTTATATGGGAAAGAAAAAATATGTACTCGTGGGCCCGTGGCACATCAAATGGAGTCAGGTATGTACGCCACGAAAGAATTAAAGGCTATGGCGATAAAAAACTATGTGGCATAGGTTTAGTCACTACAACTTTGTCTCTATAGACCCCTTTTGTGGTCGTTACAGGTACCACTACTAGAAAAATTGCCTTTAATGGCACGCATTGCGTTTCATAAAGGGGTCGGATGACACGCAAATGCATGTCATTAAATCCCCTGTCATAAAGGAAGAAGACACACATTTACATGTCGTAACCTTACAACGCGTATGTACAACATGTATTTGTGTGGCGTAACCTTACAACACACATATATAACATGTATTGTGTGTCATTAAGGCCCATGTCATAAAGAAAGATGACACACATTTATGACAACAAATGTCTTATAGTACAAAATAATATGTCATATATAAAATAAAAATACAATCCATTTCACAATATATAGCTTGTCAAGTACAAATAATCATTTCAATGGTATATAAATGTAATACATTAACATCTTGTAGTGAACAGTTAATAAATCTTTTGCAGCATCTGTTAATGGTTGAACTGCTTCAGGAATTAAAACACTAGAATGAAGATCAATATAGAGAAATGTTGATTCAGGTATCATAAGCAGATTTAACAAATTGTTGCAGTGTCCCATACGCTCATGCATGAAACAACTTCAAATTTATCAGCAGACATTAGAAGTTTAGAACATCAAGAAGAGCAGGAGCAGAAGTTGATGTTAAATCATTGTTGTATAAAATGTGTAGGAATTCTATAAAGACAGCTTCCTCTGTTGTCAAGGACAAAATTAAAGTGTAATAAACAATTAACAAAGTACAATGCTATAAATGGTAGACTATTACATACCTGAGGCATTGATTCGCAGGTTTACATGGTGCTTCCTCTATTTTGATTCTTTCATCCCATTCGAAAAGATCTACATGAAGATATTATGCGAGGAAAATAAATATGCATGCATGGTTGATAAATAAAGTAGAGAAAATATATAGATGTTTTTGAACATTGAGGCTTCACCTTGTTGGAAAAATGGATTCTTTGCAGCTAAAATTATGGAGCTAGTATGTTTGGTTTTAACTTTTAATGGTGTTTTAGTAAAAGACAAAAAAATGTAAGTGCTTTTCTTAAATTTATCTTTGATAAAACATATGTATCTAATACATGAATGATCTACAACCCTAAACCCCATATATATTATTAAAAGTAAATGGTTTAGGGTGTCTGCCATTAGGTATATGAACATTCTAAAGTTTGTACAATCATTCCAGAAATATCAATGTACTTTTATTTATTTGTTCATATCCTACGTTTATTAATTACAATATTATAATTGGATAGGTTTTCCAAAATATGATCCATAAATAAAAAAAAAATATTAAAAGTAAGATGCTATAATAATCAAATAAATAAAAGTACATTTTTATCTTTTGCATTTATTCTAACCAAGTCAATTACCTACAGTAGGTAATCCTTTTTCATGATGATTTATACCATAGGTACCATGGTTGCATAATCATTAACTTTTGATTTCTCAAGGACTAATGACACCATTTCCTCCTAAAAATCAACAAATTATTATAAATCTAGATGGGGTAATTCTTTATAAATAACAGTGTTGTAAAAATCCCGACTAGGTCCCGATTAATCTCTAATTAATCCTTAGGAGTTATCCGACCGATTAGAGAGCGCCTAGTGATTAATTCTTGCCTAGAAAATAAGTGAATCAGTAGAAAAAGATAAAATTTTAACACTTGAAGAAGTTCTATCTCAATAGAACCTATTGGAGGAATGATTAGTGTTATATTAATCATATTAACCGATTTTATTATGATATTAGTGGTAATTACGAACTTTGTTATGATATTAGTCATATTTAATTTTTTTAAATTCAACGAATTAACAATTAATGGTCCCCGATTAATCCTCGCCTAGCCGATTAATCCCTTAACCGCAGTCCACCGAGCAAACGCCTAACGTTTTTTACAACCTTGATAAATATTAATCCACTTAAAAATATGGCATGAACCAACCTCATTAAATAAAAAATAAAACTGAATGTTGACATATGTAAGGTTAAAATTGCCATTTAGTCTCAGTTGTTCGGTTAAACACTTTATCTAGATATACACTAGCCATTTTATCCATAAAGGATTTAATGGATAGAAAAAGAAACAGACCCTAGTCAAGTTGAATTAGGATCTAATTATTAATTGTTTTAGATTTCGATGAAATAGAAGATTTATATAATGATTCCTCACCAACTAAAGTTGCATTGTAATCTGATTGTAATTGTCTATTTATCTATCTAACTTAAAGTTTAAATGGAAGCAGCAAATTTTATTCAATTCAAATAGTCAATGATTTACGGGTACATGAACTACACGTACGTACTACTGACGGCAACTGCCTCCACAAATTCAGTCATTGATTGTGTCTTTGTTCTAATTGTTTTTGCTTTTTTAGCTTTTTTTCAATACAATCCTCAAGCCAATCATTATTTACAAAAACATGCCAGATGCAATATCATACGTTATCCATCACCACCCCTGAAGAAGAAGAAGAAACTAGAAAAAAAAAATGACAAATTCAATTCTAGATCCATCATGAAGAAGAAGAGTTCTAGTATATTATGTATCTTTGATTAAAGTACATAAATGGTCCATGTGGTTTTATAAAGATAGCAGTTTTAGTCTAATTTCAGATTTTCTTGTATTCAATAATGTCATTCAGTCCTCTTTCGAAACAATAATGTCATTCAGTTGTTTCCAGTATGTTGCCCCTAAAACCAAACAATGCAATCACTTAAACATATAAAAGGCTTGCCATGTGCTTGTAAAGGGTATTTTAGTAATTTACCTCATGAAGTTGCCACATGCTAGAACATCTCTGAATTGATGCAACAAGAGAGCACAATGCAGAAGTAAGAGCTTGTGATTATATATTTGATATATATTTAAGAACTTAGGGCCCTACACAATGAACACAACATCAAAACTATTAAAAGATATGGAGTCATACATACGTTATTGTATAGTTAATAACAATAAAAAATGCCAAAAACTACATCTGAAATAACAAAACAAAATATAAATAAGTACCTTCTTGAGCTGATTATTGGTAACGTCATCAAACCCTAATAAAAAAATTCAGAACATACACTACAACATAGACACCCTATCGCGACGACAAATTCGGACCCTATCCGACTACATGTCGTCGGCATAGGCTATGCAGACGAAATGTCGTCGGCAAAGAGTCAATAATGTTGTCGTCGGTATAGGCTATGCATAGGTGTGTCGGCATAGGTCAATAATGTTGTCGGCGTAGATGTCGGCGGCATAGCCTCACCTATTGTGACAACTTGATGTCGGTATAACTTTCGTCAATCATATTTTCAGAAAAAAAATAAAGTTTTATAAATAACCTGGGGCGACGACTTGTCGTCGGGAAACCTATAGTGACGAATTGTTGTTGCGAAAGGTTTAGGCTATTACGATGACTAGTCGTCGCTATAGGTTTTTCACAGTTGTCGATTATGTACCTATAGCGTCGACATGTCGTCGGGATAGCTACTGTTTGTTTTTTTTAGCTTTACAAATTTTGTAATTACCATTCCTGCATTTTTAACAAATCCAAAAAACATTGCAGCATATATCACTTGAAATACATTAACTAGGTATCATTGTTCAAATTCAAAACATCAAATTCAAGTTTAATATTACAATAAATAGTTAACTAACATTGTTCAAAATACTAAAAAAAAACATCAACCATCATTATCATAATCGTCTTCTCCTCCTTTTTCTCCTCCTTCTTCTTCTTCTCATTCTTCTTCCATCCTTTCAGCAAATTGTTGAGAGGTAGTTGCTTGTGTGTTATAGTTGAATAGAAAGTTAGGAATGGTGGTGGTTGGAAGTTCGGAATACATGCCGCCAATGATGCATTATATTGTTGCAAATATTCTTGCATTTGTTGTGCATCAAATTGGGATTGAGATTGGGACGATTTAGAAGTGGAAGGTCGTTCATTTGGAATTAAACCAAAGTTGGCGGTTGGTCTCCTACCCACCCCTGCGAGCATGCCCACGTCTCGTCCCAAGGGCACGTTCTAAACATTCTTCCTCGTTTACTTCACCGCCTTCCCCAACCTCGTTTTGCATTTTCTCATATTCCTCTTGAATTTTCTCCTAAAATAAAGAAAAAATAAACATACGTTAATTAAAACAAACAACTAAACTTAAACATTAAAATAATAATTAAATTTTTTAAACAAAAAACTATAATTAATAATAATAATATATTTAAACAACACATTCATTTCGTTTATCACTTACGCAATCTTCTTGTGCTCAAATTGTACACCAACCCGAACCTTCTTTGTAGCCCATTTGTCTCCAACCCTCAATTTGCTGCGGTTTGATTCCCATTTTATCCTATAATAAGTGAAAAAACAATAAATATATTTATACAAATGTTAATAACAATTTTAAATAATACTAATGTATTTTATATACCTCTAAATAACGTCGTTGAGCATAGGATCTACATCCGTGAGCACTTGTGTGCAGAAGTTTCGACCTAGTAACTTTATTTTTGACCGACGTGCGTTTGATATCCACCAACTCAGTGGATGGACATCTTCTTGCCCTTTCCACGTTATGATATCCACCAACTCTATCAAAATGTTTTTTTATCTGATACTTGCGCTCTCGATAAGCTCTTTGCATATCTGCTTGGATACCCGCTCGAAGGGGTTCCCACAAGTCTGTGCCCCGATACCTATTAAGATCAAAATAAGTCTGCAAAAGGAAAACCATATTTGATTAGTAAAAATTATTTAATAGGTGTAAAATTCAATACATATAAAATATATTGTATACTTACTTCTAGCTCGGGATATAAATCATCTTTGTACTTGGTAGGAACATGACGCCAAGTATGATAATGCAATGGTACCTGTGATCCCACCAAATTTGGGATAGCCCTATCACGCGGATCGCCACGTGTCATGCCGACGACTCGTCGTCGGTATGGCATACACAAAACTACGTCGTACTGTATTTCTGGCACATGGAATAAAAATAAATGGAAAATAGATTTTTTTGATACCTATCCCGACGACCTGTCGTCGATATAGACTTTCAGAATACCGCGAACATTTTTGTCGTTCCCGCTAGACTTGTAGCGACGACTTGTCGTCGACACAGATATGGTCAAAGTAAATCGGTCAAAGTTTGCAAATGGTATGGCGACGATTTTCGTCGGCATAGAGGGACTTGTAGCGACGACATGCGTCGTCGGTATAGGTGATGTCGGCATAGCTCCGTATCCTTGTAGTGATATTAAAAGGAGAAAGAAAGACATCATTGATGTGGAGAGAGAGAGAGAGAGAGAGAGGGAGGGAGGGGGGAGGGAGATATAATCGTTGATGTAGGATTATTATAACTTATGCCGTACTTGTTTCATATATAATTAGTCAAAGAAGGGTAAAAATGTCAATTAATACACGATTATTAGAATAAAACTAAATTCATATAGCAACTATTTGGAATTTAGTGTCCTCTTAATATTTTAAAACTAAATAGTAGTAGCCTACATATAATCTGTTGATGAAATTGAAGACTTGGTTGAAACTAAATAACACAAATTTTGACACAACCAATTTTGAGTACATTAAGGTTCTGCAGTCTGCGGACCATATCTGTGGACATCTGCAGTAGAAAAGGTGGACCAAACGTCTGCATTCTAAAAAAAGAAGACTGTTTGTTTTTTAAACATCTGCGTACTACTAAAATAAACTGAAATCTAAATAAACTGATTTTTTTTAACTTCAAAGTGATTTTTTAATATTTTTATGACTTTGTTGTAAATAATTAACAAATCTAGATCAACTTTTATGTATTATTGTATAAAAAATAAAAATAAAAATGGTATGAATTAACGTATATATTTGATAAAAAACCAACAACTTTGATTGCAAAGTTATAACTAAACATTATAATTAGGATCAAAGAATTTGATACATAAATGGATGGAAATAAACTTCGATTTTTTCAATTAAATCCATTAAAAACGTACCATAAATATTTTTTCGAGAAATTGATGATACTGTATTAAATAATGTTTTACAAAATTTGGCACAAAAATATAAGAATATATATTATGATTTTTTTTTCATATTTATATAAACAACTTCAATGACTATTATTGTAATAAATATTTATTTATAAATTTGTCAAAAATATCATGTTTGTATCGTCGAACATTTTTTTTAAGTTTTGTAATTTTTTTTTTCAAATTGTTTATCATTAATAAAGTTGGAAAAAAATATAAATTAAAAAAAAACTTAAAAAAAATAAAGATATATGTGTTTTTTTAGGCTAGAAGATGTCTGAAATTGTTAGAAGACTCTGGTCTACATCTGCGCCAAGAAGAGGGCGCGCATACATTTTTAGGTCTGCAGTCTTAAAAAAAACAAACAGTCTGCAAAGGCTAATGTCTGCGCGGCGCAGACAGAAGAAGCCACGCAGATCTGCAAACAAAAAACAAACACCACCTAAATGATTGACATTATAAAACGAATCATTCACATCAGAAACTTTAAAAAAAAGTACCTTTGGGATCCATAAAGGGTTTCTCATATCATATTTAAAAAGTTATCCAACCTTACAATAATTTGGTTCTTCCCCCTTTTTCTTATTTCCAAAACAAAAGAACTTACATAACCATAGTACACATAATACTTTGCACAAATTTATAGGACACTAACCGGATGTATAGGGAATGTGTCAGCGATCAACTTCTTTTACCGGTTCACAGGCTGCCTAGACCTTGTATATAGTCCAGGCAGAAGCAATAAAGATGGCCACATACTGGGACAACTTGGGTTGATAACACCACAACAGTCATTTTTGGTGTTTAGAAAAAAAAATTATAATGTATACCAATAAGGGAAGGGATCATGTACCTTTTTTTCAGCTTCCTTCCTTTCCAAACCATGAGATTCTTGTAAAATGAGAATGAGAGGAAATTTATAAAACTAAAACTTGGGTACTTCTTCAAATGCTCACCAGCCTGTAACAATAGAAATGAAAGATCTGCATCAACGAATCGAATTCACATCGAAAACAGGAAATATAAAAGTGTTTAATTTGAGTTAGGCATTTCATCGAATGGTTGCAGTGCATACATTTTCTTTATGATTAAATAGGAATCAGAGCACGGAAAACAAAATTATATCAAATGGGTGATAGGATTATATAAAGTAATGTGAAATATATGTTCTTATCTTGGAGTCGACGCCTATAAAGAGAAAGACTGGAAGGATGGTGAACAATGTTAAAGAATCTCAACAGATAATAACCAACATGTTCCTAAAAGGTAAGATGTCGAACCTTAGAATGATCACGAACATGTTACACGTTAGAATGGGCACAAATGGTGGAATAAATGTCAAGAGATGGATTAACCTTTTCGAACCCTAGATGGAATCACTGACTCTCAGTGACTCTTCTGCAAGTGAAAGCTAATGTGGTTGCACCTCACACACAATGTGTGTGTCTTGTTCCTCCTCTTTCACGTTCTACGTGTCTTTGTTCCTAACCCGGAAAGAAATGGGGAAAAATCATCGACTCATACCAACTCTTCTGAAACTTGTGTCTTGTTCGCTCCTTCAATTATGAGAGAGAAATGGAGATAAATTAAGCCAGAAAGAAAAGGGGATTTACCTAGCTAGGGTTGCATGATGAGCAAAAAGAAAAAAGCCCTAGCTTACGTTGGTCGAATTTGTGATAAGGAGGAATACGGACGCGGGGTTTTAATGAAAAAAAATATATAAGTCGACACGTACTTTTGACATGCTAGGTGTCCTCCGTGTTTTTTTTATATTTTATTGTGACATTATTTTTAGTTCATTCAAAAACACGTGTCCTAAACCTTTAAATTTTTGAAGAGATGACATTATGTGACATTCTCTAATTTTTAGAACCAATTAAAACTTTTTTACGTTTATATTATCACTGATGTGGAAATTCTCAGTATATTTGAAACATTTTAGGTACCATTGATTGTCTCAATTTAATAAGATCCTAAGGATGTCATAATCGATACAGAAACGTAGGTTACATCGTAAAGACATAATGGTCATGAACTCTATTGCAGGTTGTTTCTTAATCACTCAGCATCCTAATCAAGTTCCAATAGCTTAAGTCTTGATAGCTATGATGTATATAAACTGAGTGGGTCAGGTTGGAAAATCTGGTGAGATACATAGGGATTTCAATCATATAATAAAATTATGATATTATTCCTTAATTATTAGACCTGCAAAACCAATTGTTACCAAACAATATAGACATAGCTCAAAATTAAATATCTATAACACCTTTTATCCTAACATATCCATCCCCATTCGATCCTCGCAGATCCTAGTCCATGATTGTCTGGGATAGTTATCTTCCTGACGGACCATTTAAGGTAAGGGTTTGACTACACATCTAGGGGCGTCCTTTGCTGGTGTAAGTCATAAGGCACCCGAGCCTTCAGAGCAATTTGATGAATAGGGTATTACCTTTGATCTACATATGTAGGTTATGAGCCTACACTAGCAATGTAATACACAAGACCTCCTAGAATGGTCAAATGTTGTCATCCTACTCTGGATGACCAGGCATATTGTTAAGTTGCCTGATCGGGACCCATGATTTTTTGTCATCCAAAAGGAATACTAAGATGTACTCCAGTACGGAGCTACCATACATCGACACCTGCAAGTGTCACGGAACAGGAATCTACTCTTTGTTCCTAACTTACACACATTCTCTGAATGAGGCTACCCGTTATCAAACTTAATTGAACTAAGCATCCTTTATAAGTCTTACTTCCCTAATAGACCAAACTATCGAGCTTATGAACTTTCTCGAAATACCAATTCTAATTTAGGCAATCCTATCCTAATATTAACATAAGTATTATGTATTAACATTTCCTTTATCTTTCTTACTAATCATACTTCAGTTATTTATTATCATGTAATCATATTATCTATATACTATAACAGATATAAAACCATATCTGGTTCACACCTTGTATATAACATATATATTCCTACCACATATTCCAAGCAATAATCATACAGTTCACGAATATTTAATACATTCAATAAATACTTGCATTAAAATTATGTTCATGAAAGGGACTATGCACTCACTTGATAAAATGGTCGACCGACGATTTCAGCACCGCTTCGCTTTGCACTTCCAAAGCGACATAGACGTAAAAATCACTAAGCTAGAGTCTAGGTTCGTAATCCTGGCAACTATTTAATGATACTTTAGATTCCTTACTAATCCCAATATCCACATCAACATCTATCAAGTAAGGAAAAACCAGGTATGATCATATCGGAGGTAGGGTCCATTTGGTATACAGAGTATACTGTTAGAAAGTTTCACTTTAAACACCTCACTAAATCCAGTCTAGACAGCACTCTCGTAAGTAGATCAATCAGTATAATGACTTGGAATCACTGATTAATCTTAACTATAGGTCCATAATAACGACTATTACTATAATTAAAAGTTACACTTAAATAAAATAAGCGTATCTTAACTTAGAGAGTAATGTAGCGAAAACCTGGAGTTACGCGGGAAGAACTCGGATCTAAAAGCTTCTATTCACCGGCTATCTGACACCACAGGGCTTCGCCAAAGGGGCCAGGAACTCAGGTGTAACATCCCAATTTTCTAGACCAAAAATTTCGTTTTTGATTAAGTAATTTATTAAAACTGTTTACTGAAAAGCAACATCAATATAATATCAACTCATAACCCATGAGACAAATGTCATAAAAACATGTCATGAAATAATAAATATGTCAGAGTACAATCCCAAGAACGTCATAGTGCGGAAATCGAGTGTGTGCGATGCGTTGCTACCGTACTGGCTCCTTCCCCTTCGATGAAGAGTTACCTGAAATAAAACTGTAAACTGTAAGCACGAAGCTTAGTGAGTTACCCCATCATACCACATACCATACAATAAACATACAGTCGGACATAACTGGGTGCCCGACCTACCCTGCTAGGCATACCGGGGTGCCTAACCTACCCCTGTCAGACATATCGGGGTGTCCGACCTACCCCTCCGGTTTATCTCAACCGGTTACGGGGACTATTTCACCCCTACTACTACCACATGATATCAGACATAACTGGGTGCCCGACCTACCCTACTAGGCATGGTTGGGTACTCTACTACCCCTTCGGCCCTATTGACCGATAACCGAGGACTATTCCCGTTACTACTACTATCGCTTAACATCAAACTATACTAGCATGAAAACATATCAGACAGTAACAAACATAGATAACTATGATAAAGACAATTATCTAACAGCAACTCTTACCAGTGGGCCAACATTGTGGCCTTAGTCCCACTTCTACTGGAAGGTAACTCACCTCGATATCGTGTAGTGTCTGCACAGTCCTCGGTATGGAAACCCACTCGTCTCCACTCCTCAATCCCTACACAACAACCTTTCTCGATTACTAATTCATACTCACAACCCTCCCTTACAAGGGTCAACTCAAGTCCAGGTGAAATTCCAAGTCAAACCCTAGTCAAAGTCAACATCGAGCTGACTCGACTCGCCGAGTTGGTTCACCAACTCATCGAGTCCCTGTCCTTACAAAATGCTACAACCCTAACTCTACTCGTCGAGTCTAGCAAGAACTCGACGAGTTCTCCTTCAAACATAACATCGGGACCATCTTCCACCGACTCGTCGAGTTCATCCTTGAATTCATCGAGTTCATCTTCATCCGCATGAATGTGTCCAGTCTATGACTCGCCGAGTTCTCCTTGAACTCATCGAGTCCGTCTCCATGGGGTTGGGACATTGCCTTGAACTCGCCGAGTTCCTCTTTACACTCGTCGAGTCCTTCGATCATCAAGTCCATAACAAACCCCAACAGGCTGAGTTTTCCTTCAACTCAACCAAAGACCATTTCGAGGAGATCTTTGGGGGAAACTACGACCCGACTCGCCGAGTCACCTAAGCGACTCGTCGAGTCCCTCTTTGTCCAAAACTATACAGTCGATATTAATCGCTCTTAAAGCATCCAAACCATACATCTGACTTCCTAGGGTCCATATTATACGTAAAGTTCCAATCTTGGCGTCCATGCATGAGGTTTTTGGCTCAAAAAGCTATAAAAAGGGGTTTATATGATGCATGGGCTTCCCATGGCCATAAAGTTGGAACCATTATGCCATGGGAACCCTCAATGGTTCCAGATCTACAGCTAACACTCCACAATATGATCCAAACCCAAAGGTGGCTTAGAAGTGTCCCAAAAATAGCAAGATCCATGTCTTAAAGAAGATATATCAAATGATAAGTCAAGGTTCAATCTTTTTACCTTGAATAAACTGGAAATAGAGAAAAATCTCTGGATCCACTTGCTTCTTCAAGAACCCCCAAGCTTCCACTTCTTCCTTCAAGCTTCAACAACTCTAAATACTCAAAAATGGCTCAAGAACACTCAACAAGCTCTAGGGTTTCGAGATAAGGCTTTCTGGAAGTGAGAGGGACGATGAGGGTTGGGTTGAGGCAAGATAAGTTGTTTAAATAGGGTGCAAACCCTAAATATTAGGGTTTCATCCAGACAGTCCTACTCACCGAGTCGGGCTCCCGAATCGTCGATTAGGTTACTTAAAACCCGCGTCCAAAGTCTTATCCACTCGACGAGTTGGGCCTCCAAGTCGCCGAGTCCCAGAGTAAAAACATAAAATCTTTAAATTTAAAATACGTATCGGGAACCGGGCATTACAATATCCCTCACTTATTTTAGAGTTCATCCTCGAAGTCTGCTGTTGGATTTGGAAAAAGCTTGGGGTAGTGCTCCCGCATCACGTCCTCCGGCTCCCACGTCCATTCTGAGCCCTTACGGTGCTGCCATTGCACCTTCACCAGCTCGACTATCTTGTTCCGCAGATCCTTCGACTTCCTGTCGATGATAGCTACAGGTCGCTCAATGTAGTTCATGCGGTCATCCACCTGAATATCTTCCAAAGGTACCACCGCAGAGTCGTCTACCAGACACTTTCGCAACTAGGAGACGTAAAAGGTACTATGAATCTGGCTAAGCGCAGCTGGCAGATCCAGCCTATACGCCACCTTGCCCACCCGGGATGCAACCCTGAAAGGACTGATGTACCTGGCGCCCAACTTTCCCCGCTTCCGAAACCGGATGACACCTTTCCAAGGTGTCACCTTCCGGAGGACCATATCCCCGACCAGGAATTCCAGGTCCGAACGACGCTTGTCGGCATAACTTTTCTGCTGACTCTAAGTAGTCTGAAGCCTGCTCCTGACCTGTTGGATACTTTCCGTAGTATTGAGTACCACTTCGTTACTCCCCATGACTCTCTGCTCAACCTCACCCCAGCAAATCAGGGTCCTGCACTTCCTCTCGTATAACATCTCGAAGGGAGGATGATCAATACTCGCGTGGTAGCTGTTGTTGTAAGAGAACTCAGCTAATAGAAGATAGGTATCCCATCTACCACTGAAGTATAAGACAGATGCCCGCAGCATATCCTCCAAAGTCTGGATGGTCCGCTCGCTCTGACCATCCCTCTGCAGGTGAAAAGCAGTGCTAAATTGCAGACGAGTACCCAACTCGTCGTGGAATTTCTTCCAGAATCTGGAAGTGAACCGTACATCTCTGCAGATATCACGGAGACTAGCACTCCGTGCCGGGATACAACCTCTCGGATGTAGATATCGGCCAGCTTCTCAGCCGAAATGCTCTAGTGGATCGGTATGAAACGTGCACTCTTGGTCAACCGATCCACGATGACCCATATGGAATCCACTCCCCGCGCGGTCCTGGGAAGTTTGGTGATGAAATCCATGGTAATATCTTCCCATTTCCACATGGGAATATCTAGCGGCTGCATCTTGCCGTGTGGCCTCTGGTGCTCAGCCTTGACCTTCCTGCAGGTCAAGCACCGCTCTAAATACCATGCTACATCCCGCTTTATGCAGGGCCACCAGTAATCAGGACAAAGATATCTATACATCTTCGTCGCCCCAGGATGAATAGAAAACCTAGATTTGTGTGCCTCCTCCATCGGAACCTGGCACACACCTCCATGATAGGGAACCCAGACCCTACGATGTAGTGTCAATAATCTATGGCTATCGTAGTCTAAGGAGGAAACTTGTCCCACAATACGCTCGCACTTTAGATTTTCCTCCTTCATAGCCTCTGTTGGGCCTCTCAGATCTTCTCCAGAAGCGGAGTCACCACTGTCATCCACAAGCAAACGTCTCTGATCGGGGCAGCCTTGCGGCTGAGAGCATCAGCCACCACATTGGCCTTCCCCGGGTGGTAGAGGATCTTACAATCGGAATCCTTCACCACATCTAGCCACCGACACTGCCTCATGTTCAGATTCAGTTGGTCGATGAGGTACCTCAGACTCCTGTGATCCATGTAAATGGTACTACGGACCCCATAGAGGTAGTGTCGCCAAATCTTGGGGGCAAAGACAACCGACCCCATCTCTAAATTGTGTGTCGGGTAGTTCGCCTCGTGAGGCTTCAGCTGCCTCGAAGTGTAAGCGATAACATGCCCTCTCTGCATCAATACCGTGCCCAACCCTGAGATGGACACATCTCAATATACCACAAAGTCCTCCACGCCCTCTGGCAGGGCGAGGATCGTCTCCTCACATAGTCTCTGTCTCAATGTCTCAAACACTGCCTGCTGCTCAGGCCCCCAATGAAAAACAACGGCTTTCTTCGTCATCCGGGACAGGGGTACGACTATCTTGGAGAACCCCTGAATGAATCTCCGGTAATAGCCCGCCAATCCCAGGAAACTCTGAATCTCAGATGGAGACTTCGGAACCTCCCATATCATCATGGCCTCTACTTTGGTCGGGTCAACCAAAATACCGTTCTGGTTGACAAGGTGCCCAAGAAACTGCACCTCGCGCAACCAAAACTCACACTTGGAGAACTTGGCGTACAAGATCTCCCTCCTCAAGGTATCCAACATCTCTCGCAAGTGCTCCTCGTGCTGCTCCTGTGTCTTGGAGTAAACCAATATTTCATCGATGAAAACTATCACAGACCGATCCAGCATCTGTCTGCATACACGGTTCATGAGGTCCATGAACGCGGCAAGAGAATTGGTGAGCCCGAAGGGCATCACCACGAACTCATAGTGGCCATAGCGAGTCCGGAACGCTGTCTTCTATACATCCTCGTCTCTAACACTCATCTGATGGTAGCCTGAACGTAAATCAATCTTGGAAAACCAACATGCCCCCTGCAGCTGGTCAAAGAGATCATCAATCCTCAGGAGTGGGTAACGGTTCTTCAATGTTACCTTGTTCAGCTCCCGGTAATCTTTACACATCCGGTGCGACCCGTCCTTCTTCTTCACAAATAGAATCGGGGCTCCCTAGGGTGAACTACTTAGCCTGATGAATCCCTTGTCTAATAGCTCCTGGAGCTGTGTAAACAACTCCTGCATCTCGGGAGGAGCCAACCGATACGGTGCCTTGGCTATCGGGGCCGCACCAGGAACCAGGTCGATCCTAAACTCCACCTGTCTCTCCGGAGGTATCCCAGGCAACTCCTCTGGGAACACATCTGGGTACTCTCGCACCACCGGCACATCACTCACAGTTTCCTTACCCTCTTCCTGGGTATCCATGACGTAGGCGACATACCCGACACAACCCTGCTGAAGGTAGCGCCTAGCCCTCACTGCTGAGCATAAACCTGGTCCATATTGTGGCCTTTCGCCCTGAATCACCAGCTCTCCCCCACTTGGGGTCCTGACACAAACCAACTACTGTGCGTAGTCAATCACATCCCCATTAGGGCTTAACCAGTCGATACCAATGATGACCTTGTTCCCACGCAAAGGAATGGGAACCAAGTCTACCAAATAACGCTCCTCGAACAACCTCAACACAAAATCTCTGAAAACCTCTTATGCTCGAACTGATCGGTCGTCAGCAATCTCGACCTCTAGCGGGCAATCCAACATGCCCGAAGACTAAGGGAACCTCTTGCTAAGTGCAAGAGAGACAAATGATCGGGTAGCACCCGAATCGAACAATACCTGAACTGGAATACCGTTCACGTGGAACGATCCTAAATAAGACACATAACATAGCACATAAATATCAGAAACCACGTATAATAAAAGCTAGGGAGAAGAAATTGTTGGATTAGGTGTCTAAGTCCATAACTATTTCTGGTATGTACTTGACCCGACCCGACATGGTCCATTTGGGTTGCATGACACCATGCAATTGGATAAACTAAAATGAGAGAAATAACACTTATGGTTTATTAATATATTATAAGTTCTAATATATTAATAATATTATTTAATTAGTTTGATCAAGAATTAATTTAGAATTAATTAAGTGATCAAAAGATAACTAATTAAATATATGGGTAGATTATGTAAAGCTTCCATATCTTATATAGTGGGCTAAGAGGCTCCATGGATTATCAAGTTGGGTTCCACCCATAGGATGCTCAATGGATGCTCCATGGGAGTTACAAACCCATGGGTCATGGAAATGAAGAGTCATGACACATTAGGGTTTACATGGTGTAACCCTAGATGTGTCAACACTATATAAGAAACCCATTCTCCACCAAAATTGGCTACACTAAGAAACAAGAGGGCTAGAGCCGATTTTGCAAGTGTAAGATTCTCTCAAAGTTTACTCCTTTGCATTTGGTGTTGTATGAAGCATTTGAGGCATCACACTTGGGGTGCTAGGCTCACAAGGTTTCAAGGATCATAATCAACAACAAGGTAAGTTATTCTATCTTTCATTCAAGTTAAAAATGTTCCCCATGTATGCTAGATAGGAATATAACCTTGGAATTCAACTTTGCATGATAATTAGACAAACATAGATCCAAGGTTATTAGGGTTGCATGTACACTTAGGAAGTGTTAGAATGCTCAAAACCCATCAGTGGTATCAGAGCCAGGTTCGTTTGTTGTTTTTTTTTGTGTGCAAACAGCTTGAAAAAAAATCGTTTTTCTGTTTTCTGCTCGTATGAAAGTTTGCACATTTGTTGCTGGAAATGGACTAGAAACATTACCCTAAACTGTTTTGATGTTTTAAAGCTTGTTTTAGATGGTGTAATGTTTATGCTAATCCATTTACAATGGCAATTATTAAAATTACAAGTTTTTTTAAGTGTAATTTTTTTATTCTTGAAAGTGTTCATATTCATGTTCTTGAACTTATGAAGATTAGATGATCATAGGAATTGTTTGTAACCTTCATGGTAGTTTAATTCATGATCATAATGTGTTTTAATGGAGTCCATAACTTGTCCTCAAGTTATGGAAAACCAAAAGTCTCACTTTTATTAAAGCCATTAAAAGAACACAAGAGTTATAAAAATGAAGAGTCTTCATTTTTATTACTCAATTAATTCATAAGTTATAAGAAATGAAAAGTTTTGGAAGTTTACAAAACTTGCCCTCAAGTTTTGGAACATGTAAAGTCTTGATTAAAACTTTAGTTCCAACCCTTAGAATTTTAAAAGTTAAAATTCAACCCTTATACTTTATAATATTATAAGTTACTAATATATATATATATATATATATGTATAACGTCAAGTCGTCTTACCGCTAGTACGCTTCATTCACGAAGCCGGTCTATAAGGGGGGTATAAGGTTGTTGCCTATAAAATAGCAACTTAATGGGTGTCCACTCTCACCCACCGCTTCCTTGATCGGTGGAGGGTCGTTAGCCGAACGGGTAGGACAAAGACTTATAAATTCTCATTAAAAGTATGATGAATATTATAAAGTAACTAAATGCTTTTATTAAATTCCCAATCTTAGTTACTTTAGGAAAATGTGAATAAGGTGCTAATCCATGAAATTACACTTTACACTTTGTTTAAGTCGTTAGTGGAGCTCGTGTGGTTAACCGGCACACTAACTTGGACTTAACAAGGTAGGTAAAGGGTGACTTAAAGTTTATTATAGGTCGGTGGAGCTCGTGTGGTTAACCGGCACATCGATTGAGTAATAAACATTGAGTGTACCAAGTGATTTGCATGGTTACTTCACACCTCGTTTTGTGATCCTCGGTATCCCAGTCACAAAACTTGGAGGGCACACTCGAGATTGAAACATGCCTTTGAAAAGTTCATTGAATCTCAAAAGAATCTAGGAATTTCTAAGAACCAATTAAAAACCTAATATCTATATTTCGTTTTTCATGGTGGAAATTGGTGAATCGTCATTCACCTACCTTTCAAATATGTTATAGCTTGGATTACGGCATACCTCTTCTAAGTTATAATATATTGTGATTGGATCCTAGCCTTAATATTACATTTGGGTGTTTTATTAAGGACTCTCTTAATATCTAAACTAATCTTGTTCTCTTCTTTCAGATGTCTTCAAACAATGCTGCTTCTGGCTCTAATCCTAATGGATCCTTTACCCTTATGAACTTGTGTGGGAAAGTCACTTTTGATGGATCCAACTTCAATGAATGGATCAGAAACATCAGGATGATTACTCGCTACGAGGACAAAGAATATGTCCTTGACAAGGAGCATAAGGAGATTGATGAGACCACTGCAACTCCCCAGGAGATCGCTGACTTCCGGGCACATAAAAGGGATGCTACAAAAGTGGCATGCATCATGTTGGCCACCATGACAGCGGAACTCCAAAAGTCCTATGAGGACTTCTACCCTTTTGAAATGCACCAAGATCTAATGGAAAGATACCATCAAAGTGCACGGCAAGAGAGGTATGAAATCATATGCTCTATCATAACAACCATGATGAAGGACGGGGAATCCGTCACGAGCCACATGCAGAAAATGCAAAGGTATGTGGATCGGTTGCGGAAGCTTAATGTGAACTTCCCTGAGGAGCTTGCAATAGATATCATTTTGCACTCCTTACCATCGTGCTATGATCAATTCCGCATGACATATCACATGAATAAGGAAGAGGTCACACTCAGCAAACTTCAGGGACTCCTCAAGACCGCATAAACAGGTCTTAAGGGTAAGTCGGTTGTTAACACTCCTACTCCAAACTCCGCCCCGGTTTAAAGCATTACCTTGTGATGGTGTGTATGAAACTGTACATGTGGTTGATAACTTAGGAAATAATGTATTGTGTATTGATTCTGTTAATGATAATAACTTGGATAAAGCATCATTATGGCATTGTAGTCTTGGACATATAAGCAAGAAACGCATAGGCCAACTCCAAAAGGATGGAGTATTGGAGTCATTTGACCTAAAGTCAGATGATAGTTGCGAATCATGCTTACTTGGAAAAATGACAAAGTCACCCTTCACAGGTTCTTGTGAGAGGGGTGAAGGTTTGTTGGATCTTATACACACGGATGTGTGTGGGCCCTTCAAACATGCCACAAGGGATGCTAATCGTTATTATTTGACTTTTACTGATGATTACAGTAGATATGGACATGTCTACTTAATCAAGCATAAGTAAGAGAATTTTGAGAGGTTTAAAGAGTTTAAACAGGAAGTCGAGAATCAATTGGGCAGGAACATTAAGATGCTTCGATCCGATCGAGGTGGTGAGTATCTTAGTTCAGAGTTCCTCGACTATCTTAGGGAATGTGGGATTGTCTCACAATTGACACCTCCCAGGACACCGCAGTTGAATGGTGTAGCTGAGAGGCGTAATCGAACCTTGTTGGATATGGTTCGTTCCATGATGAGTCGAGCTTCGCTACCAATCTCATTTTGGGGGTATGCCTTAGAGACTGCCGCCCATATCCTTAATCTAGTTCCCACAAAGAAAGTTGCCAAAAATCCTCATGAGACGTGGACTGGTAAAGTACCCAAACTAGACCACATTAAGATTTGGGGTTGCGAGGCTTTCGTGAGACGCGAGACTCATGATAAGCTCGAACCTTGAAGTGAGAGGTGTATTTTCATCGGCTACCCACAGAAATCCTTTGGTTACCTCTTCTACAGACCTAGTGAGAATGTGGTCTTTGTAGCTAGGAGGGCTTTCTTTCGAGAGAGAGAGTTCATAAGCCAAGGAGACAGTGGGAGGCAAGTTGACCTTGAAGAAATTCAAGAGTCAAGTGGTGAAGGAACTTCAAACCCTAGCACTCAACTTGAGGAGGAAACTTTTGTTGAGCCAATTGACAAGTTTGTACCTCTGAGGCGTTCCACAAGGGTTAGGAATGCACCTGAGCATTACTATGGATTCCATATTACTGCGGAAGGTGATACACTTATCAGTGATGAGACACTGATAGGTCTGGATGAACCTAACAGTTACGCGGAAGCCATGGCAGGCCCTGAGTCAGCCAAGTGGAAAGAGGCAATAGACAGCGAGATACAGTCCATGTATGACAATCAAGTTTGGAACTTGGTTGAGAATGTACCAGGTCGTAAGACTATAGGGTGCAAATGGATCTTAAAGAAGAAGACCGACATGGATGGTAATGTACACACTTATAAGGCACGACTGGTTGCAAAGGGTTTCTCACAAACTCCGGGAGTTGATTATGATGAGACCTTTTCTCCAGTGGCCAAGATTAAGTCTATTAGGGTTCTGTTAGCCATAGCTGCATTTCATGACTATGAAATATGGAAAATGGATGTCAAAACCGCTTTCCTTAATGGAAAGTTGGCTGAGGATGTTTATATGAGTCAGCCAAAGGGTTTTGTCAATACAGAGTACCCTAATAGAGTGTGTAAGCTTGAGAAATCCATTTATGGGTTAAAGCAAGCACCTCGCAGATGGAATCTTTGCTTTGATGAGAAAGTCAAAGAATTTGGCTTTTCTAGGAGTGAAGATGAATCTTGTGTATATGTCAAGGCTAGTGGGAGTATAGTTAGTTTTTTGGTATTGTATGTGGATGACATACTACTCATAGGAAATGACATCCCAACTCTGCAGGAAGTTAAGTCCTGGCTTGCGAAGTGTTTCTCTATGAAGGACCTAGGAGAAGCTGCCTATATTCTAGGGATAAGGATCTTGAGAGACCGGAGTAAAAGACTAATTGGACTTAGTCAGAGTACCTAATTGGATAAGGTGCTGAAGAGATTCGGCATGCAGGACTCCAATAAAAGGAGAGTTACCCATCCAGAGTAACGCCAGATTGAGTAAGACACAAAGCCCTAGTACTGAGGCTGAGATAGCAGAAATGAGTCGAATACCTTATGCTTCGGCTGTAGGATCGATCATGTATGCTATGACGTGTACTCGACCTGATGTAGCCTTTTCTTTGAGCATGGTTAGCAGGTATCAGGGGAACCCTAGCAAGGCACACTGGGCTGCGGTAAAGAATATCCTCAAGTACCTACGGAGGACTAAGGACTGGGTCCTTACCCTCGGTAGGAGTGAAGACTTGAGAGTTGTAGGGTATAGTGATGCTAGCTTTCAGACTGATAGGGATAATTTCCGCTCTCAGTCAGGCTGGGTCTTTACCTTAAATGGAGGAGCAATTTCTTGGAAGAGTTCCAAGCAAGAGACAGTGGCTGATTCAACTTGCGAATCATAGTATATAGCAGCTAGCGAGGCAGCAAAGGAGGCGATATGGCTGAAGAAATTCATTGGAGACCTTGGAGTTGTACCAGCTATTAAAGAGCCAATGGAAATTTTCTGTGATAGTGAAAGTGCAGTTGCCTTAGCCAAGGAACCAAGGGATCACGGGAGATCCAGACACATCGACAGAAAATAATACCATTTCATCAGACATCGAATAGAAGAAGGACTCCTCATGGCAAAGAGGGTATCATCGGATGAGAATCCAGCAGATCCCCTCACGAAGGGACTGACTCGGGTTAAGCATCTCCAGCATGCTCGGAGCATAGGGCTGAAGGATGATATTAGATTTAGTAGTTAGATAACCTTGAAATTTGTAAAGTGTAATTGACATTAGATGATGAATAAAAGGTGTTTTATTTATGAGTAAAGTGTTGCTATCTCTTGTCGCTCGTTTACTATATTTCTTTTGCATGTTTTGACTTCCAGAATAATTATGTTTGGTATATCATATTACTCGAACCTCCATAGTCGGTCATATGTCGGAAGTAGGTATGAATCAAGACTGTCATGATTGGTTGCAGAGGTCTAAGTTGTTGGACATGGCTACAACACTCATGAGTGCTCATAAGTTCTGAGCATTGGACTCAACCCACGCTCACTGGAATCACTTCATGGAATTTATCTCGAGTGATCGTGAGACGGTAATATCATATAAGTCTTCAAACCTAGAGATATGATTTGTTACTTATGAGTTGGTTATGCATTGATTGTACGTTAACGCATTGGTAACTCGATGTTATAAAACGTGCTTTTGTGTATAATTCAATGAGTGGTAGAACAAACATATGAGTCGAAGTTTATCTGTTCCTTCTTGGATTAGAAGCTGATATATGGGCCCCTCGATGATTTTGTTTTGACCTATGTACCGGGCCCGGTCAGAACTAAGTTGATGTGTTCAATTAAGTTCTTTGTCAAACAAATCGGAAATCGGGAAACAAACTGCTGGACAATAAGTAAGACATTGTTCCATGTATTTGTCCGGCTGATATCTAGAACAGAGGATTATATGATCACTTATCTTAAATGGCGTATCATCATCTTCTCAGTTCCGAGAGACCTTGAAAGAGCTACGATTGCCGATCGGTTCCTGAAGTATTGCAATTATAGTTATTAGACTTATCCAAGTGGGAGACTGTTGGATAAGGTGTCTAAGTCCATAACTATTTCTGGTATGTACTTGACCCGACCCGGCATGGTCCATTTGGGTTGCATGGCACCATGCAATTGGATAAACTAAAATGAGAGAAATAACACTTATGGTTTATTAATATATTATAAGTTCTAATATATTAATAATATTATTTAATTAGTTTGATCAAGAATTAATTTAGAATTAATTAAGTGATCAAAAGATAACTAATTAAATATATGGGTAGATTATGTAAATCTTCCATATCTTATATAGTGGGCTAAGAGGCTCCATGGATTATCAAGTTGGGTTCCACCCATAGGATGCTCAATGGATGCTCCATGGGAGTTACAAACCCATGGGTCATGGAAATGAAGAGTCATGACACATTAGGGTTTACATGGTGTAACCCTAGATGTGTCAACACTATATAAGAAACCCATTCTCCACCAAAATTGGCTACACTAAGAAACAAGAGGGCTAGAGCCGATTTTGCAAGTGTAAGATTCTCTCAAAGTTTACTCCTTTGCATTTGGTGTTGTGTGAAGCATTTGAGGCATCACACTTGGGGTGCTAGGCTCACAAGGTTTCAAGGATCATAATCAACAACAAGGTAAGTTATTCTATCTTTCATTCAAGTTAAAAATGTTCCCCATGTATGCTAGATAGGAATATAACCTTGGAATTCAACTTTTCATGATAATTAGACAAACATAGATCCAAGGTTATTAGAGTTGCATGTACACTTAGGAAGTGTTAGAATGCTCAAAACCCATCAGTGGTATCAGAGCCAGGTTCATGCAACTTAATATGTTGGTTAATTAACAGAAAATAGTTGTAATTAACACATAAGGTTCTTTAACAAGCTTAACAAATCAAAATTACCAAATTAAATTAATCCAATCATAAAATCAAACCATATTCATAAAGTCATCTATCCTAAACAGAAGTTATGAGTTTTTAGCTCATAATTAAAGCAGATAACAACTCAAAAACGAAATCAATTGATGCAAACATAGTTTAAACAAAAGATTAAGTAAAGAGTACACTTGAATTGCATTGATCTCCCCAAAATCGAATGCTTATACTCGATCTTCAAGTTCTAGATCTCCAGCAGCAACTTGAATCGCAAATTAACCTTGAAGGGTTCCAGAGAGAAGTCCCAAATTCATGAATTAAAGCCCTTTATATAGTTTCTGAAAACAGGGGCTACACGTCGAGTCCATAGACCAACTCGATGAGTCCCCCACTTAAAATCCGTATGCGTCAAGGAATATTATTTGGATCTTCGAACCTACTCGGGGAGTAGGCACCCAACTCGCCGAGTTCTTCAGGTTTTTTTTCTTTCTTTCTTCTTTATTCAATTCCTGAGCTTCCTATCACTTTGCCTGCTTCTTTTTGCTTACGAGCTCATATTTTAGGACATAAATACATTTTAAACATATTTAAGTACCTTTGGTTCATAATTTGCAATAAAATAGCCAAAAAGTATTAAGATTTAACACAAAATATATGACTAATTATGAAAATATTAAAAAACCCCACACTTGACCTTTGCTTGCCCCCAAGCAAAACAAAATTTTAACATACTAGCATCACATAAAATAATTCCAATCAAACCCAGCCATTATGCCAAGACCGCAACGCATGCATTTTTGTCTAAAATTTTTCCTAAGGACCCCCCCTAATTCTAAGTACTCACAATCCTCATAAACACTCACCCACTTCCTAACCTCAATGTATTTTTGGTCAAGCAACCCAAGCATACATAATCTAGAAAATTACAACTTTTTGATACCACTATAGAGCTTATTTGGAATTCTTCACTTCTTTGATATTTGATCTTTGATTTCTTTGAATTCACCACCTTGTTGTTTGATTTTTGGTATCTTCAATTTTTTGAATTTCTTCACAATTTTGATCTTTTGATCTTCAATTTGATTGCTCCAAAATTCTTTAAAATTTTCTTGTAATTCTCTCTCTTTTTTTGCACATGTAACTCACTTTTTTTCACTCAATACCTACATACCTAAGCAAGGGCGCTCGACTTCAACCTTTATTGGTTAAATTATTAGTTTTCCTGGATACATTTCAAGTACACGATGCTAAACATATTGCGTCCTTCAAACTAAGCGAGGTTGTGTTTTTGTCCCATGATTTCACTAGAATAAAGGGGGCCACAAATGCATTATAACGTATATAGGCTCAACTAAACATTTGGGTTCTTGATAAAATCATCAAAAATAATACTAGCATGATTCCTAATTGCTTTTACCAAAGTTTTCTAAATTAGACCCTAGCAATATTTATGCAAAATTTTCAAAATTAACTAAAATTTTCAATATTTTCGAAATTTAACTAAAATTTCAACTAATGTAGCCAAGTAATGTAACCAACCCCCTACCCCACACTTAATTTATGCAATGTACCCATTGCATATTATGCATAATAAAGAATAATAAAATAAAGATAGAATTGGAACAAACTCCCCTGCGATAGTAGTGCGAAGTTGATATTTCGTCTTTAAGCTCCATCTTCAATTGACTTTAGACATGGGAACAGCTCATCCATGTCTTGGGTGTCAAAATCTCATGTGGTACAACTCCAATTATAAGGGAAAAACTCTTGGAAATGCTCGGAAAATGATCTCCAAAGAAAAGAACCAATGCTCGTATCAAATATGGTCAAATTGTGAACTTGAAAATAGAATTAACGAGTGACTCGTCGAGTAGATATGCTAACTCGCCGAGTTGTAGCGTGACTGGATAAAAAAGTCGCGAAATTTCACATGCACTCGGCGAGTAGACCGCTGTGTGGAAAAAAATTTGTATTCTGCCCAGGTCCGTTTCTGATATATGGGGGTAATATAAACTAATACTTTCCCTCATTTTTCTTCAGTAAATAAATACTCTATAACCCTCTTCATTACCGGACTCAACCTTGGACTCGAAAACTTCTATTCTTTCGTCTAGACTCGACTCTTCACGCTATATTCTCTTACGCTCTATACTCTTTCACTTCACTCTTTTATCCAAATTCTGAAAATACCATAGGCAAACATACGTAATAAAAAGGAAAAACAACCAATCCTAAAAATTACTAAATGTTCAAAACAGCCCAAACCAAATAAAACAAACCAAACAAAATGAAAAGCGTCTTAAAAGCAACCACTTAATAAAAAAAAAATTAAAAGGATAAATCAATCTTCATCTCCCTCCTCATCGTCACCACCACCGCTTCCTCCAGCTCCGCTCCGTCTTTAGTTCACTCTCTCGTCCCAACTCCGCACATCTGGATACTCGGGCCCGAGTCTTGGTGCAAGATGCAATTGGTCAAAAAATTAACAAATGAACCATGATGATAGTTCATGCTCAGACCAAGATCATCTTGGTACCTCCTAAATTCCACGTTGTACCAGTCCATTGGTAGTTCATCATCCACCAAAATTACCAGTGGATCTTCTCGGACCGGCTCATGCCTTGGTTGGACCCGCTGACCCGGTTCCTCGGGCGTTAATACTGCATCATCATTAGGGATGGCAATGTGGCCACCATCATAATCCTCTATGATCCTTGCCCTCCTATACAACGTGATACTAAAAGGAGGTGTGGGTACCATCGTCAAATAGTTACCGGCCCCTTGCTCCAATATACCAAACTTCCCCGCCAATCGAGTTACGAACATCCCACCATTGATCTTAGAAGTGATCCTTTCCTTGACCGCCCATTCCCCCAAGTATCTAGCCAAGCAATAAGGAAGGTTGCAAAATGTGTTGGGAGTGATAATGCTCCACAAATAGAATGTTTCAAGAGTCGGAACCTTGTCATCATCCTTACGCATGTTGATGGTGCTTGCGACAAGGCGGTGGATCAAACGGTGGATGGGAGAATGGATACTCCCTTCTTGAGCGGAAGATGGTATATAAACCCGATTACCAATAGTGTTCCACCATGTAAAAGAAACCACTCCCTCAGGTAGATCTCTATGGCAGTTCTCCAAAAATACCCCAAAAGCTTCAGACATAACCATGGATTGGTCATAAATTCCTAGCCTCCAACCAAGCTCGGCTATGCTACATTGGCGAATTTCCCCGTCAAGACAGAAAGTAAGGACACCAGGATTGTAGTACTCGCTGCCACCTCAGAAGGAAATGGTTGAGAAAAATTCCCAGCACAACTCTTGGTATACTGGTTCTTGGATTCTGAAAAGTTGGCTCCACCCATCACATGTAACCGTCACCCCATTATGCATAAAGGTCTTGACCAAGTACGCGGTCAATTCCTCCTCCAATCCTGCCTGGCCAATCCAATGCCAATCAATCTCATTTGGCACATAGATCTCTTTCCTCATCAATATCTCCAATTTCTTCTTGGCTCAGACTAGTGATGATTTGGATGTGATTTGAGGAAAACTTAACCACGGGATATCCCCATGTCCGCTTCCATGAGAGCTTTGGCCCCTCCTTGACATTTTTCTACAAAACAACACAAAACAAAACACACCAAGACACCACAGAACATTAAAATATAAGAAATTTGTGCAACTGCAACATGGACTAGTCGAGTCCAGGAACAGACTCGGCGATTCGCATGAACTGTGCGAGTCAAAAATCTGAATTGGACCAAATCATCCATCCATATCCTGAAATTGTTCTAGGGGTTTTTCTCGGTATGTCTATTAAGCATTAATTCACAAAAAATTTCATCTATAACAACCTAATTTGGCCAAAAATCAAAACCCTAGAATTGAAGTAAATTCCTAAATCCAATTTTTCCATAGTTTCTCAAATCAAAACACTAAAGATCAAACCTTTAATAGGAATTAGACAGAAAAATGTTGCCTTTTTATGAGATTTTGAAAAGAATGCGAGAAATTGGAGATGAATGCTTGAGAGAGTCGTTTTCTCGTCGAGTGCTATGATGGCTGTGAATGAGACTCAAGTTTACCAATTAGGGTAAAAACCCTAATTTCACAGAATAGTAAAAATAATAATTTTTTTTAATCATGGACTCGCCGAGTAGGTATACCTACTCGCCGAGTAGATACGCGATTCTGAAAATAATCAGGATTTTTCAAATGGACTCGCCGAGTAAGAGCTCAAACTCGTCGACTCTTTGAATCTGAAAAAAAAAATTTGAAATATTTTGTGTCATTTAAATTTTATGCCACCATACCCCACACTCAAGTTTTTCTTGTCCTCAAGCAATCATTTTAAACAAATAAGAAGATTGAGATTGACAAATCCTAAATCAAACGAAAAAAACACAAAACAAAATGAAAAGTAAAAAGAAAGCAAACGCTAATATCGGGTTGCCTCCCGTAAGCGCTTCTTTTTTGAGGAGTCGTTAGCTGGACTCCTTCCCACTCTATGTTTCATCATTATCCTCCATCGAGAATTCCTTCTTCACTTTTTGCACTTTCCAACTTCTTTTATAAGCCATCACTTCCTTGAGATAATTCTTCTTTATGTTTTCCCTTTCCTTGTTAGAGATGTTGGTATTGTACTTGCGTTTGGTACCTTTTTCTTTTATCACAATCCTTGTCCTCTCTTCTTTTTTTTGTTGTTGTTCCATCCTTCCTTCTTTACTTTCCTCGCCCTTAATTGTATTATCACTTGAGGTCTTTGACTCCAACTTACCTTCTTCATGTATTTGAGAATTTAATGGTTTAAAAGTAAGAGCTTCAAAGGAAGTAAAAACAGAAGCACGAGGTTTTGTTCTTTTAGTTAGCTTATCTCTTTTTACTTCTTCATTTATCGGGTCTAATCTAGTAGAAAAGCTATGTTCTTCAGTTTCCAAAACCTTAGCGTTCTTATCATCCTCATTCTCATCAATTTGAATTTCTTCCTCATTTTTCAAATTCTTTTCATCAAGTGTTGAGTTTATTTCTTCAAAGTTGTCCTCAACTCCTTCAAGTAACCTTTCCAATTCCCTTAAATCGCTTTGAGCATCAAAATCTTCATCTAAAGAATATTGCTTTGAATTATCTTCTTCCAAAAGTGCTAACTCTTTCTCTAGCAATTCATCACCCAAATCCATTGATGAAGTCTTATCTTCAATCGATTTTTCATGCTCTTTTTCTTGATTAGTGACAAAAGTAATCGAATCACTCCCCACCCTATGTGTAATTGTTGATTCCCGCATATCAAATATGGCACATGCTGTGTTCAAGAATGGTCTTCCAAGGATAATGGGAACTTTTGAGTCTTCTTCCATATCCAAAACTACGAAGTCACCAGGGAACACTAACTTAGCCATCTTTATTAGAAGGTCTTCACATACTCCTTTCGGATGGATCACCGTTTTATCAGCTAGATGGATGGTCATGTGGATAGGTTTAAGTTCTGGAAGGTTCAACTTTTTGAAGAAAGAGTAGGGCATAATATTGATACTAGCCCCTGAATCAGCTAATGCCTGGGTTGTAACCAAATTCCCAAATTGGCAGGGTATAGTGATGCTTCCCGTCTCACCCATCTTTTCTGGTAGTTCATCCAACACTATCTCTGATACTTCTTCCATGTTCTTTCTATTTGTGAGGAGCTCTTTAAGCAAGGATGCATACTTTGGCGTGTGAAGGAGTGTTTCAACAAATGGGTTGTTCACTTGAAGTGCCCTTAGATGATCTATGATCTTCTTACACTCTTGAATCTACTTATTCTAAATGGCTCGGCCTGGGAATGGTAATCGTGGCTGATATGACTTTAAATAAGAAGTATTTTTGCTGGCAGGCTACGGACTCGTCGAGTCCATGTTATGTACTCGTCGAGTCGATGTCACAGTTTGTAATTCTGGACTTGTTTCTTCATCATCAAGCTCCACTTTTTCTTCCGCTTCTTGGATTGGCTTCAAAGGAGAAAAACTATTTTCAGAGCATGTTGTTATCACATTCACATGTGCTATTCTCGGGTTCTTTTCGGGATTACTTAGAAGTTCACCTGTCGCTATTTGGTTGACTTGTTGTGCAAGTTGGCCTAATTGTTTCTCAATATTAAGAATGGAGACTTGCTGGTTTCTCATTAACGCTTGTTTCTCTTTCATCATGAGTTGTTGTTCTCTTATTGCATCATCGGTTTTGTTGTGTCGTTTCTCGGACATAGCTGCAAGTCTTGTGAGCATATCTTGAAAGTCTAGCTTCTTCTCTTGCACTGGTTCCTCTTTTTGGAAGAAACCTCTTCTCTTCATTTTATATTTCTCCTTTTTAGCCTTTTTGTACTCATCATACGGCAGCCATTCTTTCTTTGGTTTTCGCCAATCTTCATCGTATTTATCGCAACTCGAGTAACATACTTGCGCTTTCCGGTTCCCATTCTCGTCAAGATCGCAATCCTTTGTAAGGTGAGGCCCATTACAATTCTCACACCCCACTCTAATGACATGGATGGATTGGTCCATTTTAGTCATCCTTCGCTCCATATTCTTCAATTTTGCCATCACAGCTGCCATGCTATCATTCACAGAGTTCACCACCCCTTGAGTCGAGTCATCTCTTGGATTATGATATTCTCTAGAGTGCTTAGAGAATTCTTCAATGAGTCTTTTAACTTCAGCCAGATTTTTCTTCGTTAATGGGCCTTGACAGTCAAGTAGTTTTCTAGTGGTGACATTTACTCCATCATAGAAGGTTGACACTTCTTGTTGCACATTGAGGTCATTTTGTGGGCAATTCCTTAGTAGACCTTGGTAGCGCTCCCATGCTTCGAATAAAGACTCTCCCGCTTGTTCCTCAAAATTGGCAATGGCCTTCTTGAGTTTAGAAATTTTAGATGGTGGGCAAAATTGTTCCAGAAACTCCTCACGCGTCTTAGCCCATGTAGTAATCACTCCCGGTGGTAGTGCTTTTAGCCAATCCTTTGCAGCCCCTTTAAAAGTAACAGGGAGCATCCTCAATAACATCGTCTCTCTAGGTACATTTGGAATGTTTATGTATTCGGCGATGTCGTTAACTTCATCAAGATGCGTGTATGCATCTTCATAATCCTTTTCGGTGAAAGGAATCTCCTTCAATGCAGTAAGGATGTGCCCCTTAAGTTCAAACATGGAAGTGGCGGGTATGGCGGGTTGCACAATCCCCGGACCGGAGTCGGCTCGAATCCTCTTTTTGTATGCCTCCATCGAGAGGTTGCCAATGTCGGCGATGGTGTTGTCGGGTTTGCCTTCTAAGTCGCTTTCTTCTTCGTTTTCTGTTTCGTACTCGGTGTCTTCTTTCTTAGGGTCTTCGTCCGTCAATGAGGTGATGGATTCTCCAACTTTCTTTCCCTTCTTCTTTCTAAAAGCTGATTTGAGGCTCCTTAATGGTGACTTCTTTTGTGTTGAAGATGATTCTACGGTTTTGTCCTTGTCCTTCCTAAGAGCTGATTCCGGGTTTTCGAGTGGCGGGATGAAGGGTGTGCCTGATCCTCGGGTCATAAAATACCTGAAATAAATAGAAAACACGCGTAAAAAGAATAAAACAAAACTAAAAACGAAACTGGAAATTTGCTTTGGACTCGCCGAGTATGTGTGACAGGACTCGACGAGTTCGAGGGTAAAACAGAAAAAAAATTTAGAACTAAAATCCTAAAAACAGAACACTTAGAATTCAATCCTAATAACTAACCTACTAAAGCAGTAACTTTTGCAAGATAGTTCTCACACAAAGGATCGATAATACTAGCAATTAAAATTAATTTTAGAACCGTTCCCCGACAACGGCGCCAAAAACTTGATGTGTGTGGAATGCACTAGTTTTAATCCTACTTTTTAATATAAATTAAACACACAAAAGGCAGTGTACATGTTGATTGGTGGTATAGTTTAGCAAGCAGGGTATCGAACACAGGGAACGACAATAAAGCTAATTACTAACATTATCTAAAAACAAGCAAAAAGAGAAAGGGTTTTCTCTAGTTTTGAAAGACTAGAAACTTAAGTACTTAACTAATACTCAACTAAGCAACTAACAACTAAGAAAACGAAAATCAACTAAATTCAATAATGGAAAAGACTTCTGTTAAGGTTTTGAATCATTTATTCCTATGGTTGATATTATGACAAGTGCAATGGATTAATTAGCATTGGCTACCGATTAGTGTGATTAGGTTCACGTTCGCTATTACTAATCCTTAGAAAACAAATCAGTTTAAGCAGTGATCAAGTGATTAAACTAATAGATTTCCTAGTTTATTGATTCGGGTTAAGTAAGACTTGTAGTAGCTAATTAAATTGCTAATTCAATTAACCTCTTGTTGATGGTTCGTCACACAAGCTCACACCTTAATTTACCTATTTTCTAATTAACCCTAGTTTCACGTTCGCTATTCCTAGGCATATAAAAATGTTTTCACACAAATCATATGATATTAGCAATTAAGAGATGTTCATGCAACTTAATATGATGGTTAATTAACAGAAAATAGTTGTAATTAACACATAAGTTCTTTAACAAGTTTAACAAAACAAAATTACCAAATTAAATTAATCCAATCATAAAATCAAACCATATTCATAAATCATCTATCCTAAACAGAAGTTATGAGTTTTTAGCTCATAATTAAAGCAGAAAACAACTCAAAAACGAAATCAATTGTTGCAAACATAGTTTAAACAAAAGATTAAGTAAAGAGTACACTTGAATTGCCTTGATCTCCCCAACATCGAATGCTTCGAATCGATCTTCAAGTTCCAGAGATCTAGCAGCAACTTGAATCGCAAATTAACCTTCAAGGGTTCCAGAGAGAAGTCCCAAATTCGTGAATTAAAGCCCTTTATATAGTTTCTGAAAACAGGGGCTACTCATTGAGTCCATAGACCGACTCGGCGAGGCCCCCCACTTAAAATCCATACGCGTCAAGCAATCTTATTTGTTTGCGAATATTCGAACCTACTCGGTGAGTAGGCACCCAACTCGCCGAGTTCTTCAGGTTTTGTTTTCTTTCTTTCTTCTTTCTTCAATTCCCGAGCTTCCTATCGCTTTTTCTGCTTCCTTTTGCTTCCGATCTCATCTTTTAGGCTGCAAATACATTTTAAACATATTTAAGTGCCTTTTGTTCATAAATTTCAACAAAATAGCCAAAAAGTATTAAGATTTAACACAAAATATATGACTAATTATGCAAATATTAGAAAACTTACTTGAGCTCGGCCGGTCGCACGCATCACACACCTCGTTCTTTCTCAAAAATCCTTATTTAAATCTTGGAAAAATTATTTTCTTTATAAAAAAAATCTTTCAAGCCCTCGATTTGAGTCCAGACATCCCCAAAGGTGTGTCTGAATCCCTCAAACCAAGGCTCTGATACCAACTTTGTAACATCCCAATTTTTTAGACCCAAAATTTCGTTTTTGATTAAGTAATTTATTAAAACTGTTTATTGAAAAGCAACGTAAACATAATATCAACTCATAACCCATGAGAAAAATGTCATAAAAACAGGTCATGAAATAATAAATATGTCAGAGTACAATCCCAAGAACGTCATAGTGCGAAAATCGAGTGTGTGCGATGCGTTGCTACCGTACCGGCTCCTTCCCCTTCGATGAAGAGGTACCTCAAACAAAACTGTAAACTGTAAGCATAAAGCTTAGTGAGTTCCCCCATCATACCACATACCATACAATAAACACACTGTCAGACATAACTGGGTGCCCAACCTACCCTGCTAGGCATACCGGGGTGCCTAACCTACCCTTGTCAGACATACCGCGGTGTCCGACCTACCCCTCTGGTTTATCTCAACCGGTGACTATTTCACCCCCAACTACTACCACATGATATCAAACATAATCATACTGTCTAGCATGGTTGGGTACTATACTACCCCTTCGGCCCTATTAACCGATAACCAGGGACTATTCGCCTTACTACTACTATCGCTTAACATCATACTATACTAGCATGAAAACATATCAGACAGTAACAAACATAGATAACTATCACAAAGACCATTATCTAACAACAACTCCTACCAGTGGGCCGACATTGTGGCCTTAGACCCACTTCTACTGGAAGGTAACTCACCTTGATATCGTGTAGTATCTACACCGTCCTCGGTACGGAAACCCACTCGTCTCAACTACTCAATCCCTACACAACAACCTTTCTCACTTACTAATTGATACTCACAACCCTCCTTTACAAGGGTCAAATCAAGTCCAGGTCAAAGTCAAAGTCAAACCCTAGTCAAAGGCAACTTTGGTCAAATTCAACATCCAGTAGACTCGACTCGCCGAGTTGGTCCACCAACTCGTCGAGTCCTTGTCCTTACAAAATGCTACAACCCTGACTCTACTCGTCGAGTCTAGAAAGAACTAAACGAGTTCTCCTTCAACCATAACATCGGGTCCATCTTCCACCGACTCGTCAAGTTCATCCTTGAACTTGTTGAGTTCATCTTCATCTGCATGAATGTGTCCAGTATATGACTCGCCAAGTTCTCCTTGAACTCGTCGAGTCCATCTCCATGGGGTTGGTACATTGCCTTGAAATCGCCGAGTTCCTTTTTGCACTCGTCGAGTCCTTCCATCATTAAGTCCATAACAAACCCCAACAGGCTGAGTTTTCCTTCAAATCAACCAAAGAACATTTCCAAAAGATGTTTGGGGGAAACTACGACCCGACTCGCCGAGTCACCTAAGCGACTCGTCGAGTCCCTCTTTGTCCAAAACTATACAGTCGATATTAATCGGTCGGAATGCATCCAAACCATAAATCTGACCTCCTAGGGTCCATATTATACGTAAAGTTCCAATCTTGGCGTCCATGCATGAGGTTTTTGGCTCAAAAAGCCATAAAAAGGGGTTTATATGATGCATGGGCTTCCCATGGCCATAAAGTTGGCACCTTTATGCCATGGGAACCCTGAATGGTTCCAGATCTAAAGCTAACACTCCAAAATATGATCCAAACCCAAAGGTGGCTTAGAAATGTCCCAAAAATGGAAAGATCCATGTCATAAAGAAGATCTATCAATTGATAAGTCAAGGTTCAAGCTTTTTACCTTGAATAAACTGGAAATGGAGCAAAATCTCTGGATCCACTTGCTTCTTGAAGAAACCCCAAGCTTCCACTTCTTCCTTCAAGCTTCAACAACTCTAAATACTCAAAAATGGCTCAAGAACACTCAACAAGCTCTAGGGTTTCGATATAAGGCTTTTTGGAAGTGAGAGGGACGATGGGGGATGGGTTGAGGCAAGGTAAGTTGTTTAAATAGGGTGTAAACCCTAAATATTAGGGTTTCATCCAGACAGTCCTACTCACGAAGTCGGGCTCCCGACTCGTCGAGTAGGTTACTTAAAAGCCGCGTCCAAAGTCTTATCTACTGGACGAGTTGGGCCTCCAACTCGCCGAGTCCCGGAGTAAAAACATAAAATCTTTAATTTTAAAATACGTACCGGGAACCGGGCGTTACATTGGGAGTAAAATGGATAAAAGCTAGAATGTACTCCAAAGATATTTGGAGAAGAGTGTGAAGAAAAATAAAGGAGAAATCGCGAATATATATGCCATGAAGGGATGTGCATCGCGCGCAGATCAGGTGTTTGCCAAGCGCAGATCAGGTGAGCGCCATGTAATTGGTTGGATAAGGTGATGTGGCAGTTTTTCTATGGTGACACATGTTGGGTAACTGTAACAGGTCAGAGGCACGCTACGCCGTGCGGCTGCACACGGGAATTTTTGTTTTCTTAAATAATTCATGACTTCTTCATACAAGCTCCGTTTTCGACGGGTTTTGTATCCATGCATAGCTATCGACGAGATCTACAACTATCATTTAGATTTAAAGTTATACTTTTACAGGCTTATGTTGTTAAAGTCCATGTAAAAATCATAACTTTCTCATATGATATCCGTTCTCAACTGTCTTTATGTCGACAATAGGTATGAACGAGATCTACAACACTCTTTTAGATTGTTTTTCCTAACAATCAACCATTCTAAATTTCGATATCAGTGTTGCACACTTTTGTGCTAAAAACATAGAAAAATCATAACTTTCTCTCACGAAGTCAGATTTGGGCATTCTTTATATGTACGCCCTCGGTTTTATGACTACTACGACTTTTGTTTAGATTACTTCGGCTAATAAGCCACCTATCTCCAACTCACTATTTACGATACACTGTCTGATCATGAAAATTCGGAAGTCTTTAACTTCAGTATAGGAAGTCAAATTTTAATGTGCTTTTATGTGTACGGGATTCATATTGAAACTCCTACATTTTCTGTGAAGATTATTTTTCCTAAATAATCTTCTATCAAGATTGCCATTTCATCGCTTATCGATAATGTAAGATCCTCTTTCCTGTCATTTCTTGTTTCAGAGTCATGGGTTGGATGTCGATCGTGTAAAGACTTTAGGCCTTAAGGAGGTAACGTTTAGACCTTTTGGAAGGAGGCAATGATGGTTATGAGATCTAAACCTTTAAATTGTGTTTTGGGCTGAAGGGTAGAACGAGAAAAGTCATAGGCCGAGTTCTTGCTTAAAATATGCATTTTTGTATGAGAAGTTGTTAGTGCAATATATTTAGGTAATATTGTGGAGCTCTTCAATACCTTTTTGTGGAAATAAAGTGTTGGATAAGGTGTCTATGTCCATAACTATATTTGGTATGTACTTGACCCGAGAGTAGCATGGTCCATTTGGGTTGCACTTCACCGGAACAATCTGTAAGGATGAACTTTTGAGAAGAGGTTATTTATGATTTATTAATATATTATAAGTTCTAATTTATTAATATGAAATCATATTATTTAATTAGTATTGGTCAATAATTAATTTAGATTTAATTTTGTGATCAAAAGAGACTAATTAAATATATGGGGATTGATTGTGTAAATCAATCATTCTTATAGAGTGGGCTAATGATCCATGATTCCTTATGTTGAGCTAACCCATGTGGTGACCCATGGATAATCCATGGAGGTAAAACCCATGGAGCATGAGGAATGTGGAAGGTCATGCACATTAGGGTTTGCATGGTGTAAACCTAATGTAGCCACACTATATAAGAAACCCTTTATTGCATAAAATCAGCTACTAGAGCATATTCAAGAGTGCTAGCCGAAATTAGTGTGGGCAAATAACCTTTCTCTAGTTATTCCATTTGTTGGTGATGATTTGTGGTTCCATTTGAGACATTCACATTATTGATGATAGGCTCTTAAAGCTTCGAGGTTATCAACCACACTAAAGGTATGGCATCTAACTAGAATTTTGTAGTATAGATACTCCATTGTATGCTAGTTAGGGTGATGCTTTGGAATTTTGAAAGTTTGCATGTTTATTAGAGAATACATAGATCCAAATCATCTAGGGTTGCATGTACACCATAGGAGTGTTAGAATGCTCAAAACCTATCATAAAGATCGTCAAAATCATAGTTAGAACGAAGAACTTATGATTGTTCGATGTTATAGGGTTTTGGGCTTAGTCTAGTACGATGGGCGTAAATTGAGTATACTGGGCATAAATTGAGTACGCTGGGCGTAAGTGATGAGAATCTAAACCCTATTTTCGTGGTTTAATCCCTATTTAAGCTCCTTACCTTTCCCAAACCCATTCCATTCTCAGCCTCCACCTCTCCAACACCCTCCCTTGAAACTCTAACCCTAGTTTGAGCCTTGTGAGCAAAAGAAAGTGTTCTTGATTGCTTTGGAGTGTTCTTGGTGCACCTTGGAGAAGAAGGAACTTATTGAAGAAGTGTTGGTTGCATTGAAGCTTGTAGATCCAGACCCTGTTCACCCTGATCTTTCTTTTGGAGATATAAAGTTTGAATCTTGATCATGAAATTATTTGATCTAGCTAGTTTTGGGTGTTATGAGCTTTTGGTCATTTTAAGTGCATAAAGTTTAGATATTGAAATTTTTTAACCTTATTATGGATAAATTTGGAAACTTATCCATCTAAACATCATTTTGATTCATGTAACACCCCGTTTATTAAATAAATAAATAATAAGCCCTAAAATCTGCATATGTATTTTATATATTATTTTATTGAAGCCCTGAAGCCATAATAATTTAATTAGTGTTCGTCTTGGGAGCTAAATGCTATAAGTTAGGGAATTTACGGTCTAAATTATATCAATTGGACTTGTATTTAATAGATTATTGGGAGCAGGGGCTAAAGGGGTAACATCTGGAGCTGTATTGTAAAGATTTCAGAAGATAGGGGCTGAATGGTAATATATATGGACTTAAGTTGAAATTAATTTTTAAAGGAGGGGCAATTTGGTTACATTCGGACTCAATTTGAAAGAAAAGGGAGAAGGAGGGACCAAATGTGGCATTATGGAATGAAGTTTATGCGGTCGGGGTATTTAACCCGTCACCCTCGTCCAACCCTAACCCTAATCGTTGGAGCAGCCGCCACCTCCGCCCCCTATGTCTCCATTCACATCCGGTCGCTGCCATCATGCTGGTTCTTCCGGTCAGCCTTGGCCGCCATGCGTCTGCCGTTCTCAGCCGACAAGGTTGCCACTGGTGTGAGCCCTCAACCCTCCAGCACCGCTCTAATCGCCGACGAGGACCATGAGCAGGCGGCTCTCCGCTGTTGCTGCTGTTGTACTCTATGGGTTCGCATCACCTTCTCCTCTCTTCATTTCTCTCCCGATGGTGGCATCACCGTTGCCGTTTTGGAGGCTGCTCAACCCCGTTGATGTCCTCCGTCCGACGCATGCCACCGTGGAATGGTGGTTGGGTTCATGGAATTGTGAAGCGGGTGCGTGTGTGTTGTTGTAAAAGAGTCAAACGAAGGCATGTACGTTTTCTGATGAGCGCAAAATGTGAAGAACCACCATGGCGGCCAACCATGGTGGCTGCCGCTGTCAACACCGCTGTTAGCCGCTGTTGCTGCCCACCATCTCGTGCCATCACCTCCGCCGTACGCCACCAGGTGGGCGGGTGGATTCATGTTACGAGCAGAAGGAGTGTGTGTGTATTTCTATTATGAGTGTGTGTGTTGTGTATGGTTTTGGTTGGCCGGATTTCATGAGAAAATCTACCACCACCACCGTAAGGTGGTGGCTGCCACCTCTAACCATCGCCTGCCGCCACAAGGGTGGCTGGGTGTGTGTGCGTTCATTTGAATATTGTGTTGTAATATTGTAATTAGTGGCCCGAATAATCAAGGAAATTCATAACCACCACCGTGAGGTGGTGGACGCCGCTAGCCGCCGTTGACCACCACTACCCGAGGTAGTAGTAGGTGGTGCCCGACTTAATTAACAATTAATTAACCTAAAATCTTAACAAATGGACTATTGGGGTGTGATGGGGTTGGAAACCCTAATTAGGGTTTAGAAGACCCTAATTTTATACATGTTAATTTGGTATTGTCGGGACCCGCATGTTTGGACCTCTGGATTGGAATTTTTAATTAAGTCCGATCACGTTGTATGTTTGGCCTATTGAATTGATGGACTTAATGGATTAATTCCTTAATGGGTTAAGTAGGAACACTTAACCCTAATCATCATTTTAGGCGAAAACCTTAATTTTCTTTAGGCCTTGGGTTGGGCCTTTCTATTGGGCTTTGGTGATTGGGCTATTGATGGGCCATCCAATAGCAAGTATATGGACTAGAATACTTGGATGGGCTTTAGGATAAGGCATATTGGAAAGGCTTGGGCCCAATTTTCCATAATTGGGCTTTGATGATTGTGAGATATTGGATCATCAAAATACCAATTGTTTGGACTAGAACAAATTGTTGGGCCTTAAGACAAGTCCATGTAGAGGTTTGGTCCCAATTTGGAAAGTTGGGCCATATGTTGGGGCTTGGTTCATTGATTGGTTTTAGGGCCTTCAGAGTGTGTGTTTGGACCATGGTTTTGGACCAAGTTAGGTTAAGGGTAAAATAGACTTTTTACCCTAAGCATGAACCTATGGTTATGTATTGGCACCCAAATATTAACTGGGTGTCGTTTTGATGATTGATAGTTCGGGAATCTATCAACTAATAGCTAGAGTTTTATCCGCGCGACTTCAGCAGTGTGAGGTGAGTCTCCTCACCATACCAATGGGTCTAAGGCACCAAGGCCGACCCATTTATCTATTTGTGATGATTATCGTGGATGTGGTATTGAGACATTATGTATTTATGTGAAGACCATGCTGAGGTTCCCATGGCAATTAGTTATGTGTGGTATGCTAGTTGATTGTGTGGTATGTGGTATGCTAATTGTCTATGTGATACTTGCATGAAAGACCTCGGGGGGTTCCTGAGGCACTAGGGTGTAAGACCTTGGAGGGTTTCCATGGCATCCTTAGTAAAGACCTCGGGGGGTTCCCGAAGCACTTGGGTGTAAGACCTTGGAGGGTTTTTAAGGCGTCCTTAGTGAAGACCTCGGGGGGTTCCCTAGGCACTTGGGTGTAAGACTTTGGAGGGTTTCATGGGCATCCTTGGGCTAAGACCTCGGAAGGTTCCTGAGGCACCCGGAGTAAGACCCTGGAGGGTTTCCATGGCATCCTTATATGTTTGTATGTATGGTTTATTTGGCATCCATGTATATGGTATGTATGGTTGATATGGTAGTGGGATAAGACCATGCGGGGGTTCCCATGGCACCCGGTGTAAGACCTTGGAGGGTTTCCATGGCATCCTTGTATATAGCTTATATGGCTTATGTGATTGATATGGTTTATGTAGTTGATATAGCTAATTTGGATTATCTGCTTATGTGGATTGTGTGGGGTATGCTCTGGGGAACTGACTAAGCTTCATGCTTACAGTTTTGTTTATTGTTTCAAGTATCATCGGTTTGGAAAGGAAGGGCCCGACTTGATCTCAGCGGACACACCCGTGTTCTGCAATATATGATTTGGGGACGAACTCTGATAAATGTTTTTAATTAACCATGTTTTTGGAATTTTGGATTTAGAAGATATCTATGTTTTAACTATAATAAAAATAAAATTTTTACCCTTGATTTTTGGGTCGTTACAAATTGGTATCAGAGCCTTGGTTTGAGGGATTCAGACATACTTTCGGGGGTGTCTGAACTAAAACTGAGGATCTGTAAAGTTTTCAAAAAGAAAAATGTTTTCAAGGAAAAGAGTTTCTAAAACAAGAAAGGGTGTGGTGCATGCAATCAACCGAGCTCAAGTAAGTTTCCCCAGAATACCCTATATGTTACCTGTTATGACTTGATTTTTAAATCTAAGAATTGCATGCTAGTTAGGGCTAGGAGAGATGCCTTTATATGTTGTATGAGTTGGTAGTATTGCATGCTAGTGTTGAGTAGTCAGCGATAGATTGGCCTTATATGTGATGCTTGTAGCCTTGTAGATACTGGATGCTATGCTGGAATAGGAATGATTATTGGCATTAGTAACTGCTACGTGTATGCTTTTAAAATTGTATACCGTTAGGATCTTCTAGCCTTAGAATAATTGATTTGGCCTTATTTCCTGTTCCTTGTCTGGTTGTGGTCCTAGGGTAGAGTTTATTATTCGGCAGTCTATTAGATCATGTTATGTGTATAATTTGCATGCATAAGGCAGCCGACAGTGAGGGTGAATGTGGATAGCATGAGTTATGGTATGAGGGTTGAATGTTCTATGACAATTTCATGGGTTGGAGAGCCACTACATGAATACTACTTGCTTTGTGCTTTGTGGAACTCTTGAGTGATGGGAGTCAACTACTAAGTGGATATGACGATATCCAGGAGGTGGATTGCTGGCATCATGGGGAGTTCTTCAGCAGCTGATGGCAGGGTGAGGTTGGGAGCCTAGGGGAGCCTAGGAGTTGCTTTGGTGGGTATGGTGTTGCTGTTTAGCGAATATTTGGTGCACCAGTGGATTAGGTGACTTAGAGGATTCAGGAGGATTGTTGAAGAAAGTATGTCTATGTGTGGAAGGTAGTATAGGCTCGTGCTACTGAAAGCACATGATCCATACTCGAATCGGTGAGAGTCTTGGAGAATCTAAGAAGCCTAAGGGAAGGAGAATTCTTGGTTATGTTTGGATCATGGGAATAACTGCTTTGCAGAATGAGGATGAGCATATATGACCAGGGTTTGGTCCCGCCTCCATTGGTGAGCCAGTTAGTGGAAGGACTGCCAGGATTTTGAGTTCGCCTTGGATCTCTTTATCGGGCGGAAAGGATTGATTGTGCGATCTATTGCACTTTCAGGATTGGAGACTATGTTTTGGGGTAGTTTGTAGCCGGTTTAGAGGAGAGGTTGCGCCAGCTATTGCAGTTCAGCCGTTGACGATTGAGATGCTGAGTGTGTTAGGTTGCGGGACCCTAAATGATATGGATCCCTGAGCCCGAGGGCGGAAGATTGATTTGGAGTACTTCAAGAAGAGAGTTTCAGTTTATGTGCATTTAGTGGAGGGTCTCGGGAAGAGACCCAATACTTCTGAGCAGCGTTGAGAAGCCAGAAGGGCCGCAGTCAGCAAGACACGTACGGGAAACTGTACGATGGAGTTATCTCTCTAGGAGTATGGGTTGCTACCAGTATAGCAGGATTGACCGTGTCAGCATGTGACATTGCAAGTGGATGCTTGACTTAGGGTGTCCGATCTGATGGATTGGCGGTAAGATTTTCGACAGTTGTGATGAGGCTAGAGTGTTGTAACTCTGCGGGGTAGACCGTAGCATTCATCGGACCCTAGGAAGCGGTAAGATGGTGGTAAAAGGTCACCTTGGGAAGTGATTGGATCATCCGATTGGTTAAGAATAGAAGAGTATTCTTCGGTATTTCCAGAGCTGAGTGATCATTGTGTTTGTCTTATTATGAGGCGCTTGCGTTGTTCGGCGTAGGATTTGGGCGGTTCATTCATATTGATGGATATGGAGTGAAGGTCCATAAGGTGTAAGAGGTGGAAGACCATCGTCAAGCCCAAGTGGGGGAGAAGCAAGTGGTTGTTTAGGACTAGGTTGTATTAGTGGGAGTTCAGGAAACTCCCAATCACCGGTTGGCATCGCCTTGATTATGTATAGTGAGGAGCGGGAATCCATAGGTGCGACCCGAACTCCTGATGGGATATAGGATTCAGCTCAAGAGGTGCGACGATGTGATAGTGGAGTGTGGTAAGGCCATGGGTGGTAAACATGGTTGGATGGAAGTAGTATTAGGCTACGATAGGATCATAACATTCATCGGTCCGAATTAGACTATTTATGTGAGGGTCACAAGCATGAAGGGGAGATAAGCTTGTGCTTTGGGCACACCCTCTAGGGTTGGCAAGGAATTACTCTCCGTTCTAGGATGAGGATCTTCGGGGTCCGCGGGCGAGCCCGGATGATTATGGGAATTCAGGATGGAAATGGTAGATACTGTTGAGTCAAGGGTTTGGATCTTGAGTTGCAGGATCATGTGGATAATCAGTATGTGATGCAGAGGAATCTAGGTTGGGTAGCCTCGATATTGATCTCTTAAGAATCTGATGGTTGGATCAGGTGCGAGACTGGTAGTCTCGAGGAATGGCTTAAGGGTATTTATTTATCGGTCAAGTAAGGGATGAAGGGAAGTCATGGTGCATTATGCAAGTGCAGGATTTCTTATCAGTGAGATGAGATTTGGGGCATCTATATGCCAAGGGCGTCAAATGCATGATTCCAGGGTAATGAATGGGTTTGGTTTGATAGTAGCTTAAGCAGTTGTGATGTGTCTCGAGCTAATTCTATCTGTAATAGAGCCACGCCATGTTGGAATCAGGAAAAGATGGGTAGTTGGTGATCGTATATCTTACGAAGTTGTTATGTATGTGTATTTTGGCCCAGGAATTGGCTATGTATCCGATGTTTCGAGTAGTTGATGTTGGATATAGTGTCTAAGTCCATAACTATATTTGGTATGTACTTGACCCGACCCGGCATGGTCCATTTGGGTTGCACTTCACCCGAACAATTTATGGATAATCGTTTGAGAATAGTATAAGTTATGATTTATTAATATATTATAAGTCCTAATATATTAATATAAAATCATATTATTTAATTAGTATTGATCTATAATTAATCTAGAATTAATTTAGAGATCAAAAGTATGACTAATTAAATATGGGCTCTTGTATTTATATAGTGTGGGCTAATGCTTATTTGGAATGGGCTAGGCTTGCATGGAAAGTCCATGGATACTCCATGGAGCTTTAACCCATGGATCTCATGGAAATGAAAAGACATGGGTATTAGGGTTTACATGGATGTAACCCTAATCCACCACACTATATAAAGGAGGCTTTGGTTCTTGAAATTGCACTAGTTGATGTGTGTAAACTAAGAGGGCCGATTTCAAGAAGTTTGTGACTATTCTCTTAAGTTTCCAAGTTTGTGGTGATTTGTGACTTCCATTTGAGGCATCCACATTATTGGTGCTAGGCTCTCAAACTCCAAGCAATCAACTACTACTACAAGGTAAGTAATTCTACTAGTTTATTTGATTCAAGTACCCCATGCCATGCTAGTTAGGATAAGAACCTTGGAAAAATAATTATTTGCATGTATCTTAGTCAAACATAGATCCAAGGTTTCTAGGGTTGCATGTACACTATAGGAGTGTTAGAATGCTGAAAACCCATCAGTGGTATCAGAGCCTGGTTTGTTTATTTGATACTTGATGCAAAAAAAAAAAAAAAAAAAAAAAAAAAAACTTGAAAATCGAAGTTTTGTTCAAAAGCTTGTATCAAAATTTCGAGTTTTGTATATGTTTTTACGATTCTTGAAATTTTTGATATGAACATTCATAAACATATGAGTTTAGAAGATCATAGAAATTATGTGCTAATAATTGATTAGATTAATTCTTGATCTTTATGTGTTTTAATGGAGTCCATAACTAGTTCTTAAGTTAAGGATAACCAAAAGTCACATTTATAAATAACCATTAAAAGAACACATAGGTTACAAAAAAAAATGAAGAGTCTTCATTTTTAATAACCATTAACTCATAAGTTATGAGAAATGAAAAGTTTTGAAAGTTTACAAAACTTGCCCTCAAGTTTTGGAACATGTAAAGTCATATTAAAAACTTTAGTTCCAATCCCTAGAATTTTAAAAGTTAAAATTCAACCCTTATACTTTATAATATTATAAGTTTAATAATATTTATATATGTATAAGATCAAGTCGTCTTACCTCTAGTACGCCTCATTCACGAAGCCGGTCTATAAGGGGGGTATAAGGTTGTTGCCTATAAAAAGGCAACTTAATGGGTGTCCACTCTCACCCACCGCTTCCTTGATCGGTGGAGGGTCGCTAGCCGAACGAGTAGGACAAGGACTTATAAATTCTCATTCAAAGTATAATGATAATACTAAAGTAACTAAACTTTATTGAATTCCCAATCTTAGTTATTTTAGGAAAATGTGAATAAGGTGCTAATCCATGAAATTACACTTTACACTTTGTTTAAGTCGTTAGTGGAGCGTGTGTGGTTAACCGGCACACTAACTTGAACTTAACAAGGTAGGTAAAGGGTGACTTAATGTTTATCATAGTATCGATGGAGCGTGTGTGGTTAACCGTCACATCGATTGAGGGGTAAAACATTAAGGGTACCAAGTAATTTGCATGGTTACTTCACACCTTGTTTTGTGATCCTCGGCATCCCAGTCACAAAACTTGAAGGGCACACTCGAGAGTGAAACATGCCATTGAAGAAAGTTCAATGAATCTCAAAGAATCTAGGAGTTTCTAAACCAATTAAAACCTAATTAAATATTTCGTTTTTCATGGTGGAAATTGGTGAATCGTCATTCACCTACCTTCAAATATCTTATAGCTTTGATTACGGCATCCCTCTTCTAAGTTATAAAATATTGTGTTGGGTCCTAGCCTTAATATTACATTTGGGTGTTTTGTTAAGGACTATCTCTATATCTAATCTAATCTATTCCCTCTTTTTTTCAGATGTCTTCCAATAACAATGCTTCTGGCTCAAACCCTACTAACTCCTTCTCTCTCATGAATCTTTGTGGGAGAGTCATCTTTGATGGGTCCAACTTTACAGATTGGATCAGAAACATCAGGATGGTCACTCGGTATGAGAACAAAGAATATGTTCTCGACAAGGAGCTGAAGGTACCCGAGCCAACTGCTACCCCTGAAGAGCTTGCTGAATATGAGGTACATGAAAGAGATGCTACAAAAGTGGCATGCATCATGATGGCCACCATGACAGCCGAGCTCCAAAAGTCCTATGAGGACTATTATCCTTTTGAGATGCACCGGGACTTGATGGACCGCTACCATCAAAGTGCTCGTCAAGAGCGGTATGAAATAATCTCCTCCATGATAACAACCTGAATGAAGGATGGTGAACCCATCACGGGCCACATGCAGAAAATGCAAAGGTATGTGGACCATTTACTGAAGCTGAATGTGAACTTCCCTGAGGGGTTAGCAATAGACATCATTTTGCACTCCTCGCCATCGTGTTATGATCAATTCCGCATGACATATCACATGAACAAGGAAGAAGTCACCCTCAGCAAACTTCAAGGACTCTTGAAGACCGCCGAAAGTGGTCTAAAGGGTAAGTCGGTTGTTACTACTCCTACTCCTACTCCAACTGCGGCCAATGTCTTGGCAATCGGGCATGGCAAAGGGAAGAAGAGAAAGAACCCTTCTAAGGGTACCAAGGGTAAGACCCTTGAAGGCTCCTCTTCAAGCAAAACCAAGAAAGGTTTTGTCACTCCTTCTGCTAACCCTAATGAGGCTGAATGCTTCTATTGCCATGAAAAGTCGCACTGGAAGCGAAACTGCCCAAAGTACCAGCAAGATTTGAAGGATGGGAAAGTAAAACCCAACCATGCAGGTATATACACTATATTGTCTAATAACTCACCTCATTCTAAGTCTTGGGTCCTTGATACAGGTTGTGGTATTCACATATGTTGTGATTTGCAGGGACTAAAAAGAAGTGAGAATGTGGAGTAGGGAAAGATAAACTTGATCATGGGAAACAGGAAAGCTTCACCTGTCACCAAGATAGGAGTTTATTCCTTAGTGCTAAATAGTGGGTTTACATTAGATTTGAATAAATGTTATTATTCGCCAGAAATGGCAAGAAATGTTATTTCCTTTCATGCATTGTATAAACAAGGTTTTACCTTTTATTTTGATAATAATAATGGTAGTATTGATGCTTTTTTTAATAATGTTCTTTATTTTAAAGCATTACCTTGTGATGGCGTGTATGAAACTGTATCTGTTGTAGATAATCTAGGAAATAATGTATTGTGTATTAACTCTTCCACTAGCTTAGATAAAGCATCCTTATGGCATTGTCGTCTTGGACATGTAAGCAAGAAACGCATAGGCCAACTCCAAAAGGATGGAGTCTTGGAGTCATTTGACCAAAAGTCAGATGATAGTTGTGAATCTTGTTTGCTTGGTAAAATGACAAAGTCACCTTTTACTGGCACTTGTGCTAGGGGTGAAGGTTTGTTGGACCTCATACACACGGATGTGTGTGGACCCTTCAGAACCGCCATAAGAGATGCTAATCGGTTCTATGTGACTTTTACTGATGATTTTAGTAGATATGGATATGTCTACCTAATCAAGCATAAGTCAGAAACCTTTGAGAAATTCAAAGAGTTTAAGCAAGAAGTGGAGAATCAGTTGGGCAGGAACATTAAGATGCTTCGATCCGATTGTGGTGGTGAGTATCTTAGTACTGAGTTCCTTGACTATCTTAAGGAATGTGGGATTGTCTCACAATTGACACCTCCTAGGACACCACAGTTGAATGGTGTAGCTGAGAGGCGCAATCGGACCTTGTTGGACATGGTTCGTTCCATGATGAGTCGAGCTTCGCTACCAATCTCATTTTGGGGGTATGCCTTAGAGACTGCCGCCCATATCCTTAATCTAGTCCCTACAAAGAAGGTTGCCAAAACACCTCACGAGGTGTGGACTGGAAAAGTTCCCAATCTAGACCACATCAAGATTTGGGGTTGCGAGGCTTTCGTGAGACGCGAGACTCACGATAAGCTCGAACCCCGAAGCGAAAGGTGTATTTTCATCGGCTACCCACAGAAATCCTTTGGTTACATCTTCTACAGACCCAATGATAATGTGGTCTTTGTAGCAAGAAGAGGATTCTTTCGAGAGAGAGAATTCATGAGCCAAGGAGACAGTAGGAGGCAAATTGACCTTGAGGAAATTCAAGAGTCAAGTGGTGAAGGAACCTCAAACCCTAGCCCTCAACCTGAGGAGGAAACTCCTGTTGAGCCGACTGAAGAATCTATACCTCTGAGGCGTTCCACCAGAGTTAGGAATGCACCTGAGCATTATTATGGTTTTCATATTACTGCAGAAGGTGAGACACTTATCAGTGATAACACACTGGTAAATCTGGATGAGCCTAATAGCTACACGGAAGCCATGGCAGGCCCTGAGGCTGCTAAATGGAAAGAGGCTATGGATAGCGAGATACAATCCATGTATGACAATCAAGTTTGGAACTTGGTTGACAATGTACCTGATTGTAAGATAGTTGGGTGCAAATAGATCTTCAAGAAGAAGACCGACATGGATGGTAATGTACACACTTATAAGGCACGACTGGTTGCAAAGGGTTATTCTCAAACTCCGGGAGTTGATTATGATGAGACCTTTTCACCAGTGGCCAAGATTAAGTCTATTAGGGTTCTGTTAGCCATTGCTACATTTCATGATTATGAAATATGGCAAATGGATGTCAAAACCGCTTTCCTTAATGGAAAGTTGGTTGAAGATGTTTACATGGTTCAACCAGAGGGTTTTGTCAGTACAGAGTACCCCAGTAGAGTGTGTAAGCTCGAGAAATCCATTTATGGATTAAAACAGGCACCTCGCAGATGGAATCTTTGCTTTGATGAGAAAATCAAAGAATTTGGCTTTTCAAGGAGTGAAGATGAATCTTGTGTCTATATCAAGGCTAGTGGGAGTATAGTTAACTTTTGGGTACTGTATGTGGATGACATACTACTCATAGGAAATGACATCCCAACCTTGCAGGAAGTAAAGTCCTGGCTTGGGAAGTGTTTCGCTATGAAGGACCTTGGAGAAGCTGCCTATATCCTAGGGATAAGGATTTTGAGAAACAGGAGTAAAAGACTAATTGGACTTAGTCAAAGCACCTATGTGGACAAAGTGTTGAAAAGGTTCAACATGCATAACTCCAAGAAAGGAGAGTTACCCATCCAGAGTAACGCCAGATTGAGTAAGACACAAAGCCCTAGTACTGAGGCTGAGATAGCAGAAATGAGTCGAATACCTTATGCTTCAGCTGTAGGATCGATCATGTATGCTATGAAGTGTACTCGACCTGATGTAGCCTTTGCTTTGAGCATGGTTAGCAGGTATCAGGGGAACCCTCGCAAGGCACACTGGACTGCGGTAAAGAATATCTTCAAGTACCTACGGAGGACTAAGGACTGGGTCCTTACCCTCGGTGGCAGTGAGGACTTGAGAGTTGTAGGTTACAGTGATGCTAGCTTTCAGACTGACAGGGATAATTTCCGCTCTCAGTCGGGCTGGGTCTTTACTCTAAACGGAGGGGCAATTACTTGGAAAAGTTCCAAGCAGGAGACAGTGGCTGATTCCACTTGTGAATCAGAGTATATAGCAGCAAGCGAGGCAGCAAAGGAGGCTATATGGCTAAAGAACTTCATCGGAGACCTTGGAGTTGTACCAGCTATAAAGGAGCCAATGGAGATTTTCTGTGACAGCAATAGTGTAGTTGCCTTAGCCAAGGAACCAAGAGATCATGGGAGATCCAGACACATTGACAGAAAATATCACTTCATTAGACATCGAATAGAAGAAGGAATCCTCGTGGCAAAGAGGGTATCATCGGATGAGAACCCAGCAGATCCCCTCACGAAGGTACTGACTCGGGCTAAGCATCTCCAGCATGCTCGGAGCATAGGGCTGAAGGATGATATTAGTTTTAGTAGTTAGATAATCTTGAAATTTGTAAAATGTAATTGACATTTGATGATAAATAAAAGTTGTTATTTATGAGTAAAGTGTTGCTATCTCTTGTCAATCGTTTACTATTATTTCTTTTTGCATGTTTTGACTTCCAGAATAATTATGTTATGGTTTATATCATATTATTCAAACTCTCCACAGTCGGTCATATGTTGGAAGTAGATATGAATCAAGATTGTCATGGGTTGGCTTGTAGAGGTCTAAGATGTTAGACAAAGCGGGGCTACAGCACTCATGAGTGCTCATAAGTTCTGAGTATTGGATTCAACCCACGCTCACTTTTATCACTTCATGGAATTTATCTCGAGTGATCGTGAGACGGTAATATCATATAAGTCTTCAAACCTAGAGATATGATTTGTTGCCTATGAGTTGGTTATGCATTGATTGCACGAAAACGCATTGGTAACTCAATGTTATAAACCGTGCTTTTATGTGTAATTCTACAAGTAGTAGAGCAAACATATGAGTCGAAGTTTATCTATTCCTTCTAGGATTAGAAGCGATATCTGGGCCCCTCGATGATTTTGTTTTGACCAATGTACCGGGCCCGGTCAGAACTAAATTGATGTGTTCAGTTAAGTTCTATGTCAAACAAATCGGAAATCGGGAAACAAATGTTGGACAATAAGCAAGACCATGTTCCATGTATTTGTCCGGCTGATATCTAGAACAGAGGATTATATGATCACTTATCTAAAATGGCGCTTCATAGTTCAACAGAGTTTAAAGAGCTACGATTGCTGATCGGTTCCTGAAGTCATACTTGCAACTATAGTTATTAGACTTATCCAAGTGGGAGACTGTTGGATATAGTGTCTAAGTCCATAACTATATTTGGTATGTACTTGACCCGACCCGGCATGGTCCATTTAGGTTGCACTTCACCCGAATAATTTATGGATAATCGTTTGAGAATAGTATAAGTTATGATTTATTAATATATTATAAGTCCTAATATATTAATATAAAATCATATTATTTAATTAGTATTGATCTATAATTAATCGAGAATTAATTTAGAGATCAAAAGTATGACTAATTAAATATGGGCTCTTGTATTTATATAGTGTGGGCTAATGCTTATTTGGAATGGGCTAGGCTTGCATGGAAAGTCCATGGATACTCCATGGAGCTTTAACCCATGGATCTCATGGAAATGAAAAGACATGGGTATTAGGGTTTACATGGATGTAACCCTAATCCACCACACTATATAAAGGAGGCTTTGGTTCTTGAAATTGCACTAGTTGATGTGTGTAAACTAAGAGGGCCGATTTCAAGAAGTTTGTGACTATTCTCTCAAGTTTCCAAGTTTGTGGTGATTGGTGACTTCCATTTGAGGCATCCACATTATTGGTGCTAGGCTCTCAAACTCCAAGCAATCAACTACTACTACAAGGTAAGTAATTCTACTAGTTTTATTTGATTCAAGTACCCCATGCCATGCTAGTTAGGATAAGAACCTTGGAAAAATAATTATTTGCATGTATCTTAGTCAAACATAGATCCAAGGTTTCTAGGGTTGCATGTACACCATAGGAGTGTTAGAATGCTGAAAACCCATCAGTTGACAGATAAGGTGAGATCATAGAGGTATCGGCTGCTTTCGAAAAGCAGCAAGTGGTAGCAAGAAGAGTCAAAGTGGGCTCAATGACTTGGGATTCGTGCATGGAGTTGCTCGTATTATATTCGGGGTATACGCTAAGTTGTTCATAGTTGGGCTAAATAATCTAAGAGTTGTTGATTTGACCCTGTCGCGCAGGTCTCGTCTGAGTCTAACCGTTACAGGGATAAGTATCCTACTCGAAGGATTATTTGAGCTTCTGTTAGGTATAAGTATTCTATAGGGAAATTTGGTCTGTGACTTTGTTTTCTAGTGGGATCATCAAATTATTAGAAGTTGAGTAGCCAGTTGGAAGATAAGTGCAATGAATATAATAATGATTCTATATGGGCGGTCTGTTAGGGTGTCAGACCATCTCGAGACTCTAGATTTCAGATTAAGTAAAGGCTATCATGTTGCAAGGAATTCATTTATCTTTGGGTTTGAGAACCCTGCGAGCATTGGTTACGGTTACCCTGGGAAGGCTAGGGTGTGCCCGGGATTGTGGCCATGTCACTTGAGTGGTTTGGCATGACAGGAATGGTAAATAATCATTTTGAGGACGAAATCTAATTTAAGTGGGGGAGAGTTGTAACATCCCATTTATTAAATAAATAAATAATAAGCCCTAAAATCCCGATATGTGTTTTATGTATTATTTTATCAAAGCCATGAAGCCATAATAATTTAATTAGTGTTTGTCTTGGGAGCTAAATGCTATAAGTTCAGGAATTTACAGTCTAAATTATATAAATTAGACTTGTATTGAATAGATTATTGGGAGCAAGGGCTAAAGGGGTAACATCTAGAGCTGTATTGTAAAGATTTCAGAAGACAGGGGCTAAATGGTAATATATATGGACATAAGTTGATAGTAATTTTTAAAGGATGGGCTATTTGGTTACATTCAGACTCAATTTGAAAGAAAAAGGAGAAATAGGGACCAAATGTGGCATGATGGAATGAAGTTTATGGGGTCAGGGTATTTAACCCGTCACCCTCGTCCAACCCTAATCCTAATCGTTGGAGCAGCCGCCACCCCCCCCCCCCCCCATGTCTCATTACACCTCCGGTCGCCGCCATCATGCTCGGTCTTCCGATTAGCCTTGGCCGCCATGCGTCTATGTTCCCAGGCGACAAGGTTGCCACCGGTGTGATCTGTCAACCCTCCAGCGCCACTCCAATCGTTGATGAGGACCACGAACAGGTGGCTCTCCGCTGCTGCTACTTTACTCGGTGGATTCGCACCACCTTCTCCTCTCTTCATTTCTCTCCCGATGGTTGCATCACCGTTGCTATTCTGGAGGCCGCTCAACCTCGCTGACGCCCTCCATCCGCCGCTTGCCACCGTGGAATGGTGGGTGGGTTCGTAGAATCGCGAAGCAGGTGCATGTGTGTTGTTGTAACAGTGTCGAATGAAGACGTGTACGTTTTCTGATGAGCGCAAGTTGTGAAGAACCACCATCGTGGCCAACCATGGTGGTTGCCTCCGCCATCTCGTGCCATCGCCGTCGTCGTACACCACCAGGTGGGTGGCTGGATTCTTGTTATGAGCAGAAGGAATGTGTGTGTGTGTGTGTATGTTTACTTCTGTTATGAATGTGTTTGTTGTGTGTGGTGTTGCTTGGCCGGATTTCACGAGAAAATCCACCACCACCACCATGAGGTGGTGGCTGCCACCTCCAAAAACCGCCTGCTGCCACAAGGGTGGCTGGGTGTGTGTGTATGTGTTATATGTGTGTTTGCGTTCATTTGAATATTACGTTTTAATATTGTAATTAGTGGCCTAAATAATCAAGTAAATTCATAACCACCACCGTAAGGTGGTGGCCGCCGCCGCGAGCCACCGTTGACCACCACTACCCGAGGTGGTAGTAGGTGGTGACCGACTTAATTAACAACTAATTAACCTAAAATACTAACAAATGGACAATTGGGGTGTGATGGGGTTGGTAACCCTAATTCGGTTTTAGAAATCCCTAATTTTAGATATGTTAATTTGGAATTGTCGGGACCCGCATGTTTGAACCACTGAATTGGAATTTTGAATTAAGCCTGATCACGTTGTATGTTTCGCCTAGTGGATTGATTGACTTAATGGATTAAGTCCTTAATGGGTTGAGTAGGAACACTTAAACCTAATCGTCATTTTATGTGAAAACCCTAATTTTCTTTGCGCCTTGAGTTGGGCATTTCTATTGTGCTTTGGTAATTGGGCTATTGATGGGCCATCCAAGAGCAAGTACATGGACAAGAATATTTAGATAGGCTCTAATATAAGGCTCATTGGAAAGGGTTGTGCCCAATTTGGAAAATTAGGCTATAGATGACCCATAATTGGGCCTTGATGATTATAAGATATTGGACCATCGGAATGCCAATTGTTAAAACCAGAACAAATAGTTGGGCCTTAAGATAAGTCCATGTAGAGGTTTGGGCCCAATTTGGAATGTTGGGCCTTGGTTCATTGATTGGTTTTTGGGCCTTCAGAGTGTGTGTTTGGACCTTGGTTTTGGACCAATTTAGGTTAAGGGTAAAATAGTCTTTTTACCCCAAGCATGGACCTATGGTTATGTATTGGAACCCAAATATTAATTGGGTGTCGTTTTGATGATTAACAGTTTGGGAATCTGTCAACCAACAGCTAGAGTTTTATTCGCGAGACTTCAGCAGTGTGAGGTGAGTCTCCTCACCATACCAATGGGTCTAAGGAACCAAGGCCGGCCCATTTATCTAGTTGTGATGATTATTGTGGATGTGCTATTGATGCATTATGTATTTATGTGAAGACCATGCGGGGGTTCCCATGGCAATTAGTTATGTGTGGTATGTGGTATGCTAGTTGTCTGTGTGACACTTGCATGAAAGACCTCGGGGGGTTCCCGAGGCACTTGGGTGTATGACCTTGGAGGGTTTCTAAGGCATCCTTAGTAAAGACCTCGGGGGGTTCCTGAGGCACTTGCGTGTAAGACCTTGGAGGGTTTCCAGGGCATCCTTGGGCTAAGACATCGGAGGGTTCTCGAGGCACCCAGAGTAAGACCCTGGAGGGTTTCCAGGGCATCCTTATATGTTCGTATGTATGGTTTATTTGGCATCCCTGTATGTGGTATGTATGGTTTATATGGTAGTGGGCTAAGACCATGTGTGGGTTCCCCTGGCACCCAGTGTAAGCCCTTGGAGGGTTTCCATGGCATCCTTGTATATAGCTTATATGGCTTATGTGATTGATATGGTTTATGTAGCTGATATAGCTAATATGGATTATGTGGTTATGTGGATTGTGTGGGGTATGCTCTAGGGAACTCACTAAGCTTCATTCTTACAGTTTTGTTTATGGTTTCAGGTATCATCTGTTTGGAAAGGAAGGGACTGGCTTGATTGCAGCGCGCATACCCGTGTTCCGTAATATATGATTTTTGGACAAACTCTGAGAAATGTTTTTAATTAACCATGTTTTTTGAATGTTTGGATTTAGAAGATATATGTGTTTTAACTATAATAAAAATAAAAATTTTACCCTTGATTTTTGGGTAGTTACAATTCAGATCTGAAGGTTGGACATTTTGACTTAATGGATTAAGTTGAAAAATATGCACTTTTAGTCCCTTTGAGACTTAAAGACTAGATCTTGTTTGTTGGGACAATTTTAATGGATAAAGTTGGAAACTTTATCCATTATGAAGCTATTAGGAGCCATAAAAATGGGATCGTAGTCCTTCTATCCCTTCCATGCAAGAGTTATGATGTCTTAATGGATTAATAATTTGGCTTCTAGACCTTTTCTAGCCATGGAATGTCATAAAGGTGGAAACTTTATGACTTAAGTCGATGTTTTGAGTCTAGATATGAGCTCTAGACAAAAGGTATTAAGTGATAAATTACCTAATGGAGAAATAAGATCAGGTTGCATATGTTGGGGGTCGAAGGCAGCATTGTCGGCCTACTAGTTTTGGTTATCTTTAGTAGAGGGATGTCATAGGGACGGTATATAGGCATGTAGAATAGACTGAGGACTCTTGATGTAGGATTTCTTGCATGCTCCTTATTTAGCTGTGGCTTTAGAGTAGAATCACTTATCCGGGTGTCTATCTCACCTCTAAATATATACGGTTATGGATACCTTGGATTGTTGGTATTTAGTATGTTGCTATGTTGTAGTGATTTGTTAGATCTGTATCCTGGTATATAGGATGCTGCTATGAAGTAGTGATCTGTTAGATCTGTATCATGGTATATAGGATGTTGTTATGTTGTAGTGATTTGTCATATCTATATTCTGGTATATACGATGTTGTTATGCAGTAGTGATTTGTAGATCTATATATCTACCTGTAGTTGTTGGTTATCATCTAGTGGAGTGCCCTAGGGACTGTATGTGGTAATGTAGTATAGCCTGAGAATTCTTGATCTAGGCCTTCTTTCCTGTTTATTGTTTGGTTGTGGCCCTAGAGTAGGTTCATCTGTTCGGGTGGCTATCTCATATCTGGTTACTTATGGTTACACATTTCATGGAGGATAGCTGGTAGAGGGATAGTGTGCAATGTGAGGACTAGTAGGCAGTAGAGTTGTATGATTGTTCTTTTGTCTATATTATGTGCCTACTTGATCCTAGTTGTTTATATGTCGACATATAGTAGTGCTAGGTTGTGGCGGTCCTGCTTTATGTTGTAGGCCGAGATACCTGGTGTGGGCTGAATGTAAGCCGTAGGCACAGAGGCTCGAGAAGAGTTGTTGGGTTGAGGTGGTAGGCCAGCAAACCCTGGGTTTTCCAGCCCGATGGTTGATTGGACCCGTTGCATGTTGTGACAACCCGAAATTTCTATCTTGTACAGTTATCCAAATCAATCAAAGTCATACTCGTTTCTGCTACCTTCTAGCTTTGTTTAGAGTCAATTTCAGTGTTCTAAGCCTAGTACCTTCAAAGTCAGGGTTTAGAATTGGGTTCCACAAGTTCACCACTCCCCAAAATGGCCAAACACTCCAACATGAGGAGTGTATGACCGTACACTTGCCGTACACCCCCTTCTAGCCTTACACTATCCTCTATAAACGAGAGTCTTAGCCTTCATTTAGCTCTTTTCACCCTCCTAGCCAAGAAAACGATTCTCTCTCAACTACCATCCGATTCTTCACCTAGATCTTCAAGATTGTAAGTGTTTCTTCCCTTGATTTGTTTATTTCTTTCACTATCTAGTAAGGATCATCGATTTCATCCATGAAATCACTTCTTTTGATAGATCTTCAAGTGTTCTTCAGTTTCACCAAGAACACGAAGAACACCTACTAAGTTCTTGGACTCCAAACACCCCTAAAGGCTTCTATATTGTAAGTACCACTTCCTATGCTTATTACTTACTAGTTATGCTCCTTTGAAATCGTCCAAACAATGATCATCAAGGAGTGTACGGCCGTACACACCTCATGTGGCCGTACACCCCTTTGTTTAGTGCCTATATGCCTCAAACTCATGTTGTATGCTAGCACAAAGTCATGGACGCTGAAGGGATGCAAGATAGAGCCTTGGAATACACTTTTTGACCATTTCCTCAAGGAGTGTATGGTCGTACACTCCCTGGCCATACACACCAGGCCGTACACCCAAGTGGTCGTACTCCTGGTGGTCGTACACACACATGTGTGGCCGTACACCCATTATATGCAACCCTTTGAACTTCTAACACTTCAATCTAAGTGTTTCCTAAGTCCTAGGGTGTTTTCCTTACATGATTAGTTGTATAAACACTTCCCGGAGGATTCTGACTCCGAGCCCGAAGTCAATAATCAACCCCTGGTAGCTCTAAACCCAAATCCTAACCCTCGTCCGGCTTTTCAAGTCCCGACGCCTCTGTGGGTGGAAAGTTTGGAGACATGGAGTCAAGAACAGGGTCAACCCATTCCATACAACGGAGACAGATGTTTCTACAATGTGAGCGAAGGAGGCTCAGCGGACAGAGTCCTGCCTATTCTGGTCTGCAGGGTTGCTCGTAACGAAATTCAGGGTAGGACAGCTCTCAACCGAATTGCAGAACTTGATGCCAATGTGAGGATCAATAATGCATTCGCCATATGGAGGATGATCGCGATAGAACTGCAAGAGACCATGAGTATCTTTCGCAAGAGCTAGTTGTGACTCGAGCAGAAGTCATAGAACATCACATGTGTCAGCGAGTGTAGGAGCGACGCCTTCTTGACTTGGAGCGTCAGATGGATGATATAAGGGTTCGCCCAAGGGGATCCTGTCGCCAGTAGGGAATGCTCTGCTCAAATTCCCTTTTATCTAAGGATTAGCCTTCTTATCTATGCTCTAAGACCTTGAACTTTCGGTCGATAGGTCTTTATTCTGTCAAAATTTTCTTATCATGGTGTGGTGTACCTACTCCTAGGTCATTTTCCCGAACTTATTACATCTATAATACCAATATTATTGACAGATATCTAATTTCATGGAATTTATCTAAAAACTTTCATCTTTCTAGTGTTGGATTTCTATTCAATCATGCTTTCATCTGTTTTGTTGGGCTATGGAGAGTTAGTCCATGTGTCACTCTCATCATTCTCTCTGTTAAATTCTTACCAATATCTTCATCTTTGTGATTTTATAGCTTCAAGATGCCTCCGCGTAGATCAAGCAGGCGCGCTACTCCAATAACTCCTCCTCCTCCTCAATACAACCCAGCAGCTATTCAAGCTGTTGTGAATGCCGCTGTTACGGCAGCCCTAGCACAATTCAACACTACCGGTACCAGCGGGAGTGGGATGAATGTGCCTCCCACTATAATTGAAGCTCTAATGCGCTCTAGGGAGTGCTCGTACAAGGACTTCACCCGCTGCAAACCCAGGGCCTTCAATGGAATTGGCGGAATCATTTCCCTCTCGCAATGGTTCGAGAAAACGGAGTCAATCTTCAAGATCTGCTCCTGTCCGGAAGGGAGCAAGGTAAAATTTTCCTCCTGCACCTTCACGGACCGAGCCCTGACATGGTGGAACAGCCATGTCAAGTCACTATCTCTTACAGTGGCAAATGCTATCGGTTGGGAAGCTCTTAAGGAGCTCATGATCGAGGAATACTGCCCGAGGGGCAAGGTTCAAAAGTTGGAGCAGGAGCTCTAGAGCCTAACCATGAAGGGCTCCGACATAGTCTCCTACACTGCCAGATTTAGCGATCGGGTAGCGCTATGTCCGGGAATGGTCCCTTCTGAAGCGAATAAGGTGGAGAGGTACATTTGGGGGCTGATGCCTCCATTTCAAGGGAATGTTCTAGCTTCCAACCCCACTACCTTCGATAGTGCCAAGCGATTGGCACAAAGGCTCATTGACCATGGGGTCTGATGAAACAAAGAATCGAGTATGAAATGAATCAGAGTTTAATGATCAAAGTAGGATTGTGAGATTTGAACACAGATGTAAATATGATCTTGTTTCAGCTCTATTACGCTCTCAAGTTTTACAGAGTACAAATGACAATCCTGTAAAGACTCGTTTCCATGACTCTAGTAAACACTCCTATTTATTGGAGAGGAAAGTGTACAAAAAATATACTAAGGACTATGCGTTAAGCTTTGAATACAATGCCCTAGTAAAATAGATTACATAAGATACGAAGACCCAGTACATTCGAAGACATGAAACCCTTCGACTAATTACAAATCTATTTACCCTTACAATCTCCCCCTTTGTAATCAAAGTCGAAGTCTTCAACTTGTAAGCAGTTGAATTGAATACATCATCACTCTTCGTATCTCTGTGTACCATGCAATGACCTTCTTAATCTCCTTCTTGTCTCCTTCATTATTCTTCCTGCATTGGTTCATACGAACAATTAAGTTCGTATACTGAGAAGTTGCATATCTCTCCACTTCGCACGTTTGGAACAAGAACCGCTTTGCTCTACCAGCTTTGTCTTTTCCTGCGAAGACAATCCCCAATGGTTTTAAGCAGATTTCACCATCTTCATATTTCTTCAGATCTACTTGTTTCTTCGTAGGAGCCATTGGTGCAGTAATTTCAATACCTTGCGCAGTAGCCAATTCCACATCAGTTTGAGCAAGACACTCAAAATAATTTTCAATAAAGATCTTGATGTGTTTGACTCCCAATTGGAAAACATCTGGCTCTGTTTCTTGTAGAAAGGAGAATGACTTGTCTTTCAGGATTAATGCAACTTGTATAAGATCATACAAGTTCATTATCGGAAAATCAGCAATGGTAAACTCATAAACTTTTCCATTTGATCTGATCACTGTGTATTTGAGATTCTGAATAACATTTTCGAAAACCACGTCTCTTTTGATGCTTATAACTTTCTTGATTTTTAACAGTGACCAGACTTCTTCAGGTGCTTTCGCCAACACTGATTGAAAACGAATTTTTATCTTCTTTCCTTCTTCTTTGTCTTTACACATAATTTTTGCTTTAAACTGACGCATGATGAACATCATTTCATTTATAGGAAAGTCAAGCTGACTTGCATCAGTGTTTGAAACCACATAACTCTGTTTTGGCACCTTTTCGAATGAATACATATGATCAAACATGAATTTTGCCTCAATTGTTTCATAGTTGTATTGCTTCGAAGGATCTCCTTTTTCCAAACCCACAAGGTCTTGTGCACGAAGAGCCATAACACTTTGAATACGCCTCATCCTTTCCGACTCCGCATCCACTTTAGCCTTTTTTTTCTTCCTTAGTCTTTTCTATGATCTTGGCTTTACCTTTATCTTTAGACTCAGACTCTCCCACCACAATCTTTGGTTTCGAAGCACTTCCAGCAGCTTCTCCAATCACAACACCTTTAATAACTGATCTGGTCATCGGAACCGTTGTGACCACAGTTGAAGTAACTGAACCAGCAGATACAATAACAGGCTTTGTAGTTGGAATCTTCGAAGGAAACACTTTTCCCACCACCTTCGAATCTTCTTTACTCGCCTTTACTTCTTCACCAGTCTTCTTAGATTCATCTATCTTTTCTCCCCCTTGCACCCCTGTTAAAGCAGGTGGGGCATCTGATACTGTTGGAAGAAGACTTGAAATGCGAGTAAGAGGAGATAATTGTTTGTGAAGAAGAGCTTCGAACTGGATGAATTTTTGAGATAAAAATTATGCATTGATAAACGAAGTGAACACTGGTTTCACAGACAACTCCTTCAACTCTTTTAACAAAACAATCAACTCGCTAAAATTCTTGTTCTCCAATTCAGAAAGATGAGTAAGTTGAGGACTCATGCTTTCGTATAATTTGACAAATTTGGTGACAACGTCAAAAATAATGTCAATCTTCTGATGGATTGAAGTATAACCTTGTTGAACACTATGAACTTCTCTCTGCATGTCTTCACGAAGTTCACGAATTTGCATGTTGACATCTTCGCGTACCTTCTTAACTTCTTGAACAAAAAGAACATGCCGTTCTTTTGTTTTGCTTTTCAGATCCTTGACCTCACCCATAAAATCAGATCGTTGAGATTTAACACGAAGTTCGTTATTCTGATCAGTGTAGTCAACCTTCTCCAAAATAACGGACTCGGAATCTTTCACCATTCCGGAGACTTTGCTGATTATCCGTGATTCCATCATCTTTAACATAGTATCACCTTCCAGACTTGATACTGATGAACCTCCCCCAAAATCAGCTTGAGATTGAATGATAGCATTCAACTTCGTATTCAAAATTTTATACTGCTTCATGGTCATCAACATATGATCTGGAAAATTTGCTTCTTCTTCATCAAACTTTAGATCTTCAAAAGTTCCTCCAAAACCTTCGTTATCAGTTTCATTCTCCAGCATCATTGTATCATCGACAGGTGAAGTAGGTTTGGGTGGATCAGTAGATTGTGAAGAAAATATGGAAGTGAAAGGGGTATTGATTATGTTGTTGAATGTGGGTGAATCAGTTGTAGAAGTTACCGGAGGTAAAGATACGATAATATTAGAAGTGACATTAAGATTACCTTGAGCATCAGTCTTCGCACCTTCTTCACCCATGTTAACATGTGTATCTGTATTAGATACGTCTACAGTGATGTCAGAAGTTCGTGTCTCCTCATTAGATGACTTGACATACGAAACTTCGGGTGGAATAAGACTTATGTCTTCAGGAATCGAACTTTCTTTGACAAGATCAGCTTCCGGAGTTTCAGGAATTCTTTCTTCGTCTTATGTTGAAGTAGTGGCAATGATAAATTTTCTGGACTTCTTCGTTTTCGTTTGTGTCAACTGTTTTGCCACATCTTCAGCCCTTCGTTTCTTTGATGATGGAGAAACAGGCGCTGGAACTTCCCTGAATAATACACCTTGATGTGTATGTTGTGGTTTACGAACAACGTGGGGTGAAGATTTTCGAGACCTCATCTTAAATCTACGAAAAACCCCAGTCTTCGAAGGGATTATTTCTTTTTCTTGGGTTTCTTCAACAGTAGGTGAAGTAACTGGTTCTTTAACAGCGATAGACACATCCGTTTGAACAATTTGTTCGACTATTACGGGTTTCTTCTTAGATGACTTCTTGGGCTTCGTTTCCTTCACCGGTTTTGCAGAAGAACCAGCTTCATTCTTCTTCCCCCTTTTCGATTTCTTCTTCTCTTTTTCCAATAGAACACCAGTTGTCACTGTGGTATCTATTGTTTGCACATAAGCCAACAAAACTGAATTCGTAGGATCAACTCTTTTTAGCATTGCATCAGGAATACGAGCAACACTTGGGAACTCATCAGCATCATCAATCACCTCCTTTGGACTGCTATATACATGAAAAATGACTTTTTCTTCATCATTGGCTACTAAAATACCCTCTTTGTTGTAGAAGTACTGCAAGATCAAACTCCAGTATCTTGCACACGAAATACCATGTACAGCGTCCATGTTGTCAACACTTTTCTTGAACTCCTTCCATAACTGCGAAGCATAATCCACCGGTAAATCATAGTATAGCCCTACAACCATGGCGTATACCTCCATTCTTCCTTTGTCTAACCCCACTGTTCTACCAGTTAAGCAACGTAAAAAGATTCCAAAAAGAAAATTCCAAATCTTAGGAAGACCTGACTTCATGAAATCAATGATTTTGGACAGTGGTGGTTGATGTCCCATCTCGTTGAACATGTGGACAATTTGAGGATAAGTAAAATCCTCATACGGTGGAGAATTTGGAATATCAAGAATCTGACAGAAGAGTTTCTTTGTAAGTCTAACCTTCTTGTCATTGATTAGGTTAAACGTGACTGCATCAAAGGCTTTAGCGATTGAAGCTGTTGATCCCGCCTGAGATAACCACGAAATCGGTACAGAGAAAGAATTGAACATTGCCTTGGATGAAACAGAATTCTTCAAGGCAATCACGAGCATCTTCAATTCTTCAGGGTACTTAGATACATCAGCTTCAACTTGATATTTGGTACCCTGGATCTTCATAATAGGCATGGAAGTAATATCTTCTGGAGTTTGAGAAGGTTCAACATTGACATTAGCAGTATTCGCCATTGTTAGGGTTTTGAAAGTTTGAAAATTCAGAGAGAATTGGGAATTATCTTTGAAGGCGTAAAGTGACAAAAGACCCTTGAATCCCCTTTTATATGTAGCCCTCCTGTTTGAATTAAAAGCGGGAGGTGCATTTAATGACTGCCAACGTGGCACCTTGAAAACCGGACCACTACTCTGTAGAAATAGCCATGCATCAAAAAGTAACTGTCCCATCGCCGTAAAACCCGGACACGATATCATACGTCATTGAAATATAGCCTGTTTTGTTTGCCCCAAGAGAATTGTAATCGTCGGACCCCTTCGGATGGAAGTTAGGCTCTTTCACTTTTGGGATGAAAAGCGAAGTCATATGCCAGATGTTTGAAATCATCAGCCTGAGTTAGTGTTACTCAGAACCTCAAGGATTTCGTAAGTGCAGTGTTCCAAAGAAAGTTAGACAAGAAACAATGAAATAAAAATTTTGGGATTTTGTGATGTCAAAAATTTAATTTGACACGAATGTAGTTAAACCCCGGGCAAAGGTTGCTTCGTTAATCATCAAGAGAGATGATCAACAGCTTGTGTATGTTCCCGTGAATTACAATCGAAAACTTGTAGAGAAGTTTCGAAGGCCATCTTTTGTAAGGCTACATAGGTGGCTTAATAAATTTCGTTACATATCAACCTTAACATAAGGTGAGTAATTGTAACAGAAATTACTTGTTTGACCAGTGTAGTCAGTTACAAGTGTGTTTTGAAAAATGTTTAAAGTAACTTTGGGATTCGAAGTAAACTCACACGAAAATCATATTCATGAAAAAAAATATGTGCTGGATCTTGTTGGGTAACAAACATCGTGGGTTTCGAATGTTTGATCAAGATCACTCATATGAAATGAATATGATTTGGAGTTTTGAAAATAGGTACTGAAACAAATGTTTCGTAAAATCTGGAACATAGTTCCCCGTCAATTCCTTAATTTGCAAGAAATTTGGGTTTCACTTTCATCACGGTCTCATGATGTAAGATCATTAACACAGATTGTTGATATGTCTAAGTCTCGATTGGTTTGATCAGAGACCTCTCGGACATATGTCTTTGTGTGTGATTGTGAAAGAAATTTTAGATGAAAAAGATTGGTGAAGACACGAAGTGTACCTCTGTTATATTTGGACAAAACAGTAAACTCTTTACTCATATGAGAAGAGTCAGGTAGCTCAGGAGACTAATGTGAATACAAGCCTGATTGGGAAGAAATCTTCGTATGAAAAGTTCATTAAGGCTTTTGTACACACACATTGAGTCATTGGAGGCTTTTGGACAACATGCAGCAGCATGCTTCTAGGGACATCTTAACTAGTTCAAAATAAGTAAAATGTAAAGAGTCGTAAGATTCATTTACCTGACCTTAGATCTGCAAGCATGCGCCTCTTCGTATGTTCAGAAAGATCTGCAACAAAGTTCTTAATGGAAAAAATATATAAAATCTTTTTGTTGTTTTGAATTTTCAAAAATAAAGAACAAAATAAAGTGAAAATCTTTTTGATGTTTTTGATTTTTCGAAAATGAAGAACAAAAGAAAATGAAAATATTTTTGATGTTTTTGATTTTTCAAAAACGAAGAACAAAAGAAAATGAAATTTTTTTTATGTTTTTGATTTTTCGAAAACGAAATTACTCCAATAAACGAAAGTACTTGTTGCAAACATACTACATTTTACCAATTCACTGAAAAGTGACAATCATACGAATTCGAAGCGTTCGAAGAGTTGACTATGAACAGTAATCTCTGAACACTGAACGATGACATGTGATCACTGATTCAGAGCCTCTGAACCATTCTTGATCAGTCACTCTTCTCCTTTTTCGCATGGAACAGAATTTCCATCGATCATTCCAAGTCCTTCTATAATTCTTACAAGAGATTTTTCATCTAACGCTTTCGTGAAAATATCAGCTAACTGATCAATTGTTTTCACGAAATGTACTTCAATATTTCCATCCTCCACGTGATCCTTGATGAAGTGGTAATGAAGAGCTATATGTTTAGTCTTCGAATGCTGCACAGGATTATGACAAATTCGTATTGCACTTTGAGAATCACAATATAATGGAATCTTTTTCATATTAATTGCATAATCACGTAATTGACTTTGAATCCATATTATTTGTGAAGTGCAAGCAGCAGCAGCCACATATTCTGCTTCAGCTGTTGAGATTGATACACATGTTTGCTTTTTCGATTGCCAGCTCACTAATTTGCCATCAAGAAATTGACATCCACCACTTGTGTTTTTTCGATCAAGATTACAACCACCCAAGTCTGCATCCGAATATGCTTGTACAAAGAACCCAGTTTTCGAAGGATACCACAATCCTAACGAAATTGTTCCTTTAAGATAACGAAAGATCTTCTTCACAGCAGTGAGATGTGGTTCTCGTGGATTAGACTGATACCTAGCACAATTACACACAGAAAACATGATGTCAGGTCTACTTGCTGTAAGATAAAGTAATGAACCAATCATGCTTCTATATAAAGTTATGTCAACTGCAGGTTTATCTAATGATGGTGTTAACTTTATGCCCGTTGCGATTGGAACTCGTAAGTTTGTGCTATTCTTCAATCCAAATTTTTCGAGCAGGTTCTTCGTATATTTTTCTTGATTGATGAAGATCCCTTCTCTGTTTTGACGAATATTCAATCCAAGAAAATTATTGATTTTGCCCATCATGCTCATTTCGAACTTACTTTTCATCAAATCTTCGAATTTTTTAGACAAAGCAGGGTCAGTTGAGCCAAAAATAATATCATCAACATAAATTTGAACAAGCATTAGATGATTCCCAACTTTCTTTCGAAATAATGTGGGGTCAACAGATCCTTGTTTAAATTTAGATTGCTTCAAAAACGAAGTAAGAGTGGCATACCATGCTCTTGGTGCTTGTTTTAAACCATAAACTGCCTTATCTAAAATATAAACATGATTTGGATATTCTTCGTTAATAAAATCTGGGGGTTGTTCCACATAAACAGTCTCTTCAAGCTCTTCATTTAAGAATGCACACTTCACGTCCATTTGATAAACATCAAAATCTTTATGAGCTGCATAAGCCAGAAATATTCGAACAGCTTCGAGTCTTGCGACAGGGGCAAAAGTTTCTTCATAGTCGATTCCTTCTTGTTGTGAATATCCTTTAACAACAAGTCTGGCTTTGTTTCGAACAATGTTTCCATCTTTGTCAGTTTTATTTTTGAAAATCCATTTTAACCCGACAATCGAAACATTTTCAGGTTTAGGAATTAATCTCCAAACCTTGTTTCGTTCGAATTCAGACAATTCGGATTGCATAGCAACAACCCAATCTGAGTGTTCCATTGCAACCTTAATTGTTTTTGGTTCAATTTTAGATATGAAAACATTGAACATGCAAAATTCTTGATGAGTATTCAATACCTCATTCTTTGCACGAATTTGAGCTCTTGTTAAAACTCCCTCTTGTGGATTCCCAATTACTTGATTCTTCAGATGATCTTTTGTCCATTTTTCCATTGGTGGATATGCTGGATCAAATTCCAAAGGAGCATCTTCGTATATATCATCATTCTCAGAACCTGCAATCGAACAGACATCATCTAAATCAGTATTATTTTCAATAATTTCTAAATGCTCCCCCTCAACATTATGCTCCCCCTCAACATTATCATTTAATGTTTCTTTCTCCCCCTCGAAAGAATGCTCGCCATTATATAATGTATTCGAATCCAAGTGCTCCCCCTCCACTGGATTGTTTTGTATACTTTCGTTTATTTCTTGAGGAGTTGATGTTGATTCATCAGTAAACTTCGCAAATTCTGGTATGTGATTATCAGGAGCATGAATTTCAGCATCGACTGCATGATCTGAAATTCCAAAAATGAAATCATAATCAATATCATCCATTTGTAAAGATTCAGTTTCAACTTGTGTTTCTTGTAAAATTGGATGATTTGCAAATTTATGCTCATTTTGTTTAACATAGTAATAATCGAATGTGGGATTGAAAGTTTCTTCCACTTTTCGTGTTCTCTTATTTAACACACGATATGCGACAGAATTGTGCGAATATCCAAGAAAAATCCCTTCATCAGCTTTTGCTTGAAATTTCGAAAGATGATCCTTGAGATTCATAATAAAGCACCTACATCCGAAAACATGAAAGAATTTCACATTAGGTTTACGATTATTCAGAATTTCGTATGGTGTAATATTAAAACGCCTGTGTATGAAAGATCTGTTCTGAGTAAAACATGCAGTGGATATTGCCTCAGCCCAAAGATATTGAGGTAAATTCGCATATGCCAACATGGTTCTTGCTGCTTCGCACAGTGAGCGATTCCTTCGTTCTACAACACCATTTTGTTGTGGTGTGTATGGAGATGAAAAATTATGCGAAATCCCTTTGTCCACCAAAAATGAATCAAGAACATTGTTCTTAAATTCAGTTCCATGATCACTCTTGATTTTTCGAACAATCTTCTTTAATGTTGTTTCCATCTTTTTGATAAAATCAATCATGATTTGTGCAACTTCGGATTTAAGCCTGAGAAAAAAACCCACGTAAATCTAGAAAAATCATCAACAATAATTAAAATGTACCGTTTCTTGTTGAGAGTTGAAACAGTCGAAGGACCACACAAATCAATATGTAAAAGCTCCAGAGGTGCAACAATATTCGAATCTATTGTAATTGGATGACCTTGTTTATGTTGCTTGCCAACTTCACAAGCTGTACATAAAGAATCATTATCAAATTGAAGTACAGGTAAACCTCTTACCAGATCTTGTACCACCAGTTTATTGATGTTTCGAAAGTTGAGATGTGAAAGTCTTCGATGCCATAGCCAGCTTAGATCAGATGTGGCTTTCGAAAGAAGGCATACAGCAGGTTTGCCTACAATAGGATTGATGTCCAGAGTGAACATGTCACCTTTCCTTTTGGATTTCAATAACACTTCGTTTGTGTTGACATTCGAAATAATACTTCCTTCTTCGTTAAAGAGAACTTGATTGCCAGTGCCCACAACAAGTTGAGAAACACTTATCAAGTTATGTTGGAGACCTTCAACATATGCAACACGATTCACTGTGAATTGTCCATTTGTGATCTTCCCATATCCTTTAACTTGACATTTTTTATTGTTCCCAAATTTCACTACTCCAGCATTTTTTAGACTTCGAAAATCTCGTAAATTTTCCTTCTTCCCTCATGTGACGAGAGCAACCACTATCAATGTACCACTTGTTATCATATTGCTCGTCACATAGTACCTACAATCAGTGGAAAATTTTAGGTACCCAATACTTTTTGGGTCCTTGGAAATTAGATTTCAACATGGAATTAAATGAAGAATTTTTGACCCAGTCACAAACTTTAGTTTTGAGACTATCAATAATGTCCACATCATCATTTGTAGGAACCAAAACATAAGATTTTGTTGGTTTCAGATGTACACTGACTTTACCCTTCACATTTTGAGTTTGTGACTGAACTGTCTTCGCTTTTGTGACTGGTCTCCAAGCTTTGATGGAGATGTTCGAATCTTTTGAGGATAAACTTCCATTCGAAGAAGTATTGACATACTTTTCATAAGCTCCGTTGATTTGTTTTTCTGAGTATTGGTTGGATTGATAAACTTTTCCTCGTCCTTCGAGCCAGTGATCTATATTTTTCCTTAAAGTTATGCCTTTTTCATGCGAAGCCTTTAGTGTTTGTTTCTTCGTATGATTAGGAAAATTTGGCTTTTGAGGAACAAAATTAACTTTGGGATTTGTTAGAAAAGAATGAGCATATGATGTATCAACAGTTGATTTAAAATGTTGATTTTGAAAGACTTGTTGATTTGAATTAGATTTATTTGAAAATGCTCCTGATTTTTTAGTGTCAGAAACTTTCGAAAACTTTGGTTGCTTATTCACTTCAGACCTTGTATGAGTTGATTGAGATGAATGTTGGGTTTTTGTTGAAAAAGAGGAATTTTTAGCTTTGAAAACATTTTTGGTTGAGTGTGATTCAGACATCTTTTGAGACTCAACATTTTGCCAAAATATTTTCTTTCTTGCTTGTCGTTTTGAAATGTTGTTTTCCTTTGAAAATTTGTCAATTTGATCTTTAAATTCCTTAGAGTTTAGTTTGACAACTTTTTCATTTTCCTTTTCAACATGTTTTGTATTCTCTTTTTCAATTTTTGATTTTTCAACCCATTGGCTTTGTGGTTTTTGTCGTTGAAACACATACGAATTCTTTGTTAAGTTGTTTTCAACTGTGTTTTGATTTGCGAAAAAGCCTTCATTAGTTGTTTTTGAATTATCCTCTTTAACTAACTTCTTTAATTCGGGTTTGAATTATGTAATATAGTAAAATAGATTACATAAGATACCATGTTCATTGTGCAAACTTTAATTCCGCATGCCAAACCATGTTCTTATGTCACTATAGGGTCCGAACCCCGTCAACAACAACAACCCTAGCCATCTCAGAACCCTCCAAAGCCGCTGACAACAAGCGGAAGTTCTGGGATGACAAGAAAAAGAAGAAAGCTGCCAAAAAGCAGCAGATCGTAGTTGTTCATGCTGCGATAGCACCTGCGCCGGTAAAGCAGTACGCGGGAAACTTGCCGAAGTGCAACAAATGCAGCTTCCACCACAATGGACCCTGCCGGGAAATTCAGTGCTCTAACTGCATCAGGAAGGGGCACACTGCCCATTTCTGCAAAGCTCCGGCAAGGCCAATCACCCAAGTCCCCGACGCAGGTGTAGGCCAGGTTTGCTACGGTTGTGGCAAGGCAGACCACTATAAAAGGAACTGCCCGAAGGCAGGGAACGCCGGCGGAGTGGGAAGAGTTCTGGCTATAGGCCACGAGGAAGTAGTGGCTGACCCCAAAGTGGTCACTGGTACATTTCTCCTCGATAACTCATATGCATGCATATTGTTTGATAGTGGATCGGAGAGGAGTTTCGTGAACAAGAAATTTGCCCACTTGCTTAAACATAAATCGCATGCACTTAAAGAACCGTTCACCGTAGAAATGGCTAACGTAAAGACAGAGAGCACTAGCTGCATATACATAGGTTGTTCACTAATCTAGATAGCCATTCATTTCCAATCGACCTCATGCCGGTCTCAATTAAAAGTTTCAAAGTCAAAATCGGCATGGATTGGTTGAGTTCTCATGGTGTCGACATTATGTGTTACGAAAAGGTTGTTTGTCTTAATCTGCTGTCTAGCGAAACTCTAGTTATCTATGGCGACAAACCCGACACAAACCTTCACCTCAATTCGAGCATTCAAGCCCAGAAATTCTTGTGAAAGGAATGTCGCGCATTCCTTGCTCATGTTGTCGACGTGAGCCAAGAAACGAAGGACATAAAGAACATTCAAGTGGTATGCGATTTTCCCGACATCTTTCCAGAAGAACTCCCATGATTACCTCCGCAACGTCAAGTCGAGTTTAGAATCAACTTAGTTCCAGGGGCTACCCCAGTAGCCAAATTGCCCTATCATCTAGCACCAGCTGAGATGCAGGAGCTATCCAGTCAACTTAACGAATTGCTCAGCAAAGGCTTTCTTAGACCAAGCTTCTCACCATGGGGAGCACCGATCTTGTTCGTCAAGAAGAAAGACGGATCATTCTGTATGTGCATCGTCTACAGAGAAATGAACAAACTGACCATCAAGAATCGTTACCCTCTGCCTCGCATAGACAATTTGTTCGACCAACTTCAAGGGGCGAACTTCTTTTCAAAGATAGACCTGAGGTCCGGATATCACCAGTTACGCGTGTTAGGGGAGGATGTTCCGAAGACAGCCTTCTGAACTCGTTATGGACACTACGAGTTTGTAGTAATGCCGTTCGGATTGATCAATGCGCTTGCAGTATTCATGGATTTAATGAATAGGGTGTGCCGTCCTTACTTGGATCAGTTCTTCATTGTCTTCATTGATGACATACTTATCTACTCTCGTAGTAAGGAGGAGCATAGTCAACATCTTCGACGGGTATTGGAAACACTGCGATCGAAGAGGCTCTATGTGAAGTTCTCGAAATGCAAATTTTGGATCCGAAGAGTCGAATTCTTGGGGCACGTGGTTAGCAAAGAGGGAATACACGACGACCCTTCCAAAATCAAAGACATTGAGAACTGGTCAGCACCGAAGACGCCTACATAAATTCATCAATTTCTAGGCCTCGCTGGCTACCATTGCAGGTTCATTCAGAACTTCTCTCGGATTGCGAAACTGCTTACAACACTGACCTAGAATGGTGTGGCCTTTGAATGGGAAGAGAAACAAAATAAAGCGTTCCAAACGCTAAATCGAGCCTTATGCACCGCACCGATACTGTCCCTCACCGAAGGGATAGAAGACTTCGTGGTTTATTGCGATGCATCCACTCAAGGACTCGACTGTGTTATGATGCAACGAGGTAAGGTCATCGCCAATGCCTTAAGGTAGCTGAAGACACACAAGGTCAACTACACCACACATGATCTTGAGTTAGGAGCAGTGGTGTTTGCTTTGAAGATCTGGAGACACTACCTGTACGGTACGAAAATCACTATCTTTACAGACCACAAAAGCCTACAACACATACTCGACCAGAAGGAGCTCAATATGAGACATCGGTGGTGGGTAGAGCTACTCAGTGACTACGAATGCGAAATTCGTTGTCATCCCGGCAAGGCCAACGTAGTAGCTGATGCCCTAAGTCAGAAAGAATACTCTGCTCGTAGAGTCAAATCATTGACTATGACTATCCATTCACACTTGTCCACACAAATTAAGGAGGCTCAGATTGAAGCTTTGAAACCTGAAAATGTGGCGGGTGAATCCCTGAGAGGGATGGATAAGAACTTGGAAGTCAAGGGTGGCGGAGCCTTATATCTCATGGATCAGATCTGGACACCAAAACACGGTGGTTTCAGGGACTTGGTCATGACCGAAGTGCACAACACTCGATATTCTTTCCACCCAGGTTCAGATAAGATGTATATGGATCTTAAAAAGTTATACTGGTGGCCTAACATGAAAGCAGAGATTGCTACCTTCGTGAGTAAATGCCTTACTTACGCCAAGATTAAGGTCGAATACCAGAAACCATCAGGTTTACTTCAGCAAACGGAGATACCTAAATGGAATTCGGAGCGGATCACGATGGACTTCATAACCAAGTTGCCCAAGACAATGGGTGGTCTCGATACCATATGGGTGATCGTAGACAGGTTAAAAAAGTCCGCACACTTCCTGCCGATCAAAGAAACTGACAAGATGGAGAAGCTAACAAGAACATACATTAGGGAGATCGTACGACTCCATGGTGTTCCCATATCCATTATCTCTGAAAGAGATAGTAGATTCACTTCGAGGTTCTGGCAGTCGCTACAAACTTCCCTAGGAACTAGGTTGGACATGAGTACAACCTACCATCCGCAAACCGACGGACAAAGTGAGAGAACTATTTAAACTTTGGAAGATATGTTGCGAGCCTGTGTGATAGACTTTGGGAAGGCATGGGATGCTCACTTACCCCTTGTCGAGTTCTCCTACAATAATAGTTATCACACGAGCATAAAGGTTGTTCCATTTGAATCCCTCTATGGCCGTAAGTGGAGATCCCCTATGTGCTGGGCTGAGGTGGGCGACACTTAGTTAGCTAAAGGACGAGTTCCTGACAGCACTCTCACGGGTCCGGAAATCATTCGGGAAATGACAGAGAAGATCATTCAGATTCGTGAATGATTGAAAGCCTCTAGAGACCGACAGAAAAACTACACAGACAAGAGAAGGAAACCATTGGAATTCCAGGTGGGCGACCGTGTTCTATTGAAGGTCTCACCCTGGAAGGGCTTGATACGCTTCGAAAAGCGTGGAAAGCTAAATCCAAGATACGTAGGGCCTTTCGAGATTCTCACTAGAATCGGACCTGTAGCTTACAAACTCAAACTACCTCGCGAACTTAGTAACGTACATTCTACTTTCCACGTCTCGAACTTGAAAAAGTGTCTGTTCGATGAGATTCTTGTAATCCCACTTGACGAGATCAAGATCAACGAGAGCCTTAACTTCGTGGAAGAGCCTATAGAGATCATGGACCGAGAGGTCAAGCAACCGAAGCGAAGTTGTATCCCGATAGTGAAGGTTCGATGGAACGCCAAGCAAGGACCTGAATTCACTTGGGAGCGCGAGGATCAGTTGAAACAGAAATGTCCTCATCTTTTTGTTTAGTTATTTGTTATAGCTTAATTGTTTAAACTCTAATTTCGGGACGAAATACTCTCTAACGGGGGGATGATGTAACAACCGAAATTTCTATCTTGTATAATTATCCAAATCAATCAAAGTCAGACTCGTTTCTGCTACCTTCTAGCATTGTTTAGAGTCAATTTGAGTGTTCTAAGCCTAGTACCTTCAAAGTTACGATTTAGAATTGGGTTCCACAAGTTCACCACTCCTCAAAATGGCCAAACACTCCAACATGAGGAGTGTACGGCCGTACACTTGGGTGTGCGGCCGTACACTTGGGTGTGCGGCCGTACACCCCCTTCTGGCCGTACACTCTCCTCTATAAAATGATAGTCTTAGCCTCATTTAGCTCTTTTCACCCTCCTACCCAAGAAAACGATTCTCTCTCAACTACCATCCGACTTTTCACCTAGATCTTCAAGATTGTAAGTGTTTCTTCCCTTTATTTGTTGATTTCTTTCACTATCTAGTAACGATCATCGATTTCATCCATGAAATCACTTCTTTTGATAGATCTTCAAGTGTTCTTCAGTTTCACCAAGAACACCAAGAACACCTACTAAGTTCTTGGACTCCAAACACCCCTAAAGGCTTCTATATCGTAAGTACCACTTCCTATGATTATTACTTACTTGTTATGCTCCTTAGAAATCATCCAAACCATGATCATCAAGGAGTGTATGGTCGTACACACCTCATGTGGCCGTACACCCCTTTGTTTAGTGCTTATAGGCCTCAAACTCATGTTGTATGCTAGCACAAAGTCATGGATGCTGAAGGGATGCAAGATAGATCCTTGGAATACACTTTTTGACCATTTCCTCAAGGAGTGTACGACTGTACACTCCCTGTCCGTACACACCAGGCCGTACACCCAAGTGGCCATACACCTGGTGGCCGTACACACACATGTGTGGTCGTACACCCATTATATGCAACCCTTTGAACTTCTAACACTTCAATCTAAGTGTTTCCTAAGTCCTAGGGTGTTTTCCTTACATGATTAGTTGTATAAACACTAATTATATATACATATATGTGTCATTATATGCTTATTAGGATCCGTTGTGCTCAAGTCTTCACTTGGCACTTAGCATCCTACAAACCGATCTTTCATTCGTATCACGCACTGCAGGTGAGTTCATACCCCTTAATTTACCTTTTAAATGATTTTAAATGCTTTTGGGGGGGGGGAATACAAGTAGAAACATTATAGTTATTGTATCAATCACATGTGATTAATAACTATCAAACCAATGGATTTCTTATACTTCAAACTGTGTTTTCAAACAAATTGCTTCAAATCGTTTTACAAACTCATTTATATGCAAAACTCTTTATCAAACTCTTTTAAACTTATATTTTCTCAAAATCATGTCTATATAGATATAGTTATATAATTAGGATTGAAAGGACTTAGGACTGATAACTCGCCTTATTTCCTGTTCCTTGTTTGGTTGTGGACTTAGGGTATCGGTTGTTTGTTCGAAGGTCGTTTGAATCTTAGTTATATATTATATGTATGTATATAGATATAAAAGTTCTTCTTTTAGTTCAATACCTTTGGGTAGCAAAGGTGTACAAACATGTTCATTCATACAAGCAACTATGCTAGTAAACTATAATAGGTATAGTTTAGGAAGTCACTAATACTATTACTAGAACAATGAAACATACAAAGAGTCAGTTCATACATGAGTCAGTACATACTATAGCGAGAGACAATACTCACTATAAAGAGAAACAGATAGAGCATACTATAACAAGAGACAATACACACTATCAAGAGAAATAGATAGAGCATACTATAACGAGAGACAATACTCACTATAAAGAGAAACAGATAGAGAATACTATAACGAGAATCAATACATATTACACACTATACACTAGAGAACATACTACATACTAGACAGAGAGAAAACTACACTAGAACATACTATACAAACACAAGAATACTATAACATTAATGTGAGATACTACTTCATGGCTCGACAAATACTATTGTGTCACGTTTTGGACCCAGAGTCTCCTGGAGGGAGAGCGTGAATTTGTGTATGGATCTATACGGGACTGACCATCCTACACCTTGTTGCTAGCTACAGTGGGACCTGCAGGTCTACGGGTGACGAATGTTATATCTTTTCGACGTCATGAATGTCGTGTTATACTAGTCAATCAAGTATGGTTACAATCATATCACATTTTACCTTAATTAAACTAACAAGTTTAAGGGTAGTTAGTACATTAGTAGTTACCTAGAGAAAACTACAGTACATTTTTATTTTCCCATTTCATTCACATTGTGATCTTCTCACATAAACGGTAATGAAAAACTATATTTTGGTAATGATAGCCATACTTTGGGAAAACTCACACTTTTACAAAAGAACAAACATAGAGAACAGTTGAGTCTTGGTACAAAGACTACTTTAGTAGAAAATACAGGATTTTCTAGGAAGTTTACAAACATTTACATCAAACACTTACAAACTTTTCATCAAACACTTACAAACTCTTACATCAAACATTTACAAGTACTTTCTTCAAACTTATACAAACAATGACACCAAAATACTTATGAACTCACCAGCTTTAATGCTGATCTACGCTTTCAAAATAACTTGTATTCTCAGGTCGCCAGTAGACAGGTACCGATGACCGGGTTTTGAGAAGATGGAGCACATTCAAGACTCATCTCTTATTTTGATTATTCATTTTTGGTGTCTTATAAACCTCAGAACACACTTGTATTAAAATTTTACTATTAATACAATGGATGATGTTGTTGCTTGTTTTACTATTATGCATTGTTGTTATACTGTACATCACGTCCTCCGCCCCTGAACGTTTCCACCGTTCAGGTTTTGGGGTGTGACACATGTTGGCATTCTAGTCCAAGGACTAATTGGGACTAGGCATTCTGTAACATCCGGAATCTAGAAGGTCAATATGGAAATAAAAACCTCACTTATAAAGGCCAACTCGTCGAGTTTGTGGGAAGAAACTCGACGTGTTGGAAGTATTGGTCACACGTGTTTTTGAAGACTAACTCGACGAGTTAGGAGGATCAAATCAACGAATTGGATGGGGTTTGGGAAACCCTAATTTCAGGGTTTTGCACCCTATTTAAACAACTTAAACCCCATTTGTTGGCCTCATTTCTAGCCACCATTGTCCTAAACCCTGACCTCGAAACCCTAAGTCATTTTTGATTTTTATGATCCATTTTGAGTGCTTTTGTGCTGTGGTTGAAGCCATTGGAAGGAAGGGAAGCTTCGTGAGAGTTGGTGATACAAGAAGGAGCTGCTAGATCTCGAATCCCTTCTTCATTCTCGACATCTTTATGGTAAAAAGTCCAACCTTGCTTTGTTGATGCTTAGATCTTCATCTTAGTGTTCTTTTGCTTGTTTTTGTCCAAATGAAGTGGTCATTGGGAGTTGGACGTCCCATATGGACAACCTTTTCAGATCTAGGGTCTTCAGGAGCTTTCAAGGCATAAAGGTGCCAACTTTATGGCCCTAAGAGCTCCATGCTCCTCCTAAGCCTTTGTTTTGGCTTCTTAAGCTTCAAATGGCCTTGTATGGGAGTAAATTTCTTTGCATGACCTTTTAGCTTTTAAGGTCTAAATCTATATTCATGAGTATTATCTCGATCATATGACGATTTTTGAATTAAGTCATAAGCCTTTTGGATTAGGGTTTGAGCTTAATGTGTTTGGAGTGGTTCTTAATGAGTAAAGTTGGAAACTTTACCCTTCTAGTCGTATTCTCAGCCTAGTTCTAGAAGATAGAGCTTTGGTTTGAAGATTAGTGGCTTAATCCATTAAGTGGGCTGGCAGACTGATGAACTCAATGAGTTCATAAAGGAACTCGGCGAGTTGGTTTGGGATTGTCCCGATTCTGTTGAAAAAGGAGGAACTCGGCGAGTTAAGGGGAAACTCGAAGAGTTGATTCAAAATATCTCGATTATGTGATTCATGGAAACTCGGCGAGTTGAAGGATAACTCGGCGAGTTGAGTCAACTCGGAGTGTTGACTTTGACTTTTGACTTATGCTTTTGACCAAGTTTGTCCCAAGGGGTGTTTGTGGTAACCTGAATTGTATTCGAGGGAAATATGGGCTTAGGATAAGACCCATATGGGATCGGGACCAATTTGGAAAATTGGGTCATTAGGTGGGCTTTTATGGATCTTATAGTTTTAGGCCTTGTTGGTTTTAGGCTTGGGCCTTGGTTGTGAGTCTTCATGGGCTAACGGTAAAATGGTCATTTTACCCAATGTTTGGATTATGGATCACGGTTTGGATTTTAGTCGCTAATTGGATGTTGTTTGGGTATTGATAGTTTGAAGGTCGTCAGGTCAGCAACTAAGGTTTCGTGCAATGGGCTTCAACATTCGAGGTGAGTATCCTCACTATTCTATGGGTCGCAGGCACCAATGCCGGCCAATTTGGTTTGTGTATTGTAGGAAGACCAAGGGGTGACCCTTGGAAATCTGTATGCAAGACCAGAGTCTGAACTCTGACAGTTAATTGGTTAGTAATGGTAGAATAGTATGCTAGTTGTCTTTGTGATGCTTGCATGGATGACCAAGAGGTGGCTCCTGGTACTTGTCTGTAAGACCTAGGGTTGTGGCCCCCGTCTTAGCGAGGAAGACGACGAGGGGACTCGTGGCATAATGGCAAGACTATGTGCGGCACATAGCACTTTTATTGATTATGATATATATGAATGATATGTATGGCTCGCAGTTATGTATGGCATGTATGGATCGTTTGATATGTATGGTATGTGGTATTTGGGGAAATCACTAAGCTTTGTGCTTATGTTTTTTAGTTTTTGTTTAAGGTACTCCAGTTTTCAAATGAAAGAGCTCTGGACGATCGCAGTAGATACACCCTTGTTTTCCGCAATATGTGATCTTTGGCATTAGACTCTGATAATTGTTTTAATTGAAATGTTTCTTTTAATGTCTTAAACAAGATACAACCGTGCTTTGTTATAATAAAAATGAAAATTTTACCTTGTATTTTTGGGTCGTTACAAGTTGGTATCAGAGCCTTGGTTTGAGGGATTCGGGCATACTCTCAGTTGTGCCTGAACTCAAAATGAGGGTTTGGTGAAAATTTTTATAAATAATCATTTAATTAAATAGGAATTCCTAATCAAGAAAGGGGTGTGATGCGTGCAATCGACCGAGCTCAAGTAAGTGGTTCCCAAATTACCAATATATGTTTATTATGTGATATGATATGATTATGTGAATCGCATGCTAGATTAGGGCTAAGGATCTGCTCAGTATTATATGATAGGAGAGATGCCTTTTATGTGCCTGATTGTATGAGCTTTAGTAATGCATGCTAGTTTGTATATCTGATAAGTAGATATATTGGCTTGTTTTGAGTATGCTGGTTAGATTTTCCGTTTCCTGAATGCTGCTTGGTTTGTGCTTTGTGGGACTCTTAGTGAGGTGAGTTGACTGCTAAGTGGGTATGCTAAGTCATATGTGGCCTAGGCTGGATAATCTCAGAGTGATGGACTTGACCCTATTGCGCAACTCTTGTTTGAGTCCAAGCGTTATAGTGTTGAGTCTTTTACTCGAAGGATTATCTTATCTCTATTGTATGTGACTATATTCATGAGGAAGTCATTTGACATTGTTGGGAGTCCTTCAGCAGCTGAGGGCTAGGTGAGGTCGGGAACCTAGGAGAGCCTAGGATATGCTTCAGTGAGTTTAGTGGTGAAGTTTAGTGAGTTTTGGTGCTTTTGTTAAGAAAGTGACTTAGAGGATACGGGATGATCGCTGAGGAAAGTATGAATAAGTGTGGAAGGTAGTATTGGGCTCGTAATACTGAAAGCACATGATCCATACTCGAATTTAAGAAGCTTATGGGAGGTGGATTTTTGGCTATGTGTTGATCTTCATGTCATTTTTCAGTTTGGATATGAGCTCTCAGGGAGGTGGTTCAGGATCAGGTTCTGGTTCGGGTTCAGGTTCTGCCTCAAGCGCGGGTGCTGAGCCGATTAGTGAGCAGTTGCGGGAGTGCATTTCATCGGAGATTTTTTGCTGTGTTTAGGAGATATTGGATGAGCTCTTGGGAGCATTCCGTGCGGAGGTTATGGCCATCATTAGAGCTCGCACTCTGTCTTTCCGGGAGTTTCGTGCTTGTGGAGCTCCTGCATTCCATGGAGAGAGGGACCTCATTGTCAGTAGGAGGTGGTTAGCGGATATGGTTAACGCGTTCAGGATGAGTTTCTGCCCCGAGGAGGCGAAGATCGGATATGATTCCTTCCTCTTGAAGGATCGGGCACGTGATTGGTGGGAAGAGATTGGTAGTGAGTTGGGTGATGATGTGGTGGATGCTATGTCTTGGTATGATTTCTCGACCAGATTCCAAGCGGAGTTTGCTCTGGCGATTGAGGTACAACAGTTGGCGCGAGAGTTTCTGGATCTCCACCAGACTACTGAGACTGTGGCAGATATCACTGCCAAGTTCCGGGAGAGGGATTTATTGGTACCGCAGTATGAAGCAGATGAGGATATGAAGAAATTAATGTATCACGATATGCTGCGAGACGATATCAGGGAGTTCATGAGTATTTCGGTGTGCGAGACCCTGATTGATATGATTTCTAGAGCCCGAGCGCAAGAGATTGATTTGGAGCACATTGGTAAGAGGGGGTCAGATCAGGTGCAGACATTAGAAGGTCTTAGGAAGAGACCCAAGACTTCCGATCAGCATTTGAGAGGCCAAAAGGGCCGGAGTCAGTGTAGCACGTGCGGGAAACTCAACGATGGAGTTTGTCGTTCCAAGGGTTTGGGCTGCTACAAGTGGGGCAGGGTTGATCATGTCAGCAAGGATTGTCCTCAGGGGGAAAGACCGTTATGTTTTCACTCCGATCAGGTGGGCCACAAGAAGGCCGACTGTCCGATGTTGAGGGGAGGAGCAATGATCGTGCCTGCTCCGGCTACGTTGAGGATCACCGATGGATGAGAAGGTTGGGCGGGACCCCCACTGGAGAAGATTTGAGTTTTGTAGTATCAGTCAAGGGAGGTCAGGACTCCAGCAGCCAGTATTGCAGGTATGTATCATTTGCCTTCTTTCGGGTTATTTATATCAATATTTTATGGTTGTTGGAATCTTGCATCAGTTTGGGTAAGCATATATTCGGTTCTTTTCTTTGCTCATGTTTGGGTTATATCTGCAAATATTCTCATATGCCATTTGCATGTCGTGAATTATTGGTGGTTAGTGAAAGGTCGTTTCCCTTTTTGATGGTTTGTAGTGTTCAATGTCATCTTAGTTTATGGTCAAAATCGGTTCAGGGGCATTATATGAAAGGTCTGTGGTCTGGGTTCAGCGGGGTGGTTGTCCAGCATTGTCAGGGTTCGGTGATTTCAGCCATTGTGCTTGGGTTGGCTTTTGGAAGCACCAACGGAAGTGGTCTATTGCTGAGTTTTTGGTCTAAGCATCGGTTAGTTGGACTTCAAGATTTGAGTGTGGTATCCTTTCAAGGCATCGGGGGTTATCAGCTTCTCCAGGATTCAAAAAGTGTCCATCTGGTCTTTAGAGGTTGTGTGGTCTTTTGGGGTTTGGCTAGTGATGGAACACTAGCACGGGTAAGCGCAGGTTGTCAGCAGTATGATTATTAGAGGGTAAAAAGGATTAGGAATCCTTCAATTCTCATGTATTGTGAAGACTTAGTCGAATCTAAGTGGGGGAGAATCACGCAAGTATTCAGGATCGGAAGCCGGCATGGATCTAGGGTGACTTTTTCATTCCCCAGGGTGAAGGGTAGCCAAGTGGTTGTCCGGATTGAGGATTGCGTGAGTTGGAAGTTCGGCAAACTTTCCAACATTGGGTTCATGTTTTCTTGGTGTCAGCTAGCAGGCCTTGATAGGGGAGCCCAGGGTGGGGTTCCGGTCATGATTCGAGTTCGGTTTGGAAGTTGGTTATTTGTGTGCTTGAATCCGGGCTGCGTTCGGATTGTTAGATTAACAGTGAGGCTTTGGGCTACGGTTATTGACAGTGGGAGTATTGTAACACTGCGGGGTGGCCCGTAGAATTCACTAGTTAGTAGTTAGTAGAGGTGTTGTAAGACTATGGGGTGGCCCGTAGCATTCCCTAGTTTGTAAATAGTGTAGGTGTGTTGTAAAACTGCGGGATGGTCGTAGCATTCACTGGTCCTTATGCAGCGGTGAGGGCGTGGAAAATTGTGTTTTGCTCGCGATTTCTTCGGATGGTTTAGGCCAAGATGGGTCAGTTCGCCAGGCTGAGGGAGGGCCACAACATTTTTGGAATTAAGATTTGGTAGTGGGAGACCGGGTATGAGGAAGACTAAAGTTTGTCCTGTAGCGATCAGCTTAGCATCAGATTAGTGTCGAGAAGATTTGAGTAGTTATTGCCTGTAAGGCTTCCGGTCGGAATGTCGCGAGGGGCGACTGTATAGAAGTCTTTTGGCTCAGTAACCGGGCTGGAACCCGGTATTTCAGATGACTAGCTGACTGATTGAGACCAGGGAAATCTCAGTGGATTTTGGAAAGCAGCCAGAAGACAGCCTGCTGTTTTAGGCAGTTTCAGTGTTTTGGGCAGTTTCGGTGTTCCGGGCAGTTTCAGCGTTTTGGATGGTTTTTGTGTTTCGGGCAGTGTTAGTGATTTGGGTTTTCGTGTGTATGAGAATTATCTGGGTATTTGGATGATGATAAGTCACTCACATTGGGATTAAATAATCTCAGAGTAATTGATTTGACCCTGTTGCATAGCTCTCGTTTGAGTCTAACCGTTGCAGGAATGAAACTTCTACTCGAATGATTATCTGAGCCTCCTGTTGAGTATAAGTGCTATGTGACTGTATATCGTCAGTATTTTTTTTCCCTTTGGAGAATTTTGTTTGGTTTGAAACTCTATGGGGTTGGCTTGGTGGTGGTTCGGTGTGAGAGGTCTGACAGGGAGTCATACCATTGAGATTATAGGTTTTGGAATTCAGACGAGATAGGACTAGGCTTTATTCAAATATTCAGGATTCGTTCTTCACTGGGATTGAAGGATTATACTAATGATGGTTTTAGTAGATCGGGATAGGTCGTTGTATGATCAGGGTTGGAAGGGTTATGATTGGTTTGCTATTCGTTAAGAGAGGGCAAGGGTTGTTTCAGCACAGACGATCTATCGGGAAGTCATGTCATTTTAGATTTCGGGTCTCAGAAGGTTTGGGTATTATTTTTGGGATAAAAGTTTCGGCTTGGGGTTTCGGTTGCCTTGGATGGTTATTTTATGCGTAAATTTCCAATCATGATCATCAGGTTGATTGTTTTAATATGAGTGTTAATTAGGGATGCAAACAGATTGGGGTTCCCCAATACCCGTGGGGACCTGACCCGAAGGGATCGGGGATGGGGATTAGATATCTTACCTGAAGCGGGGACGGGTCGGGGATAGGCATAGTATTATCCGCCCCGTTTAAAACCCGATATATATATATATATATATATATATATATATATATATATATATATATATATATATATATATATATATATATATATATATATATATATATATATATATATATATATATATATATATATATATATATATATATATATATATATATATAGTTCCAATTCCCAGCGTTTAAACATGGTTCTAATTCCCAGCGTTTTCATCTCTTCGAGACTCGGGAGTCGTACTCGACTCTTCATTCTTCTCTCACGATTTAACGTTTCAGGTTCAAAGTTCAAGATTCAATTAATGTCTCTTCAGTCTTAAAGAATAAAGCTCTTCATTCCTCAATTGTCGATTTCTCCCTCACCCTAAACCCTAGATATTTACACAAACTTACTAGAAATCAAGATTCATGAATAAATTTTAACTCCTCGAGAACAGGTTGAAGTCTTCAATGGATGATCTTCCGTTTCCACCCCAAAATCCGAACCCCGTGTAAGTTTTGTATTTCATTGATTGTGTTGTACCTATACCTGTTCATCGTTTCTCTTACTATGTAACACCCGGTTCCTGATAAGCATTCTTAAATGAAGATTTATCATTTTAACAGAGTCGAGTAGGATCAGGCGTGGACGCGGGAGTTAAGTGACCAACTCGGCGAGTTGGTATACCGACTCGGTGAGTAGCAGCTGTCTGGATGAAACCCTAAATTTGAGGGTTTGCACCCTATTTAAACATCTCATCCCAGCCTCCATCGTCCTTATCACTCCCAGAAAGCTGTATATCGAAACCCTAGCTGTTTTTGTGTGTTCCAAGGCCATTTTGGTGCATTTGGTGGATTGTGAAGCTTGATATTTCGAGTTGAGGCTTGAAGATCCAGAGACTTTGGTCCATTTCCAGCTCAACCAAGGTAAAATGCCCCTGTCTTGATCTTCCATATGGTTATTCATCCTTAGGGCTTAGATTTGAGTGCATTTAGGGCTTTCCAAGCCATTTTCGGATTTGTGAAGTGTTTCATGGAGTTCTACTTTCAGATCTGAGTCATTGGAGGGGTCTCATGGCATAAAGGTGACAACTCTATGGCCATGAGAGCCCCATGCATCTTGTAGAACACCTTTTATGGCTTTTTGAGCCAAAGACCCCTTGCATGTGTACCAAGTTTGGAACTTTACGTATAAATGGACATTAGGGGGCCAGAGCTATGGTTTTGAGGTGTTAAGACCCATTTAAACCGACTGTATAGTAACAGTCATGGATGGGCTCGACGAGTCGCTCTTGGGACTCGGTGAGTTGTGGTGTATTGACCACCAAATCCTTTCTGTGGATGGACCAGTTGTTAGGGAGGAAGTCCCGTGAATGTTTAGACACGAAAAGGGACCTGGGAATCATGGGACTCGATGAGTGTATGAACAGACTCGGCGAGTCCAAGGCAATCTCCCAATCTTTGAAGATGGACTCGACAAGTTGTTCATACAACTCGGCGAGTCATAGACTGGACACATTTTTATGAGGGAGATGAACTCGATGAGTTCAAGGAGGAACTCGACGAGTCAGATGAAGATTGTCCCGATGGTTTGAATGAAGGAGAACCCGTCGAGTTCTTGCTAGACTCGACGAGTGAAGTCGGGGTTGGATCGGGTTAGTGGAGTATGGACTCGACGAGTTGGTAGACCAACTCGGCGATTCAGGTCAACTGGGTGTTGACTTTGACCAATGTTGACTTGCTTGGGTTAAGTATTGACCCTGGTTAGGGTTGTTTGTTCTGTTTGATGACTTGAGGGTTGTCGTGTAGGGATTGACGGGTCGAGGAGAGCCGACCTTCACACCGAGGACAGTTCAGACACTACACGACATCGAGGTGAGTTACCTTCCAGTAGAAGTGGGTCTACGGCACCAAGGCCGGCCCACTAGTAGTTGTTTAGCTGAGATGATTGTCTTTGTGATAATTGTCTGGTCTGCTATTGTTTGATATGCGAGTATGCTACTTTGCTTGATATGTGACTATGCTAGTTTGCTATGTTATGTGAGATAGTATCATTAGGAGGGGACTAGTCCCCGAATCGGTCGTTAGGACCAATGGGTAGGTCGGACACCCCAGATACGTCTGACAGCATGATTGAGATATGATATTATGTGTTAGTAGTAGGGGTGGAATATTCCCCGTGTTCGGTTGAAAGACCGGAGGGTAGGTCGGCACCCCAGAATAGCCCGACATGGGTAGGTCAGCACCCCAGAATGGCTCGACATGGGTAAGTTAGCACCCTAGAATGGCTCGACATGGGTAGGTCAGCACCCCATAATGGCTTGACATGGGTAGGTCAGCACCCCATAATGGCTTGACATGGGTAGGACGGGCGCCCCAGAATTGCCCGACAGTATATATGCTATGTGATTTTATGGTATGTGGTATGATGGGGGAACTCACTAAGCTTTGTGCTTACAGTTTTAGTTTTTGTTTCAGGTACCTCTTCGTCTAAGGGGAAGGAGTCGGCGGTGTAGCAGCGCATCACACACACACATGGTTTCCGCAAGGAGTTTTCTGGGAATGTACTCTGATTTATTTTACTTTGACAATATGATTTTTAGTCACATTGTTATATTTCTTTTTACAAATAACATGGCATGGGAAATGTTTTCGTAAACTATATTGTGCATTACTTAATTAATAATTAAAATTTTGGGCTTGAAATTTGGGATGTTACATACTGTAATCGATTTCTCAATCTAATATCATGTCTAGTTGTTAATAATCAATATCTCATCAGTAGTCATATAATGTACAACTCATCAATGCTATGTATTATGTATCCGATTTCTCATGAATGTCTGGCTTTAATCGATTTTTAATGTATTCTGATTGACATATGATTTATCATGTATGATTTTGTACAATTGTAATATGTATGATTTTGGTTGAAATCTGATTTCTAATGTATGATTTTTTTTCATGTATTTTAGTTGAGACTTGATTGTCTAGTGGAATTTCAGTTCTAAACTTGAATGGAATAACCAGAATCGATTAATTTTTGAAATTTTGTATAATCGCAATCATTAACATTTATGTAGTCGATAATCATCTTAATTTTTGGGGAATTGCTTTGAATGTATGTATAATCGTGTATCTCTTAATGGCTTAATTTCTAAAAGCATGTATAATCGATCACTATTTGAATTCTAAGGCCTGTGTAATCCATAATCGTAAAAAAATTGTAATTCTTTTTGAATGTTTGTATATTCTGGTATGCATGAATAAATTAATGTTGGTAACATGATTTATGGCTATTTGTTGTACAATAGAAAAAATTGTAATTCTTTTTAAATTCTTGTATAATTTAATGTATAAATGAATTTACGTCTTTGTAATTCTTATTATCTGTAATGTCTAATTTTAGTGACAATCAAGATCAACAACCCGCCCAATCAAACAGAAGATTGGCGTATGCAGTTTGGTGTCATTTTAAAAAGCAAAAGAGTGAGTTGATAAGGCCATATGCAACTATTGTAGGAAAAAAATTAAGTGGAAAAAACAAGAATGGAACAAGACACTTGTGTGATCATCATAAGCTTTGTGGATCAAAGTACTCTAGATTTTGATATGTATTTAGTTGAATTTATAATTGTTGTTTTACTTTAAAATCCTCTGTTGAATTCATAAGCAGAAGTGTGAATATTTTAACATTTTATTTTCCATTATTGTTGCTATGTTTGTTTATATTTTTTTAGATTTACAAAAAACAATTGAATTTATTGAAAAAACGGGTATCCATCTGGTTCCCCGTATCCGATGGATAATTTTTCACCCGAACTTGTCGGGGATTTAGCGGGTCGGAGGTGGGGATGGGTATGGATATTGGAGATCGGGTACTGGGACGGGGATTGTAGTCCCCGCCAATATCCGCCCCCGTTTGCATCCCTAGTGTTAATAAGGATCGATTTCGAGGACAAAATCTAATTTAAGTGGGGTAGAGTTGTAACATCCGGAATATAGAAGGTCAATATGGAAATAAAAACCTCACTTCTAAAGGCGAACTCATCGAGTTTGTGGGAGGAAACTCGACGTGTAGGAAGTATTGGTCACGCGTGTTTTTGAAGACCAACTTGACGAGCCAGGGAGGATCAACTCGAAGAAGTTGGACGGGGTTTGGGAAACCCTAATTTCGGGGTTTTGCACCCTATTTAAACAACTTAAACCCCATTTATTGGCCTCATTTCCATCCACCATTTTCCTAAACCTTGACCTCGAAACCCTAAGGCATTTTTGAGTGTTGTCAGCCATTTTGAGTGCTTTGGTGGTGTGCTTAAAGCCATTGGAAGGAAGGGAAGCTTGGTGAGAGTTGGTGATACAAGAAGGAGCTGCTAGATCTCGAATCTTTGCTTCATTCTCGACATCTTTCTTGTAAAAAGTCTCAACCTTGCTTTGTGGTTGCTTAGATCTTTATCTTAGTGTTCTTTGCTTGTTTTTGTCCAAATGAAGTGGTCATTGGGAGTTGGACGTCCCATATTGAAAACCCTTTCAAATATAGGGTCTTAAGGACCTTTCATGGCATAAAGGTGCCAACTTTATGGCCCTAAGAGCTCCATGCTCCTTCTAAGCCCTTGTTTTGGCCTATTAAGCTTCAAATGGCCTTGCATGGGAGTAAAGTTGAAGACTTTGCGTGACCTTTTAGCTTTTAAGGTCCAAATCTATGTTCATGAGCATTATCTCGATGATATGATGCTTTTTTATTAAGTCATAAGCCTTTTTGGATTAGGGTTTGAGCTTAATGCCTTTGGGGTGGTTCTTAATAAGTAAACTTGGAAACTTTACCCTTCTAGTGGTATTTTCAGCCTAGTTTTGGAAGATAGAGCTTTGGTTTGAAGATTAGTGGCTTAATGCATTAAGTGGGCTGGCAGACTGATAACCTCGACGCGTTCATAAGGGAACTCGGCGAGTTGGTTTGGGATTGTCCTGATTCTATTGAAAAAAGAGGAACTCGACGAGTTGATTCAAAATATCGCGATTCTCTGATTCATGGAAACTCGGCTAGTTGAAGGATAACTCGACGAGTTGAGTCAACTTGGAGCGTTGACTTTTACTTTTGACTTATGCTTTTGACCAATTTTGTCCCAATGGGTGTTTGTGGTAACCTGAATTATATTTGAGGCAAATATGGGCTTAGAATAAGACCCATATGGGATCGGGACCAATTTCGAAAATTGGGTCATTAGTGGGCTTTTATGGATCTTATAGTTTTAGGCCTTGTTGGTTTTGGGCTTGGGCCTTGGTTGTGAGTCTTGATGGGCCAGGGGTAAAATGGTTATTTTACCCAATGTTTGAATTATGGATCATGGTTTGGATTTCAGTCGTTAATTTGATGTTGTTTGGGTATTGATAGTTTGAAAGTCGTCAGGTCAGTAGGTAAAGTTTCGTGCAGTGGGCTTCAGCATTCGAGGCGAGTCTCCTCATTATTCTATGGGTCGAAGGAACCAATGTCGGCCCATTTGGTTTGTGTATTGTAGGAATACCAAGGGGTGGCCCTTGGCAATCTGTATGCAAGACCAGAGTCTGAACTCTGGTGGTTAATTGGTTTGTAATGGTAGAATAGTATGCTAATTGTATTTGTGATTTTTGGATGGAAGACCAGGAGGTGGCTCCTGGAATTTTTCTGTAAGACCTAGGGTTGTGGCCCCCGTCTTGGCGAGGAAGACCACAAGGCGGCTCGTGGCATAATGGCAACACTATGTGCGGCGCATAACACTTTTATTAATTATGATATATATGAATGATATGTATGGCTCGCAGTTATGTATGGCATGTATGGATCGTTTGATATGTATGGTATGTGGTATTTGGGGAACTCACTAACCTTTGTGCTTACGATTTTCAGTTTTTGTTTCAGGTACTCTGGTTTTCAAATTAGGGATGAGATTTAGAACCGGAACCGGAATCAGACCGAAACCGGAACCGTTAGAACCGGAATATATAGAACTGGTTCCGGTTCTAGGTTTAAAAATTGGCTTTATCCGGGTTCCGGGAATCCGGGTTTGGGTCCATCGGGTCCGGGTAAACGGGGTCTAAAAACCGGAACCGGTATTAGGAACCAGAACCACTTTTTGGGCCGAACTGGTTTTTGTGAAACGTTTAAAAGATGCATATCTCATTCTTTTCAACTCCGATTGACATACGGTTTTTTCCAACATGTATATTAGAGTTTGTACATGATTTTAGACTATAAATTTTCCATTTTTACTTTTATATTTACTGACTTACTGTCGCCCAAAGTCGAGATATCAAAGCTGCAAGTTTTTAGTTTTTCAGTTTTTTTGTATTCTGTGAAAGTTTTAAAACATGCATATCTAATTCGTTTGAAGTCGGATTGACATGTGGTTTTTTCCAACTTGTAGTTTAAAGTTTGTACATGGGTTTAGACTATAATTTTGTCATTTTTGGTTTAATATTCAATGATTTACAGTCCCCCGAAGTCGGGATATCAAAACTGAAAATTTTCAAGTTTTCAGCTATTTGTTTTTGTACTTTGTATTCTGTGAAAATGTTAACACACACATATCTCATTCGTTTATAGTCAGATTGACATGCGGTTTTTTAAGAGTGTAGCTTAGAGTTTGTACATGATTTTAGACTATAATTTTGTTAATTTTGGTTTCATATTCAATGAGTTACAGTCCCCCAAAATCGGGATATCAATATGAAAATTTTCAAAGTTCAATCCACTAAGTAGTAAGTAATTGCCAAAAAATTCCAGTTTTTCTGGGTTTTCCGGTTCTAAACCCACTTTATCCAGTTCCAACCTACCCACTTTGATATTTCCGGGTTTTCTGGTTCTAGACCCACTTTACCAGGTACCGTACCTGGAACCGAACCGGAACCGGTTCCTATATACTGGTCCGGTTTCCGGTTCTACAAAATCCCGTTAACCGGTTCCTGGTTTTCCGGGTCCGGCTCCATCCGGTCCGGGCTTGGACCCACTTTCATCCCTATTTCAAATGAAAGAGCTCGGGACAATCGCAGTACACCCGTGTTTTCCGCAATATGTGATCTTTGGGATTAGACTCTGATAATTTTAATAATTGAAATGTTTCTTTTAATGTCTTAAACAAGATACAATCGTGCTTTGGTATAATAAAAATGAAGTTTTTACCTTGTATTTTTGGGTCGTTATACATTCCAACCGAGATGTTGCGGGCTGTTATGCATGCTTGTATGTTTACCCAGTTGTTTATTGTTTCAGGTATCAACGGTGGCTGTGGGAAGGCGAAGGCGGGACTGTACACACTCATCAACAATATTGAGGATTTCGCGTTCATTATAATACTCTGATTTTTAATAATTGTAATTGGGAACATATGGTTTTCTTAAAATGATTTTATAATTGGGAAGTTTTACTTTAAATAAAATGAAAAAATTTTGGTCGTGAAAATGGGACGTTACAAGTTGGTATCAGAGCCCTAGTTTGAGCAAATTGGAGGAACACTTGTGTGAATCCAGTCTGAAACTAAGATTTGAGAATTTTCACAAAACGTTTTGAAAAAGAGTTTATAACAAAAAGGGAACGTGGACTCGTGGACCTTGACTTAACTTTGGTTTTATAGGAAGTTGTGGTGTGTACAGTCCGCCAGATCCCGAATAGGAGAGTGGTTCCCAAAATACCCATACTTGTTATATGTACTGGGTTTTGATGTTGCTGATATGTGAACTATTAGGAAAGCATGCTAATGGGTAAGCTAAGGTTCTTTTAGGAACATTTGGATAGAAATATCTGATTTTTGTATTGCCTTGTGATATAGGGAGTTGCTTACCTAACATATATTACCTGATTTGTGATTGTTGGATGTATGTTGATTAGTTGTATATGGCTGTGATTGAATAACCTTAGAATGATCGACTTAGCCTTACTTCATGTTCCTTGTTTGGTTGTGGGCTTAGGGCAGAGTTGATTATTCGACAGTCTATCTGATCTCGTATTGTGTACAGCAAGAATGCACAAATGCAACCGGTGGTGCAGGAGCGAGGATAATCCTTGGAAGAGTACCTAGGAAGTTAGTTGTAGCTCGTAGGAGAAGTGGATTTTAGCACACCTTGGAGTAGTCTAGTGTAGTGACTTAGGACCTTGGGATGAATTCTTAATCGACTACGGATAGGTGTGGAAGGTAGTATGGGCTTTTACTACTGAAAGCATAGGATCCGTATGAGATTCAAGAGGAACCTCGAGGTTACTAAGGAACTAATAGGAGCGTGGTCTGGTGCGTTGAGCACTATGTTTTGATGTCTGATATTTCCTTGTTATATTCTCAGTATGGCGGCTTTTAGAGGTTCAGGATCTGGTGTTGTGGCACTAGGAGAGTGGGTCTTAGTGAGGAGGAGATCTACAGGATCATTGCTACCGAGGTGGTAGAGACGATCTAGGAGGCGATTACAGAGCTGTTTGGGTCGATCAAGACCACGTTTATCAAGGAGTTTAGCCGGAGATATACCATCGTTTTGCAGGTAGCTATTGCCGCAACCACAACAGCCGTCACCATTGCAGGATCTCAGGGAAGTGGGGAAATGCAGTACCAAGAATTCAGTTACATGAAGCCTCCAGAGTTTAGAGGTGAAAAGGACCTGATCATCGCTTTGAGATGGATTTCTAACGTGGAGGGTTGTTTAATCACGTGTTCATGTACCGATTTGCGCTGAATCTTCTTCGCTAGGGTGCGAAGGATTGGTGGGAGTTTGTGGCCAAGGGCTTTTCGCAGGCTGATTGAGCCACCGTGACTTAGGAGCAGTTTTTGGATATGTTCCGAGCGGACTATATTCCTCTTGTGGAGCGGGAGCGATTGGCTCAGGAGTATCGGGATCTGAGACAGACGACCGAGTCGGTGACGGAGATCACCAAGATGTTCATTGAGAGGTATTTGTTCTTTCCTGAGCTCGCTGCTTCGGATCAGGCTCAGATGACTCGGTATTTAAGCATGCTCAAGACATATATTCAGCAGTTTGTGTTTCTCCTGTGATACAATACCCTCGTTGAACTTCAACATGTCGCGAGGAGCCGAGAGATTGAGATAGAGACCCAATCGAGGGAGCACCGTCAGGCTTCGGTCCAATCCCATCTTGTATAGAAATGGTTCGGGTCCACCGGCCGGAGTACAGGAGCTGTTGAGGGGAGGTGCATATATTTTGTATGTCACAGGTGTGGCAAGGAGGGTGGTTTTGGTAGAGATTGTAGACGGAGTGCACGAGTTTGTCTCCATTACGGCCAAAAAGGCCACATCAGAGCACGTTGTCCTTTTCTCATTTTCCGTGAGGTGTTGGATCCTACACCCTTGGCTTGGCAGTTACCCGACGATCGTCATGGGACGACTGGAGTCCCGAGGACCGAGAGTTGAGTTGACAGATCTTTTATTCAGCAATTATGGTGGTATTCGTATTAATTTTTAATTTATGTTTGTGTTTCAAAGTTCATTTGTAATCTTGGATGATCGGTTAAATGGAATTATCTTATCTAGATTTGTTTAAATTGATTTCTTTTTATGAATGGATTAATCATATTTTTCCTCAGATTGTATGCACATTGAAATTTATGAATGTTGTATGGGTTTAAATTCTCCTGTGTATGTGGATATGAGTAGATGGGATCAAGTGGTAGAGTTCAAGTTAGTCTAGGTATTGAAGGATTGTGAAGTTGTCAGACTCTAGAATACCTCAAGTGGGGGAGAGTGGAACCTCACAGCAGAAATACCTTGTGCCAAGGTTCGGTTAGCAATTGAATTTCTCCAAGTTCAAGACTTCTGTGCAACTGCTGAATATCCATTTTCATGTCAAAATCATCGTCAGTTGTTCGATTTCCCTTCAAGTCATATTAGTTTTAGTTGTGGAATCATATGTAGGGCATTCTTGTACTTTAGAATCTAGGGTGTTACGAGCCCAGTTTGAGGGACGTGATGAGGGCTTCCTTGTTTGTTCTTGTTTGATTGAGGCTTGGAGGTCTGAGTCACGGCCCGAACACTTGGTAGGATCAGTTAAGTCTTGTTGAGACGAGTGTTTTTGTTGGTTAGTAGATCGGGGGTAGGCCCGAGTTCCATTGTCGGTGAGTCGATCAAGAGTAAGCATGAGCATTGTTAGTAGATAGATAAGCAGGGTTGTCGGAGTCAAGCAGGAGCGTGGCCTAGTTTGTTATGTGACAAGTTGGTTCTCGTTGCGATGATGCACTTATATGTGGGATTTACATGATGGTGTTTTGGCCGAGTAAGTTTAGAGTCAATCAAATTTGCAGGTTTTTGGATAGTTTGGTTGATGTGGTGGGTTACATCATGAAGTGAAGCGAGATCTGATTTCGAGGACGAAATTTAATTTAAGTAGAGGAGAATTGTAACATCCTGTTTCCCGTCATTTCTTACTTCAGGGTCGTGGGATGGAATTCGATTGTGTAAACACTTTGGGCCTTAAGGAGGTAATGTTTAGACCTTTTGGAAGGAGGCAATTATGGTTATGAGATCTAAATCTTTGAATTGTGTTTTGGCTTAAAGGTAGAACGGGAAAATTCACAGGTCGGGTTCTTGCTTAAAATATGAATTTTTGTATGAGAATTTGTTAGTCCAAGATATTTAGGTAATATTGTGAGGCTCTTCAATACCTTTCTGTGGATATAAAGATCGTCGAAATCGGATTTAGAACGAAGAAGTTATGATCGTTCGAAGTTGTAGGGTTTTGGGCTTAGTCTAGAACGTTGGGCGTACACGATCAGAACCCAAACCCTATTTTTGTGGTTTTAACCCTATTTAAGCTCCTTAACTTCCCCAAACCCATTCCATTCTCATCTTCTACTTCTCCAACACCCTCCCTTGAAACCCTAACCCTAGTTTGAGCCTTGTGAACAAAAGAAGGTGTTCTTTAGTGCTTTGGAGTGTGATTGGTGCACATTGGAGAAGAAGGAACTCGTTGAAGAAGCGTTGGTTTCATTGAAGCTTGTAGATCCAGACCTTGTTCATCTTGATATTTCTTCTGGAGGTATAAAGTTTGAATCTTGATGATGAAATTGTTTGATCTAGCTATTTTTTAGTGTTATGAGCTTTTGGTCACTCTAAGTGCATAGAGTTTAGATCTTGAAAGTTGGTGACCTTGTTATGGATACAGTTGGAAACTTTATCCATCTAAACGTCATATTGATTCAGATTTGAAGGTTGGAGACTTGGACTTAATGGATTAAGTTGAAAAGGATGCACTTTTGGTCCCTTTGAGACTTAAAGACTAGATCTTGTTTGTTGGGGCCATTCTAATGGATAAAGTTGGAAACTTTATCCTTTATGAAGCTATTAGGAACCATAAAACTATGATCTTGGTCCTTCAATCCCTTCCATGCAAGAGTTGTAATGTCTTAATGGATTAATAAGTTAGGGTTTTGGCTTTTGGACCTTTTCAAGCCATGGAAAGTCATAAAGGTGGAAACTTTATGACTTAAGTCGGTGTTTTAAGTCTAGATCTAAGCTCTAGACAAAAAGTCTTAAGTGATAAGTACTTAATGGATAAATAAGAGTAGGTCGTGAACGTTGGGCGTACGAGGAATACGATGGGCGTACGCAGCTGCCATGGACTTTAACTTTGTTGAATTTCGTTGACCGTTGACCTTTTACCAAGTTTGATTCTTGGTCAAACATGAGCGTTTTGGACTGTTAATTAAGGTTTTACTTGGTTTTGGTGATTAGCGGATTCGCGGGAGCATGCATCGCAGAAAGGGAAACGTGTCTCAGTTTTTCGGGTTCTTCATTTAAGGTGAGTTTCACCTTATTGTACCGTTGGTGGAAGGCACCAATGTCGGCCCACTAGTTTTGGTTATCTTTAGTAGAGGGATGCCATAGGGACTGTATATAGTAATGTGGGATAGACCGAGGACTCTTGATCTAGGCTTTCTTTCATGTTCCTTGTTTGGTTGTGGCTCTAGAGTAGGATCACGTGTCCGAGTGTCTATCTCACCTCTGAATATATACGGTTATGCATTCCTTGGATTGTTGGTATTTAGTATGTTGCTATGTTGTAATGATTTGTTAGATCTATATCCTGGTATACAGGATGTTGCTATGATGTAGTGATTTGTTAGATTGTATCTTTGTATATAGGATGTTGTTATATTGTAGTGATTTGTTAGATCTGTATTCTGGTATGTAGGATGTTGTTATGTGGTAGTGATCTATAGATCTGTATGTCTCCCTGTACTTGTTGGTTATCATCTAGTGGAGTTCCCTAGGGATTGTATGTGGTCATGTAGGATTGCCTCAGAACTCTTGATCTGGGATTTCTTGCATGTTCCTTGTTTGGTTGTGGATCTAGAGTAGGATCATCTATTTGGGTAGCTATCTCACCTCTGGTTACTTATGGTTACGCATTTCATGGAGGATAGCTGGTAGTGGGACAATGTTCGGTCTGAGGACTAGTAGGTGGTAGTGAGTTGTATGATTGATGTTTCCCTGTATTATGTGCCTACTTGATCCTGATTGTTTATATATCGACGTATAGTAGTAGTGGGTTGAGGAGGTTCAGTTTTGTGTTATAGGCCAAGATACCCGGTGTGGGCCGGCTGTAAGCTGTAGGCATAGAGGCTCGGGAAGAGCAGTTAGGTTGAGGCGATAGGCCAACAAACCCTGTGTATCCCAGCCCGATGGCTGATTGGACTCGTTGCTTGTTGGCATTCTAGTCCAACGATTGATTGGGCCTGGAAATTCTAACCGGGAGGTTGTGGGTCGTTATGCGTGTTTGTATGTTTATCGTATGGGGAATTTTGGGGAAAACTCACTAAGCTTTATGCTTACCCTATTGTTTATTATTTTAGGTATCATCGGTGGCTATATGAAGGCAAAGACGAGATTACACACACTTACCAACAACATTGAGGATTTCATGTTCATTATAATACTCTGATTTTTAATAATTGTAACTGTGAACAAATGGTTTTCTTAAAATAGTTTTATAATTGGAAGTTTTACTTTAAATAAAATGAAAAAAAATTGTCGTGAAAATTGGTCGTTACAGATAAATTACTAAAATGGCTTTATAATATGTAGTCTGCAACACCTAAGAGTAATAAGAATTCTAATTGAGGATTTATATTATAATTATTATCTATTTTATCTTAAATGTCTAACCCGAAGTTGCGGGCATTACACATTACTTTTAAGACGCGCACTTTTGTGTATCATAAGTCACTGTGTGTCATGGTTTGCGTGTCATTAAAAAGCCTATATTCTCGTTGTATATATCTATGGCAACAAAATTTGTCATCGTTCTAGGTCTTGTCGCTATAGCCCTTGATTCTTGTAGTAGGCCAATTAAGTTTCTTACTCGGAACATCATCATACATGTGTCATTGTGTGGAAATGGTTTCATAACATGTAAAGTTGAATCCATACATATCTTGGTTCCGTAATCTAAATGGTTCTTAATTAATGTTGGTTTGTTTTTTCGAGGAGATGCAAATGGAAAAAGGCAGGAAACAAAAAGTTGTCATGGTTCCAATAAGTATCCACAATTATTTGATACATTTTTCTTTAACACGCCAAACAATAAACTCATATATTCATGATTCTGGTGATCTAAGGTTTACCAATTTGCACAAAACATGGTTGTTCATGAAAGTGCTTATTCTTCATGAAGAGAATATATATATATATATATATATATATATATATATATATATATATATATATATATATATATATGTGTGTGTGTGTGTGTGTGTGTGTGATATTTCACTCTACATGTCCTTGGGTAAATGATCTGATTTCTTGAAGTAAATGGTTAAGCCTTTGTTGATATCATTTTCTACAATTCATGTCATTAACGAGATGCCGGCCTAGGAAGACCTCTGAATCAAGAATTTCATCTTTTCATCAACTTTGATAAAAATATAATTGTTAGGGTCGTGGTGACGTGATTTATAAGTAATTTATGGTAGCAAAAAATACATGACGCATGCCACTGGTGCATGATTCTCCAAAAAGAAAAAGATATTAACAATAGAATTTCAACATTCCTTCCATAGAATTCGAAAGCGAGCAAGATAAATATGCAAGCTCTGGCATTTCCATTTTCTAACTTTAGTCCTGCTCGTTTAAACTAGAAATTAAGAACGAAAAAACTCATTGAAAGTCATCAATATAACGACATGCTTCTAGATTCCACGGATTTGTGCTCAATTAAATTTGTTAAAACTATTATCATATAAGACAATTTCAAGCGAAACATTTGCGGTGCTTAAAATGAAAATGGGACTAATGCATTGAAATTAACACATACATGAAAGATCCCAAATTCCTAAGCATTTGCAGACTTCTATGACCAAGTCAGATTCATTTGCTAGTTATTATGGGGGCAGTATTTTCTTGTGAATCTCTTCTGCATATATAATATCGTTAACAAGTATTAAGATTCAACTTACTTTTTGTTGGTTAGTCTTATGAAAAGCCATCTTCTATAATTAAAAAATTGTTCATTATGCTTTTAGGAAGAATCATGCACATATTCGTATTCCCTAAAACTAGAAATCTATGTTAGTCGATTAAAACAAAGCCAACCTTTCAGCAAATAGTCAAACCAAAAACAATATAAACTAGACCATAACTTATGGTTATAACAGATACGAAAATTGATTATAAACTTTATGCTACTAAATGTCCTCTAAAAGGTAGACTCAAACATCAAATGTTAAACAAAGGGTAACGTCTTCTATACATACCGAGCTACAAAGGCCAAGGCAAAGAAATAACAAAACAAGCTCTTAAAATCATTTAGACAATTATATCACGTGAAAAAGGAAAAAAAATTGTCATTTGTCATAAAATCAAAAGGCCAATGAAATCGACATAAAACCAAACATTGTTACCTATATTGCATGTTCTAATCACAAGCAAAGGCCAAAGAAAGCATTTGGGAACTTGCATGCTGACTTCGAGCACTATAAGCAATACGAAAATAGGTTCATAGATCAGATGTTGAATCCTACATTCATTTCATGAGTTGGTAAAACCAAGAAATTCCGTAAAAATAGGAAAAGAGCATAACAATAGGAATTCTTAGATAAATACGAAGAATCACATGTGGCCAAAAACAATAACTTATTTCTTCAAAGACATGGTTATGACTACCTAAGTTGATAATAAAACTTTATGCTTGAAAAGATTCTATAAAAGGAATGTAAATTCAAACAACAATTGTTAAAGAAAGATCCATGTCTTCTAGTAACCTACCAAAGCCAAGGCAAAGAAAAAACAAAACAAGATACTCACAGTTTCTGAGAATCCCAGGGACATTTGAATATATCATGGAATTCCTTTTTGTGAGATCTTGGTTTCCATGAAGCATCTTGCCCAAATCGTCCTAGAACTACAAAAAATAACTTTTTGGTATCCTTTCTTCCTAGAAACTCCTACCAAATGCACCCCTTAATCAGATCCTGCTACTATATAAACCTTGATAGAATATTAATACAATAACACATAACACCATCGCCACACCTCCCACATAAACAAATTAAAACATAATTTCATTGTAGTATTTTCAGGCACTAACAAACAGGAATGGACACTGGTGCAGCTGCGATGATGCTTCACTGTGTTTTTGAAGGGAGCCTTTCAATGTCGGAAATTGACAAAGAGCGAAGACCATACCATAAAAACTGCAGCTGTGCATTGCATAGATCGAAAGATGAAATCCCGACAGCTTGTTTCCATCGACAGAGAATATCATACGGAAAGAAAAAATCATGGAACATTAATTGTTCGTTGTCCAAAACTGCTACCATAAACCCCATTCAGTCTTCCAGTGCAAGTGATAAACCTTCATAAAATATGGTTTCCTCTGCAGGTGGAAGACTTAGCCTTCCCTTTCTTCCCAAACTCATCATTGCAACTAGCACAAAGAACTTGATGTGCACATGACAATTCACAAGAAAACCAGAGAAATTTCATCTTTTGAACAATGACAAGAAACAAGGGAAACTTCATCTGTCGAACAGAGTTTGCTCTCAAATCAATCATGTCTTCTTCTTTTTTATCAAAATCATCCGGTTCATGAAGCCTCTCCCAGTAGTATCATCTTGAAAAATTCCCGAGAAGAATCTTCTGTGCTGACCGGTTGGTTTAACTATTAAGTGTTGATCTGGGTCAATTTTATGCGTGAGGGATCTTGTTTCAAACGATTCATGCCCACGAACTGATTTATGGGATCATGCCACAGTCTCACATCATCAACCGATCGATTGTTGGTCCTATACAACAAATCGTCAATCCTTTAATGTGCACACCAGCTGGTTGATGAAATTCGTGCACAAGATGTTTTTTGGGAGAACAACCATTCTCTCTATACTCTGTGTCTGATCTGGAGATTTAATGAAGTGCGAGAGGAAAGGTTTAGTAAAAAAAAAAAAAAAAAAAACTCCTAGTTGGGACCTGGAGTTATAAAGAAGAATGGGAAATGGCCAACTGTAGAAAAGCATGTTAAAAAATGGGTATGCTTTCTACCCATGAAAGAATGGATGATCAAGATATGTCAATTTTCATTTTTTGCCTTTTATTAAAAAAAATACATAAGTACTAATCTTAAAATGTCACTGTTTTGTGAAAAGAATTATAATCACTGTCGTGTTCTTATAAAAACTACATGCTCCAAATGCATTTGATCTAATACATACTAATAGTTAATTTTACTATAGAATTTAATTTCATCTAATTCTAATATCCTACTAGAAACCTGCCCCCACATTTTCGACAGCCAAAGTCATTGGTAATTGATTTTACATAAGGAATGACAACTGACCAAAATTTGTAAACTTATGGGTAAATTTTTCCGACGGATCTAACCAAATGTATTGACAGAAAACATGTCAATAATTACTACCCACTTTGTAGCACATGCACTTAGTTAAACTAACTAGTCATCTAAACATAACTCAATGCAATTAACTACTTGAATGATGCAAGCAAACACACAAATAAAAACTGCTGTCAAAAACGATTGTTTGGTAAAAGATTTCCACCAAATAACGAAAATAATCATATAAAACCCACTAGTTTTTTTTTATCCCTGGTTGGCCAGGGATTGTTATATAGAAGACTCAAAAAACACATTCCTTCAAGGAGTCTTGGCGTTTTTCAGTCTTCATTGTATCATTTTGTGTGGAAATACTAATACTATGTACAATATTGATGGAGAACATAAGAATGTACAAAAATAGTAATATCAGGTTTGACAAGATTTACATTCCAAAAACTAGATAAATGTGATTTAAAGTCGAGATATGATCATATCCAAAATCAAATGATCAGGAACTTAGGGAACTCAAGCAATGCAATCAACTATTGGCATTTGTGTTATACACTAGAAATCAGGTTGATAGATCAAAAGTCGAAGCTTATGTTGATTTCAAGACCTGATAGAAACAAAACAAAAAATCAAGATGAAAATAGGAAAACATATAAACAATAGGAAGTCTTGGACAATAGCAACAATAGAACAAAGAATCATATATAAATAAAAAGTTTTTTCAAAACATAACTTTCATTTTCCAAAGGATAAAACAAAGAATCACACATAAAAAAAAATAGTTCAGTTGAATATAACTTTAATTCCAAAGGCAAGGTTTGCATGTGTTAACTATATAAGTTATGCTAGTAAAGATTCTATAAAAGTCAATTTAACTCAAACACCAAACGTTTAAGGTATCATGTCTTCTAGTGAGCTACCAAAGCAAAGCCAAGGAAAAAACAAAACAAGATGCTCACTTTTTTCGAGAATCCAAAGGACCACAGGTAATAGCACAAAATTCCTTCAAACAATTCGTTATTGAGTGTAGGGATCTTTGTTGAGATGAAGCATCCAGAGAAAATGTCCCTTGAATTCTTCAACATAATTTTTAAGGTATCATTGAATAACTCCTAACAAATCCACCGGTAAGCATTGGCGGGGCCAAAGTCAAAGTAAATGGGTATATCGAGAAAACAAATCGTGTAATATACAATAAGAAATAAAATAAAAACTGCAATTTCATTACATATAAAGTTCAACTTCTATAACAAAGTTATGTTTTAAAATTCACCTCTCCGCTCTTTCATTTTACGAAAGTGGGTAATTATATTTTCAGTTTTAACATTCTCTAGTGCTTCCTTTTCTACACTACAAATCAAAGCACCATTCATAAAATCGTCACCTATTCTATTACGCAAATTGGTCTTCAAGAACTTCATTGCAAAAAAACATCATTCAACGGTTGCGGGTGACACCCGCCTGGTTACCTGTCCTTATGAAGGAATGTGCGCTTCAAAGGAACTACTAAAAGAAGGAGTGAAAGCATCAGAGAGTGCTACCTACGAGTGAGTCACCCGTCCATGTACAATGCTTAAGGCGATAGTTAGGTCATACTGATCCTGTCCTTTCAATAATTGTTAAGACGCACACAAGTGCTACTTTTTATAACTTAGCCAGACAGGGAGTTACCTTATTTTCGTAAGCTCCTCTCTGGGATTGTAGTTCAATCGGTCAGAGCACCGCCCTGTCAAGGCAGGATGAGTATGTCCTGGATTACCGGATTCATCCGGGATTGGAACGACCTATGTTGTAACGGTTGTGACGGGAAAAACCAAAGTTAGTTTTAATAATCTATAAACCAAAGGAAAAGAGAGTGCTTCCCAGTTTCCACCAACAAACGAGAGAGGTCTGTAATTCCCTTCAAGTTAAAAATCTCTCATCTTGGAGCAAAGAGTGATAATAGATATCAAGTTACCCATTAAGTTGCACCCTCTCTGAATCGTCAAAATTGTTTTTGTATATCTCACTTAACTTTAACAACTTTGCTTTATCAAAACTAGAAAACGAGTCACGAGGATTCAAAGTCGCCATGTTATCCATTAACTCCATGCCAACTTTGCTAAATCTATCCCCAAATTCTTGAATTTGCATATCCAAAACCGTGTTAAAATCACAACTTCAAAATGGTGTTGATTAGTCTTATTGTGTCACACCCCCAAACCGAGATGGCGGAAACATTCGGGGGCGTAAGACTTCATGTACAGTATCATAACAATGCATAATAGTAAAACAAGCAACAACATCCATTGCATTAATAGAATAGTTAATACATGTGTGTTCTGAGTATAGTTGTATGACACCAAAAAGGTATATATATCAAAATAAAAGACGAGTCTTAAACATGCTCCGTCTTCTCAAAACCTGGACCAGTGTACCTGTCTATTGGTTTCCTGAGAATACAAGTTATTTTGAAATAGAGTATCAACATTTAAGTTGGTGAGTTCATAAGTATTTAATGTCAAATGATTGTGTTTGTTTAGTAAAAAGTTTGTGTACTTCCCAGAAAATCCTATATTTTCTTCTAAAAATGAAATGTAGTCTTCTACCCAAGACCCGACTGTTTAGTATGATTGTTCTTTTATAAAAAGTATAAAGTGCAAGTTTTCCATATTTGTAAGACCATCTTTACTAGAAAAATCGTACGCATTTCTTATATGAGTATATCATTGTATGAATGTAATGGAAAAATGAAGGTTTATAGAAGTATTTTGTAAAATAACCTACTGATGCATTAACTACCTTATAATCAAATTGGTTAATTTAGGATAAATGTGATTAGGTTATAACTATGCTTGATTGACTAGTATAAAACACGACGTTCTTCAGGCGTCGAAAATGGTATGACATTTGTCACCCGTAGACCTGCAGGCCCCACTGTAGCTAGCAGCAAGGTATGGGATGGTCAATTTCGTATAGATCTATACACAAACTCACGCTCTACCTCCCGGAGACTCTGGTTACAAAACGTGACACAACAAGAATCTTGTTATGCCAAGAAATAGTATCTCACATTTTAGTTATCTTGTTCTTGTTATAGAAAGTAATTTCCTTTTTGTTCTCGTAAATGAATAGTAATAGAATGAATGTACCGACTCATGTATTGCTCCTCTATTCTAGATTTAGTATGTGCTGACTCATGTGTTGATCCTCTAAACTATACCTATTATAGTTTACTAGTATATTTGTTTGAACTGCAATGATTTGTGGAAAAGACTCAATTGTTCAACATAAGCAACTGAGTTAAGTATGTTCCTTAAAATGGGGTTTAATATACATGTATGTATTTAATAAGTATAACTATGATTTAGCCGACAGTCAGACTACTGATCCTACCCTAAGCCCACAACCAAACAAGGAACACAAGTCAAGGTATTTAGCAATAGTCCTAAGTCCGTTAAAGCATATTTATATGTAAATATATAAATGAATACGGTTATGATAATAAAAGCAATCTAAGATAGTTTAAAAGAGTTTTTGAAATGATTTAAACAACAGTTATAAGTATAACAAATCCTTTTGTTTGACGTTTTCACATGTAATTGGTTAACACAATTATATTGTGTTCTACTTGTATTCTCCCCATAAAAGCATTTAAAAGAATTTAAAACAATAATGTGTAGGGGTATGAACTCACCTGAAGTGAGTGATTCGTTTGGATGTTCGATTTAAGAAGATAAATTTCACGGGTGAAGTCCCGAAGCACAAACGAGTGCTATTAGCATATTAAGACATATATATGTATATATTTAGTGATCATAATCATAAATATAGCAAGGAAATCGATTGAGTTGCAAGCTTAACTTACAAAAGAGGGTGTTGGAGTTGAAAAGGGAAGGCTGGAAGGAGTTCACGGCTCAAAGATCTTGATGCTCTTGGGTTCACGACTTGGTGTTCTTGACAAATGGTGAGGATGTAAGGGTTCACGGCCCAAGAACACTCGATGTTCTTGAGTTAACGGCCAAAATATCTTGAAGGATGAAGAACACATGAAGACCCTTAGCAATATCTTAAGAAGATTCAAAGGAAAGGATGATAATTGAGAGAAATGAGGGTTTTCGTTTGAAGATCCTTGAGAGAAAATTTGGAGTTCACAGCTAGAAGTGTAGAGGTGAATCAAAAATCAATCAACACCAATATATATATATATATAGGAGTGTAGATCAAGGCTACAAACCGTGGGTTCACGATCCGAAGCCCATTCACGGTCCAAAGCCCGTTCACGGCCCGAAGGCTGTTCACGGCCCGAAGGTTTGTTTGGGGTCCTCAGTTCCAAATGATTTTACTCCATAACCCTATCACTCATATATACAAGTTCCATACACTTTTAGCTCCTTAATCTAACTATATTAAGATAATAAAAGAAATAAGTTTGACCCTTGATTGATATGTTTGACTTTAGTTGACCAAGTTTGACTTTTTACAAGATAGAAATTTCGGGTTGTCACATCATCCCCTTGTTAAAGGGAATTTCATCCCGAAATTAAGACTAATAAATACACATGGACTAAGGAAAAAGATGAGGATATTTATGTTTCATTTGATCCTCCCGCTCACAAGTGAATTCGGGTCCCCACTTTGCATTCCAGGGAACCTTCACTATCGGAATACGGCTTTGCTTGGTTTGTTTGACTTCTCTATCCATGATCTCTACGGTCCTTTTACGAAGTTGAGGCTCTCATTGATCTCGATTTCTTTGAGTGGGATAACAAGAGTCTCATCAGATAGGCACTTCTTTAGGTTCGAAACGTGGAAGGTAGGGTGTACGTTGCTAAATTCTTAAGGTAGTCGGAGTTTGTAAGCTACTGGGCCGATTCTTGCAAGAATCTCGAAAGGCCCAATGTACCTTGGATTTAGCTTACCACGCTTTCCGAAGCGTATCAAACCCTTCCAGGGTGAGACCTTCAATAGAACAAGGTCACCAACCTGAAATTCCAAAGGTTTCTTTTGTCAGCGTAGCTTTTCTGTCGGTCTCTAGAGGCTTTGAATCGTTCATGAATCTGAACAATCTTCTCTGTCGTCTCCCGAATGATTTACGGACCAGTGAGAGTGCTATCAGAAACTTGTCCTTTAGCAAGTTGTGTGTGACCCACCTCAGCCCAGCATAGAGGGGATTTGCACTTCCGACCGTAGAGGGTTTCAAATGGAGCAACTTTGATACGAGAATGGTAGTTGTTGTTGTATGAAAACTCGACCAATGGAAAATGGATATCCCATGCTTTACCAAAGTCGATAACGCAAGCTCTCAGCATGTCTTCCAACGTTTGTATCATCCTCTCACTCTGTCCATCAGTTTGTGGGTGGTAGGCTGTACTCATGTCCAGCCTAGTTCCTAGGGATTTTTGTAGCGACTGCCAGAATCTTGAAGTGAATCTACTGTCTCTGTCAGAGATGATAGATATGGGAACACCATGCAGTCGTACAATCTCCCTAATGTAAGTTTTGGTCAGTTTCTCAATCTTGTCGGTTTCTTTGATTGGCAGGAAGTGTGCGGACTTGGTTAATCTGTCGACAATTACCCAAATGGTATCAAGTCCACCCGTTGTCTTGGGTAACTTGGTTATGAAATCCATTGTAATCCTCTCCCATTTCCACTCAGGTATCTCCGGTTGTTGTAGTAAACCTAAGGGCTTTTGATATTCTACTTTCACTTTGGCGCAAATAAGGCACTTGCCCACAAAGGTAGCAATATCTGGTTTCATGTTAGGCCACCAATATAACTTTTTGAGATCCAGATACATCTTATCTGAACCTGGATGAACAGAGTATCGAGTATTGTGCGATTCGTTCATGACAACGTCTCTGAAGCCACCGAACTTCGGTGTCCAGATCCGGTCCATGAGGTATAAGACTCTGTCACCCTTGACTACCAAGTTCTTATCCATCCCTCTTAGGGTTTCACCTGCCACATTTTCCAGTTTCAAGGCTTCTTTTTGAGCCTCCTTAATTTGTGTGGACAGATGTGAATGGATTGTCATAGTCAATGCCTTGACCTTATAACCAGAGTATTCTTTCCGACTTAGGGCGTCAGTTACTACATTGGCTTTACCGGGATGATAACGAATTTCGCATTCGTAGTCATTTAGTAGCTCGACCCACCCTCGCTGTCTCATGTTGAGCTCCTTCTGGTCGAATATGTGTTGAAGACTTTTATGATCTGTAAAGATAGTGTTTTTCGTACCATACAGGTAGTGTCTCCAGATCTTCAGAGCAAATAACACTGCTCCTAACTCAATATCATGTGTAGTGTAGTTGACTTCGTGCATCTTAATCTATCTCGAGGCATAGACGATGACCTTTCCTCGTTGCATAAGAACACAGCCAAGCCCTCGGTTGGATGCATCGCAGTACACCACGAAATCTTCTATCCCTTCTGGGAGGGATAATATCGGTGCGCTGCATAAGGCTTGCATAAGCGTTTGAAACGCCTTCTCTTGTTTCTCTTCCCATTCAAAGGTCACACCTTTCTGGGTCAATGTGGTAAGGGGTTCCGCAATTTTAGAAAAGTTCTGAATGAACCTGCGATAGTAGCCAGCGAGGCCTAGAAATTGGTGGATTTCCGTAGGCATCTTTGGTGCTGACCAGTTCTCAATGGCTTTGATTTTGGAAGGGTCCATGTGAATTCCTTCTTCACTAACCATGTGACCCAAGAATTTGACTCTTCAAAGCTAAAATTCGCATTTAGAGAACATTGCGTAAAGCTTCTCTGCTCGTAGTGTTTATAAGATCTGTCGTAGGTGTTGACTATGTTGTTCCTTACTGCGAGAATAGATGAGTATGTCGTCAATGAACACGATCACAAACTTATCTAAGTAAGGACGACACACCCGGTTCATTAATTCCATGAACATTGTGGGTGCATTAGTTAATCTGAAGGGCATCACTACAAACTCGTAGTGACCATAACGAGTTCGGAAGGCTGTTTTGGGAACATCTTCCTCTAAAACTCGTAATTGATGATACCCGGATCTTAAGTCAATATTTGAAAAGTAGTTTGCCCCCTTGAAGTTGATCGAACAAGTCGTCTATACGTGGTAGAGGGTATCGGTTCTTAACGGTTAGTTTGTTTAGCTCGCGATAATCGATGCACATACAAAACGATCTATCTTTCTTCTTCACGAACAAGACCGGTGCTCCCCAGGGTGAGAAACTTGGTCTAATGAATCCTTTGCTTATCAGTTCTTTCAGTTGACTGGATAGTTCCTGCATCTCAGCTGGTGCTAGTCAGTAAGGCGATTTGGCTACAGGGGTAGCTCCTGGAATTAAGTCGATTCTGAACTCGACTTGACGTTGTGGTGGTAATCCTGGAAGTTCTTCAGGAAAAATGTCGGGAAAGTCGCATACTTCTGGTATGTTTTTTATGTCTTCCACCTTTTGTCTCATATCAACCACGTGGGCAAGAAATGCATGATATTCTTTTCGTAAGTACTTCTGGGCTTGTATACTAGAGATGATTTGAAAGCTCGTGCCTGGTTTGTCGCCATAGATAACTAGGGTTTTGCTATTCGGCAGATTAAGATCAACGGCTTTCTCAAAACACATGATGTGAGCACGATGAAGGCTCAACCAATCCATGATGATAATGACGTTAAAACTTTTAATTGAGACAGGCATGAGGTCGATTTGGAATGAATAGTTATCTAGAGAGAGGGTGCATCCTATGTATATGTCGTTAATGTTCTCAGTCTTCCCGTTAGCCATTTCTACGGTGAACGTTTCTTTTAGTGCTCGTGGTAGTTGTTTAAGTAAGTGTGCAAATTCTTGGTTCACGAAACTCCTCTCCGCTCCACTATCAAATAGTATGCATGCATAAGAGTTATCGAGGAGATACGTACCCGTGACTACCGTAGGGTCTTCCACAGCCTCATCATGGCCTATCGCCAGAACTCTCCCTACTCCACCAGGGTTCCCTGCTTTCGGGCAGTTCCTGTTGTACTGTCCAACTTCACCACACCCGAAGCAGGCATGACATGCACCAGCACCAGGGATATGGGTGATTGGCCTTGTCGGAGCCTTACAGAAATGGGCTATGTGCCCTTTCTCGTTGCAGTTAGCACATTGCATCTCCTGGCAGGGGCCGTTGTGGTGGAAGTTGCACTTGTTGCATTTTGGCAAACTCCCAGCGTAGTGCTTTGCCGGTGCAGGGGCAGCAGGGGTTGTTGCGGCATGAACATCCACCATTTGCTGTTTCTTGGCGGCGTTCTGTGCCAATTTGTTCTTCTTTCCATCCCAAAACTTCCTCTTGTTGTCGTTTGTTTTGGACGGTTCCGGGACAGCAGCGGTTTTTGCTGGCATGCGGACTCCATGGTCATCGAGTCGCTGTGCCAATCGTTTGGCACTGTCGAATGTGGCGGGGTTTGAAGATAATACATTCCCCTGAAATGGAGGTAGCAGTCCCCAGATGTACCTCTCAACCTTCATGGCCTTAGTGGGGACCGTCCCTGGACACAGAGCCACTAAGTCGCTAAACCTAGTTGTGTAGGCTACTATTTCAGAGCCTTTCATGTTTAGGCTCCAAAGCTCCTGTTCGAGCTTCTGAACTTCGCCCCTCGGGCAGTATTCTCCGATCATCAGTTCCTTCAGAGCTTCCCAGCCCATCGAGTTATCCACTATTAGAGTAAGTGACTTGACATGGCTATTCCACCATGTGAGGGCCCAGTCTGAGAAGGTGCATGTAGCAAATTTTACTTTGCTTCCTTCCGGGCAGGAGCATATCTCGAAGACAGACTTCGTCTTCTCGAACCACTGCGAGAGGGAAATTATTTCACCCTGCCATTAAAGGTTTTGGGTTTATAGTTGGTGAAGTATTTGTACGAACATTCCCTAGGGTGCCCGTGACTATCACCTTGGGTGGAGTTAACAGCCGTTCCACCTCCGCTAGCATTGACCTGCGCTAAGGCTGCCGTTACAGTCGCGGTCACTGCAGCTTGAAAAACTACAGGATTGAATTGTGGAGGAGGTGGTGGATTATTTTTGTTCGATCTACGAGGAGGCATCTTTCAACTATAAGTTTACAAAGATGAAGATAATTGTAAGCATTCAACAGTGAAAATAAGGAGAGTGATCCATGAATTTAGTCACCATAGTTCAACATGTAACTGTTTGAGTGTTCTCGATAGAGAGTTACAAATAGAAAGATGAAAGTATTTGGATAAAGATTTTCCAAGAGGATTGGATGCATGTCAATATCATTGGTATTATATATGTATATGATGGGTTTGAGCCATAAGAGCTTTCCTATGTGCACATGCAAACCCTAATGCTTGGATCTAGGTTTCTCTAATTGAACATGAAATTATCCAAGTCTTGCAAACCCTAGATCTAGTATATACAATTCAAATTGATATAAGAAAAATAGATCTAGATGAATACCTTTTGTAGCTTGCTTGATTCTTCTTGTTCTTGGAGCTTAAAGTCACAATTGTCACTCCTCTAATGGCTTACAAACACCAACTAGAAAGAAGATGATTGGGAGAGAGGATGTAGGCACAAAATCGGCTCTAGGAACTCCTTAGGGTTTCTGGTAGCCGATTTCTGTAGCCCTTGGGGTCTATTCATCCTGTGAGCTTCTAGGGTTTCAGCCAAAACCCTAATGAACAACTTAATCACTAAGAAGCCCATGGAACCTTCTGGATTAGGGCCCTTGGACGAAATCTTGATGGAATCCTCCCATGATTTCGTCCACCCCTTGCTCCATAGGGTTTCCTAGCCCAAAACACAACTATCACACATTTGACAGTTTAAGCCCCTTTATTCAATTAACCTCTTTTAGTCACCAAATTAATTCCTAATTAATCTATGACTAATATTAATTAAATAATATGATTATTCCTTTAAGATATTATTCTTATAATATATTAATAAATCATAATATCTTCTCTCTCTTCATAAATCACCCTGTCAAGTTGCTATGGTGAAGGCAACCCAAAAGAACCATGCACAACCGGGTCAAGTACTTACCAAATATAGTTACGGGCTTAGACACTAATCCAACACTCTCCCACTTGGATAAGTCTAGTAACTATAATGTAAGCATATTCCAATTAGCAATCGTAGCTCTCAAAGACGCTATCGAACTCTGATCTCATCAGCAACCTGTCCTTTAGATAAGGGATCGTATAGTCCTCTGTTCTAGATATCGTGTGGACAATTACATGGAACATAGTCATACTTATTGTCCAGCAGTTTGTTTCTCGATCTCAGATTCATTTCGCATAGAACTTAATTGAACACATCAATTCAGTCCTGACCGGGCCCTGCACATAAGTCAAATCAAATCATCGAAGGGCCCTGATATTGCTTTTACCCTCTTTGGATTAAAGGAACAGATAAACTTCGACTTATATGCATTTACTACCACTAATCAAATCATACATAACAATGCGTTTTATAACATCAAGTTACTGATGCGTTTACGCATTATCAATGCATAACCAACCAGCAAACAATAAACTATATATCTAGGTTTTAAGACCATATGATATTACCGTCTTGCGATCACTCGTGATGAATTCCATGAAGTGATTCCAGCAAGCGTGGGTTTATTCCAATGCTCATATCAAGTTCATAAGCACTCATGAACGTTGTAGCAAACCTTTGTTATGTCTAATACATTTTAGACATTCTAGACACCAATTCATGACAGTCTTCATTCATATCTACTTCCAACATATGAACGACTGTGGATGGTTCGAATAATTCGATTATTATCAAATAATTCAATTATTCAGGAAGTCAAAATATGCAAAATGAAACAATAGGTAAATGATTAACATAAGACAGTAACCTTACTAATAAATAATACTCTTTTATTTAATCATCAAATGTTAATTACAATTTATCTATTACACGTTTCTAAACTATCTAATCTAAACTAATATCATCCTTCAGCCTGATGTTCCTAGCGTGCTGCAAGTGCTTAACCCTGCTCAGTCCCTTCGTAAGCGGATCTACAGGGTTATCCTCTGACGATACCCTATTCACTACGAGGAGTCCTTCTTCCACCCGATGTCGAATAAAGTGATATTTTCTGTCGATATGTCGAGATCTACCGTGATCTCTTGGTTCCTTGGTCAAGGCAACCGCTCCTTCATTATCACAGAAAATTACCATAGGCTCCTTTATGGTTGGCACAACTCCAAGGTCTCCAATGAAGTTCTTCAACCATATTGCCTCCTTTGACGCTTCGCTTGTTGTGATGTACTCTGATTCGCACGTTAAATCGGCTACGGTTTCCTGTTTGGAACTTTTCCAAGTCACTGCTCCCCCATTGAGGGTAAAGACCCAGCCCGACTGCGAATGGTAATTGTCCCTGTCAGTCTGAAAGCTGGCGTCACTGTACCCTCGCACCTTTAAATCATCACTCCCACCGAGGACTAGAAACCATTCCTTGGTCCTCCGAAGGTACTTAAGAATATTCTTGACTGCGATCCAATGTGCTCTGCCAGGGTTCCCTTGATATCTGCTGACCATGCTCAAAGCGAAGGCCACATCAGGGCGAGTACAAGTCATAGCATACATGATTGAGCCAACTGTGGAAGCGTAGGGTAATCGGCTCATCTCTGCTATCTCGACTTCAGTACTCGGACTTTGAGTCTTACTCAACTTGGCATTACTTTGGATTGGTAACTCCCCTTTCTTTGAATTCTCCATACTAAAACGTTTTAGTACCTTGTCCAAGTAAGTATTCTGACTAAGTCCTATTAGTCTCTTACTTCTGTTTCTCACTATCCTTATTCCCAGAATATAGGAAGCCTCTCCAAGGTCCTTCATAGCGAAGCACTTCCCGAGCCAGGACTTCACTTCCTGCAGTGTCGGGATGTCGTTTCCTATGAGTAGTATGTCGTCGACATATAATACGAGAAAACTTACTACACTCCCAATGGCTTTGGCATATACACATGATTCATCTTCGCTTCACAGAAAACCAAACTCTTTGACCTTCTCGTCAAAACAAAGATTCCATCTGCGAGACGCTTGCTTAAGTCCATAAATGGACTTCTCAAGCTTACACACTCTATTGGGATGCTTCGCATTGACAAAACCCTTTGGCTGAGCCATGTAAACATCCTCAGCCAACTTCCCATTAAAGAAAGCGGTTTTGACATCCATTTTCCATATTTCATAGTCATGAAATGCAGCAATGGCCAGCATCACCCTAATAGACTTTATCTTCGCAACTGGTGAGAAGGTTTCGTCGTAGTCAACTCCAGGAGTTTGAGTGAAACCCTTCGCAACCAATCATGCCTTATAAGTGTGCACATTTCCATCCACGTCAGTCTTCTTCTTGAAGATCCACTTGCACCCGACCGTCTTACGACCTGGTACATTGTCAACCAAATTCCAAACTTGGTTGTCATACATGGACTGAATCTCGCTGTCCATAGCCTCTTTCCATTTCGCAGACTCCGGGCCTGCCATGGCTTCCTTATAGCTGTTAGGTTCGTCCATATTCACTAGTGTGCTATCACTAATGAACGTATCCCCTTCCATAGTAATATGAAAACCATAAAACTGGGGTGGAACACTAACTCTTTCGGAACGTCTAAGAGGTAAGGACTCGTCAATCGGGTCAACCGGATTTTCCTCCTCAGGTTGAGTGCCAGTGTTAGAGGTTCCGTCATCGCTCGACTCTTGAAGCTCTTCAAGATCGATTTGCCTCCCACTGTCTCCTTGGCTTATGATTTCTCGCTCTCGGAAAACCCCTTTCCTCGCAATGAAGACAACATTGTCACTCGGTCTATAGAAGAGATACCCAAAGGATTTCTGCGGGTAGCCGATGAAAATACATCGCTCACTACGAGGTTCGAGCTTGTCGTGAGTCTCTCGTCTTACGAAGACCCCGCAACCCCAAACCTTGATATGTACCAACGAGGGAGCTTTCCCTGTCCACATCTCGTGAGGTGTTTTGGCAACCTTTTTCGTGGGGACTAAGTTAAGGATATGGTGGGCAGTCTCTAAGGCATACCCCCAGAATGAGATAGGTAGTGAAGCACGACTCATCATGGAACGAACCATGTCTAGCAAGGTTCGATTACGCCTCTCAACTACACCATTCAATTGTGGTGTCCTAGGTGGCTTCAATTGCGAAACTATTCCGCATTCCTTGAGGTAGTCGTGGAACTCAAGACTTAGGTACTCTCCACCTCGATCAGATCGAAGCATCTTGATTTTCCTTCCCAACTGATTCTCCACATACATCTGTATGTATGAGATCCAATAAACCCTCACCCCTCGCACAAGTGCCAGTGAAGGGTGACTTGGTCATCTTTCCAAGTAAACAAGACTCTCACACGTCATCGTCCCTAAGGTCGAATGACTCCAACACTCCATCCTTTTGGAGTTGGGCTATGCGTTTCTTGTTGACATGTCCAAGACGACAATGCCACAAGCATGCTTTATCCATACCATTGGAAGAATCCACACACAACACATCATTTCCTAAGTTATCTACAACCATCACAGTTTCATATATTCCATTACAATGCAATGCTTCAAAATATAAAACATTATTAAAATAAGCATAAATAGAACCCTTTTCATTATCAAATGAATATCTGAAACCTTGTCTATATAAACCATGAAAAGAAATGGTATTTCTAGCCATATCTAGCGAATAGCAACAATTATTCAAATTTAAATCTAATCCATTACTAAGCACTAAGGAGTAAACTCCAATCTTGGTGACAGGCGACGTTCTTCTGTTTCCCATGATCAGATTCATCCTTCCATGCTCCACATCCCTATTTCTTCTTAGTCCCTGCAAATAAGAACATATGTGATAACCACATCCTGTATCAAGAACCCAAGAAGTAGCATGTGATAAACCATTAGATTTAATTGTGTAAATACCTGCAAAAGATGGCTTGATCTTCCCATCCTTGATGGCCTGCAGATATTCTGCCATCCTTGATGGCCTGCAGATATTCTGGGCAGCTTCTCTTCCAATGCCCTATCTTGTGGCAGTAGTGGCACTCTGCCTCCTTAGGGTTAGAGTTGGGTTTAGCGAAACCAACTTTGGTTCCACTAGAAGAGGTGCCATCTTGGGACTTTCCCTTGTGGTGGCCCCTTGAAGAAGCCTTCCTCTTCTTACCCTTCCCTTGCCCTATTGCCAAGACAGGGGCAGCAACAGGAGTTGGAGTTGATGCAACGGATTTGTCTTTGAGGTTGCTCTCAACAGTCCTTAACAAGCCCTGAAGCTTGCTGAAAGAGACCTCCTCCTTATTCATGTGATAGGTCATGCGGAACTGGCTATAGCGGGAAGGTAATGAGTGAAGGATGATGTCAATTGCCAGCTCTTCATCGAAGTTCACATTCAACTTCAGCAGGCGATCGACATATCTCTGCATCTTTTGCAGATGAGTGGTAAGGGACTCTCCACTACCCATTTTGGTAGTGATCATCGAAGTGATGATATCGTACCTCTCTTGCCTGGCGCTCTGGTGGTAGCGTTCCAACAGATCCTGATGCATCTCATAGGGGTACTTGTCCTCATAGAACTTCTGGAGTTCTGCAGTCATAGTCGCTAGCATGATGCAATGGACTTTCGTAGCATCACGCTCATGAGCCTCATATGTCGCGATCTCTTCAGCGTAGCACTATCGATATCAATCTCCTTTAGCTTCTCATCGAGGACATACTCTTTGTCCTCGTAGCGAGTGACCATGCGAATTTTGCGCATCCAATTACTGAAATTGGTCCCATCGAAGATCATTTTCCCACACAAGTTCATGAGTTAGAATGAACCAGAGGAGTTTGATCCAGAAGCATTGTTGTTTGCGTTCGACATCTGAAAAGGAAAAAGAACAAAGTTGATTAGAAAATGAATTTCCCAAATTAATCACCCAAATGAAAAATTAGGGCTAGGAACCAACAACATTATTCACAAATTAAAAGAGGGATGCCGTAATCTAACAAGTAAATAATTTGAAGGCAAGTGAACGATGATTCACTAATTCTCCACCATGAAAAACGAAAAAGAAATTAGGTTTTAAATGTATTGAAAAACTCCTAGATACTTTGAGATTCATTGAACTTTTCAATGGCATGTTTAAATCTCGATATGCCCCTCTAGTTTGTGACTGGGACGTCGAGGATCACAAAGTGGGTGTGAATAACCATGCAAATCTACATGGTGCCCTCATTGTTACAGTCACTTATTCGATGTGCCGGTTAACCACACACGCTCAATCGAACTATGACAAACAATGAGTCACCCTTTTCCACCTTTGCTTAGAAACCAATTAATGTGTCGGTTAACCACACGTGCTCCATTAACGTCTTAGCATGGGTACAAAGTGTAATTTCATGGAATTGCATCAATTCACTTTTTCCTAAAGTAACTAAGATTGGGAATTTTGTAAAAACATTTAGTTAGTTTATTTGGATTCATTATACTTTTAATGAGTAAAGGTTTGTCCGATCCTACTCGTTCGGCTAACGACCTTCCACCAATCAAGGAAGCGGTGGGTGAGAATGGACACCCTTTAAACGGCCATTTTATAGGCCATAACCTTATACCCCCCTTATAGATCGCTTCGTGAATGAGGCCTACTAACGGTAAGACTAGCATTTAAGTCATACATACATATATATATATATATATATATATATATATATATATATATATATATATATATATATATATATATATATGTATATATATATATATATATATATATATATATATATATATATATATATATATATATATTAATCTTATAATATTATAAGTATAAGGTTGAATTTTAAAAGTTGTAAAATTCTAAGGTTTGAAATTTAAATAGTTCAAATTAAAACCTTTAATCACAAAACTTAAATTTCAAAACTTGAGGACAAGTTTTGAACTTTTCAAAACATAAAGGATCAAATAGCAAATAATATAAATTAACTAATAAATTTAATGATTATCTAAATTTGACCTAGTCAATATTACTTGCAAGACAATTTACCAATTAATTCAAATAATCAATTATTATCAAATATGGAAACTATTATTTAAACAAATGGTAATTATCTTTTGTTTTGTCAAGGATATGGTCAAACATGTGATAAAATTCTGATTTTATTGACCCAAAACGATTTAGGTAAGAATCCTTAAGCAAAACAGCAAGAAATCCTGAAAATCTCTGTCTGACAGCAAAACGCGTCGAGTTCACTCAGGAACTCGTCGAGTTCATCCAACTCGTCGAGTTCCCAGAGGAACTCGTCGAGTTCATCAGTCAGAGAGCACAAAATTCGATTTTAAAGACTTGAACAAATAAACAAAGCATCAATTCAATAGAAATCAATCAAAGCTCTGATACCACTGATGGGTTTGAGCCATAAGAGCTTTCCTATGTGCACATGCAAACCCTAATGCTTGGATCTAGGTTTCTATAATTGAACATGCAATTATCCAAGTCTTGCAAACCCTAGATCTAGTGTATACAATTCAAATTGATATAAGAAAAACAGATCTAGATGAATAACTTTTGTAGCTTGCTTGATTCTTCTTGTTCTTGGAGCTTAGAGTCACAATTGTCACTCCTCTAATGGCTTACAAACACCAACTAGCAAGAAGATGATTTGGAGAGAGGATATAGGCACAAAATCGGCTCTAGGAACTCCTTAGGGTTTCTGGTAGCCGATTTATGTAGCCCTTGGGGTCTATTTATACTGTGAGCTTCTAGGGTTTCAGCCAAAACCCTAATGGACAACTTAATCACCAAACAGCCCATGGAACCTTCTGGATTAGGGCCCTTGGACGAAATCTTGATGGAATCCTCCCATGATTTCGTCCACCCCTTGCTCCATAGGGTTTCCTAACCCAAAACACAACTATCACACATTTGATAGTTTAAGCCCCTTTATTCAGTTAACCTCTTTTAGTCACCAAATTAATTCCTAATTAATCTATGACTAATATTAATTAAATAATAGGATTATTCCTTTAATAGATTATTCTCATAATATATTAATAAATCATAATATCTTCTCTCCCTTCATAAATCACCCTGTCAAGTTGCTATGGTGAAGGCAACGCAAAAGAACCATGCACAACCGGGTCAAGTACTTACCAAATATAGTTACGGGCTTAGACACTAATCCAACAGTATAGAGTTCAGGAAAATTTGACCTTGCAAAAGGTCTACAACATACCAATATCGAGAAAATTTTGACAGCACAAAGACCTAAAGAAACTAATAGTTCAAGGTCTAAACATAAACATGAAATAATACTAGAGTCTAAAAGTAGACATAAGCTATATCCAAAACAGTGAGTAGAGTAAGTTCTACTCGCTAGGAGTGTTGTTCTGGTTGCTACTAGATTCTGCCCTGGACTCAGCCAGCTGTTGTTCTGTTTCCCACACACGCCTTTCCAATGCAACTTGACCCTGACGAAGTTCTCTAACTTCGGATCGACTGGCATTCAGTTTCATCTGTAGTGCGTCGGTGTGTGTCCTGGTTAACCCCTAGTCATCAGTCAGGTGGCGGAGACGAACTGTGTTGACTCCTGAGTTAGCCCTAATTTCCATGGCCTGGTCGATGGTTGCCCTTCCTTGCTCATCATTGTGAGCAACACGCCGAACCAAGATAGGGAGGGCTCTGTCAGCTGAGCCTCCCTCTCTTAAGTTGTAGAAGCTTCGATCTCTATTATAGGGAGATGGTTGTCCCTGTTCATGGCTCCACCTTCCTAAGTTCACTGCCCACATAGGCATCGGGCCTTGAAATCCTGGTCGAGGGTTAGGATTTTGGGCACCTTGAGGTGGATTATAGACTTCGGATTCCGAGTCAGAGTCTTCCTGCTCATCCTCTTTGTTCTCTTCCTCAGAACTCTCCTCAGGGTCTTCTTCTACTGGGACCACCAAGTTCTCTTCTTCGGGTTCAGCTTCAAGCCATCCACCGTTTCTAGACCTGGCAAAATCTGGCACGACACGACAACCCGACACGAACCCGAAACGAAGTTAGTGGGTTAGGGTCAGAGATTTTGACCCGTTTATGTACACGGGTTGACATGACACGACACGATAATTAAACGGGTAGGGTTAGGGTCAAGACTTTCAACTCGAAGATGACTCGAAGATGACCCGTTTAATTTATATATATATATATATATATATATATATATATATATATATATATATATATATATATATATATATATATATATATGTATATATAAATATTTTCAATATTATACATTTGTAGTGGCCCAAATTCAGGAATTAAAAGTAAAATTCAAACATTCAAAGTACTTAATTTTACTCCTCCTCACTACCTATCTCATTTGCATCCTAACTCTTAACTCTTTCCATTTTTCTTTCTAAACTTACCACTACCTCCGTTCCATGTTTATTGTCCAATTTTGACTGTTGAAATCTTTATTCTTCAAATTTGACCTTAAATATTTTTGTTTTTGATATATAACACTTAATGCAAAATATATGAATGGATTGTGTTTTAAATGTCTTTTCATTGTTATAAGTTTATCAAGTAATTTATAACACAAATAAAACTATTTAAGGTCAAAGTAGAAAAATAAAAACTTCAAGAGTAAAAATGGACAATAAATATGAGACGGAGGGAGTATATTTTTTTTTCCGTTCCACCTCCCAACTCCAGCATTTCACTTTCTCGGTTTTTTTCCTCCATGAGTCTTACTTTTCAACCTTTAAAATGTTTCAACCCGACATGACACAACATATTTATAAGGTTTAAACCTTAAACCGAAACCCGACACGAAATCGACACGAAAATAAACGGGTTGACACGACACGACACGATAATTAAACGGGTCGGGTTAGGGTCAAGCACTCTCAAACCGTTTAATGTCATCACACGACACGAAACCGACACAACACGACACGTTTCCCAGGTCTAACCGTTTCCTTGATTGAGAAAGTACGGGTCTCCAGATAGATGGAATCCAACCATGTTATCTAAGCGAGAAAAGAGGTGTAAGAGACGTATAATAGACGTATTACTAAAGATATTTATAGGATGATCCTTACCAGTTACTTCAATACTTACGTAGTGCATACCAGCTATATATAACCAAGATAGAATATACATTCGAATAAGTGATCCAACTCTAAGACCACAACCAAGCAAGGAACAGGAAGTAAGATCACAAATTCTAAGTCTATGACATCTTAGCTACATATAACCTTAGCGTATCCACTGGGTAACTATTGACCTACTAGTAAAAACCCTTTTTATTTTCCACATAAGTAATTATAGTACAACAAAATACTCCTATGGTATTTTAAGTTTATGTTATGTTCTAATGTTTCGTTGTGGTAGAGTTGGTAAGTTTTTTAGACTTGTTGCAACACCACAACCATTCCTAGGCACATGCTAATCACTTCTCGGGTCGATATAGTTGATCAGGCTATATCAATCCCAGACCTGATTATAAGTCCCTAAGCCTACTTGTGCTATTAAACAAACGCAATAGTTTTGTTATGTTCTAGTATGACACTGTTCTTAGTATGAATGCATGTATGTATACTTTTAGTAAAATATTTTATTATTTAAAAAGTATATTCTCTTGGTCAGAGTGTTTTAATCCCGATGTGTTTATAGTTGTATATCTTTTATGGGTTGATATACTCAGTTCACTATAAACCTGGCTCTGATACCAATCTGTCACACCCCCAAACCGAGATGGCGGAAACATTTGGGGGCGTAAGACGTCATGTACAGTATCATAACAATGCATAATAGTAAAACAAGCAACAACATCCATTGCATTAATAGAATATCACCATTTAAGTTGGTGAGTTCATAAGTATTTAATGTCAAATGTTTGTGTTTTTTTAGTAAAAAGTTTGTGTACTTCCCAGAAAATCCTATATTTTCTTCTAAAAAAGAAATGTAGTCTTCTAACCAAGACCCGACTGTTTTGTATGATTGTTCTTTTATAAAAAGTATAAAGTGCAAGTTTTCCATATTTGTAAGACCATCTTTACTCTAAAAATCGTTCGCATTTCTTATGTGAGTATATCACTGTATGAATGTAATGGAAAAATGAAGGTTTACAGAAGTATTTTGTAAAATAACCTACTGATGCATTAACTACCTTATAATCAAATTGGTTAATTTAGGATAAACGTGATAAGGTTATAACTATGCTTGATTGACAAGTACAAAACACGACCTTCTTCAGGCGTCGAAAATGGTATGACATTTGTCACCCTTAGACCTGCAGGTCCCACTGTAGCTAGCAGCAATGTGTGCGATGGTAATCTCGTATAGATCTATACACAAACTCACGCTCTCCCTCCCGGAGACTCTGGTTACAAAACGTGACACAACAAGAATATTGCTATGCCAAGAAATAGTATCTCACATTTTAGTTATCATGTTCTTGTTATAGAAAGTAAGTTCCTTTTTGTTCTCGTAAATAAATAGTAATAGAATGAATGTACTGACTCATGTATTGTTCCTCTGTTCTAGATTTAGTATGGGTTGACTCATGTATTGATCCTCTAAACTATACCTATTATAGTTTACTAGTATATTTGTTTGAACTGCAATGATTTGTGGAAAGGACTCAATTGTTCAAAATAAGCAACTGAGTTAAGTATGTTCCTTAAAATGGGGTTTAATATCCATGTATGTATTTCATAAGTATAACTATGATTTAGCCGACAGTCGGACTAGTGATCCTACCCTAAGCCCACAATCAAACAAGGAACAGGAGTCAAGGTATTTAGCAATAGTCCTAAGTCCGTTAAATCATATTTATACGTAAATATATAAATGAATACGGTTTTGATAATAAAAGCAATCTAAGATAGTTTAAAAGAGTTTTTCAAATGATTTAAACAACAGTTATAAGTATAACAAATCCTTTTGTTTGACATTTTCACATGTAATTGGTTAACACAATTATATTGTCTTCTACTTGTATTCTTCCCCTAAAAGCATTTAAAAGCATTTAAAACTATAATTTGTAGGGGTATGAACTCACCTGAAGTGAGCGATTCGTTTGGATGATCGATTTAGGAAGATAAGTTTCACGGGTGAAGTCCCGAAGCACAAACGAGTCCTATTAGCATATTAAGACATATATATGTATATATTTATTGATCATAATCATAAATATAGCAAGGAAATGGATTAAGTTTCAAGCTTAACTTACAAAAGAGGGTGTTAGAGTTGAAAAGGGAAGGCTGGAAGGAGTTCACGACCCAAAGATCTTGATGGTCTTAGGTTCACGGCTTGGTTTTCTTGACAAATGGTAAGGATGCAAATGTTCACGGCCCAAGAACACTCGATGTTCTTGAGTTAACGGCCAAAAGATCTTGAAGGATGAAGAACACGTGAAGACCCTTAGCAATATCTTAAGAAGATTCAAAGGAAAGGATGATAGTTGAGAGAAATGAGGGTTTTCGTTTGAAGATCCTTGAGAGAAAAGTTAGAGTTCACGGCTAGAAGTGTAGAAGTGAATCGAAAATCAGTCAACACCAATATATATAGGAGGGGAGATCAAGCCTGCAAACCGTGGGTTCACGGTCCGAAGCCCATTCACGACCCGAAGGTTTGTTTGGGGTCCTCGGTTCCAAATGATTTTCCTCCATAAACCCTATCACTCATATATACAATATCCATACACTTTTAGCTCCTTAATCTAACTATATTAAGATAATAAAATAAATAAGTTTGACCCTTGATTGATATGTTTGGCTTTAGTTGAACAAGTTTCACTTTTTACAAGATAGAAATTTCGGGTTGTCAGATATTGGTCCTACGCTTTCGTGGGGTAACTTAATATTCTGACATGTCCACAATTCCAATACTATGCTTTTCACAAAAAGCACATACCTTCTTCCAAATTTGTGGAAACCCATCTTTTCTAAAAACTAGCAATGTTTTCTTTGTCTCTTTTACTAACGAAGCTGCTTCCATAATATCTTGATCTTTTTTTTTAAGATGCTTTGACAAAGTATCCGTGAGGCATAGAAATTCCAACATCAAGTGTAAAAGAAATACAAAATCAAGTGTTTTTAAATATGACAAAATACCCTTTCCTTGATTATGATTAGATAAAGTAGACCCCTTCTCTTTGACATATTTAAGGACTACAACAACTTCTGCAAACAAATTTAACAAACTTACAATTGTTCTAAAATGTGAACCCCGTCTAGTATTTCCAGCTCGAACAAGAGAAATCTCTTGATTCAACCTTCATCATGTTTTATTTTCACTAATACCAATTTTGGTTGCCACTCTTTCTTTTTGCAACTCTCATATCATATATTTTCTCTTATAAGACCAACAAACGACAGTAACCACCAAACCTAGTTGTTCAAAGAATTCTTCAACATCATCATGTTTCTTTGCAACCGCCACAACCACTAATTGAAGTTGGTATGCAAAATAATGTATATAATGTGTGGAATTATTTTCATTTAAAATCAAAGATTTCAAACCGTTGAATGCACCACTCATATTACTTGCTCCATCATAACCTTGCCCCTTCACCTATATATTTGAAAAAATTACTAAAAAATATATAACACATAAAAAAAATTAATATCATGTTAAAGGAATAAATATTTTAAGATTTCTCACCTGATCGATAGTTAAGTTGTTGGAAAAAATGGTATCGTTGGCAGCTTTAAGAGTCAAAGAGGATCGATGTATCCAACACGTGAACAACTCCGATAAATCTTTCCTTTACAATCCCAAGTCTATCAACATATCTCAAAACTATAGCCATTTATTCTTTTTTGGAAACATCACTGGACTCATCAACTAATATACATAACCCATCTTTACCAATTTCATCACAAATAGACTTGATTATCTCTTTTGAAAAGCAATAGACAATATCTTTTTGAATCGTCGGAGAAGTCAAATTTTCATTTTTTGGAGCATTTTCTAAAGTAACTTTAATAATCTTCTCATTATCTTCTCTAATAAAAGATAAGACTTCAATGAAAACTCCCTTATTATTAGACTTTTCTGTCTCATCATGTCCACGAAATGGTAATGCATTTTTCAATAAAAATCTACAACTACGGATTGTAGCAATTAATCGAATTTCATAATTACTTTTCTCAAGTTCCGTTTGCTTATGAAAAAGTTCACCAATAGATTGGTTTTTTCTCAATAACAAATGACACTTTTCTTCGGCCTTATGGTGAGAACTTTGAATCTCACCCATATGTTTCTGGAATGATTTTTTTTACTCCAATTGTCAAAACCTTCGGTTATAAAAGAATAGTTTCCACCTTGACCCCCTACCATGTCCCTAAACAAGTAGCAACAAAAACAATATGCCTTTTTTTAATGCTATACTCTAATCATGGAAATTTCATAAACCATTCCACAACAAAACGTCTTTGCTTCTCACCAAATAATGTAAATTCAAAATTATACCCATTTGGTTGACAAGGTCCTTTAATCAAATATGCCCTCCTTATTTCATCGCTTTTATTAGAATTATAATATGTAATCTTTGGCCTTTCCCCCGGGTCCGAAGGAAGATCATTCAAATCAAAAGATTGTGGCACTTTTGGTTTTTGAGTATGCTCAATAGATTGTGGTTCTTGTGGTTGTGGAATAGGTTCATTAGATTGTGGTTCTTGTGGTTAAGGTGTATGTTGATTAGGTTGTGGAACTTGTGTACTTTCATTAGCCCTATTTTTTGAAGTTCCTTCACCATTGTTGTCTCCAACATCTAATTGTCTTTTGTGAAATTTGTTAATAACAACCTAAAATCAAAATATATTAGCATTCAACTCTAATTATATAACTTGATTTCAAGTTTCAATAACAAATAGCAACCAACAATAAAATTATCAAAATATATGAACTATAAACTTGATTTCAAGTTTCAACAACAAATAATCACTAATTATTGACCCCAAGTCTCTAATTTAACAATCCTAATTAGTAATTTCTATTTTTTCAACACAATGCCAAAAAATTGAATTTCAATTAACTAAAAAATAATCACAAAAATTCTACTTACTTCGATCAATAATCACCCACCACCGGCCACCGGGGGATTTCACCGGAAAACTCCCACCATCAGTCACCGATCAGCGGCAGAAGAAGAAGGCCAGTAGTGTGTCGCATAGACAGGGAGGGAAGCGAATTCTGAAGTCACGATATGTTAGGAATTGACGTCGATTAGTTTTTTGGTATTAGGCACTTCGGCTTTAAGTTTGGGCAATTTGGCAAATAATCACAAAAATTCTACTTACTTCGATCAATAATCACCCACCACCGGCCACCGGGGGATTTCACCGGAAAACTCCCACCATCGGCCACCGATCAACGGCAGAAGAAGGAGGCCAGTAGTGTGTCGCATAGACAGGGAGGGAAGCGAATTCTGAAGTCACGATATGTTAGGAATTGACGTCGATTAGTTTTTTGGTATTAGGCACTTCGGCTTTAAGTTTGGGCAATTTGGCAACTTATTAATTGGATTAAACATTTACAAAAACATTATTACAAAAAAGATAGCTCAAAATATATATTTTAGACTTTTCCTGCAATATAAACAATAATTTCCAGAAAAATTTGTATTATTAAATTTTTTTTCGAGGCCTTCTGTGATACCCAAGGTCCTTAATTGGATCCGCCTATGTCGGTAAGGAAATCCTTATAGTATTTAAATCCTATTTAAATTCCACCTCATCAATTAGCATAACATTGTCGGCACAACGCTCACAAAAACCATTCAAAACAACATTTAATTAGTTTGGTATTTTCATGCACACGCCTACACAAATAAATAGAGATAGCCACCAGAGTTGTTGTGGTAATACGTCATTTTGTTTTTCAAGAAAGCCTATAAATTTCTGAAATCGGTACAAATCGGAGACCATACCACAAAACCTACAGTTGCACATTGAATATGCCAGAAGATGAAACCCCAAGAGCTTGTTTCCATCATGCAAGAATTGCATATGGGGCTGAAAGGTATGTTCATGGTTGGGCAGGTTGTTTTAGTTTTTTCTTGCATGGTTATATACGGATGGTACCAATGTTGCTACGTAGTTGCCTGGATGCATGTGTGGTCGCCCACATACTAGTTTCTTCCAATGAGCACTCTCGGCAACACGCTGCATGAAGTCGACAAATCTAGGTTAGAAACCCATACCGAGGATTGGACCTCGGTATTGCTCTCCGATGCCTAAGTTAGAAGTTATATTTGGGGAATGGAAATTGAACTTGCAAGAATTTATAACAGTTATGGCTTACCTCCATTGGGTTGGACAGGGACTTGCTTTATAGCAAGGGCTCAAATCGGTTCATGATCCCTTCTTTTGGGTTATGCGTTGGTCCTTAATTCATGGGGTACAACTTCTTTTTCATTAAAAATGTCTTGCCTTTTCCGTATTTCTAGGGAATGCTTCATAGAATGTGTACATGAGTAGGGTGATTCTTGTCCTACGTGCTCAATATCACTCTTGCTCTTGTGGCCTTTTAGTCGGGTCAGGTGCATTGGTTGGCCTAGTACTATGTGGGTTGGAGCCCATAACCCATTAACCTTGAAAAATAAAGAGATATGGGCACTAGATCTGTTGTGGTAATACGTCATTTTGTTTTTGAAGGGAGCCTATAAATGTCTGAAATCGATACAGATAAGAGACCATACCGTAAAACCTACAGTTGTGCATTGAATCTGGCAGAGATGAAGCCCCAAGAGCTAGTTTCCATCATGCAAGAACTTCATATGGGAAGAGACCATCATGGAAAAATTGTTCACTGTCTAAAACTTCTTTTTCGTCAATCCTCACTTAATCTTCTAGTGGAAGTGACTAGCCGGAAAGAAAGGAAAAATAACCTTTAAGGCAACAATGAAAAGATAAAAACTTGCAGGTGAACTTTTTTTTTTGTTTTGGAGGGATGCAACCACTTCCTATGTTTTTTAAGATCGAAGAATTAAATGGCACATCCTTGTTAATTTTTTTAACGCAAAGAAAAAAATATGTAGTCGTGGGCCCGTGGCACATAAAATGGAGTCGGGTTGTACGCAGTGCAAGAATAAGAAGCTATGGCGACGACCAACTTCGTTGTCATAGGTGTAGTCACTACAACTTTATCTCTATAAACCCCTTTTGTCTTCACTACAGGTCCCATTTAGCGAAGACATGTTGCTATAGGTATATCTATGGCAACATTATTTGTCATTGTTATAGGTCTTGTCGCTATAGCCCCTGATTTTTGTAGTGGGCCAAGTAAAATTTTTTACTCGGAACCTCGTTAGCCTTGTGTCATTATATGGAAATTGTTTCATAACATGTAAAGTTCAATCCCTATACATCTTGATTTCGTAGTCTAAAAGGTTCTTAACTAATGTTGGTTTGTTTTTTTGAGGAGATACAAATGGAAAAGGGGCAGGAAACAAGTAGTTGTCTTAGTTCCAATAAGTGTCCATGATTATTTCATTTTTCTTTAACATGCCAAACAGTGAACTCGTATATTCATGATTCCAATTAGCTAAGGTTTACCAAATTGCACAAAAAATGATGGTTTGTGAAAGTGCTTATTCTTCATGAAGATAATATATATATATATATATATATATATATATATATATATATATATATATATATATATATATATATATATATATAAGTATGTTCAAATGAGAACATTTTCAGTTTTGAGAACAATTTCCCACCACTCATTTAAAAATATCATCTATTCATTTATTCATTTAATATTTTATTTATCAATATATTGGCCCCACACCTGATAATATTACATCGCACTTAGATCTCCTCCATCAAAACCACTGGACCGCCACCAACAGTTGGACCGCCGGACCGCAGCCGGATCGACCGGAGCACCGCCGGAATGTCCAGACCACCACCGGAAAGTTGTCTCTGCATTCTCTACATATCTTCTTTCATATCTTTTTTCTCCCTTACTCGCTAGCTCGTCAGAAACCACACCCTCTTGTCGGAAACCAACTCCTCTCATCTTCCTAAACTGGCGCCCCAAACCACCTTCGTTTGTCTATCCTCTTCATGGACTAGCTTCTTCCGCCTCTCATCTTCCTTCTCCGAAAAATCACCTCCTCGTATCATTTTCGATCTCGTTTTCTATTGGTCACCGGATCTGGTTTCATCGATTACGGATTTGAAGCAGAAGGCAACTAGATCTACTTCCCGATCTAGTTTCAATAGCTACCGTCGTCACAATATTAAGGTTTTCGATTTGATTTCACCATCCACCGTCAACCTGTATCTCAAACACACTTATTGTCGCTCAGCCACGTTCAACAACAGTAATAGTGGATAGTTGTTCAGATTGTGAAACTGCACGAGGTGGTGAGTCTGGAGAACAGGCTTTTCTCTAAGGTTTGTTGGAGGAAAATGATGGAAGTCGATGAAGAATTAAAGCAAGTTTCTTACTAGGTTATCAGAAACGATAATGGAAATGTCAAATTAGATTGCCATGGTAAACAATTCGCCCCTGAAGAAATATCTGCATAGGTACCCACTTCATTTCATCTTCATCGACCGATCTTCACCGGACGTTTATTGCGCGGGGCGATTGAGGACATTGTGTTTTGTGGGGGCCCTTTCTTTGGTGACATACAATGGCGAATTGCTTCCTTACCCATTAGGTTTGGGGGTTTGGGTTTATACTCGGCAGTAGAGGCTACCTCCTATGCTTTTGTTGCCTCAAGGGCCCAATCTTGGGTATTGCAAGACCACATCTTACTGGATAGCGGTATACATGGTATGGATTCTGATTATGACTATGCCTTGGTATCCCTTCGCAACAAGCTTCCAGATTTTGACCTTAACAATTTTACTACTAAAGACACCGCCCCCCCTAAATCCCAGAATACACTGGCGAGTGCCCTTTTTCGTAAAATTGTCCAAGATATGGAAGTGCATCTTGACATGACGGCTCGGCAGAAAGCGGTTTTCCAGTGCTTACGTGCACCACATGCTCAGGATTTTCTTCTGGCTATCCTTATAGATGGGCTTGGCCAACACATGTCTCCCGTGGAGTATCGTACTATTCTCAAATATCGACTCATGATTCCCATATTCCCAGCTGACGAGATATGTCCTGTGTGTTGCAAGGCATGTTTGGACTCTTTTGGAGAGCATGCAGTTCACTGTAAAGAACTCACGGGGTTCAAATACAGGCACGATATGGTTAGGGATGTTTTGTTTGACATATTTAAGTGTGTTGGGGTTTCCGCTAAGAAAGAAGCACCTGTTAATTTCTTGACTGACCCGACAGAAGGAAGGTCAACCCTCAGACCGGCTGACATTTTGATTTTTGGATGGGTCGGAGGGAAACACGCATGTGTGGATCTTACAGGGGTATCCCCTCTCGTGGGCCTGAGGGCTGGCGGTTTCAAGGCGGGACATGCTGCTTTAAAAGCAGCTACAGGCAAAGTTACCAAACATGAGAAATCGTGCATGGAAAATCAATACGTGTTCATACCATTTGCATTTGATACGTTTGGTTTCCTCGTACCGGATGCGGTAGAGCTTCTTAAAAGAGTACAACGAATCATGCATAGTAATGTTATATCCCCTAGATCTTCGGATGTAGTCTTTAAAAGAATTAGTTTTACCATTCAAAAATGCTTAGCGGCACAACTTGTTGTCCGTTTATCATCTCACTCATTGTACGATGACAATTAAAATATTGATGGAATGAAATACTTATCCAAATAAAAAAAAAATCATGGATTTGTTTTCTTATTTTAAGCATAAAAAGTACTAACTGTCGCTTTAATTTTTCTGACTTTAGGTGGCGAGGAAGCTTGTGGAATGTGCATAAATTTTTTTTGAAGTGAGAAAGTTACAAAATCGGTAGTAGCAGTGCCAACAACCAAAGATGTAAATGAAAGGATAAATCAATGTGTTGGAGGCACTTTATCGAGGTAAGATGAAAATCACTACTAAGTTATTTTATTGATTATATTAATGTTAGGGTTGTATAAATCTTGTAGGTATAGCTCAATTTCACATCAACAGGAGCCCTATGACTAGTGATTTTAGACTCTAGAGTGTGAACAGTAAATGATTTGTCTCAGAGATTTATTTCCAACTTTATTTTCATTATTTTATTTTAATTTATTTCTCATTGTTTACATTATTTTATATTAATTTATTTCTCATTGTTTACACCAAAGTTATTTATGGAATTAATGAAATTAATATAGGTTTGCATTTACGAATATTTAAAAAATAATAAGTATTCACAATGTTAAATGGTTTCGTTAGAGTTGTTGATAAGAAATTTAAAATTTATTTAAAGAATTTTGAAATGTTATTTATGTACCCGAATAATGATTTTTTTATGTTAATATAGGTTTGTAATTACAAATAATTAATATATATATATATATATATATATATATATATATATATATATATATATAACATTTTAAAAGGTTTCCTAGAAATTTTAGAAAATAAATAAGACAAATAAAATTATATAGATTAAAGATGATATTTATTCATAAGAATGTATTTTATAAAAATAAAACAATGTTTCTACAATATTTTGTATATATGAAAGAGATATAACATAAATATAAGTACTATTTTTTAAATACGTATAATCATACGTGATTAACACATATAATCATACGTGGTTATATAAACAAGATATATTTTTTCATTCTTGATTTAATAGTTGTTCCCGTGTTTCAAATCATATATGTATCTAATCACATATGATTTATACAAATACAAGATTCTTTTTTGTATTCTCGATTCAATAATTGTTCTTTATCCACATTAATCATATGTGATTAAATACATATCATCACATCTGATTAGATCCATGAAAAAAATTATTGAACTGAAAACGCAAAAACAAATATTGTCAATATAAATCATATGTGATTAGATACATCATTCATATGGTCACATGTGATTATATGCACGAGAACAACTATTGAATAAAAAACGCAAAATAAAATCTTTTGCACATACATCATATGTAATTACATACACATAATCACATATGATTAAATACACGCGACCAACTAATGAATCGAAAACGCGAAAGTAAATAGTGTTCACATAAATCATATGTGATTAAAACATATAATCACATGTGATTATATATGTTTAATCACACATGATTTATATACACAAAAACCACTCTTTCCCATATAAATCATATGTGAATTAGATACATATAATCAAATGTGATTATATACACAAAAAGAACTATTGAATCAAGAACACAAAAACAATTTTTTCCACATAAATCATATGTGATTAGATACATATAATCACATGTGATTAAATACACATGACCAACTATTGAATATTGTCCAAATAAATCATATGTGATTAAATACACATAATCAGATGTAATTATATGCATCTAATCACATATGATTTATGTGGACAAGTTTCATTTTCGCATTCACGGTTTGATAGTTGTTCTTGTATTTAATCATATGTGATTATATGTATCTAATCGTATATGATTTCTATGGACAATATTCGTTTTACGTTTTTGATTTAATATTATCATGTACTTAATCTCATGTGATTATATGTATATAACCACATATGATTTATGTGCACAATATTTGTTTATGTGTTCTTGATTTAAAAGTTTTTTTTGTCCACATTAATCATATGTAAATGATTTATATGGACAAAATATGTTTTTCCATTCTTGTTTTAATAGTTGTGCTCATGTTCACATGTGATTATATACACGAGAACAATTGTTAAACAAAAAAACACAAAAGAAAGTCTTTTGCACATACATCATATGTGATTACATACATATAATCACATAAAATTAAATACACGATGCCAACTAATGAATAGAAAATGTGAAAATGAATAATGTTCACTTAAATCATGTGATTAAAACATATAATCACATGTGATTATATATGTCTAATCACATATGATTTTTGTGGATTAAATATAGTGTTCACATAAATCATATGTGATTGAAACATATAATCACATGTGATTATGTGATGACAGGTGGTGGTGACATGTGGTGATGTTTGGTGGTGGTGATGGAAATGGTTGGTGGTGCATAGTGGGTAGTGGTGGTGGAGGTTTGGTGGAGATGAGTGGTGGTGGGTGGTAGGTAATGGTGGTGGTGGAGGTGGGGTGGTGGGTGGTGGTGACTATTGGTAGTGGTAAGTGGTGGGGGTGGTGGTGACGCGTGGTTTTGATGGGTGATGGGTGAGATGGTGTTATTGGGTGGTGGTGAGGAGTGGAGGGAGGCGGGTAGTGGTGGTGATTGGTGATATGGGTGGGTGGTGGTTACGGGTGGTTGCGGGTAGTGGTAGATTATGGTGGCGGTGGTGGTGGGGCGGTACGTGGTGGTGGTGGATGATAAAGGTGGGTGGTGGTGACGGGTAGTAGCGGTGGGTGGTGATAATGGTGGTGGGTAGGTGGTGGTGGTGATGGTGGTGGTGGTGGTGGGTGATGGAGGTGGGTGGTCGTGATGGATGGTGGTGATGGGTGGTGGTGGTGATGGGTGGTGGCAGGTGGTGGTTGTGGTGGTGGATGGTGGTGGTGGTGGGTAGTGGTGGTGGATGGTGATCGTGGTGGTTGGTTGTAGGTGGTAGGTGGTGGGTGGGGTTGTGTAGGAGGGTGATGTTGATGAGTAGTGGTGGTGGTGGGGGTAGTGGTGGATGTGGAGGTGGTCGTAATGGTAGGTGGTGGTAATGGGTGGTGGTGGTTGGTGGTGGTGGTGGTGGGTGGAAGTGGGTGGTGGTGATGGGTGGTTGTTGGGGGTGGTGGTGGTTGTATTCGGTGATGGGGTGGTGGTGGTGGTGGTGGCGAGTAGTGGCGAGTGGTGGTGATGGGTGATGGAGGCGAGTGGTGGTGATGGATGGTGGTGGGTGGGTGGTGGTATTGGTGGGTGGTGGTTGGTGGTAGTGGCGGGAGTTGGTAATGGTGGTGGGTGGTTGTTGTTGGTGGTAGAGGTGAGTAGCGATGATTGGGGTGGTTGGTGGTGGGCGTGATGGTGGCGGGTGGTGGTGATGGTGGTGGGTGGTGGTGGTTGGTGGTGGTGGTTTTAGTGGGTAATGGCTGCTAGTGGTGGTTTTGGTGGGTGATGGGTGGGGTGGTGGTGGTGGTGGTGGTGGGGCTTGGTAATGGGTGGTGATGGTGATTGGTGAGTGGTGATGGGTGGTTGTTGGTGGTGGTGACGATGTGTGATGGTGGTTGTGGTGGGTGGTGGTAGTGGGTTGTAGTGATGGGTGGTTGTGGTTGGTAGGTTGTAGGATGTGGTGATTGGTGGTAGATAGTGGACGTGAGTGATGTTGGTTGGGTGGTGAGTGGTGTAGGTTGGTGGGTTTTTTATTTGTTTGTAACTTTTTTTATTTATATGAATAATATTTTATATTTTTTGATTTAATTACGATAGTGCCACCTTGCAAATTAATGAAAGATTTTTGTTCTCAAATGTTCTCGCAATAAGAAATGTTGTCGATTGAACGCTCTTTTATATATATATATATATATATATATATATATATATATATATATATATATATATATATATATATATATTTCACTCTACTTGTCCTTTGGTAAATGATCTGATTCCTTGGAGTAAATGGTAAAACCTTTGTTGATATTATTTTCTACAATTTCATGCCATTAACCAGATTCCATGTAGCCTAGGAAGACCTGTAAATCAAGAATTTCAACTTCGATAAAAATATAATTGTTAGCGTCGTGGTGATAAGGGTGGAAATTTATGTCATGACAAGACAAAAATACACGACATGACAAAATACAAGACACATAATGAAATTGGGACGAAACTGAAATTTGAATTTGTGTATGTGTCAAGTGTCAAGTATAAAAAACACAAGGTCGTGTCGTGTCGTGTTTGTGTTCAAAATTCAAAACATAAATGATACAATTAAGCATTTGTTTTCGTGTTTGTCATGTTTTTCGTGTTTGTCGTGTTATATATGATTAAGTATTTAAATAAATTAATTAATTGTTATTTTATTTTATCTTTTTCGTTTTGTGTCGTGTTTGTCATTTGTTAATTGGTTCATTTTTGTGTTAGTTAAAAAAAGCTCGACATCGTGTCGTGTCGTGTCAAACAAAAACACGATACGATTGACTGATTTGCCACCCCTATGTGGTGACGTGATTTAAAGGTAATTTTTGGTAGCCAAAAATAGATGATGCATGATTCTCGCAAAAGAAAAATTCATTGACAAGTATTAACACATTTATGAAAGATACCAAATTCCTAAGCATTTGAAGGCATTTGTGATGAAGTCGGTTTCATTTTCTTGTTATTATGGGGGCATTATTTTCTTTAGAATCTCTTGTGCATATATAATATCATTAACAAGTATTAAGATCAACTTACTTTTTGTCGGTTAGTCTGATGAAATGCTGTCTTCTATAATTAAAAAACTGTTGGTTATGTTTTTGGGAACAACTATGCACAAATTCATATACCCAAAATCTAGAAATCTATGTTAGTCTTTTAAAATAAAGCCAACCATTCAAAAAATGTGAAACCAAAAACTATATAAACTACAACAGAACTTCTTCCAAATGTATATTTGGTTATAACATGTAACACCTGGATTCTAGGTATGATTTATATTTCAAATTATGAAAATTCTGATGGTCACGGCGTGATGAAGGGATCACCACGACGTGGAATTTTTCAAGAGCTTGTATCTCATTTAAGTGGTTGCCACAGCGTGGTCATTCAAGTGCCACGGGGTGGCGACTCAGTTTTGGGTAAACCCTAATCTCAATTTTTTGTGCACTATTTAAGGGAAGTGATGGCTAGGGTTTCCTCTACCCTCAGCCTTCATTACCTCCCAAAGCACCCTTATCAAAACCCTAGCCTCCCTTTGAAGTTATTGGCTCACTTTTGGTGTTTTTGTGATCTTGGAAGGAAGAAGAAGTAGTTTTGTGCATAGATCTTCAAGAAACTTGTTTCTTCTAGTGTGTGCATGTTCTGGACTCATTGTAAGTCCTCAAGTTTCCACATTTTTTTGGCTCTCTCTTCTTAAATCTAGGTTTTACTTCATGTTTTGACTCATTTTTGGGTTTGGGTTGGTTAGATGAGATAAAATTTACAACTTTATAGCTCACCTTGGTCCCTTGGTCACCATATCTTCTAGATCTAGAAGTTGCTTGAGTTTTGGAGAATCTTGCATGAGTTTTAGGTCATTTTATCTCCATTTTGTGCTAGTGGAATAAGGACATGCATCGGTCATTAATATCCATAAAGTCTTCATGTTTATGAACCACTAAGGTCCCAAGAAGTATTCTAGAAAGTTGGAACTGAAGGCTTAACAGATTAAGAGCTTAATCCAATGAGTTATCTTTATGCAGTTTCCGCAGTGTGGTGATTGGTTGGCCACGACGTGGAGACTGGTCTGATCGCAACTGTTTTGTCTGGAATTTTCCATGGCGTGGTAGCGGATCTTGATCGGGAACAAGTATGATGGCCACGACGTGGAGGTCAGCTAGATTTGACTTTAACTGTTGACCTTAATCGTTAAGTTTTTGACTTGGTTTGACTTTTAGTCAAATGGGTAGATTTAGAATGTAGATTGGGAGTTTACCTTGTGTGATTCATTAGGAGGTGTGTAGAACCCGCATTTTTTATTGTGTGAGCCTACTAGTTATCGACTGTGTTTGTGAGGTGAGTCTTCTCATTATACTATGTATGATGCTAGTTGTCTTTGTGACTCTTGCATGGAAAACAAGGGTTTGGCCCCAGGCATTTGTATGAAAGACCGGGGTTTGACCCCTAGCATTTGCATGAAAGACTAGGGTCTGGCCCCTGGCAATTGTATGGAAGACCAAGATTTGGCCCTTGGCTTTTGTACAAGTAAAGACCATGATTTGGACCATTGTAGGAAATAAGACTATTATTTGACCCATAGCATTCACTTGGGGTTCAAATATACATGTTAGTTATGTATGGTATGTGTTATTTTGGGGAACTCATTAAGCTTTGTGCTAACGGTTTATGTTTAAATGTTTTAGGTACTTTTGGTTCCAAGGGAAAGGGCACGGCATGATTGCATTGCATCTCCCAGAGATCTATTCCACACTATCTATTTGATACACTGATCTTTTTGAGAATTTTATATACACTGGTTGATTTTGATTAAATGGTTGTATGATTTGCTGATTTAAAATCAAAAATTTTTACTTAGTATTTTTGAGACTAACATCTACGTAAATTGATTATAGCATTTGATGCTACTAAATATCCTCTAAAACACATGTCATCTCAAACATCAAATTTTAAACAAAGGGTCACGTCTTCTATACATACCCAGCTACTAAGACCATGGTAAAGACAAAACTAAACAATATCTTAAAATCATTTAGACAATTCTATCATGTGAAAAAGGGAAATAAATATCACTTTTAATTACCGCACATAAAATCATTATGTCAATGAAATCAATATAAAATTGTATATTGTTACCTATCTTGCATGTTCTATTCACAAGAAAAGACCAAAGAAAGCATTTGGGAACTTGCATGCTAACTTTGAGCACTATAAGCAAAATATTAGGGAATTTGTCTTGTACAGGAAAATTGGTTCATAGATCAGATGTAGAATCCTACGTTCATTTCATGAGTTAGTAAAACCAATAAATTCTGTAAAAATAGGAAAATAGCATAACAATAGGAATTCTTATATAAAAACAAAGAATCACATATGGCCAAAAACAATAACTTATTTCTTTAAAGACATGGTTATAACCTACGTCGACCAAACTTGATAATAAAACCTTACGCTTGAAAAGATTCTATAAAAGGAATGTAAACTCAAACACCAAATGTTAAACAAAGATCCATGTCTTCTAGTAAGCTACCAAAGCCAAGGCAAAGGAAAATCATAGCAAGATACTCATGGTTTCTGAGAATCCCAGGGGCCATTGAATATCATGGAATTCTTTTTCGTGAGATCTTGGTTTCCATGAAGCATCTAAGCTAAATTGTCTTAGAACTACACAAAGTAACCTTTTGGTATCTTGTCTTCCATCTTGGCAATCTTTCATGATAGATCTAGTTGTTGTGTATTTTGTATGCTTTTTATCCCATAACTTTGGTTCTAGTGAATATGTTCTACTCCAAACCATTTTAAGACCATTTCCTACTGTTGTTGGGGTTGTAGAACCATAAAGTTGAGATCTCGAACACTCTCATTCACCCTATGCATGAGATCTTGAGCATTAGTGCATTTCATGAACTTGGGGCTTTGCTTATTGCTCATTTATGACATGCTAATGGATAAAGTCAGAGACTTTATCCAATAAGTAGTCCCTTTGGGTCATATTTGGAAGTTTGAGGAGCTAACTATCTGAATAGAGGGCTTAATAGAATTTTTGACATTCAGACTTATTACGTGGGGCGTAAATCTAGTTATGCAGGGCGTAGCTTGGTTTTGGCTCGTAATCTCGCAGGCTCTACGCCATACGTACTGAAGCTGGTACGCATGGCGTAGTAAGGTGGACCGTTGACTTTAACTTTTGTTGAGTTTTGGTCAAAATAGGTTGTTAGAGTGTAGAATAAAGGGGGGTAATTCTTTATTGTTGAGTAATTGATTGTAGTACCTATCTACCCCGTGGGTGAGCTACTACATTTAGTTGCTACTTGTGAGGTGAGTCTTCTCATTATATTACATGTGTATTAGTGTATGTATGTTGACTAGTTGGGTCTTATTTGTTGATTGATGTTATTGTGAATATGTGTTGCTGACATCTTCTGGACAGCTAATAGTCCATGGGACTGTTGATAGTCCCAGGGTTGCAGATAACCCCTAAAATGTGTTGTTAATCTACAGGGTTGGTGATAACCCATAGTTGTTTATTTTGCTGAGTTGTATGTAATATTTTCGGAACTCACTATGCTTCGTGCTTACAATTGTGGATAAAATATGTTTCAGGTACTTCAGATGATCGCGAAAAGGCAAATGCTTGACTATACACTCCGAATCGTAGATTTTATGATTTCCACATTTTGATACTCTAATTTGGTTGATTGGATTGATGTACCTGGGATTTTTCGCGACTTGTTTTTTATGACATTGGTGGTTTTTCTTATAATAAAAAGAAAAATTTTGTGGTAAAAATCAGTTTGTTACAAGTTGATATCAGAGCCCTTGTTTGAGAGAATTGGATGAACATTTGTGAGATTCCAGACTCAAACTAATGATCTGAAAGTTTTACAAACCTTTTTACAGAAAAAAATGAATTTCACAGAAGGGAACGAAGGATGCGTAGTGAATAATGTACTTTCAAACCATTACATGTGATACAAAGAAACTTAGTGGGTTAGGTTGGGAAACCTGGTGAGTACATAAGTTTTTCAACCCACAATAATGTAGTTAATATGTTTAATTTATCAAACAATTAACCCGATTACCCATTCCTGTTTTCTTACTTATTCTTCCCTAAGCATCTATCCTAAGGGTAATAATAGTCATGGTTGTGGACATTATTGTTGCATGGATTTCTGTGCAATACATGTTAGTAGGTTGTTTTCTAATTTCATTCGAAGGATTTGTCCTAAGAATGGGTACGAAGTGCATCTTTGCCAGTGTTTATCAGTTGGGAAATAAATCCATAGATGCCAGTGTTTATCTATTAGGAACTTAGTCCACAGCTACCAGTGTTTATCTATTAGGCACTAAATCCATAGCTACCAGTGTTTATCTATTAGGCACTAAATCCATAGTTTTCACTGTGTATCTATTATGCACTAAATCCATAGCTACCAGTGTTTATCTATTAGGAACTAAATCCATAGCTTCCATTGTTTATCTATTAGGCACTAAATTCATATTGCCAGTGTTTATATATTAGCCACTAAATCCATAGTTTCCAGTGTTTCACGGGACGGTCATGAATAGTCTGGTGGTTGTACTACAACATCTTTCACTTCCCTTCGTTACCCAATGTATAATATTTATTAAAAAAAATAAAAAATACATATACGGTATAAATCTTATAATATTTCACATAACATCTTAACACATAGGCACATATAGCATTTAATTATTTAGATACTTCATATCTAAGTGTAAGATGAAAGCAACTATGCACTCACTTGATAAAAGTGGATGCCTCGGAACATGGTCAGAAGTTCGCCTTGGTATTTTATCTTTTCCTCTAACGTGACCAAAATACGAATGTCACTAAGTCTTAGTCTTATATTCCTGGAAACTAATGATAGTCTAGATTCCTCACTAATATGAATGTCTACATCGAGATCTATCAAGTAAGGAACAACCAGGTAGGATCATTTCAGAGGTAGGTTCCATTTGATATACAGAGAATATTGTTCAGAAATCCCACTTTAAACACCTCACTAAATCCAGCCTAAACATCATCCCCGTAAGTAGCTCAATCAGTATAATGACTTGGAATTACTGATAATTCTTATTCATATATTCATAACAACGAATTATGAATATACATACAAATTACACTAACATAATAGTTAGAGTAATTTAACTTACAGAGAATTTCCTGACAAAAGTTCGGAAATTATACTGGCAGAACTCCGGCATGCTAGCTACTAGATGTTGGGCTCTCAGGGGACTTAGGGCTTCGCCGGATACTTAAAACTAAGGGAACTTTTGACCAAAATCCATAGAAATCGAGAGAGAAACGTAGGAATGGTGTGGAATTCGAATGAGGCACTTCCGGGTATTTATAGTCGAAATTGAAGTGCATATCGCGCAAATGTCCCTTGCACTTCACGCATTCGGTCGGAAGTGATGATGCGTCATTTTCTGCATCATGTCACGTGTCACATTATGGGTGGTGTGTCAGTGCACGCTGCACATGCTGTGTTTGCGCGCGACTGTATGCCGAAAAATCTAAATTCTTAGAAAAATCATACCTAATTCATACGAGCTCCATTTTCTATGGGTTTTATATCCATGTGTAGCTATCGACGAGATCTAAATCTTTAATTTAGACTCCGTCGTCTAATTTTGAAGTTGTTATTAAAGTTATATTTTTAACAGGCTTAGACTTTCAAAGTCCATTAAAAAATCGTAACTCTCTCATATGATATTCGTTCTCGAATGTCTTTATATCGACAGACAGGTGTTGATGAGATATTCAACTCTCGTTTAGATTGTTTTTCCTAACAATCGACCGATTTCAATTTCAGTATCTGAGCCGTATACTGTTACGCTGAAATATTAGAAAAATCATAACTTCCTTTTACGATGTCAGATCTAGGCATTCTTTATATGTACTGAATCCTTGTTACATATATTATAACTTTGGTTAATATTATTTATCCTAAATAACATTTGATCACAAAGTCATTTTTTACGCATGTCATACCTAAATTGACTAGCCCGAATCTGCGTGTGTTACAATTATCTTGTTGGGTCTAAAATATTGGTTTATACTTTGCTTTTCTAGGCAATTGGTTTTTCTGTAATGTAATATACATTTGTGTCTGTGTTCACGGCCAGGTGAATGTTTACGGCCGTAAACCAGTTCACAGCTGTAAACCTGTTCACGGCCGTGAACCCATTACGGCCCATGTTCCCAAGTATATATATATATATATATATATATATATATATATATATATATATATATATATATATATATATATATATATATATATATGTGTGTGTGTGTGTGTGTGTTAGGGGTGAGGAGTGGATGATGAATAGATGAGAGTGTACGACCTAGAGAAAGAGAAGGGAGCATAAGTGTGTGTAAGTGTGTGAATCTTTTGTAAGGAACTTCATTCTAATCAAATCATACAAGATTCATATTATTATTCTTCTTCTTCTCTTCTATTTTGATCTGGCATCATCCGTTTGATTGGGATTCCGCACCATCAAACGGATCTGATTGATACACAAAGCAGATTTGGGACTTACAAGTGGTATCAAAGCTTGGATTGTATTAATAAATTTTGTCAGATCTAGAGCTTATTTGATCTTATTTTTGAAGGTTTTTTGCATTTTTGGATAGATCTCTGAAAATTAGGGAGGGTTTGTTCTTTGCATTTTTGATAAAAACGAGTTTTTGATCGAGTTTTGGTGCAAAAATGGTGAAAAACGTCGTTTTTCTTCGCATCTGTTGAAGCGTGTACGGCCCAAGAAGGGTTCACGGCCCGAAGTTCGTTTACGGCCTCGTTTTGCGGTCCTCGGTGTACGGCTCAGCAGTCTCGCACGTGTACGGTCAGGCGGGTTTGCGGTCCGAGGTTTACGGCCTGCTCGTTCGCGGTCCTCGGGTTCACGGCTCAGCCTCGGTGTACGGTCCAGCATCGTTCTCGGCCAGCAGCTCCAGCATGTGTCCGGTCCGTCCTCGCATGCGTGCAAGTCCTCACATCGCATCAGCTTCGTATTAAAAGGGGGGGGGGGAATTGGGGCTGCCCGGTTTCGAACCCTGGTCACCCGCATCCACAACAAACGCGTCTTACCAGTTAGGCTAAGCTGCTTGTGGATTCAAACCTTTCGATTTTAATTCAAAAGCACTCCCATTCGAACCTAATTTTTCATTTTAACACATTTAACCCAAAAATCAATTTCTTTTATTTTTAATTTTCATTTTCTACCCAAAGTTTTTAACTTTTATTTTTTTGACTTTTATTTTTAACTTTTGACCTTAAATTTGACTTTGACTTTAAACTTTGACCTCTGACTTTAAACTTTGACTTTCTCGTTTAACTTTCAAATTTTCAAATTTAGCTTTTCGGTTTGACTTTTAAGTTTGACTTTTTAAATTTGACTTTTAAGGTTGACTTTTGAGGTTTGAAGTCAAAGGGCACATTTTTGTTAAACAATGAGTTCCTCAAACATTCCAGTCAATGAAGTTTCTTATTCTCAAACTTGCATTAAAACAATTTAAAATTTACGTGAACACATCGATTTATTAAAAAGAGAAAATGAGGAACTTAAATATGAGGGGTACCAACTTAGGAAAGGTCAGAAACCGTTGAAAGAACAACTAGAGGCCAAGACTAATGACTTTAAGAAATTACAGTCAGAGTACAGTGACAAATGCGTTCATTATAGATATATTAAGAAAGATTTTGACACTGTAATTGCTGAACTTGACACATTGAGAACTCGTTTTGCAAATGCCGATTTTAATTTCAAAAAATTTGATGTGTCAAGTGACAGAGTTGCTAAAATAATTAAACTTCAAATGAAATGGACGGATCAACAACAAGTAGGAATAGGATATGAAGGTGTCCCTCCCCCATTCAATCACACTTATACTAACACTCCATTAAGTCAAGCTGAAATAGACCGAGAACCATTTATGGTATACGGTAAACTAGCTGCTGAATAGGCAACTGAGGGTGTTGAGATGAAAGATACTAATGATTCTACTTCTTGTGCAGGCAAAGTAGTAGAGGATGAGAACAAGGAGAAAACCATTGAACAATCCAATGAATCCTTGAACTCTGAATCTGTTGCTTCGAACTCTGTTGCTTCTAATTTTGTTGCTCCTAACAAGCCTGCTGTTGAGAAATACAGGCCACCAACACAAGTTAAACAGAGTGCCTGCTACAACTGTGCGTGTAGGAAAAGCAAGAGACAAGGCAAGGATACGCCACCAGGGGCAGGAAGAAACAACTTCCCAGTGAAGAAAAAGACATGTTTTCACTGTGGAACACCAGGACACATTGCCAGACATTGTCCAAATCGCGCATACGTTCACTACTATGCACAAGTGTAACATCCCAATTTTCGAGTCCAAAAATTTCTTTTTAATTAATTGAAACATAAAAACATTCACAAGAAAATACCGTGAAAACACATCATCCCATAAAACAATGATTCATGTCTAAAAATCCAAGTCATAAAATAATAACATATCAGAGTACAATCCCAGAAACTCCATGCGGAAATCGTGTGTGTGTGTGATGCGATGCTACGCCGCCGGCTCCTTCCCCTTAGACAAAGAGGTACCTGAAACCAAAACCGAAACCGTAAGCACAAGGCTTAGTGAGTTCCCCCATCATACCACATACCATACAATATCCTCGGTATCTTTCAACCGGTAATCATCGTCGGTATCTTTCAACCGGTAATCACCATCAGTATCTTTCAACCGGTAATCATCATCGGTATCTTTCAACCGGTAACCGGGGACTATTCCACTCCCTACTACTAGCATACAGCAACAAGATATAAACATACAGTCAGGCATATCCGGGTACTGACCTACCCTTCGGTCCTAAGGACCGCTACCAGGGAAACCAATCCCTATCATACTCGTAACATATCATACAAATAAAACTCATGACCAAAGCATGTAACCAAACCAAGATAATTATCACAAAGACAATCATCTTCTAAATACTCCTCTTTGGTGGGCCGGCATTGTAGCCTTAGACCCACCCCTACTGGAAGGTAACTCACCTCGTACAAGAAGCTGCTGATAATCTGTGCGGGAAACCTCCGTCCGCTGCTGCTCCGGAAATCCTCCGGCTACAATCCCCACAAAACACTTAGTTAGAAACTGATATCTACTCTTAGGGTAAAATGACCATTTTACCCCCAACCAAGTCCAAGTCAAAGTCAACTTCCAGTTGACCCGACTCGCCGATTTGGGCCGTCAACTCGTCGAGTCCCTTCCTTTTACTCGTCCTTATCCACGACTCGACTCGTCGAGTTTGGCAATGACTCGACGAGTTCCCCTTCCTTACAAACATCAATGAACCTTCAACCGACTCATCGAGTCGTATGAACACTCGTCGAGTTCACCTTCAACTGATGAACACGTCCTGACCTTGACTCGCCGAGTTGTATGAACAACTCGTCGAGTACATCTTCAAACATAAGGAGATTGCCTTGGACTCGCCGAGTCTGTTCTAGCACTCGTCGAGTCCCATGAACTCCAGGTCTAAAATTAAGTCCAGTGCGTTAGGTCACTCTTTATGTCCTGTTACAACCCTTCTAACGCCTAACTGAGTCCTTTTGACCCTTAACAGAAATGGGACTCAAAGCCTTGGACTCGTCGAGTCCCAAGAACGGACTCGCCGAGTCGATAACGTCCACACCCAAAATCCTCGATTTCTGATGTACAACACTTGACCAAAAGATAGATCTAAGCTCCTTTAATCGTTCTAGCACGTAAAGTTACAAACTTTACGTGCATGCATGGGACTTTGAGCTCAAAAGGACATAAAATAAGCTCTAGTGTTGCATGGGGCCTTCCTTGGGTGCAAAAGCAACCCAAATCTGCCTTGTGACCCCTTTAAAGACCTGATTCCAAAGCCTCAACCCCCAACCATGTTTGAAATCATGGTTGGTTACCAAAATGGCTTATAAAAGCCCTAAATCTCCCCAAAAAGGGGATCTATCAAACGAAAGAGCAAGGTACATACTTTATACCCTCAAAGGCTGCAAATGATGAACCAAACTCGAATCCTTCAACCTCCTCTTGATCCTTCTATGCTCTTCCTTCTTCCTTGTGAACAAAACCACCAAGAATCACTCAAAAGCCTTGAATCTTGCACCAAAACACTTAGGGTTTGATATAGAGGGTTTCTGGGAGCATAAAGGGGCGATGGAGGCTGTATAAGGTTGTTTAAATAGGGTGCAAACCCTCAGATTAGGGTTTTGTCCAGACAGAGCCTACTCGTCGAGTCCGGGATCCGACTCGACGAGTCCATCACTTAAATCCTGTGTCTCATCCCGCTTCTACTCGACGAATTGGTCCTTCAACTCGCCGAGTCCAAGGTCAAAAATGCAAAATTACTTATATAAAATACATACCAGGAACCAGGTGCTACAAATCTCCCCCACTTATTTTAGACTTCGTCCTCGAAGTCTGCTGCTCGATCCTGGAATAGCTCTGGGTAATGCTCCATCATCTCATCCACCGGCTCCCAGGTCCAATCCGAGCCCTTCCGGTGCTGCCACTGCACCTTCACGAGCTCCACCCTCTTGTTCCTCAGATCCTTCGACTTCCGGTCGAGGATCGCCACTGGCCGCTCAATATAATTCAAGTTGTCATCGACCTGAATGTCCTCTAAGGGTACCACTGCTGAGTCATCCACCAGGCACTTCCGCAGCTGAGAGACGTGGAAAGTGTTGTGGATCAGTCTGAGTTCGGCTGGCAGATCCAACCTATAAGCCACCTTGCCCACCCGGGCTATAACCCTGGAGGGTCCAATATACCTAGGACCCAACTTGACCCGCTTCCTGAATCGGATGACGCCCTTCCATCGCGAGACCTTCAGGAGAACCATATCCCCGACCTGAAACTCCAGGTCCGATCGGCGCTTATCGGCATAGCTTTTCTGCCGACTCTGCGCAGTCTGAAGTCTGCTCCTAACCTGCTGAATCCTTTCGGTCATCTTGAGCACTACATCGGTGCTCCCCATGACCCTCTGGCCAACCTCGCCCCAGCATATCGGGGTCCTGCACTTCCTCCCGTACAACATCTCGAAGGGAGGTCGATCGATACTCGCATGATAGCTATTATTATACGAGAACTCCGCCAACGGAAGGTAGGTATCCCAGCTACCTCCGAAGTCTAAAACACATGCCCGCAGCATATCCTCTAGCGTCTGGATGGTCCGCTCGCTCTGACCATCCGTCTGCGGGTGAAAGGCGGTGCTAAAATGCAGACGAGTACCCAGCTCGTCATGAAACTTCTTCTAAAACCTGGAAGTAAACCGAACATCTCTGTCTGAAATCACCGACACTGGCACCCCGTGCCGCGCCACCACCTCTCTGATATAAATGTCGGCCAGCTTCTCGGCCGCGATGCTCTCCTGAATCGGAATAAAATGAGCGCTCTTGGTCAATCGATCGACGATGACCCAAATCGAATCCACCCCTCGCGCGGTCCTGGGAAGCTTTGTGATAAAATCCATCGTAATGTCTTCCCATTTCCACAGCAGGATATCCAACGGCTGCATCTTGCCGTGTGGCCTCTGGTGCTCGGCCTTGACCTTCCTGCAGGTCAAACACCGCTCCACATACCACGCTACGTCCCGCTTCATGCAAGGCCACCAATAATCAGGACGAAGATCTCTATACATCTTCGTCGCTCCGGGATGGATAGAAAATCTGGATTTGTGTGCCTCCTCCATCAGGATCTGGCGCATGCCTCCATGATAAGGGACCCACACCCTATGGTGAAGAGTCAATAACCCTCGGCTATCATAGTCGAAGGAGGAAACCTGCCCCACAATCTGCTCTCTCTTCCGATGTTCCTCCCTCATGGCCTCCTGTTGGGCCTCCCGAATCTGCTCCAACAGCGGAGTCACCACTGTCATCCTCAGACAGATATCCCTGATCGGCGTTGCCTTGCGGCTAAGCGCGTCGGCCACCACATTGGCCTTCCCCGGGTGGTAAAGGATCTCGCAATCATAATCCTTTACCACATCAAGCCACCGACGCTACCTCATATTCAGATTTGGCTGGTCCATGAGATACCTCAGGGTCTTGTGGTCTGTGTAAATCGTACAACGAACCCCATAGAGGTAATGACGCCAAATCTTGAGGGCGAACACAACAGCCCCCAGCTCCAAATCATGCGTCGGGTAGTTTGCCACGTGAGGCTTCAGCTGCCTCGAAGCGTAAGCAATGACATGCCCTCTCTGCATCAATACTGCGCCCAAACCCGAGATGGACGCATCACAGTACACGACGAAATCCTCCATGCCCTCTAGCAGGGCTAAGATTGGAGCCTCGCACAACCTCTGCCTCAATGTCTCGAATGTAGCCTGCTGCTCAGGCCCCCAACGAAAGAGCACGGCTTTCCTCGTCAGCCTGGTCAGGGGCACGGCTATCTTGGAGAAGTCCTGAATGAATCTCCGATAGTAGCCTGCATATCCCAGAAAGCTCCGAATCTCAGATGGAGACCTCGGAACCTCCCAACTCATCACGGCCTCCACTTTGGCCGGATCTACCGAAATCCCGTTCTGGTTGACAAGGTGCCCAAGAAACTGCACCTCGCGCAACCAGAACTCACACTTGGAGAACTTAGCATACAAGCTCTCCCTCCTCAAAGTCTCCAAAATCTCTCGCAGATGCTCCTCATGCTACTCTCGCGTCTTGGAGTAAACCAAGATGTCATCGATGAATACTATTACAGACCAATCCAACATCGGTCTGCACACACGGTTCATGAGATCCATGAACGCGGCAGGAGCATTGGTGAGCCCGAAAGGCATCACCACAAACTCATAGTGACCATAACGCGTCCGAAACGCCGTCTTCTGCACATCCTCCTTTCTGACCCTCATCTGATGATACCCTGAACGCAAATCAATCTTGGAGAACCAAGATGCTCCCTGTAGCTGGTCAAAGAGGTCATCAATCCTCGGGAGTGGGTAATGGTTCTTCACCATTACCTTATTCAGCTCCCGATAATCTATACACATCCGATGCGACCCGTCCTTCTTCTTCACAAACAGAATCGGGGCTCCCCAGGGAGAACTACTCGGTCTAATGAATCCCTTGTCTAACAGCTCCTGCAGCTGTGTAGACAACTCCTGCATCTCAGGAGGAGCCAACCGATACGGTGCCTTGGCTATCGGAGCCGTACCAGGGACTAGGTCGATTCTGAACTCCACCTGTCGCTCCGGAGGTATCCCAGGCAGCTCCTCGGGGAATACGTCAGCAAACTCTCGTACCACGGGCACATCGCCCACCGTCGCCCTACCCACCTCCCGGGTATCCATAATATAGGCGACATATCCTGCACAACCCTGCTGGAGGTAGCGCCTACCCCTCGCTGCCGAACATAAAGCTGGTCCTCGCTGTGGCCTTTCGCCCTGAACCACCAGCTCTCCCCCACTAGGGGTCCTAATCCGTACTGACTACTGCGCGCAATCAATTACTGCCCCATTGGGGCTCAGCCAATCCATACCAATAATAACCTTGTTCCCCCGCAAAGGTATGGGAACCAAGTCCACCAGGTAACGTTCCTCGAACAGCGTCAAAACATAATCCCGGTAGACCTCTGACGCTCGTACCGACCGGTCGTCCGTAATCTCGACCTCTAGAGGGCAATCCAACATACCCGAAGACTGTGGAAACTTCTTGCTAAGCGTAAGAGAGACAAATAATCGGGTGGCACCCGAATCAAACAACACCTGAACTGGGATACCGTTCACATGGAACGATCCTAAGCAAGGCACATAATATATCAAAATCATAGCGACATAACATACAAGCACAAAATAAGAAATCATACCCGTCACCACATCGGGTACAGCGCGTGCCTCCTCGGCTGTCAGCTGAAATGCTCGGCTCGGAACCATTGGAGCCTCCAACTTGGCCTTCCGGTCATCAACAACCCGTGCTGTCGCTGGAGTCGGCGCCACTGCCGGCGCCGCTGCTGCTGTCAATCTGGGGCAATTGGCCTTTTTATGGCCCTTCTGATTGCAATGAAAGCAAATCAGGTCTGATATCTTAATCGCAGGAGCAGGGGCAGTACAATCTCTGCCATAATGCCCAACCTTGCCGCACTTATAGCAGCCTGAACCCGGCCCAGTGCGACAAGCTCCCTCGTGTAACCGACCGCATTTCCCACAGCGGTCCCGCCCTGACTGGCCTTTCGGCCTACCATCAGATCCATTGGGCTTCTTCCCTGAAGCCCCCGTCGTCAGCCCCTCCGCTGCCTTCCTCTTTCGGATATGCTCCAGATCAACCTCCCTCTCCCTAGCCCTGGCAATCATGGAATCCAGGGTAGGGCAAGCTAAGAAACTAACATGCTCCCGAATGTCAGTTCGTAGCATGTCATGGTAGCGGGTCCTCCTCATGTCCTCATCTCCCGCATACTGGGGTACCAATAACGCCTTCTCCCGGAACTTGGCGGTGATCTCCGCCACTGTCTCAGTCGTCTGCCTCATATCCAGGAACTCCCTGGCCAACTGCTGAAGCTCCACCGCAGGTGCGAACTCAGCCCTGAACCGGGTCACAAAATCTGACCAGGTCATAGCCTCCACAGCCGAGGCTCCCAGAGAGTCACCAAGCGACTCCCACCAATCTCTGGCCCTGTCTCTCAAGCATCCTGCTGCATATCTCACCTTCGACCCCTAGGGGCAGAAGTTAGTCAACTGTGCAGACTCAATGTCTGCAATCCATCGTCTGGCAGTAATGGGGTCCTTCGCCCCATGGAAATCCGGCGCACCGCTCCCTCAGAAGTCCTTGAAGGACAGTGTGCGCGTACCCGCCTGGCTAGACGCCATATCACTCCTGAATGCCCGGAGGCGATCCTCCATTAGCTCAACAATCCCCTCCTTGATCGACCCGAAGATAACCGGCGTCGCATCAAGGATACCCCTCGTGATCTCGGACGCGATGAACTCGCGTAACCCATCATCCACATGCTCGGATCCTGCGTCCGAGCCCGTTCCTGACCCAGATCCTGAACCTCCTGCCCCATGTCGCGTGACCACCATTCTGAAAATAAACATACGAATGTCAGGGTCACATATACTTTCGGAGGTCTCGCACACTTTCCAAGTTCCGAGGTTCCATCTAAGCCCTCCTTGATTCGAGTACGGGTCCTCTGCTTTCAGTAGTACGGGCCCATACTACCTTCCACATCTACCCGTACTTTCCTCAAGGATTTCTTCGACTTCACCAAGTCCCTTTTACCGATACCCTTTCCACAGACCTCATCCTAGGCTTTCCCTAGGGCACCCTCCGACCTACCCTCCGCCATCAGCTGCACTAGGAGTCCCCACCACTTCCCTCTAACTAACTTGCGGATACTGTTACATATCCGTTCCTTAGCTAGTTGAAGATGGCCAGAACCCCCATGGCACAAAGCTAGCAGCATTCGTGCATTGGGTAACCAAATCAGGCATAACCTACACAGGTCATCCTACTGCTGACTAACTGGTCCTAGCATTCAACTCATACAACAGGCATATAAGGCATCCTCCTAGATCCTTAGCCCTAACTAGCATGCAATTCTCAGAATCATATATCAGGCACACAAGGCATCCTCTTAGATCCTTAGTCCTATTCTAGCATGCAGTTTTCTGATCAAAACCATATAGCATAACATATCAAGTATGGGTATCTTGGGGAAAACTTACTTGAGCTCGGCCGGTCGCATGCATCACACACTTCGTCTTTCTTAAAATCCTTTCATTTAAATTTTAGAAAACCATTTTCCTTGTAAAAACCTTTTAGCCCCTCAGTTTGAGTCCAGACACCCCCGAGGGTGTGTCTGAATCCCTCAAACCAGGGCTCTGATACCAACTTGTAACATCCCAATTTTCGAGTCCAAAAATTTCTTTTTAATTAATTGAAACATAAAAACATTCACAAGAAAATACCGTGAAAACACATCATCCCACAAAAAAATGATTCGTGTCTAAAAATCCAAGTCATAAAATAATAACATATCATAGTACAATCCCAGAAACTCCATGCGGAAATCGTGTGTGTGTGTGATGCGATGCTACGCCACCGGCTCCTTCCCCTTAGACGAAGAGGTACCTGAAACCAAAACCGAAACCGTAAGCACAAAGCTTAGTAAGTTCCCCCATCATACCACATACCATACAATATCCTCGGTATCTTTCAACCGGTAATCATCGTCGGTATCTTTCAACCGGTAATCACCATCGGTATCTTTCAACCGGTAATCATCATCGGTATCTTTCAACCGGTAATCATCATCGATATCTTTCAACTGGTAACCATCATCGGTTTCTTTCAACCGGTAATCCTCATCGGTATCTTTCAACCGGTAACTGGGGACTATTCCACCCCCTACCACTAGCATACAGCAACAAGATATAAACATACAGTCAGGCATATCCGGGTACTGACCTACCCTTCGGTCCTAAGGACCAATACCAAGGAAACCAATCCCTATCATACTCGTAACATATCATACAAATAAAACTCATGACCAAAGCATGTAACCAAACCAAGATAATTATCACAAAGACAATCATCTTCTAAATAATCCTCTTTGGTGGGCCGGCATTGTGGCCTTAGACCCACCCCTACTGGAAGGTAACTCACCTCGTACAAGAAGCCGATGATAATCTGTGCGGGAAAACTCCATCCGCTGCTGCTTCGGAAATCCTCCGGCTACAATCCCCAAAAAACACTCAGTTAGAAACTGATATCTACTCTTAGGGTAAAATGACCATTTTACCCCCAACCAAGTCCAAGTCAAAGTCAACTTCTAGTTGACCCGACTCGCCGAGTTGGGCCGTCAACTCGTCGAGTCCCTTCCTTTTACTCGTCCTTATCCACGACTCAACTCGTCGAGTTTGGCAATGACTCGACGAGTTCCCCTTCCTTACGAACATCAATGAACCTTCAACCGACTCGCCGAGTCGTATGAACACTCGTCGAGTTCACCTTCAACTGATGAACACGTCCTGACCTTGACTCGCCGAGTTGTATGAACAACTTTCGAGTCCAAAAATTTCTTTTTAATTAATTGAAACATAAAAACATTCACAAGAAAATACCGTGAAAACACATCATCCCATAAAACAATGATTCATGTCTAAAAATCCAAGTCATAAAATAATAACATATCAGAGTACAATCCCAGAAACTCCATGCGGAAATCGTGTGTGTGTGTGTGATGCGATGCTACGCCGCCGGCTCCTTCCCCTTAGACGAAGAGGTACCTGAAACCAAAACCGAAACCGTAAGCACAAAGCTTAGTTAGTTCCCCCATCATACCACATACCATACAATATCCTCGGTATCTTTCAACCGGTAATCATCGTCGGTATCTTTCAACCGGTAATCATCATCGGTATCTTTCAATCGGTAATCATCATCGGTATCTTTCAACCGGTAACCATCATCGGTATCTTTCAACCGGTAATCCTCATCGATATCTTTCAACCGGTAACTGGGGACTATTCCACCCCCTACCACTAGCATACAACAACAAGATATAAACATACAGTCAGGCATATCCGGGTACTGACCTACCCTTCGGTCCTAAGGACCGCTACCAGGGAAACCAATCCCTATCATACTCGTAACATATCATACAAATAAAACTCATGACCAAAGCATGTAACCAAACGAAGATAATTATCACAAAGACAATCATCTTCTAAATACTCCTCTTTGGTGGGCCGGCATTGTGGCCTTACACCCACCCCTACTGGAAGGTAACTCACCTCTTACAAGAAGCTGCTGAGATGAAAGATACTAATGATTCTACTTCTTGTGCAGGTAAAGTAGTAGAGGATGAGAACAAGGAGAAAACCATTGAACAATCCAATGAATCCTTGAACTCTGAATTTGTTGCTTCGAACTCTGTTGCTTCTAATTTTGTTGCTCCTAACAAGCCTGCTGTTGAGAAATACAGGCCACCAACACAAGTTAAACAGAGTGCCTGCTACAACTGTGCGTGTAGGAAAAGCAAGAGACAAGGCAAGGATACGCCACCAGGGGCAGGAAGAAACAACTTCCCAGTGAAGAAAAAGACATGTTTTCACTGTGGAACACCAGGACACATTGCCAGACATTGTCCAAATCGCGCATACGTTCACTACTATGCACAAGTGTAACATCCCAATTTTCGAGTCCAAAAATTTCTTTTTAATTAATTGAAACATAAAAACATTCACAAGAAAATACCGTGAAAACACATCATCCCATAAAACAATGATTCATGTCTAAAAATCCAAGTCATAAAATAATAACATATCAGAGTACAATCCCAGAAACTCCATGCGGAAATCGTGTGTGTGTGTGATGCGATGCTACGCCGCCGGCTCCTTCCCCTTAGACAAAGAGGTACCTGAAACCAAAACCGAAACCGTAAGCACAAGGCTTAGTGAGTTCCCCCATCATACCACATACCATACAATATCCTCGGTATCTTTCAACCGGTAATCATCATCGGTATCTTTCAACCGGTAATCACCATCGGTATCTTTCAACCGGTAATCATCATCGGTATCTTTCAACCGGTAACCGGGGACTATTCCACTCCCTACCACTAGCATACAGCAACAAGATATAAACATACAGTCAGGCATATCCGGGTACTGACCTACCCTTCGGTCCTAAGGACCGCTACCAGGGAAACCAATCCCTATCATACTCGTAACATATCATACAAATAAAACTCATGACCAAAGCATGTAACCAAACCAACATAATTATCACAAAGACAATCATCTTCTAAATACTCCTCTTTGGTGGGCCGGCATTGTAGCCTTAGACCCACCCCTACTGGAAGGTAACTCACCTCGTACAAGAAGCTGCTGATAATCTGTGCGGGAAACCTCCATCCGCTGCTGCTCCGGAAATCCTCCGGCTACAATCCCCACAAAACACATAGTTAGAAACTGACATCTACTCTTAGGGTAAAATGACCATTTTACCCCCAACCAAGTCCAAGTCAAAGTCAACTTCCAGTTGACCCGACTCCCGAGTTGGGCCGTCAACTCGTCGAGTCCCTTCCTTTTACTCGTCCTTATCCACGACTTGACTCATCGAGTTTGGCAATGACTCGACGAGTTCCCATTCCTTACGAACATCAACGAACCTTCAACCGACTCGCCGAGTCGTATGAACACTCGTCGAGTTCACCTTCAACTGATGAACACGTCCTGACCTTGACTCGCCGAGTTGTATGAACAACTCGTCGAGTTCATCTTCAAACATAAGGAGATTGCCTTGGACTCGCCGAGTCTGTTCTAGCACTCGTCGAGTCCCATGAACTCCAGGTCTAAAATTAAGTCGAGTGCGTTAGGTCACTCTTTATGTCCTGTTACAACCCTTCTAACGCCCAACTGAGTCCTTTTGACCCTTAACAGAAATGGGACTCAAAGCCTTGGACTCGTCGAGTCCCAAGAACGGACTCGCCGAGTCGATAACGTCCACACCCAAAATCCTCGATTTCTGATGTACAACACTTGACCAAAAGATAGATCTAAGTTCCTTTAATCGTTCTAGCACGTAAAGTTACAAACTTTACGTGCATGCATGGGACTTTGAGCTCAAAAGGACATAAAATAAGCTCTAGTGTTGCATGGGGCCTTCCTTGGGTGCAAAAGCAACCCAAATCTGCCTTGTGACCCCTTTAAAGACTTGATTCCAAAGCCTCAACCCCCAACCATGTTTGCAATTATGGTTGGTTACCAAAATGGGTTATAAAAGCCCTAAATCTCCCTAAAAAGGGGATCTATCAAATGAAAGAGCAAGGTACAGACTTTATACCTCTCAAAGGCTGCAAATGATGAACCAAACTCGGATCTTTCAGCCTCCTCTTGATCCTTCTATGCTCTTCCTTCTTCCTTGTGAACAAAACCACCAAGAATCACTCAAAAGCCTTGAATCTTTCACCAAAACACTTAGGGTTTGATATAGAGGGTTTCTGGGAGCATAAAGGGGCGATGGAGGCTGTATAAGGTTGATTAAATAGGGTGCAAACCCTTAGATTAGGGTTTTGTCCAGACAGAGCCTACTCGTCGAGTCCGAGATCCGACTCGACGAGTCCATCACTTAAATCCCGCGTCTCATCCCGCTTCTACTCGACGAGTTGGTCCTTCAACTCGCGAGTCCAAGGTCAAAAATGCAAAATTACTTAAATAAAATACATACCAGGAACCAGGTGCTACAACAAGGCTGGCAGAACACGCCAAGAGGGAGATTCCCCAAAAGAAGCCCTTCAAGGTCAAAATCAGGAAATGGCGACTGGAATGCCAACAAGCGCAAGAGTTCAACTCCTAAGGCCAAGAAATCAACTCCCAAGGGCAAGAAGGGAATGTCGACCCAGAAGTCAATTTCAAGAAATGCTCCAACGAAACCAAAACTGACTAGGTCAAATTCATCTCGACAGCAGACCTCAAGCTCAAAAGCAAGTGCCGAGGCACCCATCCGATCGAACAAGAAATGGGTTAAACCCAACTACAAATGGGTACCAAAGGTTCACTCTCCCAAATCTTCTAATGATTATAACGTTTCTTCATCTTTTGTTTGTGATAAGCAGGACATATCATGGGAGAGAGTACCTTGCGTAGATGAAAAAGGTCAACCCAGTTTCAAAATGGATTGGGTTCCAAAGACCAACTAATCCCGCTTTGTGTAGGAGCAGCTAGTGAGGCATATCATCAGACTTCAGTTGGTTGATAGTGGTTGTTCCATGAACATGATAGGAGGCATCTCTCAACTGTACATCACTCAGAACTTTGTTTGAGAGTATGTGTCCTTTGCGGGAAAGGAAGAAAGGAAAGGATCACACATGGGTTAGTGCTTAATGACATGAAGAATTTTCAGATCTGTTCTGAGATTATGTGTGCTATTCTCAGTCTTTCTGGATGCAAATTCAATCGGTGACTTACGGTTTGAGTTTTCTTCTCGATACTCCTGAGTTTATCTTACACTGATTCATTTTTAAGACAATTTTTTTATTTTCTTATAGTTGTTCGTTTGTAGGTATTATTTGGGAAGTGATATCAAGAAAGTGATAACGGGCAGTCTAAAACATGTGTAAGGGACTGAATCTCAATTGTCTAGACTCTGTGTTCAATGTGCTGGTAGGCACAAAGGATCTGACAGTGTGGATTTAGATAGGATTGTTTGGACTGACCATACGACATTTGGGTAGATTGAGCAGTGAGATAAACACGGGAACCCACGGGATACACTAAATTAATACGCATCAAGAACTGTGTCTTAACTTTTCCTTGATGTACGGACTTATGTCCTTAATTCTGGTTCTGATAGGGCGACTGGGGGGTTCTGATAAAGTAGGTATGTGGGAAATTATTTTCTTGCTTTCTATCTGTCAGTCATATGTTGCTTCCTCTGCGTGATTGGAAGAGATCCGACCTGGAATGCAACATATGCAACTATATTTCTACGCATCTCCTTATTTGTGCAATTCTTCCTATCTGTGAGCCATATGTTGTCTCCTCTGCGTGATTGAAATGATCCGACCTGGAACACAGCATATGCAACATTCTACCTCTCAATCCCTCTATCTCTGTTAGTCATATGTTGTCCCCTCTGCGTGATTGAAAGAGATCCGACCTGGGTCACAACATATGCACCTATTTCTAAATCTGACTTCCTCCTTAATAACTGTTTACTCACCTAAAGTAAGGAGTTCTTTGGAAGTTCTTGATAACCAGGGTATATCGGGAAGTGGGGAACACGTTCTAGTGTAACTAAAATTGAACCATTTAGAGGTTGTCTGTAAATCTCGCTGCTTAATTTAAGTGGACAACAATACCCGTGGTCGTCGTCAGCTAAATTGTATACTTGAAACAATTTGTCGATATTCTTCGTGTTTAAGTTGACCACAATACCGGCAATTGACCAGATCTATTCATGAAGGTGAAGGTACTGATAAAAAAAGTTAATACTGTCTCACAACTTTGATCCCAATTATTTTTGTTTTTGTTAAATTTGTTCATAGTATTCCTCTATGCACAAATTTAGGGGGAGAATTAAAAAAATTCAAAAAATCAAACAAAAATTAGAAAATTAAAAATCCAAAAATAGTGTTATTTCTGTTTTATTTCTTGTTCAGAAAATTCAAAAATCCAAAAATATTTTTGTTTCTGTTTTATTTTTCAGAAAATATATAAAATTCAAAAATATTGTGTGCTAAGTTTTCTTTTAGTTTTGCTTTGTCTTGAAAAGTGAACTCAGATGTAGATGAGACTCATGGAGACTGTATCGAGATTTTTTGAGCCAAGGCTTCGTCCGTGATCATCGAAGAATTCTCATTCGAAGGAACAAGAAATGAAGATTATTCTTTCAACATTCAATCTTTCAACCCCAGAAGCAAGGTGAAGTTGCAATTGAAGATTATGTGACGGATTGCATTTAAGCCTCCTCAATAAGTCTGCTGCTATCTATGAACCTACTGAAGTGATCAAGAAGATTAAATCTCTCTATTGTTCTCTCTGAAGATTCTCAAGCTGAAAGCGTCATCTTTCAAGAATCTTTTTCAAGAAGCCTCCTCACCCAACGTGCTTTCAGAGTCAAATTTTGAAGAAAATCCCAACTGCTCAAGATGAAGTCATTCATTAAAGATTCATCATGTTCATCTTGAAGCTGTGAAGAAATCGAAGATAAACACTGAAGCCAAGCTCCCAAACAAGATTGACAAGAAAAGCCAGCTACCTTTTTAGGGGGAGTTTGTTGGGTCGGTTAGAAAAGAAAGCTATAAACCAAGGGGGAGATTGTTGGGTCTAAAATATTGGTTTATACTTTGCTTTTCTAGGCAATTGGTTTTTCTGTAATGTAATATACATTTGCGGGTGTGTTCACAGCCAGGTGAATGTTTACGGCCGTAAACTAGTTCACGGCCGTAAACCTGTTCACGGCCGTGAACCCATTTACGGCCCATGTTCCCAAGTATATATATAGGTGTTAGGGTGAGGAGTGGAAGATGAATAGATGAGAGTGTACGGCCTAGAGAGAGAGAAAGGAGCATAAGTATGTGTAATTGTGTGAATCTTGTGTAAGGAACTTCATTCTAATCAAATCATACAAGATTCATATTATTCTTCTTCTTCTCTTCTATTTTTATCTAGCATCATCCGTTTGATTGGGATTCCGCACCATCAAACGGATTTGATTGATACACAAGCAGATTTGGGACTTACATATCTCCCCCTTAGGATGATTACGTCTCGGAATCATCAGCAAAACAGGGCTTGTATGATGACTTGATATGTTACCTTTACATCCTAGGTAATAGTTGTAACTCTTATATCTTTTCAAATGAGTTTCTAACTCTTTATACTTCTCGACTGCTGACAGTGCTCAATACTGCACCTACTATTCCCTCTAAATTCACTCTTCAGTGGAGGCTCCTGCTCCTTCTAGAGCAGTCCTTACTTAAGATAAGGTCTTTACTTCAAGTATCATAAAGGATCGATGGGTCATGTTCTAATGAATTCTCATCGCATGATGTAATGGCTAGACTCATGTCTTTTTGATTTAGTCTTTAGAATGGAAGATACATTCCTTTATGTTGTAATGTGATATAATCACATTCGAGAATGTAGCGCTTCTAGGTATAGGTTGCTTGATCTTAACGACGACTGTGATGCTTCTATTGATCGCTTCGATTATCTTCTCCTTCAATCTCTTAACTTAAGTAGGATGCTACACCGATCATGGTTCTCAGGACCAATTAACTTACTTCGCAGACTTTGTCTCAAGTCAGACTCGATTCTTTATGACTACTAGGGTCGGAATACATTCATCTTCTTAGTCATTAGCAAAACGATAGTAACGACAAACATGAACAAAACAAAGTCAATTACTAGTGCTTTAGTAAATTTATGACTCATCTTGGTTCAAGTATGAATCCTGTGTTTCCGGTAGTACGAGCCCATACTACCTTCCACACCTATTCATACGTGTCCCAAATTTTGTCTCGCATTCCCCAAGCTCTTATTCCTAAAACCACAAAATGATTTAACACATATGAATGTGTCCAAACAAGTATCTATAACGAAGTTCCCTAGACTCCACTAGGATTTCTTCCATGCATATATTTAATAGCAATTCTGCTTCAACTCGGTTGGTGGTGAAAACGCCAGACAATGGGACGACTTCAGGAATCACACCAAAAGTTCTACCATCCTGCCAATCCAACGTATACTTCAGACGTACCGTATTGTTATGTATTCTAAAGGAAAGATACCACTCTATAGGTATTCCCTACGATATCTTCCTATAGCTATCATTTACTATCGTTAGCCCTCTCTTTTCCTCCATTTGCTCAGTCTGTTACGAGTCTTTACCATGATTTTCTATACATCAAAGCAGGTGTTTGATGTATCGAGATGATAATATAGATAGTGTACGTTTAGACGCATGATCCTCCTTATCACTCCGAAAAGTTATATGCCAGTTCTAATACCGTAATTAAACGTTTAGAAATCTGAACACATAAAATTTCCTAAATCTAGGTCGGAAACAGTCGTTAAACTTATTCAGATAATAGCAAATTAGATAGGCAACCTGTAACACACCAAAAATCATAGTTTTTTAAAAATTTTAAATCAACCATTAACCATCATTGTTTACAAAAAGAGTCATTGTTTGAATAGTACTATTCACTATCAGTGTTTTCCCAAGATCCAGTAACACAAAACAGGAAGATGCGCATGATCACGCCTTTGCTTTCTCGCGATTATCCAAAGTACCTGAAACAATAAACTGAAACTATAAGCCAAAGCTTAGTGAGTTCCCACAAAATACCATCACAACACATATAAAAATACATAAATCAGCATGCTAGGTCCACAACCTCCCGGTTAGATTACCCTGTCCCACAACCTATCGGTTGGATTGCCCTGTATACCACATACTGGGTCCACAACCTCCCAGTTGGATTACCCTTGGCCCAAAACCTCCCGGTTGGATTGCCCTGGTCTGTTGAATGATAGCACTAAGAAGCAGTCTCAACCCCAACATAACATGTTGACATATAACAGATAATATACATATTCAACAGACAGATAATTATACAGTCAGTAATCACAGGTAGTCCTAAAGATCTACCAGTCTAGCACATATCAATAACTATCCGATAATCAAACAGTTCTATCGCATACTCTACATATCATAACTCAGTATCTAATAGGATATCAATCCGTTGGGCCGACCTTGGTGGCTTCGACCCGCAAGTACAGTGAGGAAAACTCACCTCTCAGTCCGAAGTGAATATTGAATAAAAGGCAGCTCTGAAAGTCAGCACCACCGATCACCTAAAAGGCACTGGGACTTAAGCTTAGATAACAATCCCAAGGCCCAAAATATTCAAATCACTCTTAGGTCAACATTGGTTAAAGTTCAAAGTTGACAACTCAGCCGAATCAACCGAGCCGAGTCAACCCAGCCAAATCCATTGGGCGTACTCAGCTGAACGTGGGGCGTACTCGATAGTTGACCAGGAATGGGGCTTGATCGCGTACGCGTAGCGTACCAATTGATGCAACTGAACTTCTTCTTAACACACTAATTTCTTAATACTTAATCTTTTATGTCCAAATTACATATCCAAGTCCCAAATATCGCTCTTAACCATAAAGTTTCCAACTTTATGGCCTTGCATGGCCAAAAAGTGCTAAATGCTAGAAACCCCAACCTCTTAACCCATTAAAACCACCAAGCATATGCATGGGGAGGAATTAAGAGCCAAGACACTATTTTTATGCTTCTAAACTTCTCAAAACGCCAGAAAGGATAGTTTAAATGGGTTGGAGCATGCCATACTCAAAAAGGTCAAGACTTGGGACCAAAATGCTCATGAATCAAGAACTTAGCAAGATCTAAGGAATTACAACCCAAGTTTATAGATTTATACCTATTGGAAGTTGCTAGATAGGTGAAGATCCCATATCCAAAGCTCCTTCAAGCTTCCAAGGTGGTTCTACTTCCTTCTTTCTCCTTCAAGACCACCAAAAACACACATAAGGGTTAGGAATGCTCAAACAAGTAGCTAGGGTTTCTAAGATTGTATGGAGGGGTTGGAGGTTGATGAGAGATGAGGTTTGGAGGCCGTAAAGTTGGTTAAATAGGGTCCAAACCCTAAAAATTAGGGTTGTGGCTCAGACACGTACACCCCACGTAGCTAAGTACGCCCAACGTACGTGAGCCGGCCTCAATAATTACAAAAATGCCACTATGGGCCATTTTTGCAAGCTTTCTCATGCACAAGGGATAAAATGCAATAACTCTACATACTTAGGGTTAAAATTAAAATTACCTCATCATCGGAATGTTACAATTCTCCCCTACTTGAACTAGACTTCATCCTCGAAGATAGTTGGTGCGAATAACTCTGGAAAATATCAGACAAGACGCATTTCATACCATACGCGCTATTCTAATTAAAAAAACCCTAGGAGTTGTGACTTCCCTGATACACGTACGGGTCCTGTGCTTTGGGTAGTACAGGCCTATACTACCTTCCACAGCTACCCGTGTTTGTCTCAGTAGATAATCACAACGACCCTAACAGCACACACTAGGATACACATACATCCTATTCTCACTCCCTAGAGAATGGCTAAACATTCCATGACTGGTCGGCTGCTCACGCATAAACCCATCCATGAAACTTCCACCAACCCTGGAGCACTCGTGTATGCTAATCATACATAACATTGGATCCTATAGACAGCCGAATACTTGATTCTACCCTAAGTCCTTCATCAAACAAGATCAGGAAATAAGGCCAAACCAAACATTCTCACGTTATAGAATCTTAGTTATATACAGTTATGATGCATACACTAAGCAACTACAGTAATTATGTCAATTCCATACAAGAAATAATCCTAAGCTATCAGGCATCATATATCAGGAAATTCTATCATTTAATTCCTGAAGATCCCTAGCCTACCACTAGCATGTTGTTCTAACATAAAGATAATATCAATAACAGGGTGGGTAACTTGGGGTATACTTTCCTGCTCCGGCTGATCATACACAACGCATCCCTCCTTGGTTACTTTTGAAAACAATTTGAAAGCCATTTTAAAAACTTTTTCAGTTCCCTAGTTTGAGTCTGGATTCACACAAATGTTTATCTAATTCTCTCAAACAGTTCTATCGCATACTCGATATATCATAACTCAGTATCTAACAGGATATCGATCCATTGGGTCGGGCTTGGTGCCTTCGACCCGCAAGTACAGTGAGGAAAACTCACATCTCAGTCCGAAGTGAATGTTGAACAGAACACATCACTGAAATTCAGCACAACCGATCACCTAAAAGGCATCAGGACTTAAGCTTAGATAACAATCCCAAGGCCCAAAATATTCAAATCACTCTTAGGTCAACATTGGTCAAAGGTCAAAGTCGAAAACTCAGCTGAGTCAACCCATCCAAGTACGTTGGGCGTACTTAGCAGAACGCAGCTCTGAAAGTCAGCACTATCGATCACCTAAACGACATCGGGACTTAAGCTTAGATAACAATCCCAAGGCCCAAAATATTCAAATCACTCTTAGGTCAACATTGGTCAAAGTTCAAAGTTGAAAACTCATCCGAATCAACCCAACCGAGTCAACCCAGCCGAGTTAGCCCAGTCGAGTTTGTTGTGCGTACTCAGCTGAACAAGGGGCGTACTCGATAGTTGAACAGGAACAGGGCTTGAACGCGTACGCGAGTGTACCAATTGGTGCGCCCATCATACGCAGTTGAACTTCTTCTTAATGCAATAAGTGCTTAATACTTAATCTTTTACATCCAAATTGCTGATCGAAGTCCTAAATATCGTTCTTGACTATAAAGTTTCCAACTTTATGGTCTTTCATGGCCAAAGAGTGCTAAATGCTAGAAACCCCAACTTCTTAACCCATTAAGACCACCAAGCACATGTATGGGGAAGAATTAAGAGCCAAGACCTTATTTTTATGCTTCCAAACTTCTCAAAACGCCTGAAATGATAGTTTAAATGTTCTGGAGCATGCCATACTCAAAAAGGTCAAGACTTAGGACCAAAATGCTCATGAATCAAGAACTTAGCATGATCTAAGGAATTACAAGCCAAGTTTAAAGCTTTATACCTCTTGGAGGTTGCTAGATAGGTGAAGATCCCAGATCCAAAGCTCCTTCATGCTTCCAAGGTGGTTCTACTTCCTTCTTTCTCCTTCAAGACCACCAAAAACACACACAAGGCTCAAGAATGCTCAAACAAGTAGCTAGGGTTTGCTAAGATCGTATGGAGGTGTTGGAAGCTGATGATAGATGAGGTTTGGAGGCCATTAAGTTTGTTAAATAAGGTCCAAACCCTAAAAATTACGGTTTGTGGCTCAGACATGTACGCCCCACGTACGCTAGGTACGCCCAGCGTACGCGAGCCCACGTCAATAATTAGAAAAATGACACTATGGGCCATTTTGCAATATTTCTCATGCACAAGGGCTAAAATGTAATAGCTCTACATACTTAGGGTTAAAATTGAAAATACCTCGTCATCAGAATGTTACACAACCTAAGGTATGCTATAAATCATTTAGCACATAATAGTAACTAAGGCATACTCCCTAAAGTATTCTAGTGCTTTTGTAAATTCAGGTATGCTAACTAAAATATAATAGACACACTCCTCATAATAATAGCTTAACATTCTAAGTTTAAGTCTAGAAAGTCCATAAAATTCCTAGTTCGTTTAAACTAAAGCTCTGATAGCAACTATGACATCCTCAATTTCTCGGCCAGAAAATACCTTTTTATGTATGCTTATTTTATAACAGAGTTCATTTGTAAAAACGGAATATGTCCCATAAAAAGTATTTCCGAAGAAAATTTTTCCATTGACTATTATAACCATAGGATGTAATAATCGATACAAGAAACATAAGCATAAACAAAAATATTACAGGACTTACATTAACTTATACTAATGGCCTATAACTCCTCCAATCTCTCAGCATAATGTACCTTTAAACCATTACATGTGATACAAAGAAACTGAGTGGGTCTAGTTGGGAAACCTGTTGAGTACATAGGGTTTTCAACCCATAATAATGTATTTAACATGTTTAATGTATCAAACAATTAACCTGATTACCCATTTTATTTTCTTACTTATTCTTTCCTAAGGATCTATCTTAAGGGTAATCATAGTTATTGTGGCGGACATTATTGTCACAAGGATTTCTCCGCAATACATGTCAGTAGGTTGTTTTCTATTTTCATTCCTAAGGAATGGGCACAAAATCCATCATTTCCAGTGTTTATCTATTCGGCACTAAATCCATAGTTGCCAGTGTTTATCTGTTAGGCACTAAGTCCATAGCTGCCAGTATTTATCTATTAGGCACTAAATCCATAGATGCCAGTGTATATATATTCGGCGCCAAATCCATAGCTACCAGTGTTTCACAGGATGGTCATGAATAGTCTAGTGGTTGTACTACAACATCTTTCACTACCCTTCATTACCCAATGTATAATATTTATAAAATAATACATATACGGTATAAATCATATAATATTTCAAATAACATCTTAACACATAGGCACATATAGCATTTAATAATTTAGATACTTCATATCTAAGTGTAAGATGAAACTAACTATGCACTCACTTGATAAAAGTGGACGCCTCGGAACTTGGGTAGAACTTCGCCTTGGTATTTTATCTTTTCCTCTGACATGACCTAAATACGAATGTCACTAAGTCTTTAGTATTATATTCATGTCGCTTATTGATAGTCTAGATTTCTCACTAATTTGAATGTATACATCAAGATCTATTTAGTAAGGAACAACCAGGTAGGATCATATCGGAGGTAGGGTCCGTTTGGTATACAGAGTATACTGTTTGGAAATCCCACTTTAAACACCTCACCAAATCCAGCGTAGACATCATCCCCGTAAGTAGATCAATCAGTATAATAACTTGGAATTATTGATAAATCTTAATCATATATTCACAACAACGACTTATGAATATAAAATTAAATTACACTAACATAATATTGAGTGTAAAATTAAATTACACTCCGGCCTGTTAGCTACTAGATGTCAGGCTCTCTCACGGGCCTTAGGGCTTCGCCGGATACTTAAAACTAAGTAAACCATTCAACCAAAATCCAAAGAAATCGAGAGAGAAACGTAGGAATGGTGTGGAATTCGAATGAGGCACTGTAAGGTATTTATAGTCGAAATTGAAGTGCATGTCACGCATTCGGTTGGAAGTGACGACGTGTTGTTTTCTGCATGGTGCCACATGTCGCATTCTGGGTGTTGTGTCAGTGTGGGATGTGCATGCTGTCTGTGCACGAATGCATGCGGAAACATATGAATTCTTAGAAAATTCATAACTAATTCATACGAGCTCCATTTTTGATGGGTTTTATATCCACACATAGCTATCGTCGACATCTGCAATTTTTATTTAGACTCCAACGGTTAATTTTGAATTTATTTTTAAAGATAGATTTTTAACAGGCTTACAGGCTTAGACTGTTAAACTCCATTAAAAATTCATAACTCTCTCATATGATATATGTTCTCGATTGTCTTTATATCGACGGATAGGTGTTGACGAGATCTTCAAATCTCGTTTAGATTGTTTTTCCTAACAATAGACCGATTTCAATTTCAGTTTCTAAGCTCTATACAACTATGCTGAAATATTATAAAAATCATAACTTGCCCTCACGAAGTCAGATTTAGGTGTTCTTTATATGTATTGAATCCTTGTCACATATTATAACTTTGGTTAAGAGTATTTATCCTAAATAACCTTTTATGACAGTCATTTTTAAGGCTTGTCATACCTTAATTGACTAGCCTGAATATGTGGGTATTATAGTTTCCACATTTGTTATGATATGTAGGGACTAAAGGAAATTGAAGAGGTTGAGCATGTGAAGTTGAACCTAATCATAGGGAATAGGAGAAAGTCGGTTGTTACTAGGATTTGGACTTATGAGCTTATGTTTGACAGTGTTAGGATTGATTTAAACAATGATTGTTATTTGTCAGAAATGACAAGGAATATAATTTCATTGCATTCTTTATTTATGGTTTTGATTAAAATGATGTTACAATTTCAGTTTATCGTAATGGTGCATTTATTTTCAAAGATTATCCTTGTAATGATGTGTATGAAATTGTTTTGTGTGTGAATGAACATAGAAGTAATGTTTATAGTATTGATTTTTCTAATATTTTAGACAATGTGTGTTCATGGCATTATCATCTTGGGCACATCAACAAGAAATGCATCACCCAACGCCAAAAGGATGGAGTGTTGGAATCGTTTGACCTAAAATCGGACGATGAATGTGACACTTGTTTGTTGGGCAAGATGATTAAGTCGCCTTTCACAAGAACTTATGAAATAAGTGAAGTTTTTCTAGATCCGCCACAAGGGATGGTAATCGCTACTATGTGACATTTACTGATGATTATAGTATATATGGGTATATCTACTTAATAAAGCATAAATCAGAAATCTTTGAAAAGTTCAAAGAGTTTAAGCACGTAGTAGAGAATCAATTTGGCAAGAAGATAAAGATGTTTCGATCTGATAGAGGTGGAGAATATCTTAGTATCGAGTTCAATGAGTATCTAAAGGAATGTGAAATTGTTTTACAATTGACACTGATATTGTCATATTTATACATATATTTAGGTATTATTTTAATACATTTTAAGCTAAAATTTGATAAAATGAAAAGATATTTGGTACTTATTAAGTTAAATTGTATTTTGCAGCCAAAAGGACATTCTGGAAGAAAAAGCACGAAAAACAACACAAGCTGGATACATGGAGGACTGGAGTCGAAGCTAGGAGCCTAAAGGAAAGAAAAATCAAGCAAGAAGAAGACCCACGATATGGCCTTAAGAATACCACGGCGTGGCATTTGGAAAGATATCGATTTTATATGTGATAAAGAAGCTCACGGCGTGAGACATTGTTATCCACGTCGTGACAAGTGTCCCAGAAGATTCCCATACGCGTAGAAAAGCAAGTTTCCTTGTCGATTACGGATAATTATTGAGTTAACGTCGTGAGACCCTTATGCTCACGACGTGGGGACTAAAACTAAGGAATATATATATATATATATATATATATATATATATATATATATATATATATATATATATATATATATATATATATATATATATCAGTGTTGTAAATATCGGTCTAGGCGGCCGCCTAGGCGCTAGGCGTCTTGCAAATGATTACAATTAGGGGTGCTCGGCGGAAATTGGTCAATATCGGTCAAACTCGGGCTCGGTGGTCCTCGGAGGTCCTTGGCAAGAAGATTTTAAAAAATTCAAAATTTCAAAATTTCAAATATTACACCAAAATTTACAAAACTTCAAAACTTTAAATTTTTAAATATTCAAATTTTCAAATATTATACCAAATATTTCAAATTTTCAAATTTTAAAAATTTTAAATTTTCAAATAATATTTTTTCTTAGGATATATTAAGTTTTAAAATAGTTTTATTAGTAATTTATGGTCCCCGATTAATCCCCGCCAAACCAATTAAGCACTTGACCCAGTCGACCCCCGAGCTACCGCCGAACGATTTTTACAACCTTGATATATATATATATATATATATATATATATATATATATATATATATATATATATATATATATATATATATATATATATATATATATATATTGATTGTTACATCGACTTGGAGACGATTAGAGAAAATTCTAAGGTTTTTTAGACGACTTTTGGGAAAGAAAAACTGCGAAAAATCAAACAATGGAAGGATAAGAAAATTGGAGATTAAGAGTTTTGAAGATTGTAGCAAGAATTCACACAACACATTCGGTTTGCATTAGATTGATCATGTGTAGTTTAAATGCTTTTGTTTTTATGTGTTTATTTTCTACAATGATGAGCTAAATCATTTGGCTTTCATTTAGTGTAGATGAACCTTAATACTATGAGTTAGTTTCTCTTTTCATGGATTTTATGAAGTTAGTTTAGCTTGTGTTTGATTCTTAGTACCTAGCATGTTAAAAGTTTTAATCTTGGTTGCTTTGATTCAAGTTATGTGTAGTTGAATGATCACTTTAATTGCATGAACTTGTCCATCTAGTTGTTTATGATCATTAAATTTCTAGAGATAGGATTAGCCAAATACTTGATTAGGTAATAAAGGTAACAAATTTAACTATGTTAGAGAACATAATTTAATCATAATTGTGTTTCATTATTTGTCTTGATCATAGATAATTAATCGTAGATATATCTTACATAGCCCAATAATCTGAAATAATCAGTTATGTGTCCACTTGTGTATGATCATTGCATAGTAGTGCAAGAATTTGTGAAAATATTAGTAGATTGGATAAATATTCTTAATAATATTTATATTGGTAACCAACTGAATTAATCCATATATCTAAACTAACCATAGGAAAAAAGGGGATTCAAAGCTAAATGAAAGTGCCTTCATTATCTTGATTACAATCATCTTTAGTTAGTTGTTTGCTTAGTTTTGAGTTAATTAAGTAGTTAAGTTAATCTGAACTTGCAAAAACAGATAAAAAAAACCCCATTTTAGTTATTGTTTTAGATTAATTTTTAGTAGTTATTTTATTAGCTAAATATTGTTCCCTGTGATCGATACCCGACTTACTTTTCTATATTATAAACTGACTAGGTACACTACCTATAGGTGCATCAGTAGATAAGTTTTGTTAGGTTATAAATTTAAAATTGTTAGGTGTATTTGTGCACATCAACACCTCCTAGGACACCACAACTTAATGGTGTAGCTGAGAGGCGTAACCGAACCTTGCTATATAGGATTCGTTCCATGATGAGTCGAGCTTCCCTTCGTATATCGTTTTGGGGATATGCCTTAGAAACAGCGGCCCATATTCTAAATCTTGTTCCTACTAAGAATGTTGTCAAAACACCTCATGAGATGTGGACAGGGAAACCTCCCTCGTTCGTACATATCAACGTCTGGGGTTGTAAGGCTCTCGTTAGGCACAGGACCCAAGATAAACTGGAACCTACAGCCGAGAGACGTATTTTCATTGGCTATCTACAAAAGTCCTTTGGGTATTTGTTCTATAGTGGTAGTGTGATTCATCTTGAAGAAATTCAAGAGTCATCTAATGAAGGTGAAAGGTCTAGTATGCTCAGGAGTCATATTCAAGTGATATTGCTAATTAACATATGATACTAATGGGTCACACTAACAAAAACTTGATATAATTGATTATTTATTAGAAATTGATTTTAATAAATATTCAATAAAACTCTTGTAATTAATTGGAAATTATTTATTTCATGGAAATATTAATTTTCAATTGCAAGTAACATAATATATCATATGATATGATTTATTAAGTCATGTACATTAGTTCGGACTAGAAAGACTTTTGTCTTTTAGCCAAATGCCAAAGTTTATATTAAATAAAAGAAGTTTACAAAATTTATAAACTTTTGTCTTCTTTTATATATTTATAAGAATGAATAAAAGAAGTATGGCCTTTTGATTATTTAAATCAAAAGAAAGCATGGCTTAAAGTTATGGGGAACATTAGGGACATGGTAGGTCTTAAATTGCTAAGCCCTTATGGGTAGTACCTTTGCTTTAAGACCATAACATGAAGGCTTTCATTTTTGGTGCTTTTTTAGTGTAAAAAAAATGTGACCTCTCTCCCCCCTCTTACTTCTCTCTAGTTTTTGGTCAAAAACTTGAAGAATACGTTCTTATCTTTTGCTCTCTTGAAGTTCATGTTGGTTATGAACTTCAAGCTTAAGAGTTAAGAGTTTATGGACTAGCATCTATATCAAGTTGAGTCATTGTTGGTGTCTCAAATGTTCCATCTTCTTCATCAACTTCCAAACCTCCCAAGAGGATCCAAAGAACAACAAAGGTTGTTATTTCTTCATCCTTTCTATGGTTGGTGTTTTAATATTTCTATAACTTACAAAAAGATCCTTGGTGGGTATAAAATGTTTATGTTATTTCAAAATTTTAAGTCTCCCGTTTGCCATATTTTGTAGTTTTTGAAACTATTTTTGAACTAAAACCCAACAGAAGGAACCTTCGATGACACTAGCTCTCAACCTGAGGCTAAACCTGTTGACCCCATTGACAATGTGTTACCTCTCCGTTGATCCAGTAGAGTTATTGCACCACTTGAGTTTTATGGTTTCATATAACGAAAAATGGGGATACATTTATCAGGGATAACATACTGGTAAATTTGGATACGCCAGTTAACTACAAGGAAGCAATGGCAGGCCCTAAGGCTGCTAAATGGAAAGAGGCAATGGAAAGCAGGATCTAATCCATGTATGATAAACAAGTATGGACTTTGGTTGATCAAGCTCCCGGCCGGAAGACAGTGAGTTACAAATGGGTCTTCAAGAAGAAGACCGACATGGATGGTAATGTACAGACCTTCAAAGCAAGGTTGGTTACAAAGGGATTTACTCAAACCCAAGGGGTTAACTATGATGAGACATTTTTTGTCAGTTGCTAAGATTAAATCAATTAGGGTAATGCTAGCCATAGCTGCTTATTATTACTATGAAGTATGGCAAGTGGATATTAAAACTGCTTTCGTTAACGGGAAACTGGTTGAGTATGTTTACATGGCTCGACCAGAAGGTTTTACACATGCCAAAATCCCTAATATGGTGTGCAAGCTTGAGAAGTCCATTTACAGACTGAAATAAGCATCTCGTAGCTGGAATCTTTGTTTCCATGAAAAGGTCAAAGGTTTTGGATTTCAAGAAATGAAGATGAGTCTTACATGTATGTCAAAGCTAGTGGGAGTGTACTGATCTTCCTAGTCTTGTATGTGGATGACATACTCCTAATAGGAAATGATGTTCCAACTTTGAAAGAATTCAAGTCTTGGTTTGGGAAATGTTTCACTATGAAGGATCTGGGAAAGGCTACTTATATTCTTGGAATAAGGATTTACAAAAATAGGCAGAAACATTTACTAGGACTTTCCCAAAGTACATACTTGGATACAATATTGAAATGGTTTATTATGGATAATTCCAAGAAATGGGACTTACCCATGTATCATACTGTTAAATTAAGCAAGGCTAAATGTCTCGGTAGTGATAAGGAAATAGATACAATAAGTAGAGTCCCATATGTGTCTGCTATAGGATCGATCATCTATGATAGGACAAGTACTCGACCTGTTGTAGCTTATGCTTTGAGCATGGTTAACAGATATCAAGGTAATCTTGGTTTAGCTCGTTGGACTGCAGTGAAAAGCATTCTTAAGTACTTGCGAAAAAGGAAAGATATGATCTTAGTTTTTGGTGGAAAAGATAAACTTAAGGTGAGTGGATATGGTGACGCCAGTTTTCAAACAGACCGATATAATAGTTATTCGCAATTTGGTTGGTATTTCTATTGAATGGTGGAACGGTGACTTTGAAGAGTTCCAAGCAGCAGACGGTGGTTGATTCTACTTGTGAATCAGAGTACATCGCATCAAGCAAGGCAGTGAAGGAAGCAATGTGGTTAAAGAATTTTATTTGAGATCTTGGATTTGCTTCATCAATTCAAGAGCCAATGAAGATATTTAGCGACAACGAGGGTGCGGTGGCTTTAACTAAAGAACCAAAGGATCATGGTAGATTTAGGCACATCGAAATGAAATACCACTACATCATACATAAAGTAGAATAAGTCGCACTCATGGTGAATCGTGTGTTATTAGAGGATAATCCTGTTGACCCTCTCACAAAGGGTTTGAGCGAGATCAAGCACTTCGAGCATGCTAGGAGCATTGGACTAAGAGATGATATTAGATTTTAGATTTCGGTAGTTAGTTGATAGTTTTGAAACAATGTAACAATAACAAATTGTAACTGAGTGGTGTTTAACTAAATAGAGATTTGTTTATGTTCAAAGTGTGTGATACCATTTGTCAATTAATTTATTCTTGTGTTTTAGTTTGCATGTTTTACTTCCAGAATACTAATTTATTTGAAATACCAGAGTCAGTCATACTTTGGGAGTAAGTATTGATTTAAGATTGTCATGAATTATTCTTCGATTGTCCATAGGGATTGGAAATTGCATAGAGGCTGTTGCAATATTCATGAGTACATAGAAAATGGGGATTTTGAGTATTGGTTAAACCCGCGCTTAGAGATTACTTCACAGATTTAATCATGAGTAATTCTAAGACAATAATATCTTCTATTCTGAAAAAAGAAATATATAAGTCATAGTTTACAAATATTTTGTGCATTGGTTTACTCCAACGCATCTCATAACTGGGTGTTATAAAGTGTAATTTTATGCATGATATGGTGAGTAAACTGTATGATTATATAGTCAAAGTTTAATTGTTCTTTTTACCTTAATAGGAAAAGTGATATCTTTAGGGACCTTAGTGATTTGATGTTCAGACTGTAGTGTTGGGCCCACTCGGGACTAAATTGATGTGTTCAATTAGTAGTCTGATGACATCATCAAAAATGGGAAATCGGGAAACAGAATCTTGGATAATGAGATTGATTCTAATCCATGTCTCATGTCCATACGATATCAGGAAGAATGAAGGGATAGTTGATCACTTATCTTAAGACCAATGTCTAAACAGAGTTTGGTAGTGTCTTTGGAGAACACTCTATATTGGTTATTCGGAGTTGTAATAGCAATTATAAATACCTAATTATCCAAGTGGGAGACTGTTGGATTAAGGTGTCTAATGTCCTAACTAAATTGATATAATGTTGATGAATAAAATTAAATTCATTTTTGGATTGCCCTCATAACTGGGAAATGGCTTTGATTGATCAAAGGAGAGAGAGATAAATGATGTATTAATATATTATATGATTAATATATTAGTTAGAAATAGGAATAATTGGTTAAGAACTAATCAGATGGTAGTGGAGCTTCTGTTGGATTAAGGTGCCTAAGTTCCTAACTAAATTGGTATAATGTTGATGAATAAAAGTAAAGTCCTTTTGGGTTGCCCTCATAACCAGAAAATGGTTTGGATTGATCAAAGGAGAGAGATAAATGATTTATTAATATATTATATAATTAATATATTAATTAGAAATAGTAATAATTAATTAAGAATTAATCAGACTTAATTTGGAATTTATTGTGGGTTAATTAGAATTAATTAAAGAGTAAATTACATGAATGGTCCCTATGGTTTAGGGTAATTTACGCGTTTGGTCCCTAACTTATTTAATAACTCGGAAGGTCCCTACTGTTTGTTTTTGTTACGCGCTTGGTCCCTGTCTTACCTAAAAAAACTGTTTTGCACGTGATTTTTTAATTAATTAAAATAAACACACCCCCAACCCCACCCACTCACCTTACCTTACACACCCCACCATTTTTCCCTATTTAAATAATAGTCTTTTTAGGTAAGATAGGGAGCAAACGCGTAATAAAAACAAATATTAGGGACTAGGCGCATAACAAAAACAAATATTAGGGACTTTCCGAGTTAAAAAAATAAGTTAGGGACCAAACGTGCTAATTAACCCAAACCATAGGGACCATTCGTGTAATTTACTCATAATTAAAGGTGCAAGGGATGAGATGTACTTGTTCAATAGTTAAACAAAAGAGAGGATCTAGAACCTCCTTATTCTATGGACGATTTTAAGGATCTTGGATATAGCTTCTGGAAGCCTCCAACTGATAAAAAGAAACTAGATAACTATTGATTTGACATATTATTTTTTTAAGTTCAAATCTAGGGTTTCTAGGATCATCATGAAGCTATATAAAGGTTCTAACCCCTTGTATTTTTGGCCTCTTCATTACCACAAGAGAATTTTGAAAATTCTCCATCATCTCCCCCCCCCCCCCCTCTCCTTCAATCCTAGGGTTTCTTGAGTTTTGGGTGTGATACATTAGAGGGTACCATACTTTTGGAGCTAGTTTTTCAAGGAGACTACAAGGGTTTGATTAGCTTGTTTCGAATCAAGAAAACTTATGTGGTTCTACTCATAAATTCAATTTCATAGAGTTCTTATTTTTTGTTTCATAAGTATGTTGTTATTAATAGTGAAAATACATAGATCCAATTTAGGTTGCACGTGCCCTTAAGAGTTAAGTGAAATTTTGCATGTACAATGTAATTGTAACCTAAAAACCCCATTAGCTTCGTAGTTCACCTTCCACTTCTATTCCAAGTTCAGTTGAAAATCAAGAGTTTTTATCATCTGATGAGCATGTTATTGTTAAAGAGTCAACATCTTCACCACGACGAGCTACTCTTCCATGCATTGCAAGAGATAGACCAGGAAGAGAGATTGTACCCACAAACAAGTATGTTGAATCTTATCTTGTTGCTTATAATTTTATTTGTAGTTGATGATATTGAGTCTGGAATGGAGCCTGTGAATTATAATGAAGTTGTTAAGTCTAACGACTCAAGTGATTGGATGATTGCAATGCAAAGTGAGATAGAGTCCTTGCAAAGAAATGGTACTTGGAATTTAGTTCCTATTCCGAAAGGCAAAAGACCAATTAGATGCAAGTGGGTTGTAACGCCCGTAGATCCGGGCTAGTCAATTTTGAAATAATAGGGGTCGAAAACGACTTTTTGACAAAAGATTATTTAGAATAAATAATCTTAACCAAGTTGTAGAATACGTCTCAAGGGTTCCGTACATATGAAGAACGTTGAAATCCGAGTTATAACGAAGAAGTTATGGTCCGTCGAAGTTTTATGGCAAAACCGGCACGACGCCGGGAGACGTAAATAGTGAATTTACTATGGAGATATGGAGGGCTTTTTAGCCTTAGAAATCTAAACAAAATTTGTAGTATACGTTAAACTGAGAACATACAAAAAAAAGAACGCCCAAATCTGACTTCGTATGAGGAAGTTATGAATTTTCTAAGATTTGGCTTAGCAGTGCACAGCTCGAAACTCGAATTTTAGATCGAGCGGATTTTGGCCTACACGACCTAAATGAGAATTGAAGATCTCATTAATAGGAACTCAACGGTAAAAAGACAGACGAAAACAGAGTCCGTATGTAGAAGCTATGAATTTTACGCGGACATTTAACAGTATAATCTTCTCGTACTGTTAAATTTAAGATCGGTCGAGAATTAGCTGACGGAGTCAAAGTTAAAGTTGTAGATCTTATTTTTACCTATGCGTGGATATAAAGAACGTCAAAAACGGAGGTCGTATGTGAAAGTTACGGATTTTAGAAGTCGGAAGTGTGCTGTGCGAAAATGGGTGATGTGGCACAATCTTGGCCATTGCTTTCTCCCCAAGTCTTGCCACTAGATCGTGTCATGTGGCACCAAGTTCAGCCATTTTTCACCCTTTAAATAGAACCTATCCCACCCTCATTTTCTTCACACATTTCCCATTCTTTCTTCTCTTTACTTTCTCTCTAGAACCTCTCTCTAGCCCCGAAACCCCCCGAAAAGCCTAGGGAAACCTCCCTAGCACGAGGCGGAAACACCAGAGTGCTCGACGGCTCCGAGAAGAAGAGCTTTTCGGCTCGGGAACGCTGCTCCAAGCAAAGCCCGGTTTTCTATAAAACCCGTTGTAAGTGAGCTACGCCTACGCTATTTTTAATATAGCTTTTATTTAATTATAGTAACGTTATTAGGAACTTATAATAAGTACTTGGACTATTATTATGGGTTATATAAGTATTGTTTAACGCTTATATAATAGTAATAATAGCTAGACTATTAATTAGTCTCGGCGAATAATAGACTAAACTCTAGTGGTAATAATACTAGGTTTCGTCGAAGGAAATTATTTTTTTAAGAAGCGAAGCGCTGTCTGAGTTCGGAATCACCACCTTTTCAAGTGAGTGCATAGTTACTTTCATCTTACACATAGATATAAAGTATTTAATATAAATTACGTGCTATGTGTGCATATTATCTGTGTTCTTGATATCTATGAGGGATGAACGATTTACACATGTTTTAAATGATTTAAACTGTATATTTATTTTATATCTACGAAAATGTTGGGTAAAACATGGGTAGATGAAATAGTTGATGTGTGATAAAATGATGAGAGACCTCGATGTTATTGATGATCTAGTCATCTAGCGGAGTATAGATGACGACCACGGACTATTCTAGACAGTCCAGTGGAACACTAGCAGGCTCCTAACTTGTAGGTGTTTTTGAACTACGTATTCACTAGGTATTTTTGAACTAAGTGTTCACCATATGTTTTGAATTAAGTGTTCATTATATGTTTTGAACTACGTGTTCACCGGATGTTTTGAACTACGTGTTCACCAGATGTTTTGAACTGTGTGTCCACCAGATGTATCATGTTGTATAAACCCTGGTGACTATGCGACTTAGTGCCTGTTGAGTAAACCCTGGAAATGATGGATTTCATGCCGATTCCTTAGGATGATCCTTAGGAATGAATGAACAAGGAATAGCTTAATCTTAGGGTAGATCCTTAAGAGTAAAGAAGATAATGGGGATGGGTAATTGGGTTGATTGTTTGATGTTTAACATAATAGTTATATTATTGTGGGTTGAAAACCCTATGTACTCACCAGGTTTCCCAACCTGACCCACTCAAGCTTATTTGTATCACAGGTGTCGATATGAAGCTACTTTACACTGAGGGATTTAAAAGAGATGTAGATCACTAGTATAAATGAATGTAAGTTCTGTTTATGCTTATGTATCTGTATTGACGATGACATCCCAAATGTTTTAAAATGGATAAAAATACATTTCTTCAGAAATGCCTTGATAACGTATTTATCATGTTTTTCTGGGAACAAATTCCGCAACATTTTTATTAAAAGAGATACTCTGATTTTTATAAAGAATAAACAAAATCGGTCTTTTCTGGCCGTGAAATATGGGGATGTCACAGTTGGTATCAGAGCATTAGTTTAAGCGAACTAGGAATAAGGATTTATTTCTAGACTTAAACTTAGAATGCTAAGCGATGATCGTGAGGAGTGTGTCTAATATATTTTAGGAAGTACACCGGAATGGACACGGGCACTAGCTCATTTAGGGAAGATGTCTAAATTGATTTTATGTGCTTAATAATTTGTGATGCTTTATGATATCGTTTGATCGGATCTATGGTCTATTGTCGACCGGATCTGGAAATTTTATGTGTTCAGATTTCTAAACGTTTCATTACGATATTAGAACTGGCATATAATTTTTTTTTTGAAGTAATAAGGAGGAATACGCGTATAAACCTTCCTCTATCTATATTCTCGTCTCGATACACCAAACGACTGCTTTGGTGTGCAAAACATCATGGTGAAGACTTGTAGTGAATTGAGTAAATGGAGGAAATGAGAAGGCTTACGATACTGAATGGTACTTATCGGAAGATATCATAAGAATGATATATTGCCTTTAGAATGCATCTAATAAATAATACGTATAGTACGGGAGAAGTAAACTTTCGATTTGCAGAAAGAAATATTTTTGGTATAATCCATGAAGTTATTCCATCGTCTGACATTTCCATCACCAACCGAGTTGAAGTAGAATTGATGATTGAAGATACACATGGAAGAAGTCCTAGTAGAGTCTAGGGAAAATTTTATGATTGTTTGGACACATTTTTTTGTGTTAAAAGTTGTTTTTGTGATAGTAACTTGGAAATTTGCGAGACAATACTTGGGACGAGTATGAGTAGGTGTGAATGGTAGTAGAGGCCTATACTACCGGAAGCACATGACTCGTACTTGGATCAGGGAAAGTCACAAGGTTACCAACGAGCTAGTAATCGATTTCATTTTATTCAAGTATGTCGTTACCATCGTTTCGGTAATGACTAAGAAGATGATTGTTATTCCGACCCTAGTGGTCATATCAAATTGAGTCCAACTACGCTGAGTATGTTATGTGGTTCAGAGAATCAAGTTCGATGTAGCATCTGACTTAAAACGGAAGATTGAAATAAAAAGCGATCAGTAGAGGTATCGCGAAAAGTTGCTTGTAGCTAGAAATGCTACCTTTTAAGATGAGATTAGAACATGAAGGAAACTATAGTCTGTTCTGGAAGACTCTAAGAGACATGAGTCTAAGCATTGCAGCATACGATGATAGGTCATTGGAATATGACACATCGTTCCATTTTAGTAATAAAATAACTTATCTTAGGTTTGTTAAGAAAAAGAAGCAGTCTCCAGTAAGGATCGAGATTGTGACTTAAAGGTCATAATTTGGAGTCTAACATGAGATAGGGAGCAAGTGCAAGATCGAGCACCACCTGCAATCAGGAAGTCTTAGAGTTAGATATTCGTTCGAAGAAACATCAAAGTTACGGTTATTACTTAGGATGAAGAGATAACGTATGGAGTCATCATGCGAGCCATGTTTCATTGATGATTTCGGGACGTAATAATCCTAAGGGGGAGATAATTGTAACGCCTGTAGATCCGGGCTAGTCAATTTAGAGATAATAGGGGTCGAAAACGACTTTTTGACAAAAGATTATTTAGAATAAATAATCTTAACCAAGTTGTAGAATACGTCTCAAGGGTTCTGTACATATGAAGAACGTTGAAATCCGAGTTATAACGAAGAAGTTATGGTCTGTCAAAGTTTTATGGCAAAACCGACACGACACCGGGAGACGTAAATAGTGAATTTACGATGGAGGACTTTTTAGCCTTAGAAATCTAAACAAAAGTTGTAGTATACGTTAAACCGAGGACATACAAAAAAAGAACGCCCAAATCTGACTTCGTATGAGGAAGTTATGAATTTTCTAAGATTTGGCTTAGCAGTGCACAGCCCGAAACTCGAATTTTAGATCGAGCGGTTTTTGGCCTACGCGACCTAAATGAGAATTGAATATCTCATTAATAGGAACTCAACGGTAAAAAGACAGACGAAAACAGAGTCTGTATGTAGAAGTTATAAATTTTACGCGGACATTTAACAGTATAATCTCCTCGTACTGTTAAATTTAAGATCGGTCGAGAATTAGCCGACGGAGTCAAAATGAAAGTTGTAGATCTTATTTTTACCTACGCTTGGATATAAAGAACGTCAAAAACGGAGGTCGTATGTGAAAGTTACGGATTTTAGAAGTCGGAAGTGTGCTGTGCGAAAATGGGTGATGTGGCACAATCTTGGCCATTGCTTTCTCCCCAAGTCTTGCCACTAGATGGTGACATGTGGCACCAAGTTCAGCCATTTTTCACCCTATAAATAGAACCTCTCCCACCCTCATTTTCTTCACACATTTCCCATTCTTTCTTCTCTTTACTCTCTCTCTCTCTCTAGAGCCTCTCTCTAGCCTCGAAACCCCCCGAAAAGTCTAGGGAACCTCCCTAGCACGAGGTGGAAGCCCCGGAGTGCTCGACAGCTCCGAGAAGAAGAGCTTTTCGGCTCGGGAACGCTGCTCCAAGCAAAGCCCGGTTTTCTATAAAACTCGCTGTAAGTGAGTTACGCCTACGCTATTTTTAATATAGCTTTTATTTAATTATAGTAACGTTATTAGGAACTTATAATAAGTACTTGGGCTATTATTATGGGTTATATAAGTATTGTTTAACGCTTATATAATAGTAATAATAGCTAGACTATTAATTAGTCTCGGCGAATAATAGACTAAACTCTAGTGGTAATAATACTAGGTTTCGTCGAAGGAAATTATTTTTTTTAAGAAGCGAAGCGCTGTCTGAGTTCGGAATCACCACTTTTTCAAGTGAGTGCATAGTTACTTTCATCTTACACATAGATATGAAGTATTTAACATAAATTACGTGCTATGTGTGCATATTATCTGTGTTCTTGATATCTATGAGGGATGAACGATTTACACATGTTTTAAATAATTTAAACTGTATATGTATTTTATATCTACGAAAATGTTGGGTAAAACATGGGTAGATGAAATAGTTGATGCGTGATAAAATGATGAGAGGCCTCGATGTTATTGAGATCTAGTCATCTAGCGGAGTATAGATGACGACCACGGACTATTCTAGACAGTCCAGTGGAACACTAGCAGACTCCTAACTTGTAGGTGTTTTTGAACTACGTATTCACTAGGTATTTTTGAACTAAGTGTTCACCATATGTTTTGAACTACGTGTTCACCGGATGTTTTGAACTACGTGTTCACCAGATGTTTTGAACTGCGTGTCCACCAGATGTACCATGTTGTATAAACCCTGGCGGCTATGCGACTTAGTGCCTGTTGAGTAAACCCTGGCAACGATGGATTTCATGCCGATTCCTTAGGATGATCCTTAGGAATGAATGAACAAGGAATAGCTGAATCTTAGGGTAGATCCTTAAGAGTAAAGAAGATAATGTGGATGGGTAATTGGGTTGATTGTTTGATGTTTAACATAATAGTTATATTATTGTGGGTTGAAAACCCTATGTACTCACCAGGTTTTCCAACCTGACCCACTCAAGCTTATTTGTATCACAGGTGTCGATATGAAGCTACTTTACACTGAGGGATTTAAAAGAGATGTAGATCACTAGTGTAAATGAATGTAAGTTCTGTTTATGCTTATGTATCTGTATTGACGATGACATCCCAAATGTTTTAAAATGGATAAAAATACATTTCTTCAGAAATGCCTTGATAACGTATTTATCATGTTTTTCTGGAAACAAATTCCGCAACATTTTTATTAAAAGAGATACTCTGATTTTTATAAAGAATAAACAAAATCGGTCTTTTCTGGCCGTGAAAAATGGGGATGTCACAGTCTTCAAGCTCAAGGAACCTGTCAACCCGGATGAGAAACCAAGGTATAAATCTCGGTTAGTAGCTAAAGGCTACACTCAGATTTATAAAGAGATGTAGATCACTAGTGTAAATGAATGTAAGTTCTGTTTATGCGTATGTATCTGTATTGACGATGACATCCCAAATGTTTTAAAATGGATAAAAATACATTTCTTCAGAAATGCCTTGATAACGTATTTATCATGTTTTTCTGGGAACAAATTCCGCAACATTTTTATTAAAAGAGATACTCTGATTTTTATAAAGAATAAACAAAATCGGTCTTTTCTGGCCGTGAAAAATGGGGATGTCACAGTCTTCAAGCTCAAGGAACCTGTCAACCCGGATGAGAAACCAAGGTATAAATCTCGGCTAGTAGCTAAAGGCTACACTCAGATTCCTAGTATTGATTACACTAACATTTATTCCCCAGTTGTCAAAAATACTTCTATTTGTGTATTGTTGGGATTGGTTGCTTATAATGATCATAAATTAGAGTAACTTGATGTTACTACACCTTTCTTAGATGGTGTGCTTGAGGAATAGGTTTTTATGCAATGACCTGAGGGTGTTGTAGTTTATGGCAAGGAGAACAACGTGTGTAAATTGAATAAATCTCTTTATGGCCTCAAGCAGTGTCCTGGACAATGGTATAAGAAGTTTAATTCATTCATGACCAGTCATGAATTTAAGAGGTGCGCCCATGATAGTTACATTTATTACAAAAAATTTGATGATGGTTTGATCATCTACTTACTCTTTATACATGGATGACATGTTAATCGCAACGAAAGATATGAAGGAGATTCAGAAATCAAAAGACCAATTGAAAGCTGACTTTGAAATGAAGGACTTAGAAGCTGCCAAAAAGATTTTAGGTAAGGAAATTGTTCGTGACAGGAAGTCTAGGATCTTGCATCTTTCTTAGAAAAATTACATTGATAAATTCCTAAGACGCTTCAATATGCATGAAGCAAAACCTATCAACACACCTTTTGCAGCTCATTTCAAGTTATCATCTCGTTTGAGTCCTACTACTGGGACTGATATGGCTTACATGACATGTGTTCCATACTCTAGTGTTGTTGGATCTTTAATGTATGTTATGATTTGCATGCGCCTTTATTTGGCTTATGCTTTTAGCATGGTTAGTAGATGTATGGCGAACTCGGGGAAAGAACATTGGAAAGCAGTGTAATAGATCTTTCGTTATTTGCAGGGTACATCGTCTACGTGTCTACATTTTGGTAAGTCTATCACTGGGGTGCTTAGATATGTTAATTTAGATCATG